>NC_092590.1:71790833-72452500 GCF_047663525.1 Anas platyrhynchos
AAATCAATAGAGGGATATGACACTGGTGGGACCATTTGCCTATACTAGTTCAAACAGACAGATGGGCTGTTGTACGAGCATGGGGCCAAAGAAATATGGAGTTGGTCAATGGGTTTTTATTGTTTTGGAGTGTGAAATATAGCTCCCCAAAACCTGACTCAGGGTGAGGTGGGTACAGCTTCATCATCAACAAAACCACAGAAGGTGCTGTAAACTTTGCACCTCGAGGCACAGCAAGACAGTTGTGTGCCTTTGGGCTTTGCTGTTTTCTGTCTCCTTATTGTACCAGTTCCCCCAGGAACCACATAAATATCAATCTCTTGGACTAAACTAGCTCATGAATAATAAAAGAAAACAGCAGTTACCCTCCATGGTGTCTGTAAATTGCCTTGTCCTTGTCCTAAAGGACTGATTTAACTCAGATGGTAGGTGGGTGGAGGTAATATAAAATGGGGCTCCCAATGACACAGCAATGTGTGAGGCTATAGAGAGCTGCTTGCCAAAATTCAAGTATATGTGACCCTCCATCAACTGAGATACACAGGGTAAAGGTGGGAGCCTCAGTGTTCAGGTGAGCAGAGGCTCTGAGAAACCAGCAGAACCCGTGCGATGCCAACCCAAGGGAAGGGTAACTTCACTCCTCCTTTTATCTGGTCAGAGCTGCAAAATATTCTGTCCTCTGCTTGTCCTGGGTCCCAGTCTCTGCTGGGTCTGAGCTCCTGCTTTGGAGCAGTGCCCTTCACCTCCTTGTAGAGATACTGGGGGGACCCAAGCACAAAGCTTTCTGGGCATTAAACCTTGAAACATTTTCCATTTGGAGCACTATTGTCATTTCTCTCTCTGTATATATTTCCTTTTATCCCCACAGCAGTCCATGACTGAGAGTCATGCAGGCACTTTCAACTGTAAAAATAAAAATAATTTTAGTTCACATTTTTTAAATATTTTTTTTCTTCCCCCAAACAGAGTATAACTTCATAATACAGCCTAGATAAAATTTCTCATTCATTCCATATTTGCACAACACCTTAGAAAGATGGGATGAAAAAGGCAGACTGCATTTTAGGAATAGACCACTATTCCCAGGCAAACTGATCTTTAACAAAATATCATAATGAAATCAATATGTATTATTACACATAATGAAGCAAAATGTATATTTTTACATATTAACTCTATTTGCTTTTACTCTTTACATGTAGTCATAAAAATATTTATTTTTGTGCTTAGAATAACAAAATGAAAGCTCAGTGTTCAGGCTCTATCTGGCTGGCACTTATTATTCCCATATGTTAGGGCAACAACCAGATTGCTCTGCCAGTTAATTCTGTGACTCTTTCTCTGCCTTTTCATCTGATCCAGCAAAGCTTATTTTCATTGCAGATATTTTTGCAAAGAGGTGACCGATTGCCACTGGGCACAGTTAAAAATGAAAGGATCAATTAAGCTTATTCTTCTTGTGAGAAAAATGCACCTTTGCTCAGAACATTAAAATCCCTATCATTGCCATCTAAGGAGCAGTGATGAGGAAAAACAATGCTTTCAATATTTTTAAACAAGGCTCCCTGTTTTCAATAGCAGTGCTGTATTTAGGCTTTTACTGTGGCGAGAAGTTGTACTCCCAGCTCTGCTCACTGCAAATGATGGCAAAGCATCCCAAGGGGAAATGCCAAGGTTGGGTTTCCCAGACCTCCACGGACGCATCCATGGAGCCCCCATCTCAACACGCAAAGGGGGGCAAGAGCAGGGCATTGTGCCTCCCACCCCAGCTGTGATGCTGTCATGAACTGCAAGCAGAAATTACCTCTTCATTTTCACTGGTGCCACCACAAGGCAAGTGCCAAGGAGATGTGGAGCAAGCTGGAGTCAGCGGGTGAGAAAGGGACAGAGAGGAGAGGGAGTTAACGGGAAAGAAAGTAAGCTGAATGCTTCCCTTTGAAAGGTGTCATAACCACTGATATAGTGAGCATATGATGCTTCAGATGTCAACAGCATACCACAGGATCCAAGAAAACCTGCACAGCTTCTCTGCTGCCAAACTGTTTATTCACAAAATAGTTTTTCTTCCTTGTTATCAGGTTAGTACAGGCAGTTTTTGTACTGCTTGAGCTCCACTGACCAGATTTCATAGCTGCAGCTGCTCAGGCAGAATCAGGTATCCCAACGTGAAGGGACCTTGTGTACATATTTCATTCCCTTCCCCTGACAGAGTAACTATAGCTGTATAAGCAACTTTATACTGGCATAATTCATCCCCACTGGGGGTGTTATATCATGTTAGAGAGATTTAGATGGTTAATGTGATAAAACTTACGAATAGAGAAGCTAGTAGGATCTTGAATTAGTTTTTTTTTTACTCCTTGCACTCTACATGACTCACAGTAAGTCAAACTTGTAAGGATAACAAAATATAAATTGCTGAGGACTAAGTGTCTTTTCTGGTATGAATCAGTTTTTAACTACCTGCATGCTCAAACCTTCCACAGCCACAGAAGTCTCGTACAATGATAAAAGGTTTGCATCTAAGTAATATATCCTCTACTGGCAAGCACTGCATATATGCCAAACTTTCCAAAGGAAACTAGTGATTGTGGATTCTTTTATGCTTAAATGCCAGTCCTGAGAAAACTTATAAGGTATCATAAATGGGAACTGCTATTTGTAAAGCAAAGAGTGATAGGGGTGCAATCTATGGAAGATACAGATTATTCTGCAGAGGGTTCTTTTCTTATCTTCAGGACATTCTCTGGGAAGAGAAGAGAGTAAAAAAAAAGTGCTGAGAAAGAGGGAAAAACATCTAACAGCCAATAGGGAATGGTGAAATAGAAAGGGTGAGAAAGGAGAGTCTTGGAAAGGGGCTAGAAAGGCAAAGACAACAAAGGGGGGAAACAGAGGAAGGCAAGGGGGAGGGGATGGAGAGGGGAGAATGTGTGAGACAAAGGGGAAAGAAAGGGAAGAAGAAATGAAAGTGGGAAGGGAAGAAAAGGCACAGTGCTGGGATGAATGCATTTTCTTCCTATTTATACATTTATATTCCAGTTAGTAGGTGTCTCTGAAGGCTGTGATTTATTATAATTTTTCCTTTTCAGTCTTGCAGAGGAAGGGGCAAAGGCCGGAGGGGGCTGAATTCTTTGCCTAGGGCACGGCTATTCCTCAGGCTGGCCCTGAATTCAGAAAAGTGCTAATGCTCCCCGGAGCTGGAATGCAATTAATTTTCTGTGGCACAATGTTCTAAACAAAG
Source organism: Anas platyrhynchos (assembly GCF_047663525.1). Classification (NCBI taxonomy): domain Eukaryota; kingdom Metazoa; phylum Chordata; class Aves; order Anseriformes; family Anatidae; genus Anas; species Anas platyrhynchos. The sequence goes on from NC_092590.1 coordinate 71,794,075, forward strand.
CATATTTGGGGAGGCTCAGGTTTGTGATTCTAGGCTACCCTCAGCCTATCTGTGCAAATAGGAGCTGCGACACCAGCTCTCACACCAGGTTGTTATCTTACACTTGGGAAACCAGCACATCTGGGATTTTTGACCAAAAACTGTTTGTTTGCATGACATTTCTTTAAGTGAAGAGGGTGAGTATCGCATTTTACCCACGTAAGTACTCCTCTCAGCATCCTGGCCAGAGTCCACTTGAGTCCACAGCAAAACCTCCTCTGAATTACCTCCCACTGTTTTTTTTTTTAATTATTTTTGTTTTTCAACTTCACAAAGGTCAAATTTGGGAGATCTTTTTTTTTAACAAGCACTGAGCTGAGACACTGGATGATGGAATAATCAGTTTAAAACCACATGTGACACGTAGCCGTAGCAGCATACTTTTTCCATGACAGCTTGTTGTATGTCACAGGAACATTTGTCACTGATCACTCAATTATCCACAAATTGCAGCTTAGCTTCATTCACACTATTTCCTGGTGAAAATCAGGGCAGTCTCTCAAAGCCAATAGGCCCCATCTCTATTCATACTACCACAATCAGTAGATTATTTAACCCACATTTATAAATATCTTAGCTTTAATACGCTTTGCAACTATCTTGCAGTGATTGGCAATGCTTTTTGGCTGCTACACACTTCAGAAAACTTCAGCATTTTCTAGTAACAAACCTGTTATCTTCATTGGTGACCAGAATTTTCAAAGGGGGAAATTTTCAAAAATATCATTTTTTTTTCCCCCTCTTTGCTTCATTTGTGCTCTCTCTCTGAAGTTGGGCTGCTGGTCCTTGTACACATCTCATCTCTGCCCTGTTGGTGCAGCTGTTCCTTAGTTCTGGTGGATGGATGGGGACACGGGTGGGGTTGCTTTGAGGAAAGATGTGGTTATGAGACTCGCAGCATCTTGGTGGCCCTTCCTTGGAGTCTTCCCAGTGTGTCCATGGCTCTCCCGTACTTGGAGGGGATCAGAGCTGGACCCATTTTTCCAGGTGCAGCCTCACCAATGCTGAGTGGAGGGGAAATAAAACAAGTCAGACTCAAACAATATGAAAAAGCACAAGCCTGCATCTTTTCCACAAGGCAAGTGGGTAAGCAAAGCCTCATGTCTGCTGCTTTTAGCAAATGTAGCAGTAACACCTTTGAAAAGGGGCAATGACATTATTCTGGGACCCTGGTTTGAAACCTCTCCAAAGCAGTAGCAAGTACCAGAAAATGAGTTTTTACTTCTGGACATCTATGCCACATTTTGCTGACTCAATTAGAAAAAAAAGAAATGTCTGAGTGCTGCAGGACTCAGCCGATTCCAAGTTCCATTGTTTAATAAATAATTGAAAATGGTTGTACCAGGGAAGTATGACTTCATAGTGTTTGAATAAGATATGTTACCCAGTGGAGGCTGATGGGAAGAAGATAAAATATGCTGAATACCATATATTTAGACTATTGTTTTTTGGTGAAATAATATTTCCTTGTGAGTCACTGACTTTGCTTGTGGATCAATACCGAGGTACAGAGGCTCTAAGTCGCACGTAGCGCAGCTTCCCCCTGGCTGACTCTTAGAAGAGAGGATTTGAATAATCTCTTTGCTGGCACAAATGCGCTGGCAAAAGCAGAAGTTCTCAAACTGTGCTCTGTGTTGTGAAATCCTCTCTGAAAAAGGTGTAGCAGAAGCCAGAGGGGCTGGGATTTTAGTTTGGGGAAGGGACTGTGTGAGGGACAGAAGGGAACAAGCATCTTCATCTGGGAAGCTGGAGGTGGAGCTCACCTGGTACTCCCAGTGGGCACCCTCTGCTTCTTCTGCCACCAAGTGTCACCCTCAGATGTGCAGGGCTGGAGACCCAGGCCTGGGCTTTTGTCCTCTGCTGTCATCTGTGCTATAGCTGCTTAAATGGGGCCAGGTGGCAATTGTCCCTGAGCTCTAAATGGAGGGAGATTTTGCCCCTTGGGAAATCCAGCCTGCACCATTTCTGCTAGCAAGGTGATGCAAGAAGGCTTGGTGTTGGACAGAGATACCTTCCTGTCCTCTTCCAGGCACTGTACTGCAACTGCCAAGGTTGCAGATCTCTTTGAATGGCTGCTTGCCCACCAAACCCCTTTCTTTTTCTTGAATCTACTATATAGAGACCAAAAGGTGAGCTACCCCCAGCCATCACTATGGGAAGAAACAGCTCCATGCCAGCTCATGGACCAGTCTATATGCTCCTCCAGTCCAGGTAAAGGGGTCAGTGCCTTCCCTCTGTTTTGATTGTTGTTGGCATTGTGGCAATGCCCATCTCAGCCCCAGAGCAGGTCTCAGTTATTGCTAATCCAATGCAACCACTCTGCTGAAAGCAGGTGATCAGGAGGGGAGGGCAGGTGGCAAATCTTCGACCCGCGGCTCTTTTCTCCGGCTCAGCTTGGGTTTTGGCCTTAAGGTGCACAGTACATGGCATCATCTGGCGAGTGAGTGCAAAAGCTCTGAAAGAAGCAAAGGAAATCAGGCAGGGAGCCTCCATAAATCTATCAGAAAGTTAAATACTGTAAAATCTGCACGTTGTTTACCAGCTGTGCCTACAATGAAGACAGAAATAATCCTGGTAAAACATGACCTTTGATCAGCAAGGTGGAGAAATTAGGTCAAGCAGGTTTTTGCTTGGCTGAAAGCATAAGCTGGGGATGGACAGAAATAAAATTCTCTTCCAAAACCTGGTTAGTCTAATGACTGCGCAGAAGGCTGCTGTTCAGCCGCCTGCAGCCAGCTTGCTGCACTTACAAACCTGAATGCACAGGGGAAAACACATGCACAGGAAGGGAGCATGCCCCATGAGCTGGGTTTTGATGCCTGAATTACATTACAGGGCAGGGCTCTCCTGTATGACCCTGGGGAAACCCTTCAGTCGGGGCAGACTCGGTTATCTCCACCCGCTGAGCCGTGCTGTGGCTGTGGTACGAGGTGTGCCTGCCTCGAGTTTTGCAGAAGGGGTGTGCCAGGGTGTCACTGCTGGTGTTGCAGTTGCAAACCCAGGTCTGTGCCTGTGTTTTTCCTCCCTTTGCACCGGGGGTCACAGCACCGCAGTGGGGCCTCTGCTGAGCACCGTCTGTGCACCTCAGGCTCTCCATGCTTTGGATGGGAAAAGAGTTAAGCTTTATGAAACAGGTCCTGGCTCTTATTTACAGGCAGTGATGTGTTCTTCTGAGACTGGCACCAGACCAGTGGCTCGTGGCATCCCACCAGGATCCTGCGCTCAGCCTGAGGTCACCGGTGCCGGGTCTCAGCGCCCTCCAAACCCCATCTGAGAGCTGCTGAGGCTCAGGCAAGCATGTAAGGGAATGACGATGGAGCGTGCTCATCTATAATTAATGGGTAAGGGATTCTCAGAAGAACTTGTAATAAGAAAAATATGTCACCACAGAAAAGGCAGAACTAGCTGGTCAGCAGTTTCAAGTGGGACCATTGGTCTCTGCCTTCCCCGCTTCTCTGTGCCCAAGTGTTGGGGCCACTGACCTGAGCAAAGCGTCCCAGCCTGAAATGGGTGAAGAAATCTCTCCCTTCCTTGGATATTATTTCAGTTTTGAATTTGCCAGACACCGAGCTTTCCTACAAACGGCCATTCAGCAGGGCCTGGAGACGGCGTGTGCACTCAGAGGGTTAAAGCAGCAAACGGGTGACACGATTTTACGCCTGTGGGCGGTTTGTTCCAAAGATCAGCTGCTCTCAAAGCAAAAGTAAACGCGCGGTGTTTATTATGAGTCACTTAAACAAGCAAATTATTAGTCGAATCTGATCTGTGGTTATGCGAGCTGCGACCTGAGGTGAAGGTTAATTATTTTTTCCCCCTAAAAAAAAAAATAAATATAATGTTTGCCAAACTCCAAGGTGCTTTAGCAACTGCCGTAGGAAGATGCTTCCTGCACCTATCCCAGAGCCACTCAGCCTGGGTGGCTCAGCACTGCTGCAGCTTACGGGGCTTGCTTTGTTACGGAGGACACAGAGCTGCTTTTGCACACTGAGGGCCCAACCCAGAGCCCGCTGACATCCCCAGGAGCTTTTACATTAACTTCAAGGGGCTCCGCGTGAATAGCTGCAGTTTGCAGTGGGGAGCAATCCCTCTGTCTGCCCCGATCCTGACCTCCCTGCAGAGCTGAGCACGTCCAGAGCTCCCTCATCCCGGTGGCATGGCTCCTCAGTAATTGCTGCCAGTTTTTCTCAGGATGGCACCTCACATACAACCGGTGCTGCCCAGCCATGCAGGGAGGCTGGGGTCTGCTCAGAGACCATGGGCAAAAAATTAGATCAGGAGCTAAGAGAGGTCAGCGGGGCATTTCCTTCCCCAGCCCCCTGCGGTGAACGTATTTCATCCTCTCCATTGAAAGGAAAGAAATAACCCCCTGAGGACGGAGCCTGGTGCCTGCCAAGCTCTGGGCTGTGGGAGCAGGATGCACCGGGCTCCCCCCTGCCACCAAGCCTCCCCTGTTTGCAGCCCCAAGCCATGGCCTCCACGTCTCATTCAGGTATCTCTAGTGTCAAAACAAAACAAAATAAACAAACAAACAAAAAAGCTTTGTCCTAAAAAGCTGTAAAGCTTGTCCTAATGCTGCCCTGGTATGGGGGTGCTGCACAGGGGGGTGTGGAACGAGCTGGAGGCTCTTGGGTGGTGGTGGCAACCTCAGGTACCCCAGGGATTCTCCAGTACCAGCCTGTGGCTGGCATGAGAGCAGGGAGGACGGTCTATGGGCAGAGATGGTTTACAGGGTCTGGGCACCCCTCCAAGGGCGGGGGGGGACCTGGCTCTCAGCAGAGAGGTCATTGGAGAGGCTGAAGTTATAGCACTGAGACAGGAGAGAAGGAGGAAGAGGCCACATGAGCACATCCCATGCAGGAAAAGTGAAGTTTGACAGATCTGTCCTGACTGCACGAGTTTGCCTGACATTGCTTACCCTCCGTGCTCAATAAATAAACAACAATAAAACAATGTGGATGCTTTCTGCATAAGGTAATAGAGTATAGGTCTCTTGAGTCAAATCTGGAGGCAGTTTAACAAGGCTCCGTGGAGCAGTGACTCTGTGTTGCTCTCTGTTTGTAGAGCACCATGGTGCTATTCACATGATTTTTAATGCAATAAAATTACACAATAATGCAATACAATAATAATAAATTAGAACAGAGATGGTTCTCAGCCATACCAAATGAGGAAAGGCAAGGTTTCACTCTTGCAATACCAGCTCATTCCATAACCCTGGGCAAACTGCTGGATTTTTAAAAGCAGCTTTGCTTTCCCTCTCTCTCTCTCTCCTCTCTCTTTTTTTTTTTTTTTTTTTTTTTTTTCATTTCAGTGTGCCTTTTTAAGGCACTCTGAAATCACAGTGCTCTTTGGGAAAGCAGCATCTTAGCATCCCTCTGCTTAACTCCCCTCACTGGTGAAGGCAGCAGGGAGAATAATAACTCCACCAATGCACATGGGAGAACCAGACACTGTGACAGTGAGCGTAGTATGAAACTGGGGCTTTGCGATTCATTTTATAATGTCCAACAGGACAGGAGCAGGAAATAGGCACCAGCAATAGGCACTCCTAAGAGACCAGGTAAGATATATGAGTTCCCAGCAGCACAAAGCTGGTGATGAGTGCTCAAAATGCCTTGCAACCCAGCTTTGGAGCAGCTCGCAGTCCTTTGGGCAGCTCTCTCCTCCTCACCCCAGGGCCTGACAGCTCTGTACTCTTCCTGCTTGCTTTCTGCCAGCAGTGTGAATTCCTCCCTGTGATGGCTGGGGGCAGTGGGGAACCTGTCAAAACCCCGGCCTTCCCATTCAGAGAGATGCTCCCCCCTGCCCTCCCTCCTCTCCTGCTCCCTAAAATGTCTCTATCTCAAGGAAAAGCAGTTCAGCACATCGACAGTCATGTTCAAATTCCAAGGCTAAGCACGCAGCCTGGGGGGGGGTTGGGGGGGCCAAAAAAAAATCAGGTGCTTCTCAAAAACAATCAACCTGATTCACATGCAGCTCAGCAGCTTTTTTGATGGCTCAATTCCAGATTTCACAGCTATTCAATAGTTCTCTTGTGTAGCTGATCCTTGTCTTAGAATTCAGCACAACTCAATCCATTTTCCCTTTTCTTTCTATAAACACCCCCTCCTCCTCTTCCCCTCCCTTCATTTTCTTGATTTACATCTCTAGGGAGATGGGAATGTGAGGGAGAAGCTTGTAGCCTTCCTTCCTGGGGGGCCTTGAACTGGTGTCCCCTGTCTCAGGTTCCCATTATCCTCGCTGTGCAAGCCGCAGCCCCTCTGCACTCCAGCCCTACTCAATTGGAATTTAAATGCTTCATGATTGTTGTCTCACAGAATAGGAAAGTGCTGCATTAAAGAGTAAATTACAGCAGACAAGTAACTGCCTTGGGAAGGAGTGTGAAAGGAGAGATGAGCCCAGCACAATGCCGGTTTGCTAAAGAGAGTTTTCCAAAGATGAAACAATCTTCCTGGGACAGTCTCATAGGGATAAATATGATGCAGCCAGCGTGGATATGGGGCTTTGTCTAGGGTGAGAAGTGCAGCGTGCTCAGCCCAGAGCAGCCCCACAATATGCAGCTTGGACACTGATCTGAACTGCGCCCCGGAGCCAAGAGCGTGGCTGGATCTGGGCTTGATGTCCTGTCTCTTACATGGGCTGGATCCGGGCAGCTTCACTGGGATGCAAACTACTAAGCAGTTTGCATGGAAGTGAACAGCAGAGGTTTCCTCCTGTCCTTGATTTTGCTCCTTTCTAAGCACTGGAACATTTTAAATTTCACTTGTGGTGAGTCTCTCTATCAATACCCATCCATGCAGAGACAACCTCAGAGGCCATCATACTCTTTTTAGCCATGCTGTGGTGATGGTCATTTGGTGCCTAAATACTCCAGCTGTGGCGCTGGAACCTTTTTTCCATTCCCTGTGCAAAATAGAATGGAAAATAAGTCCCCAGGATGGTTCAATAGTTGCAGAGATACTTCTATATACTTTCATGTGCTTTTACACGCTTCAGGTCCAAGCCAGTGTTTTTCCACTCAAAATGGACCCGCTGGGTCCACCTCAAAGCCCAAATGTTCAAATGTGATCCTCTTTCCTTGTGTTATGCTGCACTGGGCATGCCTCACAGCTGGGCAAACAGAAACAAAACAGCTTCTCCAATACCAAGTCCAGGTATCTCCAATACCAGTGAGCAGCACACACAGCCTCTGCCAGGTGGGTTACACTGTAAGCACGCATGGCAGACACAGACTGGATGAAGGATTAGAAAATTTGATTTCTCAAATATGAGAAAGTGATAAAAAGATGGTTATCATTCATCCAGGACATCCGAGGAAGGAGCAAAAATGAATGTCTCAATGGCTTATCCACACTGCCAAGATCTGGGACAGAGACCAGTCGCACAACAAGGGAGCAAACTTCAAGTATTTGCGTCCTTAACATTTGGGCCTCCTATAAAATCAACAGAAAATTCATGAATTAAACCAGCCAGGTGGTGTAAAGGATAGTCACAAAATGCCCTAGGAAAGACATAATAAAATTGCATGTTCACTGCAATAAAAAAAACAAAATCAGGAGAGTTTTTCTCTCCTTTGCTCAACAGCATATGCCTTCCAAACTGTTTGTTGAATAAAGGCACCATGGACACCCAGGAAAATAATGCACAAATATTACTAAGAAAATCAGAAAACAATGTCTGCACACATGCACACGTACCAGCACTCAGTCCTTCCCCCTCCGAGATCGCAGGCGTGTGCTTTCCCCAGAGCTGGCTCCGAGTGGCTCCTGTTTAATCACTCCTCTGGAACCACTGCAGCAAAGGCTGTGCCAGTGTTTTTTTTTTTTTTAAACTACATGTGAGAAATGCCCCTTGGCTCAATGTTGACAACTAGCATCTCAGTGCTGAAATACATTTTTGTAAGGTCTCTGTATAATTATTTTTTTTTCCCGCTGGCCGTTATGAAATAAGGTTTTTCAAATGGCCTTCAACCAGGACCCCGCCACCTCCCATGCCTTTGCGTGTTGTGAACCCCAATATTCCAACAAAAAATGTTTCAAGGAATGAACACAGACCAGTGAAAATATTCCCAATGAGAATATTCTGCAAATAATTTGGAAGAGGGGCTACATTTAGAGCCCACAACCAGGTACTCAGTGAAGCACTCCAAGATTTGCTGCAGGCCTGTGGAAGTGTCATTGTTTTGTCCTAACCCTGACCCTAAACTTCATGTGAGACACCAGGGGTCTTACATGGAGTAATTTAAGTAAATGTCTTGCGCTAATCAGGTGCTTTAGTCTCTGATTTACCAGGCTCAGCACTGTGTTGATTCAGGGCCTTGTGGCCCAAACCAAATGCCACTGAAAACAATAGGAAAACTGGGCTTTGGATCAACGCACGCACAATGTGAAATGCTTTGGTCCGAGGGCTTCTGAGGACACCCAGTGTGCTGCCATCAGAGCCCTGGCATCCTACCCTGCCCTGCAGACCTGCTTCTTTCTGCAGCACGGGGGCTCTGGTACAAAGCCGCAGGTGAGGAGTGCTCCCCAGGCCACTGGTGAGCTGGGCCTCTCCTGAAGAGACACAGACCAGGAGACCCCACAGCAGCCAGGAGAACATCTAGGAATGGGAAACAAACTAGAGAAGCCCTGCTCTCATTCTCTGCAGACATCTCCTGGCCACTGCCACAAACCTAAAATAAGCCTCTGGACTTGCCATGAGCTGTGGATGTACCCTCTCAGTAGGTGAGGCCTGGATGTGGGTCAGGAGGGGACAGTTGCTGCAGCCTTTTGCTAATAAAAGCTAGCAATTAGCACAGGTAGCAATTAAATCGTCTCTGCCTCCTGATTCCCACCAGCCCGGAGAGCAAGAGCACTGGCAAAGAGCTGCCGCATCTCCAGTTGTGTCTGCCTCTCCCTTGCAGGCATATGCAAACACCAGGCTCCCAAGCACCAGCCCTCACTTTGAATTTCTCTGCTTTGGCTGCTTGTCTCCCAGCTCTTTAGCATGTCTTGAATGTGGCTTATTGTCTGCTAATAAAGAAAAGAGCACAGCTCTCCAGCAATGGCAGGAGCCCAGCTTTCGTACCCTGCTGTGGAGCCAATTCCTGTCAGGCAAAGCAGCTATCACTGGAGGTTTTAAATAAACCAGTGCTCCCCAAAAAGCCCTCCTGTTATATAATGCTCTCCCTCTCCTCCTTTTAATGAAAACAAGCAAGTAACTGTCTATTTTTACCACGGTAGGGACAGATCCAGCAGCCCTCGCTTGTACATGCCCGCCTGGAAATCAGTGGGAGTCCTGCCTGCATGGGAAAGCGCTGCAGGACCGAGATCAGAAGTGGCTAACACAGGGCAGTGCTCCCCACTTCAGCTTGAGAACGGCCAGGAAAACATGGGCCACAGCACAGTATACACATTTTGCAAGTGACATTTGGCATTAGCCAAAATATACATCAATATGATGAGGGATATAGCAAAAGGCACATTCCTTCAGTACACTATTACTGTAATATCCCAGTGCTTCCACATTAGCTTGTTCCCAGGAAATTCCATCATCACTATTTCAAGCCTGTGGCTGTTCAAGCCACTTAGGATGATGGAAAATAACCCCATTCAGGAAAATAAAATAACAAAAAACAGTGATTAAATTTACCTTTATCCTTGGTCTGCACAACGTTAGTAATCTCTCACAAAATGTTTTTCAGTATAGGAAGATTCCAATTATGTTCTTAATGAAGTATGAAAAATCAATTGAAAGGCAGGCTTTGTGTTTTTGCTGCCTACAAGAAATTGCTACAATAACATGTTTAGAAAAAAATGTTTAATGAAAGGGTTACTCTGCTCCAAAAGACATGACTGTATGCAATGGAAGCATTGCCAGGCTGAATCAGACCTGATTCTGCTAAACCAGGTTGTCTGGCCGTTAGGTCCAACAACAGCCAGCACTGACTGCTCCTGAAGAAAGCAACTGTGGACTGACCTGCCTTTGAAAAAAAAAATAAAAAAATCATTCTCAACTCAGTAACTGGAGACAGCCTTGAATCATGAAGGTTCGTGTCTCTTCCAAAAATCATTGTGCATCCAGGCTTTATTCTCCAGCAGTTATGGATGAGAACAGTCATGTCCAATATATACATAGACATACATAAATACGCTTAAACTTAACACTGCATAGATCTTGCTGTCAGTGATTTCACATGGCAGTAGTTTCACAGTCAAATAAATATCTCATTTTATAATACCTTAACTGTCTAGCAATCATGGTACTAAAAAGCTTAAATATACCTGAAAGGCAAAAGATTTTATTCTGCCATATCTATTTTAATTAAAAAAAAAAGGGGGGGGGAGGGGGGAAATGGCTTGGATTTTGGGATGCAGCACCAAAATAGGCAGTGTTTTTGCTTTTGTCCCTGTGGGCCAAGCAGTTTGGAGTAACTTGCTACCTATTTTAGGATCCACCTCAGGTGAGGCTGAGCCACCTCTGGAAGCTTTCTCTTTCACCACTTGCCAACAGAAGGAGCCCCAAGGACTAGCTTAGATTGGGTGTAAACACATTTCAGATGAGGTGGGACCCACAGGACACCACAGACTTATGTTAGCATCCTGTCCCACCTCCACCTCTTACATTCTCTGTGTCAGCCAGCTTATCTTTCATTTTTTTAAAAACATGACTATTTTGGAAAAAATAGAGCTGAAAACCCCTTCCACCTTTGTCTGACCTCTCATGGACAGGATTCCTAGAGGATTTTCTGGGGTTCTACTTTCACATGGAGCCTCATGGGCACATGAAACAGCTCTGAAATGAGGTGCCCAATGCATGTACCAACACTGCTGACTACTGTGCCCAGAACACCTTTAAACACAGTCTAGGAGACTGACAATGACTACAGATATAAGGTCTGGAAGTCAACGGCATCTTTTTTTTCCTGCTAGGATTTGTGTGTGCATTAATATGTTAATATAAACCCTGAAGGAAGCAGCTGATGCCTGGGAAATTAGAAGCTTTAGTTAGATATTAAGAGGCTTTAAATAAGGATGTGTGTATAAATCTGCTCAGTCAGTGTTTCTTTGGGTTCTGCTTTTTGCCTGGAGTGGGCCATGTGTGCTGTGTCTCCAAAACTCCCACTGTCCTGCCTTGCACCATTGTTCTGCTCTTATAGTGCACGATAATCATGCTTGGAAAAACAGCAGAGAAGTGAGAGAAATTAATTTACAAAGGAAATATGAACTAAATATGAAATACACAGAATAATTTTCATACTGCACTGACAGTCAAGACAGCCCAAGACATTATTTGCTTATTATTGATGCTGAAATGACTCCGGTTACAGCTATAATTAAGATCGTATGAATAATTGCTTTTCTAGTGTGGTCACAGAACTAAACACTCAAAATATAAAATGTAAGTTACAATTGTCCTGAAACAGAACTGGCTTTGTTGTTTTCAGATTGAAATTAAATGGAAAAAAAAAATAAATTGGGTTGAAATTCACTCAGAGCAAAGACAAACGATTCAAAATCCAACCCCAAACTAAACATTCATTTCCTGACACTATATTTAACTTTTAAAATAAAATAATAATAAAAAATACAGGTAGTCATCTAAATTATATTTTTCAAATTAGCTTTTTTGTTTTAAAAAATATCTGAACAACCATTTTTCAAATTTCTTTTCCGCAGCCAAAGCTTTTCATTGGCTGTGTTTACCTGAAGTTGCAAATATGGTCACCTAAGGCAACCAGCAGCATTTTCCTGGCCTCCTAAACAATTCCCGTGGTTAGCCATGTATGACCTTCCCTCTCTCATCCTGTGGTGCATGAAGGATGAACTCTACTCCTGGCCAGGGCATTGCTGTGAATGGAGAAGTAAAAAGGAACTGTAAACATGACATTTTTACCATCCAGGCCAAATGCTGCTGAATATAGTGGGAGAATTGATTTTCCATTGATTTTGTTGCAGTCTGCATCAAGGTTATTATTCTGGAAGCTGAACCTTTGCTTTGCATGATGGTAACGAGATGTTTCTCTGCGGCTCCAAAAAATCACCTTTAACGCACTGTTGAAGTCTTCCTGGGCTCAGAGCATGCTTTTGCCACCTCTCATGCTCATATTTCACTTTGGTCTGAATTAAAACACAATTATTGCCACAGGTGCATAGCATAAGAGGAAACTGAGGAACAGAGGTTACAAGACTTACCAAGGCTGATGTTGGAAGTTGCAATCAGAAGTAGAAATAATTGAGGTTGGCTTTCATTTCAGCAGCCACGTACACATCTTTTTATCACAACCCCTGAACATGGTTCCCCAGCCATAAACTGGGACTGAGTTATTGCCACTGTTGGAGGTGTATTTGCTTGTGAGTTACAATGAATTTTCTAAGGCAAAATTCAACACCTGATGGGGGGAAAAAGTGGGTTTAGATGAACATTTTTACTTAAAGCTTCTCTCCATCAAACTGTCACCAAATCCTCTCTGCTCAGCACTGTCAATTGATTACTTCAAGCCCTATATTACATTTCTTATTCATTTTTTATCCTTCTTCCTGTCTTCTGATTTATTGTCTTTAACCTTCGCAGACCCTTTCTGGCTAACTTGGAATATTGTATGCCTTAAATCTAAGGATTACAAAATGTTTGGAAGTGATTTAAGAATCTGAGTTATTACTCATTTCATGGGGTAGAAAATTGGGCCTTTTCTCTCTCTCCACATCAGAGGACATGCTGCTGGAGACAGACACTTAGCAGTGAGAGGAGACCCGCTTTTTAAGCAGGCCAGGGTCTCCGCTCTGCACAGTATGTGCATTAATAACCACAAAAGCAATAGTGCACTGCATAATGAACATGTGGAAGCAGTTTTACTACTTGATAGGATCTCCGAGCCAAAGAAGAAGTTGTCTGATTTGTCAGCATCTGGGAAGCAGCTCCACTAGCTATGTATCCAACCTTATTAAAGACTTATGCTTTAAGTCTGCCTCTAATAAAAACCTGCTTCGGTAGGAGTTGGTCTTCCTTACCGTACATGAGTCACCTATTTTTAATGGAGGGCTAGTAGCGCTTGCTACTGAACAGCTAAATCACTTCAAGCTCTTAGCCCACCTGCTTATTTTTCAGCAACACAGAGGAGTTTGAGTTCAGCTGAGTTTTTTAAAAAGCAAGCAGCTGTGGTCTGTGTCAGAAAGACCCAGCGCAAGTCACCAGCGTGACCGCGGTGAAGACGCAGAGACAGGAGACCAGCGGTCCCCTCTGAAGTGGGCCAGATGATGACAGCTCCTCTGAAGGGAAAGAAACCTGGAAGTTAACTCTTACCCAAGACCCAGAGGACTCTGTTAATTTGGTGCTTTGGGTATCTGGCTGTCAGGCAGGTTCCTGCCTTCCCCAGCAGCGTTTGAAGCCCATGGGAGGTAGCCAGAGTCAGAACCACTGTGCGATGGTGGATGAAGCCATCTCTGGTATCTTGGCAGGCTTTCCAGCTGGTGTGGAAAACCATTCATTTAAGCAGGACTGCGCTGATTTATATTTACTGGAAATCCAATCTGAGGCTATCCAGTGGAAGCCAGGTCTGATACACGTCAGTTTTGTGAGAGTTATTATTCCTCTGACACAGCCTGCTGCCTGCTTTTAGTTCCTCGCAGAACTCATGTGTTCTTGGTTTACGCTTCATGACCAAACTGGCCTCAATCATTCAAGGCCAAAGACGAGATTAGAAAGATTGACATCTGCTAATGGCTGCTCGGCAGTTTGCCTGGGGTGCTTTATCAAACCTGTTTGTGGGCAATAACAGGCAGGAGAAGATTCCTAAAGGTCTTGGAGCTCCTGCAAGCATAATTCCCCTCTGCCAATGCTTGCAGCCATTTCCCCGTGCCTCGATTACTCCTGCTGTGCCAGGGCTTGGCCTTCGAGTACACCTTCCCCTCCCTGCTCCCAGGCAGCTCCCATGGGAAGCCTGGAAGCTGCAGGAACTCCAGCTTGGAGGCTGCTGATTGATGCCAGCTTCTCAGCTAAGAAGCGTGCGCCATTCACATCCAAATATTTCATCGCTCCTCTGCAGACAAGGGACGGGAGCTGAGGGAAACACTGAAGACCCTTGTGGTGGCATCTGCCTGTGCCCCATTTGTGTAAAGTTTGCCAACAGCCGTCCTCGTGAGGACTCCAGAGCATTTCTTTGCTCTGGGGATAAGTTTGGAGATTCAGCTGGGAAAACTGATCTCCCTCCCCTCCCCCTGTGTGATGTCCCTTCAGACTCGGAGACCTCTTGAGTATTTTGCATGGTGTAAGGAGGAATTCTCCTCCAGTATGCTGGATATTTATTATTTTTTGTTATGTGTCTGGTGGGAGAGCAGAGCTTGGTTTCTTTGCTTGGAGAAGGATGCTCTTCACGGCAGGAGCTCAGCCAAAGTGAGCGGCCAGATATTGCACACCAGTATAGAAGCATGAGACTGGAAAAATAAATCTGGCTGCTAAAAGGACATTGAAGTCAATTAAAATTAGACAAGGAAGACTATCACTTAGGGATTCTCAAGTATACATATATATATATATATATATGTATATATATATTTTTTTCCTGAGGTCTGCATTTCTTGCTTCACTCTGGTTTTCTCAGGGTCTACTCTGCACAGGCAGCAGTTTGTTTTTTGAGAATAGGCATCCTGCCCTCTGAGAACCATTGCTTCTCTCCAAATTACAGGGATGTAAGATTTAGTCCAGAGCCCAGGGCTAAACGCAGACTCTGGCATATAGGCAGACATCTGGGGGATGTTTTGGAGGCCTTGGGCTCTCCCAGGGTCATCACCACGTTAGAAAGTCCCTGAAGCACTCACAGGACATATGAACTGGGACTTTGGCCTTTGGCCAACAAAGCCAGGCACCCAAAGGGACCTATTTTTTAGGGATAGGAGATAGGGAGATGTTACAGTAAAGGACCAAAATTCTCTTTTGACTCTACACCATAGACCATTCAAATATATTCCTGGCAACCCCTTCTAGGTATCCTTGCTTGAGCATGGGGTTTGAACAAGATGAGTTCCAGAGATCCCTTTCAACCCCAACCATGCTATGATTCTGTGATCTTCTTATTTCCAATGTGAGTGTCATATCTCTCTCAGCTGAGCTACCACAGGTGCCCGTGCTGATGACAGGAAATAAGACTTTCAGCAGGTCCCATCATTCAGGACAAGGCTTCTCCACCTTCAAGATATGTGAAATTTGCAACCCAGAAGCAGCTGTGGGAGGGAGGGTGCTGGGCTGAAAAGAAGGGCTGGAGGAACCTTGCCTTCCTGGAGCAGTGCTGTGTGGCAGGGACCATGCCTGCTGCCCAAGGGGGATCAGTCTCTCTATCCTGGTGTTACCACCATGCTTCAATCCCAGGGAGATGCTCAGCTGTGGCTGACATGTGTGACTGAGTAAAGGTCACTCTCTTCCCTGATCCTACTGCTTGCAACACTTAAATCAGAGGAGCAATAACAAGCCTCTGTCTCTTAAGATAAAAGGGATATCAGCTTTCACCAGGCTTTTCTCCAATTGTCAGAAATCAGGTCAAGGGGCTGGGTTAAACAATTGCTGCCTGGCCTTTCCTTCAAGGTAAGTGCAACTTAATTCTCTTGCTCTGCACTGCACTGCCTTTTCTCAGGTTACTTTTTATGATGGGGAGGAGGACACAGAAGCTTCTTAGCCATACTGGCGGACACTGCATGCCTCACACTATTATTTTTAGTCCAAATTAGTACACTGTCTGATTTTTAATGTCTCAGGTTAATGTTGGTAGAAAACAACATCCAGGTTTTGACAAGACATAAATGTTTTCTAATTTGTGGGAGGGTTTCCATCCTTATGAAGACCGGTTGCCAGTTATTACCATGGAGTGCTCTATGCAATGGTGAGGTGTGGAAGAACAAGGATTGTAAAGATTGGCTCACAGATTTCGATTTCACTTCACTATTCACTCAGAGTCCTGTTAGCCAGGATGAAGTGAGATCCAGATCTGAACCAGCTCTTTTGGCTTCTGCGGCAATAGCAGCAAAGGAAAGGAAAGACGGTCAGCCTCCTCTCGGCAGGCTCGAGCCCATCTCCTGAACATTTGTTGTTCGGGGCAGGGGGAAACTGAGTCAAGTCATTCTCTCTCTCATTTGTAAAAAGCTAAAGATGTCTGGAAATCAGATTCAGAAATGCAAGTGCTTCTTCAGCAAGCCTTCATCAGTTCAGGAGCCCAAAATAGTTATTAGCAGAGGATTCTCGTCCAGCCACAGGTGAATCACCCACTGGGATGATCAGGCCTGTAGCAGTTATGGACAAAACAAGCCCCAAATATATCACTGTTCCCCACTACCCTGGCAAGATCAGCTCTTGAGCTAGGCGTTTAAGACGTTTTGGAGCTGGGGTGTAAGGCTCAGTCACTGCATCTGTGAGAGGTGTGAAACAGTACAAAGAGTCTGCAGGAAACCACTGGTAAAGTGCAGTCTTCAGGAAACTCAGATTTGTTTTTGGATCAGATCTGTACCTGTCCATCTGGCAAGACTGAAACTGATGCCAGCCAGGGGGATTATCCTAACCTCGCTCCAGTGGTTTTCAGTGTTGTTTTGATCTCAGGTTGGAGTGGAAGAAAACTAAGACGCAGAGAAGGGGAGGTGCTGCTGGAGGAAGAAATGAAATGTCATTCTTCCCACCGTGATGCCTAGCTAGCCCTGGATAAACAAAGCCCAAGATGTACATATTGAGATTACATTTGTCTTATCTGTGATCAGACATTGCTGGAAACAGAACTTGTGAAACAACAGTGCGAGAATAACAGTTTTCACTGGTAAGGAACAAGCTGTTCTTGGAGTGTAGAGGGAGTTTTGACAGCCTCATTAACAAAAAGAGTCTGTTATAAATGCTGCCTGATTCCCACCCCACACAGTCCAGACCCATGGCAGGACCTGGCTATAGCTCAGCAGGAGAGAAGTGCCTCCATGTGTTTCCAAACTCCACCAGATGCATCTTCAGGCATGTAAATATCTTTAGCAGCCTGCCTATGCCTCCCTCCATACCTCATTTTTGTATGTGATAAATAGTGTCCTACCTCGGGGCTGCTGAAGGAAGAAATGTGCTGAAGGCCAAAAGGCGCTCAGGTGCCTGGGGTGCTGAGAAAATCAGCAAGGAGGGCTGGATTTCTTTGTCGATCTTTTAGGAGATGGGGCAGACTCATTCACTTGCCTTGATCTGTGCCCAGTGGCAAGGAGCTGCATGTGGGGTCCCAAACAGCGAGCCCAAGGAACCCACAGCAGTACCAGGACCTCACGCATACAGTGGGGGAAACCCACAAGGCTGGGGAAGCATGGCAACAAGTGCTTTTCAACACTGTTGTGCTGTGGTGGAGGAGCTGCCTCCTTGCCTGGATAAGCACCAGGATGAGCTCCAGGCTCCCTTCTCCCACTTCTGCCTTGTGACGGGGAGCACAGGCTGCATTTTCCCCCATTGGTCTGAAGGTAGAGGTGCATAGAGCCCCTGCAGCATCATTTATTAATGTTACCAGCTCTGTATTAACTTTACCTTGTCTGTGACCATTTCCTGGCTTGCTTTGAGGCACGCTGCTGTTTTCCTGGCTTGCATTAGCAGCAGCGTCACCAAAGCGCGGTGTTACAGCAGCACGAGCTGTCAGATGTGCCTGATTTGCTTTTCAGTGCAGCGCCAGACGGGCACGAGGCTGCGCACGAGCAGATCCTGTTGCAAGACTGGAGTCCTGGGACATGCACGCGTGTGTGCGCATAAGGGTTCATGCATTTGGAGAAAGAACGTTTCCCCTCCATCTGAGGCCAGCAGACTGAAATCCAAGCAAGCCTAAACTTCTTTACCATTGACGCCATAACAGCGTTTTGAGGTTTAGGAAAGGAGCGGAAAAAATGTGTTGCTGTAGTAAGGGGACTGTAATAAGATCTTAGCCTTGGAATACGGCGCTTTTCGGTGAGGCAGCGAGCTCTGCAGCGCTTCCGCCTCCTTGAGATTTGTGAGGAGAGATGTGCCCCAAAGAATGCTAGTCATCCCGAGCGGGGAGAAAACACAGCCGAGGGTGGACAGAAAGACATCCAGGAAAAACAGGAGAGCAAGGATATTCTGTTCTCCTTTCACCTCCCTTAGTTTGAGCAGAAGGGTGTTGCTGCAGCGGCTGCTGGTAGCGCGGTGCAGGAGCTCACAGCAGCACTTAAAAGGAATCAAACTACAGCAAGCAGAGGAGAATAAAGTGCTTGTACCGCAGACAGCTGGTTGTCCTGACCTGCGCCCACTTGTTCCTGGCCTGTAGGGACCAGAGTTGTGTGGGGATGACGCCAGGAATGAGGCTGCCTCCCAGGGCTGAGCAGCTCCTGGATCCATTGCAACACAAGCCCAAGTCCAGCCATGGGGGCTGGTGACACAGCAGATGATGACACCACAAAAGTCATGGAGGCTCCAAATAGCTTCTCGTTCACTCCTCCATGTCTGGTCAGGGGAATATTTGTTCCAAAAGAGGTTTCCTTTGATTGCACTTCAGAGCACAAAGTCTGCAGCTGTCCTTAGTACTCAAGGAGAGCACTTAAAGGCAAGATAAGGTCTTCTCCCCATTTCCCATTCTTAAATAATCCTGGGTAGTCTGGGCTGTCACGTTCAGTGATGTCAAAGCTGACTTACCACACAGGTAGCTCAATGAGAAACATCAGTTCTATGCTTGATATAGATCAAAAATGGAAAGATCTAATGTTACAAATCATCATAGAAGGAATAGAGGGAAGAACAATATATTTTTTCCCATGATAAATCCATAGTGTGCCAGCCTTTTTGCACAGTCTTGATCTCCCTGTCTCAGGAAAAAAATAGGAGAGAAGATACAGAGAGGGTGATAGGCATTGTCAAAGGTCTGGGCTACTCTGTATACAGAATAATTTCAGCAGGACTCTAATCAGAAAATGCAAAAATGGAGATTGTTTATGGAGTTAAAAGTGTGCTGGAGATGATGAGAGCTGAACAATGGTTCATCATCCACCCACCATGAGGGGACCACATGAAACTGGCTGGGGCATGTTGAAAGCAGACTGAGGTGGTGGTCCTGTGCTCAGTGAGTACCTGAGCTCTGGAGCTCCTTGTCAGGAGACACTGGGTGCTGAGGGCTTATGTGGGTTTTAAGTCCATTGGCCAGTATTTTCTCATAAAAGAGGAATTCATGAGGGCTGTTAAATGCCAGAAGATAAACACTGGATTCACAATGAGAAAGAAAGGAAAAGAAAGAAAGAAGGGTCTAGTCTTGTTAGGTGTAGGTAAAAAACTAGAAATAAGAAAATAGAAAGGAATGAGAAAATGGAAGGAATGTCCCGTGTTTCAGAAAAACGTGTCTGGGGAATGAAGTCAGGCTGGTGGGAAAAACCATTCCACATGGATATATACCTAAAGGTATACCAGCAAGTATTGTCTGCTGAAGACGGTGTCTCCAGGTGTTTGCAGGGCAGCATCCTGGTGTCTAAAGAAAATGTTGTAGTAGTAATTCAGTGAATTCTTCAGAGGAGCTTGTGATGCTCTGACCGCATATGAGCGTGTTGTCTAGGAGCAGAAGACTGGCAAGGAGACTGAGAAGGGTGCAAATTTTTGTTTAGCTCTAAACTGAAATTCTTTTGAGGTTTGTTCCTGAGATTATGTAACCATTTTTTCAGGGATTTGAGTCCAGCTATTCAGGCAGAATGGAGCATTAAGAGCCACAGCCTCCTCTGGCTTATCATCAGAGTGAAGCCAACACTCCAGGCACAGCGCAACTGGGACCACTGTGTTGTTACTTGGAAATCGGCCAGGTCTGCAGCTGAGACATTATCAAAATGCGCTGCCTGTGAGCAAGTATCAGCCTGAATCTACAAAGTTATAAAGAAAGATGAATCTTGAATCTGATCACAAAAACCTACATTTCATTGGGGCTAATCAAAATGACGGGCTGAGACCTCAGCGCCTGGGATCTGCACTGTGTGGGTATCTACCACGGGATGGATGTACAATAGACATGCAGTGAGATATGTATCAGCACAGCTCATCCCAGTCTGCCAAGCCAAGTTATTGATGGGAATTGCACTACTTGCTGATTGAAATCACTTTCTGTGATTGAAAATCCAGGAAAGGCTCAAGAGGCCAAATAGACACCAAGCAGAAGTTTACTCTTGCTGCCTGTTAGCCTTCTAAAACTGATGCCTGGTCCTAGCTGCTTCCCTAGGAGCTTTCTACCTTCACAGGGGGGAAGGCATTTCCAGGGAATGACTGATTTCACCTATCTTTGACAGTTGCTTTAAGATGGAAATGCTCATCTGGATGCAGAGGCATCTGAGACAACAAGTTTAGACTTGAATCCCGCTTTCAGATGCCTAACATTAGATGAGATAAATTCCTTATGAGGGTTCTTGAATTTTAATTCTTTCTTCAAATCTATTGCTGACAGCTCAAATATTTCCCTGCAAGCTTTCCTTTCTCTACAGTATAAGGGAAAAAGTTCACTCTTCTAACTTAGTGGAGACTTGAGCAGGTGAGGATTTGTACAGTAAATCCTTATTTGAATTTCAATTAAATTTCAAGTAAAGTAGCTAAAACCAGGCAGTAATAAAATGATGACAGACACTTTTTCACCAGTGATGGGGTATTGCACATTATAGAACTTATTTTTCGCAAGTTCTTATTTTTTTGTTATTGTATTATTAAGTCTCTGTTCTTATGGGATATGAGGGATAAAATTTAATGGAAATTCCATAGCATTTGCAGTAGCTAAATCGGAAAAAGAAGTCGCTGTAACTCTGAGGGACATGCAAACTGCTGGCCTGATCCTGCCACCCAGTGTGCATGATATTTTCTTGCTTGAATGAGCCCATTAATCTCAGTAGAGCTGCTTACATGCAGAAGCATTGCAAGTTCACATCAGCCTTCAGAACCATGGTATGCATTCGATGCATTCAGCTGCCAGTTCTGCAAAGGGGAATCAGGACTCATTTACTGATGGGGAATGCTTTTTCTTGGTGTTTTTTTTTTGTTTTTTTTTTTTTTTTTTCAGTACTGGATTTCACTATGTTTACTGTGTTTCTTTTTATTTATTTATTTTCCCCAGAAATGCATGTTCTCACACATTCATCAGCTATGAGACTGGATATAAAAACAAACCAAGGGATAATTCTAATGGATAGTGAGATTTTTAATTAACATCTGGAAAGTATTTTAAACTATTTCTCATGACAGATATGCAACCTAGAGCAGAGAGTGTAGCAGAAAAAGCTGAATTTTATTCCCCTTCTCTAGGTTTAACAAGACATTTTTGTCTGTTGAAACAAGTGGATGAGAAAACGAATCCTCAGGCAATAGATTTCCACTCATCACCAACAGAACACGCTCATCTACCGTTAGATGTACAAAGTACCTGTATTTTGTTTATTGGCCCCTTGCAGAAACTGGTCATGCATGTCTGGAGTAAATCACTGGTAAATCAAACATAACAAACTAAAAAAGCAATCTATAGGGTTTCCTAAAATAATCTCTGGTGTATATGTGCAAATGTATAAACTTTGCAGCTCTTGCAGGGGTGTAGCTGAGGACAGAATGTTACCCTTTGAGTTTGGGTGGTTTTGTGAAACACATTTTAAAAAGCCCACAATATGCCTCCTAGAGTCATAAGTCAGCGGTTGGGTGACTGGTTTGAATTAAGACAACGAACAAAGACAAACGAAACATAATCCTGCACGTCTGTACATTCTGGAGGCTTTCCTCTTCATTTGGTGTCAGTACTGAACCAAAAGTATTTAGAGAGGCAATATTATTGAACACAACAAATAGGAAGCAAAGCATAATTTTTGTTAGGGGTAAGTCATCCCTTAGGCAGAAGCATTCCATCAGTCTTACTGCATTTCACTGCACTGAATTATGGTTAATTTGTGGTCGGAAAAAATAGAGGCACTGTGGTTACTGCAAATTATATACTGTGTTTCCAGTTTAAAGGGAAACAAAAGGCATGTGTTGTAAATATAAACTTTTTTTCTCCAATTTTAAAAACAAAAATCCATTTGGATGCTTAGTTCAGACTCTATTCAGCATCTACAGTAACTATGCTATTTCAGTGTTCATTTAGGAAATATTCCTCTAGTGGGAAAATGAAAATCAGTACGGTTGAATAATTGGCAAGTATGAGTTAACTGTATTCTGGTGTCTAGCTCTATACAATGGTGACAATATTTGCTCCCTGATGGCATAACCAGAAAAAGAACATTTTTGTGTTGAGCAATGACAATTATTAGCCATTAGAAGAAAATGCCAACACAAACGTTGGATTCTCCCATCATTTGGGATCTCTAACTCAGCACTGTAGCTTTTCCCAGAGGATATATGCCAAACATTAGAGCTTAAGGCAGGAATTGCTTGTTAAGGATTGTTTCTTAGGAGGTCAGGCTAAATGATCCAAATGGTGGTTTTACCCTTAAGATTTTTGGCTTAGGGACTGCCATTTGGGACACGGTTTTTGTATTGTCGGGCCTTGACTATGGGAACCTCCTTAGCAGAGATATGCAGTTTTGATGATGTCTGCTGTACATTTTGCTTTCAAAAACTTGCATTATTCTGAAAATAACTGAGCCTTGAATATTGCCTACTGCTCATTTCAGAGAGAAAACCAGTTAGTCAGAAATGAAAGGTTCCATTTTATCACTGATGCAATATTTCTGGAAAAGGAAAGCTCCATTCTGCAAGGCTGCTTGCCAGCTTAAGTAACATGCTGAGGACCTCCAAACCCAAAGGTTCATATTTCTGGGAATTAAACCAAGAAGAAATCTGGACAGCCTGGTAGAGAGAAAGGCAGATGTGGACATAGATGTGATGGAAGGTTTTGTACTGCAGGATTGAGAAGAATGCTTTATACAGCAAGCTGCCTCTTCCTTCTTCCAAAAGTGACCTTGAAGCAGAAATTTTGGACATCATAAGCCTTTCCCCCTGCAACAGTGTTGTGCAATTTTGTGTAGCTTTTTTTTTTTTTTTTCCCCCCCCCCAGGGCTGTAATTAATGTATTGGTTTATTTGGGAGAATGTGCTCATGTTATATTGATAGGTCTGCAGTTAGGCATTAATGGCAGTGATTACTACTGGTTCAGCCAGGGCTCGAAACAATGGAAAAATCTCATGATAAGCTCTCAAAACTTGGCTGCAATTTTGCAAGCACAAGTAGTTTTGGAAACTTTAGATAAGCTTCCAAAGGTTTAGATCCAGGTCCAAACAAAACGCAAGCATTAAAATTATGAGGCTTGTGCATCACTAACACATACTACCATATTTACTTCTATGAGGAAATACTAAACATTTTATGGATTTTTCATGCCCCAGTTGGTTCTCTACACTGGCTGGGATTGCTGTAGCCTGCCGTTGCAGCTATATAGACATCAATAAAGATGAATAAAGCTGGGCAGTCAGATTCTAATTTATGCTGATCGTTTGGATGGCTCAGGGCACTTCAGCACACATGCTTAGCCAGTGACCTTTCACACTTGCCTTCTAGATCAAAGCACTTTATTCGTCCACTTCCAAGAAAATCACAAAGACAAAATTCCCATTCAGCATGCCTTTATTAATCTAAAAAGGGCCAAATCCTGACGCCTTTAATCTGCTCCTACTCGTCACCGCAATGATTTAAAGAGCAGAGCATTGCCTTCAGAGGGCTGGGCCCAAAATCAATATGGAGAAAGGCCAAACGCTCTGTAGATATAAATGAAGACGGGACTGCCGTGTTCAGACAGGATCTCACAGTCTCCATACTCCCTTGCTTCCAAGCCCTTTGTCTGTGAATCTGATAAATCCTCAGCAAAAGTTAAATTTCCCTTGTGCATTTTTCGCTTTGCTGTTTTTTGCTGAATGCTCACTGTCTCCTGGCAGATGTTTGCTGTGCTGGGTCTTGCTTGCTATGGGGAACTCACTGGGTGGCCCTCGGGGAGATGCACCAGGATAGGCAGGTGCTCCACGCTTCACAGGATCTAGTTGCATAGCACCTAGTCTATATTCCTGATAATTTCTTCATAACTAAGTACACTCAGACAATTTCTACAAGTGTTCATGCAAAAGGATCTGTTCTGTAATCCGTCGGTGCAATCTGTTCGGGTCTCTTGAGGCTGTAACAGGCGAACTCCCCCAAAACTTGCTTCCAATTCACAACTGTGTCAATGAAAGGAGAATCAGGGCATCTGATACACACACATGAGAATAAAAAGCATCCCCAGGGACTGTGGATTGGTCACAACTTCAATTTTCCTCCTCCTGATTAATTTCCATACTTCTGAAAAGACAAACTTCTGTTCACTCCTTATGGTTTATGTTTGCTTGTGTTTGATACTATTTAAATGTGCTTTAAAAAATCAAGCAAGCTCCATTTCTTGGTGGTGCTGAGCTTCCTTTTCAGGCTATGTTCTCACTCTCAATCCTTGTTAAAAAAAAGTACGCTCAATAGAACTATATTTTTTATTTTAGATTTTTCATCAGTTTTAACAGCAGTTAACACATCTCTGCAAGGATAAAAAGGTTGATTTTTAAAAAGAAAGTATTGAATATATTTCCCTCAACAGAAAATTAGTTTTTCAGTAAAGCACCTTTTCACAGTGGGTCCTTCTTTCCGTAGAAATATCTATTTTACTTAACAACTCACATGCATTTAAATAGAGTTGAAAACAAAATATTGCAGCTATTACTTGGAACACAGGACAAACCTGATTCTGCTGAAAATATCAGGACTTTTCCCGGTGAGTATACTTTTCAGGACAGCTGAAGGAATATCTCTTTTACATCTGTTTCACCTGGCAGACAATATGCCCGCTGAAAACCAATTAATGGTTAGTGATAATTATCTGAGATTGAAATTTCTGCCTATATTCATTTTTAATGATGGTTTTGAAATATTAAAAGCAAGGAAATGGGCAGATCAGACGACAGATTCATAACCCAGCTGTGATGCCACAGACAGAATTAACAAAATGAAGACAAATACATGTTTTTAATGAGCTGGGACAGAGCTAATATGTTAATGAAACACCGGTTTTAGACACCTGGCCATAGAGAATTTCCTTTTTCCTGCTAGAATTTGGATCGAGGTTGAATTGCAAGCGTTTTTCACACGCTTTAGAAAATTGCATACCAAGAAGAGGATCTCTTGGTGCACTGCTGCCATGCACTCTTTGGGAACAGGGATGTTTTCCTGCAGACCCCTCAGAGACCACTCACCTCAGCACATGCTCTGGGAGCTCTGAGGGTGGTTGCTTTACACGTTCAGAGCTCCTCTAGGAGGTCTGCAATGGATCTCAAGGGTGTGGAAAAAAAAAAAATGTATATACAAGGTATAAATGCACATTGGTACAAAAGGTGCCACGTGAAGCTGCTGGAGCCTCAGAGAGTCAACGTATGCTCAGGCATGTTGAGCTGAAAAGCTGTTATTTCATCCTGAGCTCACACTCTTGTGCCTGGCTTTTGGAAACACGCTCATTGTGTACAAGCTCAGCCATACATAGGTTTTACTGCATCACTCTGCAGTCTCTGTAGTCCTTTGTGCTTCTGTGTCTTGGTTCCCCATATGGTGTCTGCAGCACACCTGTAGGATGGAGGAATGCTGTCATCTGGACCTGGGCACCCATATCTTGAATATCACCTTTGGTAATATAAGATGTGCTTGGATCAATAATTGCTATCACATTTACACTTAAACCAACAATCTCAGAAATTGTTGTTAAAAACAAACCAAAGAGAAGCCAGAGGGGTATTTCGAGATCTCTGACCACTCTGAGAGTTTTGTAGGTGCAGTCGCAGCCCCTGCAAGCAGAAGGATATTTCCAACCCCCAGCTAACTGTTATCACTCCACTCTTTTTCTTGTCATCTCTCTCTATATATATCTTCAGGAAAGGTGCAGCAGTGCTAAGAAAGAGTATTTCTGGTTCAGCCACATGTATTTGCTATAGGGTCTTGACAAACTGCTTCTCCAGCTTGGGTCCCACTCATATTCACAGGGACTTGCTGACACACAACTCCAGTTTCTGAACTGCTCTGGGCGCCTCGCTGCCAGATCTCCTGCTTCAGACAAGTGCTAAAAAGGACCGTGTTACTATCCCCAGCTCAGGCCAAAGCATCTGGCAACACAATGAGTGATTTTTCAGCCTGCTGGCCTGGCTCACACAATTTGAGTCTTAATTCAGCTTCTCCTGGCAGGACTCTCACACTGTTGCCTGCTTGTGGATGTGTGTCAGCTGGATGCCTCATTCCTGTGGAGGATGAAATGGAGCCAGGCACCAAGCAGATTTTTCATCTTTGAATGCCAGCTTTCTTTGTTTTACTTGTAACTGCTTTTGTGTTATAGCTTACTCACCTGAAGGACTGCATGATTATGCTAATTTCTTTAAGAAAGATGCAGAAGAGTTCGTTATTAGCGAGCTTCTGGAAACCAAGACCTGTAGATCTTTGGAAAGAGGATGGCCTTGGGAAATCCTGCAGTGAAGTCAGCGGTGGGTGTCCCTTACAAACAACTCCTGGCATCAGAAAACTGGTGGGGGGATTTTCTGCAGAGACAAGTTTCTCAGCTCTCTTCTAGACTACCTCAATTTAAATTATGAAATCTGCCTCTGACGTAAAACAAGTCAATAAAGCTTTATGAGAAAAATCGTGTCTGAGAATTTACACCTATCTAACACTCATCAACCATACAGAAAATTACACCTGCGCAGGGTATGGGGTGTACATCACCTTTAACTTTGTTGGAAAGCTGGATTAGGGTGGGAATGCACAGCACTGTCCAGTGCAGGAGTCCTGCTATGCTGCCAGGTGGTGTTACTGACCAAGGGAATTTCCCATGAATATTGGAGTTTTCCAGCAGACAGGTGTTCAGCTGGCTGCAGCACCAGTCAAAGGGGAAGTCCTACAGGAGGGTAAAAGCCTTTTATGCTCTCATGATTCATGAAAGATGAGTGGAGTAACGAGACCAATGCTGCTGTTGCAGACATCTTTCCAATTTCTGTCTGATGTTCATGTGCTTCAAAGATGCTGTGCACTCTGCTGACAGGACACGCTGCTGCAAACTGGAATGGAGGACACATGTCCCTGGGCTTTATCTAACATCTAACCTTGCTTTGATGTTATCTCTGAAGGGAAAGGTCAGGGAAAATTGCTATCTTTTCCCAACAAATTGAGCAGATAAGCAAAGTCCTGCAATAATAGTTGGCAAAGAAGATTGCCTCTTTAAAGTCAGCTTGCTGCAGCAGGGATCAGCCACTGGCTTTGGCAGGTTCACAGGAGCCAAACTCATGAAGACTGGGCTGAGCAGCTCTGAGAGCTGCAGAGCTGATAGGAGCCCAGGGCCAGCTGGCTGAGTAACTGAAACCCTGGAGACCCCAAAATCCATAAACTGGAGAAGAGCAAAGGGGAAAAGAGAAAGAAAGGGTCTACATCTTCTCCCCCAGGGACCTGGTGGCTTCTTTCCAGCTCTTTGATGCCACATAGCAAACACGTCCATGGGGCTCGCTGTGCTGCACCCCAGCACTCCCTGTGGTCATCTCACACCACGTCCTCCCCATCTTCTCGTGACACAACGCCGATGACATTGCCACACCACACTATGCAGCCCGTTGGCAGGGGGCACGCTCCTGTCACACGGCTGGCACGCTGCAACAAGCCCCACTTTTCTGTACCATTTGCTTTCCAAATCGGGGGCTGGCGCGCTTTCCAAATCGGTGAGGACATGCAGTGTGCCAAGCAGCGAGGGAAGATGCAGGAACGGCGTGATTGAAAATGTTAAGTAATCACCGGGGAAGTTAAATGAGCTAGATTTCCAGGGAAAGTTAAAGGATGAGTTTGTGTGTGTGTATATATATATTTATAGCCATATACTTATATTTACAGTCATATATATGTATATATACATATTTGTATGCACCAAGATAGAAGATGAGGATGGTTTTAGAACAGAATTTGCAAATTTTCAGCATTTCCTCTGGTATGATATTTCCTCGGATAATGTGCAACTGATGTGTGGGGGTTGCTCCACATCTATTTCCTATTGCAGACAGAGCTATTACTTAGGTAATCAATATTTAATCTCTATTAAGGGGAGTCATTTTTAAGGTTGCTTTAAAAAGTGCATCTACAGCACTGGGTATAAATCACGGCCCTGCAGAGCTGTGCTGGGCTCAGGATATTTTCATGTATCTTGAGGGAGGAACAGCCCTTTGCATGGGGAGGGAAGAAAAAAAAAAAAGGAAAGAAACCCAAGAAACTTGGGTAGGTCTGCCTATTTCAGGCAATGGAGTGGGTCCAAAACAGCACAGGCTTGATTCACACCCTGGTTTTTGTAATGGTGATAGAGAACGTGGGCGAAGGGTATCAGCATCTGTCCTGCCGTGAGTCAGCAGCTGTAGCCAAGCTGCCTGCAGCCATCTCTCTCCTCCACTCCCAGAAAGGCAGCTTGGGCAAAGCTGAAATGTTTTGCCGAGATACATTGGTTCATAGCAGGAAGGGCTGGGGATAGTCTGATAGAGACAGGCTCAGCTGCTAAAGGCTACTCTACTGGCTGGGAATGCAGAGAATCAGATTTAATCCTTTCTCTGCCTAATTTGGAGTGATCTGGGATGAAAGTGCTGCTCTGGGTGAAGGAAGGCAGGAATTTGAATCCGTTCTGCTGGGACCTGCATAGAAAGTTTCTTATTCAAAGCACAGTTTCAAAGCAGCCTCAGCAGACTGAGTCCCCACCACTAAGCACACCAAGGGGCAAAAGGTGAGCGCCCCAACCCCTGTGGCTCACTGGTTGCCAGTGGTCATACTGGTCCCAGTTCAGGCAGTGGCTGTGGTGGTGAGAGCTCAGGGTGTTTGTACCTGCTTCCCACCACAGCCCTGACTCTGTGACCCCCCCAGGGAGAGAAAGGACTCCCAGCCTTTCAAAAGACATTCATGATTGTATAACCACATAGATTTTATGCTGAAATGCCTTTTTTAAAATCTAAGAGCTATACAGATAGGTGAATTCAGTAGGAACTGGATGGGGTAAGTGATAGCTGTGCCAGTTTTAACAGTATTTGAATAAATCAAGACAAGAGCAAGGGTAAGACACGTATCTGTGAGCCCAGCACTGAAACATACCTGATGCTACAATTTTCCTACCTATAACTACGATATAAATCTGTGACTGCTCTCCCAGGCTGCTAACTGCACTCATATGGGATTGGGACACCTTTAACAGCAAAGAGACATTTTGTTTGGATATGATCTGGCTAAAGATTTTGAGAAAACATTTAGGTATTAGGCATGAAAAAAAGGCATGGGGGGTGAGATTTATTCTGAGATTTATCAGAATTATCAGAAATAAACCCTGAGTCAACACAGCTTGATTATTTGCAGTCACGGTTCAAGGCCAGCAGAATGCATCAGCCGCACAAAGGGCACGCTGGCCCAAGGCTGCTGAAAGTTAATATTGTGCAATAGTTCTGCAGATGTGCAATAACAAGCTATTCCCAAAACCAAGGCTCAGTTCAGCAGAGATCGAAATCAGCAGAAAGAATGAGCACAGAACAGCATCAGAAGGCACCAAGTAATCCACCCATGACCAAAAAAAAAAAAAAAAAAAAGGCATGTATTCTCTTAGTTTCATTTGCTCCAGGGCTCTGCTTTCTGGCTGCTCACACCAAACACATGGTGGCTTGCTTCTGGGCTCCTACTTGGATTTCAGCACTTTGCAGCACAAAAAGAAATAATAATAAGTAAATAAAATCTGGGTGTGACTGAGGGAATAATTTATCCCAGGATCTGCTCCCAGCAGACAGTGCGGATGTGCCAGGGTTGGCTCTGGTTTATAAATGGCCAGCACACAGGTTTTTCTTCTCCAAAGGGAGCTACTTCTCGAAGGCATTGTCTTCCAGGGTTGGATGCCTCTCATGTTTGGTGTGAATCAAAAACAGTGTCTTATTTCAAGACTAATGCAGTACACTTAAAGGTTTCAGCAGCCAGAAAGGACCAGTCCACCCTATTAATGAACCCAAAGACTTCTGCTATGATAGCTCAATGCCTGACAATACGTGTCTGATTATCCTGTCTGACAGCAGCGCTTCACAAGAGCCGCAGGAGAACATTTAAGAAAGCAAATGCTCGTGAAATAAATTATGTGTAGGAAAAGCTTCAATTTTCCCTGATAGTAGGTGGTTTTTGCTCAGATTTGTAGGAGTTCACACTCCCTCTGAAAAAGGAATATTTTGGCTCATAGCTGCTGTGGATGTTCTCTGTAAGTAATGGATAATTCTTTTTGGAATTCCTCTAAAATAAGATGGTTTCACCTGTTTCTCATGCTGGAGAGAAGAATGTGAGAAGAAGCCCCCCCCACTCTGAAATGTTAGACACTTTTTTGATGTTCTTGAAAGCACAGAGATAGAGAGGATGAGGCTGGTTTAAGAACTTGATGAAAAAAATATATATATTGAATAAAACTCTGACGATGCAAAACACTTGCAGAAGTCATGGATAATGGGTGCAAACTGAAATCTTCACAAGTACTTTAGATTTTTCAATATCAAAAATTTCTTCTGTGTGTGACTTAAGAGTGAAGGCTGGCTCATATTTCACAAAGATTGTTTGTCCCCACCTTCTCCACGCCGTTTGTTTTAAATTCAGGGCTCTGCGTTGGGACGCTTTATTTATGGTCGCAGTATTAAGATAGGTCTTGGCAACATCTCCTCCTACAAATGATAAATATTTGTAAAATGGTTTGAATTGTATACACAGAGATACTAGATTAATAGATGCAACACAGCAGAAGCTGAGCTTTTCCAGTCGTGTCTGTTCACTGCTTTTGTGCTGATGCACAGCCTTGCTCCAGAATTTACTGTTTCAAGCTTCTGCTCCAGACAGGGTTGTACATTACCATTTCAATGGTTTAGTTTTAATTAACCATTTTCCCAAGGAAGATTCCGAATAATAAAAATGGAGACCAGGGATATCAATTTCCAGGTTTGGTAGTATTATGCAACTCTCTGCCTATTTTTACGGGGTTTTATTCTGTTTTCCAACTTTCCTTAATCCCATCTAAATGATCCATATATTTTTTTTTCAGCACTAAATCTTAAGTGACTCTCTCTAAAAGCTTTGTAATGCCCAATATGTTTTGTTCCTATTTGAGGGTTTACCTTATTTCAGACAAAAAAGCAATTTCAATGAAGCTGAAATGTATGGTTTTGGTTTCAGGACTACCTCTCTCTGACATAAAACTACTAAGCCTTTATTGAAATATATATGATTCTACCATAAACGCCCCTTTTATAGAATGCACCTGGTGAATATAATGGAAAACATATTTGTTTCGTATAAGAAACCGAGCAACTGTTCTGTAATAATATATAGTCTATTTGATATTTAAAAGGTCATAATTTTACACAAAGAAAAGAAAAATGCAGGCACAGTAAAAAGTAACATTAGAAAATTTAGCTGCACATCTCACACATCTGTTTTTGTATTATGCTGATAGGAGCAGCTGACTTACGTACAACACGCTGTAATAAAAGAAAGCGAGATTGAAGTAATGTCTCAATACCTCACTGGCCCTCTGATTTAGCACTTCCCAGTATGTAAAAAACCTAACCTCCCAGTCCCTTGGGAGATAAAAATACAATTCCCGTTTTTTCAAGCGGGAAGAACTGAGGCATCGGATGGGTAAACGCATTTCCAAATGCCACCCAGGAAGCCCACAGGAGAGCTGGAGCAAGCCAGGTTTGCTGAGTGTGAGATCAAGTTCAAAGAGCCTCGTCTGAATGGCTGCACATAACGTAGTACATCGTAGGACCTCCAGTGAACAAGGTGCTATCTGAGAGCTCAGGAGTGCGAACCGCTCCATAGGAGAACACAAACCTCCTTTGATATGTTAAGTGAAACCCATTAGATGTAACATCTCCTCTAACATCTCGAGATACACAGCACTGGCAAGGAGAACCCAGGTCCCCTGCATTCCTGGACCAGATATAGAGGGTCACCCCTGCCTCCAGCTGAACGATACAAGGAGGTACAACCACCTCTGAGACTTCCCTGAACCAATTTGCACAGAAAGAGACACAGCTTTTATAGTAAACATGTACCACATCTGGGTCTCTGCCTTTTTATCATCTCATTGTACAAGCAACAGCAAAGCACAGGGTCCATAATATTGCATATTCAGAATATCTGACGTAGTGGTGGATCAAAGTACGTTGTAGATTTTGTTCTTGAATCCCTGGTTTCTGCATTCAAGTGATTTGGAGATAATGTTATTTCATTTGTGAAGGATTCTGAAATCTTTATAATATGATGAGGCCGTGTGTGTGTATATAAAAGTGTATTTTATATATGCACAAAAATGTATTTATGTTTATATAAAAATGTGTATGTACATTATTTATATAAGTGTGTGTAGTAGATTTATACATGTATATAAATAATTGCAAATCTGATTTTCATTAGTTGGAGAGCTGAGAGGTTGTATTTGAATTCTTGGAGTTGATTCTACTATTAAAAGTATCTCTGTTGTTCAAGGACAATGACTGCTTGTCTGTTTGTCTGTCTGCCTCTCCTTCAGTTTAGACACAGACACAGTCTTTCTCACAGACTTTTCTGTGCAGGTGGAGTAACCAAGTAATTCTCACCTGGACATACCCTTAATGTCTGAAGGATGACCAGATTCAAAAAATTCAGGAGCCACAGCACTTATTACTCAGAAACCAGTATTTCACATTTGGCTTCTCAGCAGAATCCACTGTCTAAGCTCCACTCCTGGGGTTCCTTGCACTGCTGGAGAGATCTGGGTGCTCACAGTGCATCCCAGGAGACATCCCTGCCTTGGGGGGAGACTGTCCCCCCATGCAAAATAAATAAATAAATAAAATAATAACATACAGCTCTAGACAGAACAGATTTTTCTAGTGAATAGTGACGTTACTCACTTTTCAAGGGCTTTCAAGGGCTCTTTCAGGGTTCTTGTGTGAAACAATGATGGGAAAATAGATGGCACTCTCCAGTCTTGTCAGAAGGTGCTGACACCCTGGTCTGGATAGCCACATGCACTGCTTTCTTGTTCACCAAAACCCTTTTTTGAAAGGCAGTGATGTAACTTTAACATGGGCTGAAACTCTGGGAACAAACAATTCTTCATATCTAAATTCATACTAAAACTTGTATTTGAAGAGGGAACTTGTAATTTTTAGAGGAAGGAGGGAAGGAGGGAAGGAGGGAAGGAGGGAAGGAGGGAAGGAGGGAAGGAGGGAAGGAGGGAAGGAAGGAAGGAAGGAAGGAAGGAAGGAAAGAAGGAAGGAAGGAAGGAAGGAAGGAAGGAAGGAAGGAAGGAAGGAAGGAAGGAAGGAAGGAAGGAAGGAAGGAAGGAAGGAAGGAAGGAAGGAAGGAAGGAAGGAAGGAAGGAGTGGAGAGCACACCCATGAAGACACGTGTTTTCTGATCTGTTTTTATCATCCCCAGAGCTGTGCATATCAGCCATAGCAAACATAGCCTTCTTTGGGCTACCGACTAAATAAGATCTGGATGCATGATCAAAGAGATATTTTTGAGAGACATTGCAGTTTTACCCTCCTCTTTGAAATCTCTTGGTGCTTGCTTTCAATCTTGAACTTTGCAGTTCCTTTCCATGCAAATATCTCACATTTCCAAAATCAGATTACTGAGAAAATTATGCTATTTGGATAAAAGTCCTTGCGTATAGGAATGGCAGAAAAAAAAAAAAAAATGAAAGAACACTTTCTGCTAGTATTTGAAGCAGAATGAGATTGTCAGGGATGGACTCCTGGGTTCAATATTTCAGTGTTCAACACTGTTGCTGTGTAAACCACTCAGCAACTCCATGCCTCATTTTATATCTCAGTGGAGGTATGCATAAAATGTTATTATTTCTTTCCATCTCTTTCTTTCTTTTCTTTTTTTTTTAAACTGAACTTTGGCTGTGCATTGCACCATACCAAACACAGTTTCTGCTCATGGGAAATACAATCTGTCAAAAGGTATTGTTCATTTAGACAAAGCCCTGGCTGTGCAGGTGATATAGGCATGGGCAAGTACTGCATCTTCCTGTTTCTTCTTTAAAGAACACAGTTGGAGAAATACAGGGATAATAATGAAAATACCAACATTGTTAGCACAGTCTGGACCCCCCTTGAGGAATATATACAGCTCCTAAAAGATAAGGAAATGTTAGGTCCAGCAGGGAAAGATGGGCCTGGGTTTCCCAAGATTTGCCATCATCATCTAGAAAACCTATAGCAGAGTAGAGAGTGGGCCCACAAGTGTAGGCTGCTGTCTTCACCCCTCGAGTTGCAGGAGCTATGTACTATGTAAGATCAGGGCTAGCTGAAGTGAAGACAGCAGTCTGTCCATTGCACCAGGGCATCAGGTTTGCAACAAGACCTGGAAAGGTGTCAGAGTCAACAGCATCACTGCAAAATGAGAAGAGAGCTGAGTGTCCCCATGCCACAGTGTTATGTGGGGAGGGGGGCTCTTGTAGGTGATGCGCAGCATTGCCAGCTTGATGTGAGCCAGGATTTGGAGCAAGATTTTTCTTTCCCTCTGCCCCATTTAGTAGCAACAATGAATTTGGCTGAGCAAAGAAGATATTGGCCCCTCTCTTTTTTTAAACAATAACTACAACAACAAACACTTCTTAAGATTTAAGAGGTTTTTGACTTCAATACCTTTGACTCCAAAAATACAATAAGCAAGAGTTTGCTGTGGTGCATCAAATATGTTGAGGTTGTTTACAATTTTTACCAAAAAAAATGTTTTCCTTCAATTGAGACATTTTGTTTTCTTAAAGAAAATAAACAACCATCAGAGCCAAGCCCCCCAACAAATGGTGTGTCCCCAGAAACTGATTGCTCTGTGGAATAAAGGTTGATGGGGATGGTGACCTCCCTGCACACTGGCCAGGCGTCCCTCTGCCCAGATCCTGGCCTGCTCAGGCTCTTCCCTCCAGCTGCTCTTCATTTTCCTTCCCTCTTGCCAGCCAATTTATCTCCCTCCCCTCCGTATCTCTGCCCCTTCCTTTGTTTTTCCTTTCAGCTAATCCCTTCCTGCTTTTCCCCTGGCCCCTTCTGTGCTACATATACACACACTTTTCTATCCAGGAAAGTTAATTTAGATTAAGGGAAGGGGTGGATTTGAGAAAGAATAGCTCTCACTGAAAAACTCCACGTGGAGATGCCCTAATTCTGGAATAAAAGGGGTTTCCAATGAACACGATCCTTTGTATGTAGCAAATTAAACCAATTCAGTTTGAAATAATTCTACTAGGATTGTGAGTGCTCATCTGATTATGCCCAGATTTAATTGGGAACATCTCCTCATGCCAAATTCACCATAAAGACAAGATCCTGTTCCCCTCCCAGACGTGCATGGGTACCCCTCCCAAACCATTCAAAGAAAGCAGTACATCTGCCACCCAACCAGCCATGAAGAAATTGAGGAGCTAACACACTATTTGCAAGCCAAACTCTGCTCACTCTTCTGCAGTACTCCTTTGTCTGTTTAGACTGCCAACTCCAGGGTGAGAAAACTTTCCCCTCTATTTTTTATGTGGTGCCTGGCACAGAAAGAGCCCAGCCTTTATTGTATGGTCAGAGTACAGGGAACAAAGGAATCGACAGAAAGAGTTGTGCTTTCACATGTGCCTCCCAGTCCCGTGCAGGACAACAGTTTTCACCCCACCCAAATTTAGGAACTGAACTTAGCCAAAGGTATCCTCCACAGTAACCTTGGAGTAATGGGCTCCTCCAGAGAAAAAGTTTAGAGCAGAAACCTTAACATGGACTGTGGTAGAGCTTCCCCCAGTTATTTATGGAGCCACAGGATCAACCAGCTCAGTTAGGTGCCTCAGGCTGGGTTTCTGAGTATGCCCACAGACACTTTCTCCCAACAGAGAGGAAATTTCATGAAGCACAGTGAAAACAGTGGAAAGGCCACAGGTACAGCAGGGGTGGGAAGTGAACAGGCCTGGTATGTTTCAGGGAGAAAAGTCAGGGAGGGGCACAAAAGCTGGACTGAGCAAATCCAGCTGGACTAAATAAATTTGCAGGCAGTGAAGGGCCCAGAGCTGCTTGGTGGCTCCAGAACTGGGCATTCCACATTTACAGTGGTATTGGGATACGGAACTTGGTCTTCCTGATCCCAAGCTAGACATCGTTACCATTGTGCTGGTTCATTAGCCTATATGCTTTGAATGAGGAGACATTCTCAGGTAATGGGTTCTTTATTACAAACTGAAGCCAAGCTGTCCATGAAGCCTCCTGTGGTCACTCATCTTTGTGTCCCTTGCACGGACACAGCATGTGTTTGCTCAAAGCCAGAGTCAACACACACAACAAGGGGACGTAGCTCACTGTGCAAGCAGTGGGGATGATGTCTGGGGTGCCTGAACAGCTTTGATGATCTGCAAGATCATTCAGAGGCTAACCTCAGCTTCTAAGGTGACAACTTTGGAATGGTTCTTTGTCCTTCTTGGTAATTTGGTATTACGGTCCCTGACTTTAAAGTTTAAATCTATAGGAGTGTTTTGTTCATTTATCTGAGAGTAACACTGTCAAACATTGATTACCCATAGACAGCAATCACTACTTGCTACATAGGAAGCACGCCACACAAATAGCAGCATGTTCTTCTAGCCCTGTAAATCTATTTTCTGAACTTTTTGTGTGACACAGGTTACAGCCTGCTCCATGACTACTCTCCAAAGTTCAGTAGAAGGGTACTAAGCCTGAAAAGCTGGATGAAAAGTTGGTCAGACCTCCCTTTACCATTGGGAAAACCACTGAAGCTGCAGGTTTAATGAAGGGGGCAGGAAATGACCTGTAGCATCAACAACCATTGACATTAATTTGGGGTGAAAAAAGATACCGGCAGCCAAATACCCGCGCAAGCTCATTTCCTCTCCCCCAGATGTCGCAGGCTTCTGCTCAGCTGAAACGGAATTCAGGGCTGTGGTGAGATGCTTTGGTCACATCTATGCTTGTAAACATGATTCTGATTTCAGCATCTCAGAGCTCAGTCCCAAAGGCTGAGGATTTTCCCAGTGCAACTGAGGCAAAATGAAGCCAATATTCTACTGAAAAAAAAAGTCCATGTGAACACATGTTTAGGTCTAGGATTGTGACTGTCCAAAACTTGGAAGATGTGTGCCAAGTCCTACAGTCATTCCTTGCTGCTATTAAGACAGGGAAATTTCTGAGCACTATCAGCTGTGATTCAGAACAGTGCCCAGGTTTTGTGCGGGTGCTAAGTGACCAGTCCAGTATGGCTATCACCAGTGCAGTATTGCTAAGACTCGAGGTGTTAAGACCCAGGTTATTGGAAATAGTATAGAGTTATCTATCTATAGATCAACCATTCCCTTAATCTTTAAGGAAATTTCATACAAGAATATGATGTTACGATGTGCTTGAGCTAAGGGAGCTGTGGGGGGTTCCTCCCAGATAGCCATGAAGCCCACAAAGACCCTCCATCTTTCCTTATGCAATAGACACTGGGATCTCTTGTCCTTGGTCCAAAAGAAGACTATGGATGTCTGATACTGGCTTTTCCCTTGGTCCAGGCTCTCATAAAGCTTCCACAGATGTTTGCCTTGGGGTCACAGCCTCTTCTCAAGGAGCTCATTGCAAGCAGCTCTCTCACAGCAAGTTGCAAGCGCAGGCTGCTACGCTGAGCTGACAGAAAGCTATTTTTATTATTTGGAGGGTGACTTTCTCATGCATTAAAATATATGACTGAACTTGTTTATGTTTTGTGATGGAAGGGGATAAAATCATCTATGCAGTTTCTCCTGCTTGGTTACATATTTGTACTAAACAGGTGCTTTGGAAAATCCCACCCTGAAACCGGAGCTGGAAAGTTAACATCTAATCTCTGAGGACCAATCTTCAGCTGGTGTCAACCAGCATCTCCTTAACATGTACTGGCTCAGGATCTGGCCCATGAAGGGTGGTGACCATGAGGCAGAGGTCCAGAAAAGAAGACACCACTGCCACCAAGACCCGCTGGGCCATCAGGAGGGGTAGCAGGTCCCATGCCAAGCCTGGAGCAGGAGGGAGATCAGGTGTGGTTTTATTTCTGAAAAAAAATAAGGGGAAAAAAATGAAAATTGCAATTATTCTTCTGCTTTGGATGGCAGAAGCTGCTTCATCCCCCAAAACAGTTTGGTGGTTTCTGGGGCTGCTGACCATCCCTGTCAACAGTGTGTTTTCTTCTGGGATAGAGAAAGAAATGGGAGAGGCTGGGCTGGGGTGGGAGAGGTCATTCATTTAAGTCTTGTTCTTAATTCCTGTCCTGCTCCAGACTTCCTGTGTATCTGCAAAAGCAAATCTAGCCAAGGAACAAGGCATCTTTAATACCATCCTTTAGTGGATGATGTCTCAGCTTCCCCTCTGTGAACTGGATGACAGCTACCCAGTCCCCCATGTTGGCAGTGAGGAAGGAAAAAGCAGAGGCATCCCACTTTCCAAAGTATTCTGTGTGCGTTTTTTTCCCTTATATTTCTGGTAGAAAGGCATTTTAAAAGGCAGCTTTGTTTTCCCCTCCACGCAGTTTCACACTTTAAATTTCTTTCTTCTATTTTTTTTTTCAGTAGGTTTAAATGAACAGCAGTTTTCTCTAAGGGTTTAAAAATGTTTTTCATCCTTTTTTCCAACAGCAGAAGGAGTAGGGTGAGGGAGTAATGAGCAGAAAAAAATGTAGCAATTAGAAAAGAAGGAAGAAAAGAAGAAAGGGAGGAAAAATCTAACTCACTTAAAAAACAGCTTTTTTAAAAAATGTCACTTTTTTTTTGGGGGGGGGGGAGGGTAAAAATTAAAACACATAATTGACAAATATTTTTCTACATAATATTTCTGTTTTGGTGAATTGTGTCTAAAGTATTTGTGTAGCCTGAAACATTTTTTCAATTCTTATTTAGTTGCGCATCAAATAAAAGTGAGCTGAGACTTGGGGGATCACTTTGATAGAAGGCGTTTACTGAAATCCATGTACTGCCTTAATTCCAACCCAGGTCTGTTTTAGACTTACCCAAACTGAGTGAAACCTGCAAAGTGTTTGCCTTTCACCCATCACAGCTGTTAATCCCTTTTTTCTTCTGCTGACAAAAGAATAAAGGTTCCGTCTGTGGCCCTGGGAGGCATCAGGATGACAACCGCCCCCCTTATCCCAGTTTTTATTTTTGTGGGGTGATCCAGCCCCCTCGATGCTCAGGTATTGCTGGCTGGGCTTTCTAAGGACTAGGAGCACGTGGCGGTGCCTCCCCGTCCAGCTCCCGGCAGCACCCATGCTGCTATTAGCCTTTTCAGCTGTCACTGAAATGTGAAATTTAAGCTATTTGGGTGGGAAGCAGGCGCTGGTCCTAAG
Source organism: Anas platyrhynchos (assembly GCF_047663525.1). Classification (NCBI taxonomy): domain Eukaryota; kingdom Metazoa; phylum Chordata; class Aves; order Anseriformes; family Anatidae; genus Anas; species Anas platyrhynchos. The sequence continues at coordinate 71,833,450 of NC_092590.1, forward strand.
CCCATGGGCTCCTCCATCCCAAGTCCACCCTGCCCCATGCTCCCTGCGGCTGCTGGGCTGTGAGCAGCGATCTCACGGCTGCCGGGAGCCCAGGGAGGCATCTTTGTCTTCAGTCTCCCTGAAATCATGTTTCTTCCATGAATGTGCATGGTAGCCCTGTGGCAAAGAGTTCCCCTTCTTCACTGCACACTGGGGAAAACGGCTTTTCTTTTGTTTCTCTATTTCTCTGAACTCGCCACTAACTAGTTTCATCTGACATCCCCTAGCTCTTGTGTCAGAGGAGACAACGAGCACTCATTTCTATTCATATTTTCCAGCCTACTCATGATCTCTATCATATCCCCTTCAGCGGTGTCTTTCCCAGCCTGAAGAATCTGAGTCCATTTAATTGTGCTCCTAGTCTGTTTGAGAGCTGAATTAATCTGTTTAATTATCTGTTTAGTCTATTCTTAACCTATTGTTAGGGTTCGGTGGCCAGGAACCACCCTGGCGTCTGGTCTGTGCTGCAGTGCTTTATAGGACCCACCAAGAAGGAGATGCTCTTGTCCTGTGCAGACACCAAAGCCCACCCTGAACTGCTGTATAAGGGTGCAGGTCCCACTCGTCGACTTGACAGGGAGGCTCAAAAGGCTGTTTTCATTGACTCTCATGACAGGAATAACAAAAATAATGAGTCCGTGCCTATGGGACCCTTCTGCCCTATCAGAGTGGAGGGTGGAAAATGATCTTGTGAAGCCGTGTGGCCCCAGGGCTGCAGGGAGCAGACCCATGCAGGGTTCCTTTTCCTTTTTCTCTGGTTATTTTTGCTCCAGCTTGGTGCATCCCTCCAGGATCAACATCTCAGGGTCTTGTAGGTGACTCCAGAGTGTGGTGACTTCCCTGGTGCTGTGGGCAAGCGAGGTACATCAGCACGAGAAGCTCAGAGTGCAGCACCAGACCACACCGCTACTTGTTTTTTCTTCCCTAAGTAATTAATTCAGTCTCGGCCGTTTATGATCCCATTAAGTGCCACGCACTAACGAACGGCGGCGGAAAGCCTTGTTGGAGCAGAGGGCTCAGCATCCGACAGAAGCTTGGCAGGATGAAGCCCCTAAGTGGCTGCCTTTCAGCCACGACGCAGTTTATTCAGCCCACGAAACGTATTCCAGAAACGCACGCCTGCAGATGTCTCGCACACACATTGCCTTACCGGTCATCATAAAAAACTGCTTATGCTTTCTTTTCATCTACACCAGATGGTGGCTGTGACTCCGGGGCCTGTCTTTTTTCCATGCCATCCACACGGACCTTGACAGAGTGAAGAAGAAAGGTACTTCTACCTTGGGGTAGCTCTGCCAAACCCACCCCGAAGACCCCACACCCTGCTCCTGCTAATTGCACCAGTGTTGTCTTGCAGCATGAGCTGTTCCAGCTATCTGTTTTCTTTCAAAGTGTATTTGTTTTATATCTGACATGTTTATATATGTTAACTGTTTGCTATAGATATCTGTCAGCTTCAACTGGCACCCCCCCCCCCAAAAAAAAAAAAAAAGGTAAAAGAAAAAGAAAAAGAGGGGCTGGCTCTGCGCCAGAGGTATGTTTCTTAAAAGCACTTAGCTTTTTGTCACATGATTTTGCATAGAAAGAGAAACGAGGAGAGGAGGGAGGGCAGACTGACAAGGAGCATTATGTTTTGAATACTGTGAAAGAATTTCATACAAAAATGCACCATGCTTTTCAGATATTAGCCTAAGAGCCATAAAAAGTTATTTTATAGTCCCAGAAATGATACACAAACATTGGTATACTGTTTGTCATAAAAACCACTCTAAAGAGGGAATCACGCATTATGATTTTCAAAATATGACATTTATGAGCTGCCTTTGATTGTTACCAGAATGTCTTTTAATGAACGAGAAAATGTGTGTGTGTGCATATGTGTGTGCATACATATGTATGTACAATAAGGGGACGTGTCACTGAGGAAGAGACATCTTCTAAAAAAAATGCTCTTCACTCACTTTTCTTCTTTCTCCCTTCCAAAAAGCAGAGCACATCCCCTTCTGCTAGTGAAAGGGAAGGCAGAAGCATCCATTTTTTCATATTCTGTGAACAATCAACACAATTTCCTGGGATCTTTTTCCCCTCGCTTTCCTTTCAAGCAAGAATAAGGGCTGGCGCTGTGCAATGTCCTCTTCCCTCTGAGAGGCAACTGCACCCCTTCAGGATGAAGGTAAAGAGACGTGAATCTGTCCCCCTGCCAAAGACATTTGCTCAGGTCTCTCTTTAATGATGTTTAAAAAGGGTTTAAATTGCAATTACATGACACTTATGCCTTCTGCTAGTCCTTACCCACGGTGCTTAAATGCTCACAGCGATGGGATTCATTGCCTTCCAGGCAGCTTCTACTGTGTGAGTTGAGCAGACTTGCCAGGATGAGACCTTTTTTTCTGTTTCTACTGGACCATTCCAACATCATCCCAGTCCAAAAGCCATGTGGGAGTCAGATCATGATGCCCTACACACTTTGTTCCAGTTAAGCTCTTGCTTTTGAACATGCCTGAAGACTTCCAGCAGCAGCAACTTTGCCTCCATGAGAGCTAGGATGCCCTGCACCATTTTCTGGAGCAGGCTGGTTTTCATACCTTTTTAATTTTACTGCATGGGACTGTTCCTCACAGGACAGAAAGCCACCAAGCCTTCGCAGGCAGACTCAGCCTTCCTTCATTTATGAGCAAGCAGGGCTGCACCCAAGCTAATGACCCAAAATCAGACAAAAATTAATGCTGCTTGGGCACAGAACCATATAAATGCACACTTACAGTGTCTGACCCACTAGTAGCGGGTGCTTGAGCTGAAATTGGACCTGTTTAAAAGAAATGATTGAAGACTTTGTGTCTGCAGTTACAGAGTGAGGGGTCCAGATGCCTGGGATCTGTTTGTGCCTGTTATTTGCAGCACACTGATTTATTAGCAGGACTCTGGATACAGACCATACTGGGCAACCCTTTCTTAGATCTTGGGCTACAGATAGCAGGGAAGGCAGACAGACTGTTTGCAAGGAAATCAAAAGCACTTTGAGTCTTAACTGCTGCATGAATCATCTCACAAAATGAATACAGTACAGCAAACTGTTGCCCTGCAGACAAATTTCATACAAAATGACTGTATAAGCACCAGTGTTTATACACTAGGCTGATGTGGGTTGAAGGGCTGTTTAAAATGGCTGTGGCTAGTTATGTAATTATTTGAGAACAGTAGAGCACAATATGTGAATATAAACATTGAAGAAGACTGTATGAGTTCACTGGATGCTTACGTGAGTCCGTCATCTTTATTACAAATGGTTCTCTTTGAATATAAACTGTGTACTCCACGGCCAAGAAATCATAGGTGTCCAGTTGTGTCTGATTGGGGAAAAGAAGATGGACAGGCAGAGGAAAAACAACTAATTTAGGTGTGGAAGAACTGAGGGGTATTTGGTGTTTACTTGCTGCAAAGTCAGCTCTTTTGACAATGCCTTAATGTCCAGATGTTCAGCTACCAGGTTCATGTCCAACCCTGCAGATCTAGTTTGTCCTAGTGTATAAGATGAGCTCTATGGCAGCGTATGGGAATAATCAGGATGTGAAGTAAAAGGAGCTAGTAATGGATGTGTGGAAGTTAAAGATGGGTGAACCATGAACTTCATGAACTTCACAATGTCCTCATGGATGTCAAACAGGTAATGCATCCTTAGGGTAACTCGTGACAGGTCCACTCTAGTAAATTATCTGACAAGTAGGTTGTTTCTTCCATTTGATGTGATATCACCCAAAATGGCAAAAATTATTATGTGAAATCTTTTGGAAACATAATAACTAAGATAGATATTCTTACATTTAGTTAAACTGACTGCCCTCGCAGAGAGAATTTATTTTCAACCAGGCATACTTCTGGTTAAACACCCAATTCCTCACCATGTTATTTCTTCATCAGTAAAATAAAGATATACCACAAATGCATTTTTTCTTATAGTTTTCTGTTCAGACTGGAAAGTCTTCAGGAAGAAACTCTGTGTTTTCACAACACCTGACAGGTGGAGTCATGTTTGCCAGGAAACCTCCGTGCTCTAAAGATCTTCATCAATTTTCTTCTGCCCCCTCCGCCCCCCCCCCCCAGCTGAAATCATTTTGTTTCATTATTATTATTATTATTATTAAATGAAAAATTTGGCTGAAAAAAATAAAGAAAGAAATAAAAAAGGAGTTTTCCCAAAGGCAAGCCCTATGGTATGCTATGTGTAGAAGGGAGCTTGCTGTTCCACAAAGCAGGAAGGTATGGTTTAAATAATGATTACAGTATCAGAGCCTTTTCTCTTCTTCAAAATGGAGTATGCTATAGTCCAACACTGGTACAATGCCTGGCAGGTCTGAACCTACGTAAGAGCTGAGATATACCACTGAGCACTAATAAGGCATTTGCTCTAACATAGTCAGGGTTTACCTGGAATAATTACCATAGAATTGGTACTTTCTGGACTGGGGCTTGCACTTGTTAGTGAGCTTATCTGTCTTAAACAGCGAAAGAAGCAGTGCAGTTGTAAGAAGGAAGAAAACAAGGAAGTAAAAAGAGGTGGTTTGATGCAACAATTTCTTTCTTCTATTTTATTTTATTTTATTTTATTTTATTTTATTTTATTTTATTTTATTTTATTTTATTTATTTTATTTTATTTTATTTTATTATTTTATTTTATTTTATTTTATTTTATTTTATTTTATTTTATTTTATTTTATTTTATTTTATTATTTTATATTTTATTTTATTTTATTTTATTTTATTTTATTTTATTTTACAGTGCAACAAGTAACTGTTAAGTGTAGAAACCAGAGCAGAGTGACAAGTGCATCACCAAGCTGGTGGTATCTGTACAAGTGGCAGGTGAAGCTGGGAATTAGGCTCCCTACCCACTTTGCCCATGGCTGGTTTGCTGTCACAGAAATTCATGGTCAAAAAGACCTTACACCATTAGGAGAAACTTCAGCATTCCCAAGGGAAAAAAAAAATAGCAAGTATCCCTCCAGGAGAAAACATCCAGAGTATGAACTGGCTTGTCTGGCTGAGGGCATTGGGGTTTATCTATTCAGTGATGAGCTGCTGTTTTCAGAGCAATAAGCAGCCACCTGACACCCAGTGACAATAACAGGGCTGTCTTCACAGTCTACACACTGTGGAGACAATCTCAGAGCCTTCCCCAGCAAAAATGGTCTTGACATGACTTCACTGCATGAAAAAGTTCAGAAGGTTTTGCTTTTACTCCAAGGCAGATCCAAAACACATTTTGAAACCTTGAAAGTTGTCGTAAAATGGATTCATTGTCTTCCTGCCAGCTCCAGTCAGCTGGTTGGGCTGCAGATTAAAACAAGAGTTGAGTTGCTGTAAAACACCCAAAACAGAGGAAAGCACGATTTTGTTTGCAGTGACCCAAACTTCTAAAACTCTTCTTGAAATGAAAACCCACTGGGGACTGTTCTCAATTAATGGGACATTTGTGAGCGCAACCACACATTGACAGGCTGGGGCTAGCCCCAGTCTGCGCTGTAACGGGGCAGCTGCTTTGAATTCGGTTACATTAAAGTGGCTGAAGGCAGAGGAGGGAAACGCAAAGATCCTACCATGCAGTGGGCACACGGCCACTGGGACTGCTGCAAGTCAGCCACGCAGCTAAAGGTCTGCCTGCGAGGGGCCTTTGTCCTCAGCCTGTGCCCGGGCAGAGGATTGCAATCTGCCCTTTGCAGCACAACCCATCGCAGCAGGACAACCCAGTTTGGCCTCTTCGTGAGATCCCAGAGGACGTCCTCATGCTGACATCTGGGAGCAGTCTCTCTTCAAGGCTTTTTCTTTCCTTTTTCCAGACTTTTCAATATCCTTATCCATCACACAGCTCAGAGCCAGCCTTATTCTGTCCATAATGTCAGCTTTTTCTTTTTTTTTCCTCCCTCCAACTGGGAGCTGAGCATGAAATTTTGGGAAGAACTGACTCCCATGACCCTAACAGTACTTTTAATATGCTGGGGCTTCAGCTGATTTCTCAAGGCTTTAAACCAGAGTTATTGAGAGCGATGTAAATCCCTGAGAATAGAGCTGATGATTCTGCAGGAATGGGGAGCGCTACCCTCATTTTCACACAGGTTTCTAAAACAAAGACTGCCATATGCTTGGAGCTGAATGACTCTGATGTTACTCAGAGAGGGACCTTGCTTCCATGGCTTACACCATGTTTTCTTAAATTTTCGAAGGACAAAACCCGGCTATTTTAATGAACCTAACTCAATAATTCCTAATCCCAAAGTTAAACACTAACGGTGAGGCTCAAAAACTGGCCTCCCAAGTTTCAAAACACAAGTCATGACCAGAACCCATTGGTAAACATTCCTGAAAATAAGTTTTGTTTTGTTTTCCCCCTCATGCTCTACTGCACCTTGGAAAAACTAACTCACTTCTAATATTAATCCTAGTGTAAACAGATTAGAAGCTCCCCTTCACCCTGCCCTGCAAAAAGTAATGCCTGTGAAAAGGCCCTTTTTCACATCAGTGAAACCTGAGCACTTGTCTATTTTATGGACTCTTTAAAAAACAAATTATCTCCTATTTCGAAGCAGCAGAGATTTCTTCACAGGGTATAGGAAGGGTAAGTTCTTCTCTCGATTAACAAAATTTGTGACATTAGGAAAAAAACTAGGAAATCCAGCCCTTTTCCTCCTGAAATGAGCAGGTGCCAAGTACCCAGTCAGAGCTATCTCACTATTCCTTTTGCAGCATCAGTGTAAAATCACAGCCCATTAGGAGCACCTTCAATGAGTGCTGAGGAACTGTGGTTTCAGCCACAGACATCTGAGCTATGGCTTGATTCCTCGTTATTCATTAACACCAAGGTGTTATTTCAGTAGCCTCCCTGGTCTCTGGATCTGGCATTTTTTTCTGTGCTCACCTATCCTCGATGAGACACTAATGCTGATGGAAAGAGGCAGCATTCATCCCTGCGGATCTTGTACCCAAATTCTGGTGTGATACATGCCGTGCCTTTCCATCCAAGTGCAGTGCGACTCCTGTGGTCTTTAATGCATTTAATTCCTATGGTCAAGAGGGGGGTGCTGCTAGGGGTCTGGCAGCACCAGTTGATGAGTAGTGAGCAGTTGCATTGTGCATCACCTGCTTTGTACACTCCTTTATCATAATTAATATTATTATCATTTTCCCTTCCTTTTCTGTCCTATTAAACTATCTTTATCTCAATCCATCTGTTTTTTCTGTTTTTCCTTTTTTTTTTTTTTTTTTTTTTTCTGATTCTCTCCCCCATCCCACTGTGTGTAGTGTGGGGAATAAGCAAAAGACTGTCTGGTGCTTAGCTGCCTGCAGGGTTAAACCACAACAGCATTTTCCAAGCAGCAAGCCCCCTGATTTTATTGCTGAGTAGGGTGTCCTGTGGTGTGGGACACCCCTTGGGAGAGCCTGGGCTGTGTCCCCCCCAGCCTCTGCTGCACCCCCAGCCTGTTCTCCAGGGGTAGGGAAGTCCTTGGCTCTGGGTGAGCTCTGCAGTGACTGAACCTTCACCCTGCTATCAGTATTATTCTCATCTTAAGTCCAAAACACAGCACCATAGCAGCTGCTCAGAAGAAAATGAACTCTATTCCATCTGAAACCAGAACACTTGCCTTGGTACATTTACTCCAGGTATAAGATGAGGTATTATTAGGAAAACAGAGCAAAAATAACTATATCACATTGAAAATATTGACAGAGAAAGTTTCTGGGAAGAAGCTGAAGTTGCTGAAGGGAGCACTGACTTGCCTGTGCTGATTAGATTCCCCTCAAGTTAGCTAACGTGCCTCCCTGCATCGCACGTGACTGTTAGAAATCTCAGATAACAGCATGTGCTCCAGATTTACAGCCAAAAATGGACATCTTGGGATATGGGGAACTGCAGTTTATGAACATTTGTTTTTATGTTGGGTCAGACAGAGTTAAAGACAATCTTGGAGCATAGATTGGGCCATCTGTTATCAAGGGAATGGCTGATCAGAAAGTGTTTGTACTTTAACACTTCAGGCTCAACTCCTGCGAGCACCAAAGCTTGGAACTGGTTTTCTTTGTGCATGTGAAGATGTTGTTCACAGATATAAACTTTGGAACTTGAGTGTCTTTGAATTAGGAAGGTGGCTAGGCAAGGCAAGGCACCAAGGCAGGAAAAGCAAAGAAGGAAAGAAAGAAGGGAAGACAGAAAGAGAAAGGAAAGACAGAGAGAGATGGATGGGTGGAAATCTATCCGTTACAGGGGAAAATGCTGCCAAGGCATCAGAAGTCTTGCCAGACTCTGGGAGGTGCCAGACTGTCCCCCAGGGCCAGAATAAAGGCCAATATTTGTGGGTCTCACCTCCTCCTCCTGATTCCACGTGCTGAGCACAACAACACCATTTGCAGGAGAATAACTCAATGTGCATGTGTGTGTCATTGCCTGACAGTGATTACTCATTTCCAGAATGCATTAAATGGAGTTTCTTCAGAGTTATGGCATCCAGTGTAAAATATCCTAGCACACAGCAGCCTCTGAGGGAGGGGTACCAACCCTCCACTCTTCTGTAATGTCTGCAGCTCCAGCAGTTCAAAAGGCCTTTGAAAAGATGGTGGGGTTTCTTATGCCTATAAGGTTATTGGAGGTGGGGGAATAAATACACAATTTAAAGAATTGTCCCAACAGAAGAGCCATGAATATTCTTCTTGTGAGTAGGCTTTCACAGCAGATTTTCTGCTGGAAAGCCAAGAACTAGGAAACAGACTTCAAAAATTTTCCCTCCCTGCAGGGCCTGACTTTCCGCATGTTTCATCTACCATGCAATTCAGGACAGTATCTAACTCATCACGAACATGTGCTTAAGTGTCTTAATATGTTGAAGCATCATACTATGCAGAGATGGCTTTAATCACGCTAGTGCTTTCATGCATACAAGGACTCCCATATGATTTTATATAGTTTTACCCTTGCTAAACATTATGGCCCATAGAGCTATCTCTGCTATCTCTGCTTTCCCTCTCTATGTAAAGCTGCAGATTTTATAAGTATTGCATGACAGAAATGATTGATGAAATTGTTATTCAGCATCAATAAATTACAGTGCAATGAATAACATTAACCACATAGTAATCCACTCTGTGTTGCTTTTATAAATCTTCCATAGACGAATTCCCAGGCTATACTCCATGTACCATTAGATGTACACGACTGCATTCAACAAGGTACGTGGCATGATCTAGAGCTGGAAGATGCTGTTTCTGGTGGTGGTATCAGCCAAAGATGTTTTATTTCAGATACAGCACCCAAAATCTCTTTTCTCAGTCTCACACTTGTATTGACACCAGCTCCACATATGCAGTAGAGGTCCACTCCTGGGCCTCTCTTTCCATTGGCAAACACTGGGTCATGTTCTAAAGGGTACTAGAATTATTGTATGTCTTTCCCTTAAAAAGAAAGAACATTGTAATAGGATATGGGAGGAAACCACCCCAAAGACCATTAGGTGACTGTGCCTCCTTCACTCATCTGCATCTACTTGGCTTTAAATAAGGGCTGCTATTTCAGTTTTCCAAGAGACCTCTGTAGGACCACAGGACAGCCCTGTTTTGAAGGCTAACATGAGCCCCTCTCTACAACTGTGTGAACTGTTTCTATGGGACCAATGAATGTTAAGTCCAAACCTTGAAGAATGGGAAAACATCTGGTGAAGTGAATCCTTACTGTTGTTCACTACTTGCTCCTCACTTAAAAGGAGTTAGAAACATGTTTTAATCCTTTGGGCTATGTAAAGCAGTGGTCAAACGCCTAGCAAATAGACACATAAAAGTGCAGTAAATGGTGGAAACAACTTACAAGCAGAAAAAATGATTTAATAACCTCACTGCATTCCCTTTTCCATACACCATAAAAGCGTAGGTGGTTGGGAGCTGAGTGAAGCCATGCTTATGGGCAGGGACAAAACAGAACTGTGTCGACCTTTGACAAGTTTAAGATTAATAAAAACTCTGCATCAGCTGCACAGATGCCTGTAATGAACGTCATTAAAGTCCAAGGACACTTGGCACTCTCTAGATACCTGCACATTGCAAGGACACATTTTAATTGAGGTCACCCTCAACACAATGAAGAGGCAGCAACTGCTGTGCCAGTGTGTAAGGATGTGTGTGTGTGTAAGCATGTATGTGTGATAAGCTGTGTGCCTGCAGACCCAGAAGGCTCAATCTCATGGACGGTCAGAGCCCAGAATGTTCCCACCTGTAATGTAGTCAGCCTGATGGATCCCCAAGACTCCAATGGCTCTCCCAGCTTTTTTTTTTTTTTTTTTTTTTATCCACTTCTGTCTCCTTACCATTATATTTATGGATGAGAAATGTATGGCTAATATTACACCAAGGGTGCTAAAGCCAAGAATGCTCTATTAAATCCTGTGTCAGGTCTTCTTTTAAAGCTGTTTTACAGAACCAGCTTTAGGAAAGATATTTTAGATACCTATTTACAGGCTGAGGCTCTTTAAAGGTGTAAATGGTCCCACAGCTTTCCTGGAAGAACAAGGCAGACATTAAAATATTCCACAAAGATAAGCAATCTGGCTTTGCATGCTGGATTAGTGTTTTTATGGTTTCCACACATCTTTAATCTCCTGTGCAGAGGCATGACTCATGCTTTTTATTGAAGAAGTGCATATTATTACAGTGGAGCAGTCCTATGCTTAAATCACTTTCACAAGGGAGTGGAGCATGGGAACATGTAAGAAGCTTTTATCCAGGCAGTTTTTATTTCCTTCTCTGAATAAGCTGCATCATGGCCTCTAAGGATATGATCTGGAGGTCTAGAAAATAGCAGGAATGAATACTTCTTCCTCCTCTAGTCTGTCCTTTTTTAATCAGACAGCCATTTTGCTCACAACTTCAGGGTCTGAAGAAGAGCATACCTAGTCATTACCTCAGTCATTAATATACCAAGTTTGTCCCTCTGCTGACTTGCTGGGGCTCTCACCACTGCAAGGCAGACAGGAGGATTCTGGTACATCTGATTTAATGGTGAATATTGCTCCAAAACCACCAGCAGGCTGATGCCTGCTCTGCATGACCTGCCATCCCTTTGCAGCTCACTCGTCCCCAGTGAAAAATTGCTGTGTGCTCTGCACCAGCTGTTCCCTGTCCCAAAATATGGCTGCTGGACACCAGAGGCTGAAGCAGTTTCTGTCAATGGCTAAACACATTTAAATGCAAGATATAAATGATGGATCTGTGGAATGAAATTTAGGCTGGGGCTGCTCACAGGACCAAAAGCTAACAGATGGCATATCTCTGGAGAACCAGCTCTTTTGCCAATAGCTTTTAACTAACTATGAGGACCTTATTTTTAAGGGAGACAAAGTATTTTGGTCAAGGAGGGACTCGTGAAGCACAGCAAAGGTTCTGTGTCATTCTGAAGTTTAAACACACAGAGAGACCCCCATATCAGCTAGCTGTGAAACCAGCACAGCCTGACTGCCTCCAGGATCATCAGTTCTTATCCACATTAATACAAAGGTTCACAGGATTCACAAGATTTCAGACCACCAAGTAGTTATATCTCATTGTGTGTGGTAAAGTGATATTTGTTTGAATATTAAAACTCTTCTGTGAATAGAAGGTCTTATTGCTAAGATTGTCTACTGTGAAAGAATAAACCTGTGTAAGTGAAATTGAAACCTTTCTACTCTCGGTGCTTTTTTTTTTTTTTTTTTTTGCTAAAATAGATAAACAACAAAATCTTTCTTATGAACTTGTTTCTGAGCAAGGCAGTTCTCTCACAATGCCAGAAACATGAGGCTGGGCTTGAGTTGGAGCTCAAGAGGTAAAATAAGACAACACTACAGCTGCACATGGCCCTTGACCATGCAAAGTGTGAAGGGATGCACATATCCACACTGCTGATGCTGTAGTGACTGCTATTTCCCATTGATCCCAGGCACAAGACCTCTGCACGGACCTCAGTTTTCTTGTGTTCTCTGAACTTCATTTTCATTTTAAATCAGTTTTAACAAGCACATAGAGATTCACAAAAAAGGCTTGCCTTCAGGCTTTCTGTTCTTCCCTGAGAGTCTTCTATATCCCAGCTATATTCTCCAGGGGAGCTGAGGGAGAATTTGCCTTTGTTTGGAAGAGAAATGAAGATTACAGATTTTTAAAGCAGTGTTTATCCCACTGTCACTCTAAGGGGAAACAAACACATGCATCAAACACATTGACGTTTGGATATTCATCCCTCTACAAAATGACTGTAACAGCTCTTCAACAGATGTGATTATAATTAATGAACTTTGAAATGCCAAGACTAATTTAATGCTGCTTAATACTGACAGTTGTTCAGGAGACACGCAGGTGTGCATGGATAGTGGAACTTTGATTTAGTTGTAGAAGAACTTTAAAAAAATCAGACCCAGCAGAAAAGATTTCGTCCTAAGTCCAAAACTTCCCCCAGACTTTTTAGGATTCAAGCAGACATCAGGTACCTTATTGATTTCTGTGAATATCATACAAAAACTTGTGGGGTTTGCACAAAGTTGACACCAGCAGCAGCTGTAGCTGGGCAGAAGCTTGCTTTAGATCATACTCTCCAGCCCAAACTCAAGAACTGAAAATCCACAAAAACTCACGAGATTTCATGACATGGAGGAGTCCCCCAGAGCCAAGGATTAGCCCCAGAGAAGCATTAGGAAGATTGGTACCAACGTTATGACCATCCAACACAGGCAGTTACAAACTGTAGGAGAATATGCTGATTGCATTTCCTATTCCTGGAAGTTTCATGGCTTAGATGAGGCTTTGAAAAAATTTGGAAGTGTCACTTTTTGGGTGGCTATCCCTTCTGAGTGAAGACATCCAGACATACTTGTGGTGGCAGAGATCATATGGGCACGGAGCCAGCAGTTCATTCCTGTTTGTCTCTGTATGAAGTTAGGTGCCCAAATAAGCATCAGGAGCCCAAGAACTCTATTGGGTTTGGATCTCAGCACTTACAAGAGATCTGCTTTCTTTCAAGTTAAGTTCCGATTGGTTTGGCACAGCAGTAACTGGGGTTATATGCTGCCCTGCACATATCTCTGCCCAGGAAGTTCAACCTTTAATATCCTATTTCCAACACCTCAATAACATATTCTTTTATTAAAGGTTTGGGAGGAAGGGAGAGTTATTTGTTTTATATCACTTTTCTGGTGACATTTGAAAGTTTATTTCCAGATGAAACTAATCTGGATAAATATATGTTTATATATGTATAACATATCTTGATATGCCTCGTCTTTTATAAACTCTTGGCCCAGATTCAATGGCCTGGATGCATGCAATACATGGGTGAGATCCATGTTACAGCATGTAACCTAGTGCCTTTGCCCACTTGTCAAATATCACGTGATTTTTTTTTTCCCAAAATTCTTTTTTCAAAGTTATTTTTTGATAAATTAGCAGTTGTTTCTCTCAGTCTTTGATCCTTAACACCCAGTGCACATTGACTAGCTTTGTGAATTTGCCCAAAAAAAGATGGCATCCTCCTTTGTTTTCTGCTTCTACTTGCAATTATAACCAGCCTGAATATCTGAATATGGGAAAGGGCACGTCAGGTCCACCAATCTGTATGCGTGGCTGTTTAGGAAAGCAAACACAAAAGAAGCGTGACTACTCTGGATTAACAAAATGTAGGACTTTGTCCAGTTACAAGAGAAACTTGGCACATTTCCCTATCTCAGCTGATCTGCTAGCCTTTCTGAAGAACACTATGGACCAGGTCCCATTTTCTGGATGAAAAGATAGGGAAAAGTGTTCTAACTATGCTGGCTGCGAAACCTTAAATGGTGTAAGATCTGACTGTTTTTTAAGCTGTGTTTGAAATGTAACTCATTTTCCCTCAAGGTTTTGCTTCAGCTCCCAGCCTTCTCCAGCAAATATGGTTGGACCAATCTCTAGTGAAGTTGGACAGTTTATGGCTCTACATCAGTTCTGTGCAGAACTCTGTGACTTCAGATGGTTTTGACATGAAACCAGATGAAGAATTTGCTCAGTCCCAAAACTTAGCGTGCAATTCAGAGGGGGAACCCATGTGGAATTGAAACTAGAGCAAATGGTTTTGTAATCCTCTTCAAAGAGAAACTGCCAAGCAGAGCAGTGGTTCTGTTAATGGTTCGAGGAAGCTGTGTTGATTAATGACCTCAGACTATTTACAAACAAAAAGAACTGGAAATGAGTTCAAAAGGGGTATCACATTCCTGTCACTCAAGGGATTGTGTCTAAAATATGGACACGTTGACAATTGCATGACTTGGATACGAAGGTCTTTCATTGATTTTAATATACATTAGTGTGTTATTGCAAACAGGAATTATGCCACGTAGAGAAGTGCTACAATGTCCTAACAATATTTTCAGAACACAGCAATAACTCTAGGGGAGTAGTTGTAGTACTTGAAAATATACTGTACTAACCTGGTGTGTTTTTTTATCAGTTTGTTCCAATTTTTGGCTTTTGCTTCCCAGAATTTACTTAGAAATGACCTTACCACTTCTGGCATTAGGACTTTTAAATGTGGTTTGTGGAATAACCAATAAAGAAATGCAATTAACCAATTACAGTGTTGAACACATGGCAAATCATGTAAGAAACCTCAAGCCCCCAGATAATACTAAGGAGTAATGTATGAGCAATCTGTTCACTTCTGGGAATCTTTAGTTCTAAAAGTGGTAGATCTAGAACTGGTCCATTACACTTGCACATCTAGTCTTTGTTTTTTTTTTTTTCTTCTTCTTTTTCTTTTTGGTTGTAAACTTGTGTTTTTGAACTGCTGTAAAAGCTAATGGATGGGTATCACTTTATGCCAACATTCATCCTGGTCACTTTTGTGCCCAGTGAATGACATACTTGCACTTTCAAACCCAGTTTCACACCCACTCCTGGCTTTGTACAACTCAATTTGGACACTTGAAGTGGGAAGTTATAGGTGGAACAAGAATAAAAGAAAAGTTGTTAGTAAACCACCAAAAGCATGGAGGGATGTTAGTGAGACTAGAGGAGAGGGGAGAGAAGGTTAGTAGGTAAGTCTGAAATCTAAGTGGACTTCAGTTCTGAAACACTGTGTTACTTCTTGCTCTTTATCCCTTTGAAACAATATGTTCTGCAAACTCCATTTTGTTGCAGTTTGTTGATCTTGGCAGCGAAATCCAGTCTTTGAGTAATTTTCATGAAAGGTGAATTACTTATAATGGACAACTCTTTCTACTTTCTATGAAGGTGTCATGGGTCCTGAAGGATCTGCAGCAAGGATCAAGCAGCAGACCAAGAGTATTAATGTGCCTGTGCTTAAGCTACTGACCAATGCCCTGAAGAAGTGATCAGTTGAAATGTAAAATTGTGCTTTTTCTACATTTTTTTTCCTGTCCTGGGCCATGTGGGCACATAGTATTGATGAAGAATCCAGCCTCCATGTGGCTGTGGTTCATTTGACAACACAGATGGAAATTAATTTTTTAAGGCTTAAGGAAATGTCCAAATAAAACAAAATGACAGCACCAAAAATTCATGATAAATTGAATCATAGCATAGCTAAACAAAAGTCTGTGTTGTTAAATTTAATTTGCAGTCTGTCTGCATGGTATTTTAATTGCTTAAACTTTAAAATATACATATTTATGTATACATTGCATATTTGAGATCCAGTATTAAGCTATCTCAGCAATATAGTTCCAAATTCCCAGTGTTTTGATTTTGGTATTTAATGTATGCATATTTAGGATATTGTAAATTATTCTAGCCTGTTGATTAAGTGGTGTCTTGGTCATGAACCACAGCTGTGTGCAAGAGCAATGGATATGCAAAGGTTCAGTCTTCTTTAATTACACAAATATAAGCACGACAGGGTCCAGTGGTTGCAAGCTGAAGTCAGGAAAAAAAAGTTGAATAGGAAATAAAATGTAAATTTTTTACACTGAGCATAATTAGATATTGGGATAGTTTCTTGCAGATTGTGGTAAATTCTGTGTTCTCAGGAATGGATCTCTTTCTGAAAGAAACACTGTGACTCAGCTTTCAGCTGTTGGCTCTAAGTGAGGAACCACATGAAGACAAATTTCTGAATGGTAAATGCTGCTTTTCCTCTGAATTTCATTTCATGTGCAATTCCTCTGCATGAGAATTACCAGATGATGAGGAACTACCACTGGCAATATCAAGGAACCAAATTCTTTCTTTGCTGCAACCTTTCTCCTGGAGAGATTTGTTCAGGGACAGTTGAGGGCATATCTGAGGTATCAGTGATAAGACAGAAGAATCTTGTTGCAGGTGAAAGCACCAGGAGAAGCTGAAGCCACGTGAAACAATCTGCACATCAGGGAGCAGAGGAGAGAAATTTCTGGGAGCCTACAAAGAGGAAATGAGAAAAAAATCAGGGGTTCTGGTCCCTATAAGGTATTCAATTATAAGATGGAAACATTTCTCATTATGTGGAAATAATTTAATAATTTTTGTGGTTTCTGAAGTCACCAGAGTTCTGTGAGGGGTTTAACGCTTCATAACTCACAGGGTGTGCATGTGCCGCTGTTCTCCATGTGCACCTTGCTCCGTCAGGCGGTTTGGGGGATGCTTAGGGGAGGAGGCTCAGCCATAATCCGTGGGAAACGTGCCTCACTGTGTGCCTCCACAATCACATCAAGGAGAGGCTGATCCCTGATGGGCTGCACTGGCGGGGCCACATCAGCACTGGCTCTTGGTCAACTGGATCTCAGCATCACTCAGCAGCATTCGCAGTTCCCTTGGCTGGAGTTGCATTACCCATAGGAACACTGGGCTTAAGACCACTTTTAGCTGAGTTATGGTGCTTTAAGTCTCTATGGCACAAGTGATGGTGAATCTACAAAGATTTGAGCTGGGGTGGGGGGAGTTGAATTTGTACTGCATGGTGAGATGTCTGTGCAACCTAAAACAGCACTGAGAACTCCTAGAAATCAAAAGCTGATCTGCAACATTTCTAACACATCTAGTTCCAGCAATGGAGGGGGAAATGAAGGCCTAAATAATGAGCAGATTGAAGATTCAGGGCCAGACATACAGTGTTATTCATCATCTAGTTCAGTGGCTGAAAGATAATTTCATGCTTTTGTCAATCTTGATCTCTTGACCGTAATGGTTTAGCTGCAGGTATGGAATGGAGTAACCCAAGAACTGCTCTAATGTGACCAAAATGCAGAAAGTTATCAAGCAGGAGATGTTTCTAAGACAGAGGGACCACCTGGCCTTGCCCCACAGCAAGGGAAAAGACACAAAGACCACTACATACTGATATATGGCTCCTGAGCATTGAGATGTCTCCAGCACAGCGTGGATTCTATGGGAAATTCAGGGCAACTGAGAAACTGTGATAATAAGTGGTTGCTCTCACCTACGTGAGTATCAGGTTTTCCTTTGCTTTAGAATTCAGTATTTTAATGCTTAATGACGGAGGGATTGCAGTCATTTTTTCCAACCTTTTTATCATTCAGTCTGGCCAGCTTTCAATGAAAGCTTGTTAGCTGAGTTTGATAAGGGGAATTCCCACAGCCTCTATCTCACAAACAGAATAGCAATTCCCATTGAGAAAGCCCTGAGGGATCATATTCCTGACTGCTGCTTTTTAACAGCTTTTGGAGTTGTCTGCACAATTCAGATAAACAATGTACTTTAACTCTGGGGGTTACCGACATACTTCTGAGAAGGGGAGGTACAGTTACATATTAAAACAGAAACAGGAGTTTTAGTTTAGTTATAAACACCCTAAATCCTGTTTTCCTCTACCATTCTTATTAATTTATTGCTAACTGAAACTGTGAGAAATTCATAGGTTCACCAAGTGGTGCTAAGTTAGCTAAGAGGAAGCAATGCATATTGCTATCGACCGACTACCTGATGATGTTTTATGAAACAGTTTTGAAGTGTTTCTAACGTGCTGCATCATTTGGGTGTTTACTGCTTTTTGGCTGACAGCCTTGCATGCTGTTTAGTGCAAACCCTTACGATCTGCTACTCTTTTTACCAAAGAAACATCTTTTGCTGGAGGAGAGTGCTGATCAATTCTAGGATTTTAGTGACATGGGTAAATACCACTTGAACATTTTCTCTATAGCTAGGATAGATGAGTTTATTTGATTAATTTCAAATCCACCTGAAAGAAACAAAATGAAATGCCAAGGAGCATTTTACTGTGAAGGGATTGAAAATGAGGAGAAGAGAAAAAAATACAAACAGGGTGAAAAATAGGGCAGAAACAAAAAAGAGCAGAAAAAAATATGTTCCAGTGATAAAATGCAGCACATGTGAATGTGAGTGTGTATGACATCTTTAACAACTTGCTTAGTTTTGGAAGAGTCTTTCTATTATGAATTCAAAAGAAAATCTAATATTTAGCAAGGAGAACATCATCCCTCCCTGCCATGACATAAAAATAGCTCAAAATTTACAAGGAGAGAAGTTTTGTAAACTCTGTCTACAAGGATGAAGTGAAAAAATAAAGATACTCTTATTCTTTGGGATTTGTCCATTGCCCATACAGAAATAGTTTGCATCTTAGGGCATGCATGTGCTTAATCTTCAACACACCCTGAAAGTCCTGACTTGGAGGCTCAGTAATGAAAGGGGGACAAGTATAAGCCAGACCTACACAGCCAGACTCCTGTCAGACATCCCTGCTCTGCAGCATGCTTGCAGGTGGAAAGCAAACGTGGTTTAACCTGACGCAAGAGGGTCTGCACAGCTCAGGTCCATTTGCCTCTCGTCACATCATGAGGCCGTTGAGCAGTCTGTGGATCAACCAGGATACAAACGCTCAGGTTCACGCTCACTGAGAGAGCTGCCAGATGTCAGATGTTTCTGAAAATTGAGGTGCCTAGATGGGCGTCCAGCTATTGCCAGTTGCTTCAAGGTTACAGCTGTTTCAAGGGGTACTTTGCTAGCTGCATGTTCCTTAAGTTGTATACAGGCAACATAAAGCTCATGCTGGTGAATTCATTTCCCATTAGATCTAATTATTTCTCTTGACATCTTTTCATGGAATTCTCTGCTTTCAACAAAGACCATTTTTGATCCCATGGGTCAAAATCCTAGACTAGTAGAGCCTTTATCATTTGTGCTGCTCCAGGTGCTGCCTGACAGGGACAAAACCATCCTCTGACTGCCTGCACTGTGCCTGGAAAAGAGGGGTTGTGGTAGGGATGTTGAGCCTGAGCTGGAACACCCAGGGGATGCAGCACCATGCATGGGGCAGGCTGCAACCGCTCATCCCTGGTTTCTTGCTCCTTAGTGCTGCTGTTAACTCAGTGCATTAGGTTAATGCCAGTGGAAATGCCCAGTGGTATGGCAGTGGGTTGCTCAACCTTTGCAAGTCAGCACAAGAGACAGAGAACAGCTGAATCTGAGCTCCCCAATGCCTGTGTTATTTTATGAAATAAGATTTACTCTGATAAGTCCCCTGGTAGCTATAGAAAATGTTCCTCCAAGTGCACTGAGAGCAGTGAAGAAAAATGTATGGGTTAGGAGTCAAAGCTGTCCTAAAGAGAAAAAAAAAAAAAAAAAAAAAAAGAGAGAGAGAGCAAATGGCTTCAAAATTCATGAGGAAATTAAACTTTTAAGCTTTCTAATAAAATGGGAAAATGGGAAGGGAGGGAGGAGGGCGTTCTTTGAAAATAGAATAGACCATTTAGCTTGATTAGTTTTTTTAGAAAAATAATTTTCTCTCTGTCTAACCTGATTTTCCTTTTTCAGCTAAGAGGAGGAGAAATGAAAGAAAAAATAAGGGAAATGTGTTTTTCCTTATAGTAACAGAAGAAAAGGGAGAAAAATTAAAGAAAGGAAAAAGTAAGTCAACATTTTAATTTCAGAACATTAGAGAGCCTTTGCTTTCATTTAATTTTCATTTTTTTAATCTGAGAAATAGAAAATAAATAAATAAATTTCCCATGAAAAATTCTACCACAATTATGAAGCTATTTTTCATGAAAAGCAGACAACATTCATGAAAAATGTTCCAGCACTCCACAGAAAGCTTGCTGTAGTTGGCTTGCACTCGCAGCACACAGCTTAGCTCCATTTCAGACCACATGCAGATTGTCATCAGACCAAAAATCAGTTTTTGCCCCTGAAAAATTACTTCCTAATCCATGGGCAGAGTGAGGGTGTTTGCAGAAAGCAGATGGCTGGAGATGGTTCTGTTTCTGCTCAGCTTCACCAAGCAATTGCTTCTGGAAACTCACCTGCCCTGCTTTGATGCCGTGTCTGCTGGTTCTGGACACTCAGGACCTGCTGTTCCTGTTGTCCTTTGGGAAGACAAGATTGCAATACCAAACAGGCTAATGAGCTGCTTGTCTTCAAGCCCTCTTTAGATCAACAGCCCCAAACTCTTTCTATTTTTCAGGAAAGAAGGCAAGATGAAAGCAGCGTGCTCCTCCAAACTTTGATTTTAATCACATCTTTGGGACTCTGTGAGTTGGCAGAGGATATGACACATAGAAATACTCTGCTCTGAGTTCTTCCACTAGAGCTTCAGAAAAAGATAATCAGCTTTTGATCTGCATAGCTTCAAATCATAAACCTAAATGAGATTTTTTAGGCATACAAATAAACCATGACCTCCTTTGTAACTAACCCCTTAATTTCTCCTTGCAATTCTCTGCCTCAGCTTCCCTATTTCCATAGCTGTCACTGTGTGAGAAATCAGGCTGAAAGTCTCTGCTTTGCCTTAAATAATATTAACACCCTGTCTTTTGTCTTTATTGGTTTTAAGGACCACAGGGAATAGCAATATTTGGTCTTCTGGAGAAATGGCAACTGAATGAATGTGTATAATGAGTTGTTTGGTTGCATGATGGTTTCTATTTCCTTGATGTAATCCTGCCACAGATTATGTTTGCACAGGGAATTTATCCTGAATTCATCCCTTTTTGAAGAAGCTAGCCATTAATGATCATTGCCAAATTGCTTCAAAGCTACTTTTAGCTGCATTTGCATTCTCACTTGGTTACTTTTAGCCCTCCTTTAAGCATCAGAGTGCTAAAAGCACCCAGGCAGCACAGATGGATATGGGTGCCATGGTCTTTTCATGAAGAGACAGGCTTCTGTGGAAGACAACTCCCCAAGTCCTCAGCACTGGGGTTCATTCTCATTAAGAATTTGAGCCTTTATCACCACTTATACCCAAAGGTACCACTGTGCTACGCCGAACCCAGCAGCTTGGGTGCCAAAACCCACCAGACGCTGGCAAAGCAAGACCAGCTGCCCTCACCCTCTGCGAGTCTGTTGAAACAGAGGTTTTTCATACCCTCGGCACACGATTTCCCCGAAGGGCCGATGCGTGGCAGCTCAGCCCTGACAGCCTGTCCTCCAACACGTTTGCAGACAAGCTGCAGCTGGGGGCCGCGCCGAGACGTCCTGGGTGGGAGGCTCCACCGCAGGACAGCCACCACCACCACCGCCCCGAGGGAGCCCCGGACCTCTGCTTCCACCCGCCTCTTTGTTTATCAATTCCTAGCTAATGAGCCCTTGTCCTCAAAAAAAAAAGTTATCCAGACTGATAGTAAAGATGAGAGCTTCAGGAAACTGTGGAGAGAGCAGTGGGGAAATGTTTGAACTCGGGGTCTTCAGCCCAGCTAAGTGGAGGGGAGAGTGTTGTTGCAGTGAAAGGACTATTAAAAATACAAAGTACAGACTCTCTGGGGCCTCAGATGTTGTTTTACTCTATGAAACATGATTTCTTATTTTTAAATAGCTGTCATGCTTGTTAGTTTAATTTATCCCTTCTCAGCTGCAAACTACAACATTTTATGAGGCTGACTGAGGGCATTCTCACACAGGCTCTGTGGCTTTGTGTACAGCCCTGCCAGAGCCAGACTGCACTAAGCCAGGGTCATATTTTGTACCAAATTATCCCCCGGCAGCCCTGCTCACACCAGTGCAGAGCCCAGTGCAGAGCCCATTGCAAAGCCCATGAGGTTACTCAGCTCTTTAAAAAGGGTTTTAGAGAGGAAACACCTTGAAACCAGCTTGTGGGGCAGGCTCCCTTGTGGGATCAGAGACTCCAGGAGGAAGATGCTACTGGGTTACAAATTGTGGTGTTTTCTTTGTTGTTGTTTTATTTTATTTTGTGTGTGTGTGTGTGAGTGATTTTTTTTTTAATGTTTTTATCCAGCAGTTTTGTTTCCTGCTAGCTTTTTAGTATGCCCAGATAATCAGGTCTGCTCAGGAGAAGAATACAGAGACACAAGCCCTCACTTGGTTTCAGTTAATGTCTAGACACATGGGGAGAGTGTTTTTTCTATGTCAGTAATAGCAAAGCCATTTGTTAACATGCTTATTGCTAATTCAGAGGAACATTACCTGGGAGCAGAGCCAGGTGAGCTTGAAATCTCCCCACATATATGCAGTTTCGGTCCTCTTGGACCTCTTGTTGTTCCAAGATATACACAGATTTTTTTTCTAATCTGCGCCATAAACATTTTGTCCCAAATTGCACATGAGAGCTATGCTTGAGGCAGGAGCTTGAACTTTGAGGCTTTCAAACCCCAGTTCCTGGCATGAATCGTTCCCTCTTGATCTGTTCATGGAGTAGGTGTTTGTTTTCAAAGGGAGCCAACACGACTGTCAGCAATTGGTCTGATGAACCTCACTTCCAGCAGGCAGGTGCAGTGATGTGCTCAGTGCCCTGAACTTCCCATGTGCAGAACAAGGAGAGGATATAAGCTTCTCTGCAGAAAAACAGGGGGCTTCAGCTGCAGAAAGGATACAGGCTGTGGCTGAGTCTAATTAGATGGGCAAACAAAATGAGAAGCTCCTCCCTGTATGCTGGTTCAGGCCTACACGTCCAACCTTAGCCTTTAATCAGCCGCGGATTCATTCAACAAATCTAAAACTGCTTTCCGGGGGGGTGTAGAATTAGACACAGTGGAGCCAGAATTGTTTGCTGTGATCAATAATCTGATTGTCAGTTCCTAGGTTTTCACAAAACATACATTGCACTATGTGAAGCCAAACCAGAAGCAGATCTTTCTGTAGTACATGGGAGGGCTTTACAGGGAGCCTTCATTTAGGCAGACACAGGCAGGAGGTATCTGGAAATCTGGAAGACATGAGAATGAAATGATGACTGATAGAGAAAGAGAGACCACAGAAGACATCTGTAAGCCTAACCACATGAGACACCCAGAGGCAACTTCAAAACCACTAGTACAGCCACTCTAGGACAGCTTCATTGAAGCAACATGCTACAGAAATATCATTCGGGGCTTTGTGTTGGTACAGGATGACAACTGCAGCATGAGGAAAACAACCCATCTGGACTGAATGAAGTGATAAACACAGAGTGGTTTTATTTACTCATGGCACTGCCAAGGCTCTAGAGCCAACTGTCTGTGTTTCCATTGTTTTGATTCCATTCAACCTTGGTCAAATCCCCTTTGCTTTCAAGCTGCTAGGAAATCTGTATTGAGACACAGAGGTCACTGGGAATGGTATGATGTTCAACAGTTCTAGGATTTTCAGTGTTTACTAATGCCAAGGTGAAAAGCCCTGAAAGCATGAAGGTTATTAAAATGCAATAAAAATGTAATGATAGCTTGGAATCATTCCAATCGGATGAAGACATTCCACTGCTAGCTGCTTATCGATAATAAGGTATTATAATGCTACCTCTTGGAACTGGGAAAAAAAAAAAAAAAAAAAAAAAAAAGATACAAAAGATAAAAAACAGGTATATAAATAGCTTTTGGAAAGAAAACTAAAGTTTGCAACATCTCCAAATTACTAGGGTCTTTAGCTAAAGCTGGTAAGAATGATGAGGTGATTTACCTCATCAGGTGAACCACAGTTCTCTGAGGAGAGAAAAACAAGCATTATCTCTAGTGTGCATCAATTCCCAAGAGCTCAGTGGGAAAAGCGGGAAATGAGAGTGTTTGTTAAGCAGCTCTTCTCTCTGCAATGCCACTCATTCCATCAGGAATGAATATCTAGCTGAAATGATCAGCTTTAGATGAATCTTTTTGTTTAGCCTTTATGGCCTCATCCTTGAACAACAGGCAAACAAAACCACATGGTGCTGCACATGCTGGTGTGTTTAACTGAGCCTGCGGTATCACCTACGAGGAATGAACATCTCTGATGAACTCTGTTCCAGACTTCCCAGTGCACCTGCATGAAGGACAATGTCAGGTGCTGTGAATATGGAGGATTTAACAAGAACTGGGATATATCTCAAGATACTTTCAAATAATGCCTAACCCAAAATCAACAAAAAATTTCCTTTGGTCTTCATAGGCATTAGATGAAATCCTTACACAAGAGGAGGGACAGCTGCAGGAGGCAGTGCTGTTGATGAAATATGGCCCCATTTCAGCTGTGATGAGAGCCAGCACGGATGTCTCCCCCAGCTCCACGGCTTCTGCAACAGGTCCCACGGCACTGCATCACCTTAGAGAATCATTTTCCTGAGCTGTGCCCTAAGTGTCCGTGATACCCTATACATAACATCTGCTCAGCAGCCCTTTAGCATCACACAGTTACTAGCAGACTATCTGGTAATTAGGGGATGGTTGTATGGAGCATGTAGCCAGTCAATGGTTTTCCTAAACAGCCTGTCTCTCAGAAGAAGGCTACATAATGAACGAGTGTCAGTAGGTCATGAGTTAGAAACAGATTTTGTCTTGCTGGGAAAAGTTATGTTTACCAATCATTCATTAGGTGTCCCAGACAGATGCCGCCAGGCAGAAGGATGGGGAGGGAGATTACCCCACCACTATCCTAACTGACCCTAAATGAGAGAAATATTAGCAAGTGGTTATTGCTGTTTATTCCTTTGTTTCATGTCTGGCCAGCTATACTCTGGTGTAAAATGCCATGCTCATTCTTGTAAAAACTGTAATGATTTTTGCTGTCACTGTAATTTAGGCATCTAGCAGCTGGTGCTTTTGGGACAGTTGCTGCGATAACCCCAGCTGGGTAGTGCCTCATGACCTTTCCAGAATGGCCAGCTGGAATATAAAACATACCCTGTCCATGAAGAAAAGTTTTGATTTCCTTTCCAGCCCAACACTGGGGCTCCCTGTGGTTTTAAAACGCTTTCACCTACTCACTTATATGGACATTTTTCAGCCCAGAGCAAGCCACAAAATTAAAAGGAGAGACTTCTCCAAAGCAATTAGAGTTGGGTTTATGAACCACAGGGTTCATGTGCTGTGGATTATGGGTGAGACAATGCAAAGGAAACTTCCAAAATGTATGATCCAAAACCAACCAAGCGTTTGAATTTTTACAGAATTCAGACACATCTTTCACTAATCTGAGCATCGTTACAGTTTTGATCAGAATGAAAACCTGACAATGGGAGGTGTGGGGGTAAAGCAAACCACTGTGTGTGGTACCAAGATGCAGAGTGACAGTAAGCAGAAGGTATGCTGCCTAAATAAGGAATTCACTCAACTTGTTCTGGAGGAACTGTCTTTTTTTTTCTCCTTAGGATTTGCCATCTTATATAATACCTAACCCTTCTGTGCGTACAGATAATCCCTTGCCCAATGCCAGGGAGGCTGGGCCAACACGTGCATGGAGCTCACAAAGACAGCAGTGGGCACAGTGGCAGGCAGGAGAGGTTCTGCTTGCCTGTAAGGGGTGAAAACCAGCCTGGTGAGACCTCAGGTCTCCAATGCACTCATGAGCATATGTTGGGCTCTGTGGAGAGCTCTGGTATCTTCCCTAGGGTGCCCCATGCAGCAGCCAAGGTGGGGGTCATTTGTCCGTGCTGTAGCTCCAAACTTGCCTGCAACTCCCTCTATAGCCAAAGCAGAAAAAAATGATACGTGTGGGGCAAACTGGACACCTGAAACAGGCAGAAAGGCACATTTCTTTGCACCATGTACAAAGGCAGACTAGAGCTGTTACTTCAAGTATATAAACTTATATTTTCTGTGGCTACAGTTAGCTGTGACAAATCCTTCTCTAGTGGCTGTCTGATGAAGGACTGAGGCAGCTGAAATTTAAATAGATATTCTGCCTAAGGCCTGTTTAAGAGTTTATTTTCTTCTTCTCCTAGATGCCCATTGATCCAATGAATTCCCACCTCAACAAAGCAGCTGTATACATCCCTCAACTAGAGTCAAACTCATTCAGTTAACTGAGGGTAGGCCCCATGGCTGCCTGCAGCTCCCTCACAGGGGAGCAGAGGGGCAGGCGCTGAGCTCTGCTCTCTGGGGACAGCGACAGGACCCGAGGGAACGGCATGGAGCTGGGACAGTGGAGGGTCAGGCTGGGTTTTAGGGAAAGGGTCTGCACCCAGAGGGTGGTCAGGCACTGGGACAGGCTCCACAGGGCGGTGGTCATGGCACCGAGCCTGCCAGAGTTCAAGAAGCATTTGGACAACACTCTCAGACATGCGGTCTGACTTTGGGGTGGTTCTGTGAGAATAGGTTTCCCTGGAAAATCTGTTTTGGCTTAGCGTGGTGTCTATTCTTGCAGTGAAGAAGAGAGGCTGCTTCGTGGACAATTCAAAAAAAAATGCTGGGGGTTTGAATGTTGCCAGCTCATTTGACCCTCAGATTTTAAGCTGGTAATATCACCTCCATAAATCATTCTAGGAGATCTCAAGGATTGCTAACATGGCTGTGAGTGGTTGCACCTGTGTCTACTGGATCTTTGCAGGGGTCCCACACTTTTTCATCCACACAAGTACAATAGTGTTAATTGTCTCCATTTTACAGATAGAAAAAAGAGAGTTATGACAGTGGTGTATGAATTTGTTCATGCCCAAGTGTCCTGCACTATGGCATGGGGACACCCTGTGCCAGAACAAAATGTTGAATTCAGGGGTTCAACACTCGTGGCCACATCTATTGGATTGCCAGTCTGTTGTCTCTAAGAAAATCCTCAGGGAGTAACAAATTCAGTCTGTGTGTCACCGTAAAATACATTGCCCGTAGATGAGTGGAACTTTACAAAACAAGGCGTGTGTTCAGCTCTTCGTCCCCATCCCACACGCTGCGAGAGCAAGTGGAGGGCAGGGAAGGGAGAGGGGGGTCAGAGCTGAGACAGGACGAGGCAAGGCGAAGCTCTCCAGGTTATTATTGTTCCAGTAATTAGAGCTATAGTAATTCCCATTATTCCCAGGATGCTTACACAGAAGCTGTTTGTATTCCACAAACCTCCCCAGCTACTCAGAACGGATTTACCTAGTGCAAGGTAATTTGTAACCCCCTTGTCTGTGTATTTGCTTTGGGCCGTACATGCTCTAAATGGGGCTGAAAAACCTCAAGGGTAGGGGGAGATGAAGGAGGAGGGATTCTTTGCCCTGATGAATTGAAGTGTTGTTTGAAAGAGGCAGACAGGATTCCCGATATTGCTTCAAGTTTGGAGGGCAGAGCCAGCAGGGGGAGGGGGAAAGGACAAGTCCTTTAATGAGAAAAGGTTTTTTTTCTTCTTCTTCTTTTTTTTTTTTTTTTTTTTTTTTCTAACAATTTTAATTATCACTAAAACCTCCAGCCCATTCAGGCTCCTGAGAATACAGTTAGGCTCTCAGCTGAGGTCTGCATTTATTAAAATCCACCCGTTAGGCTGGGAATGCGGGCTGGTTTCTGTAGTGGTGTCACCACCGGTGCTACGGGTCTCCTGGTTCTCACATTACGCACCACGGACTCCACCACTCCGCATTAGCGAGGCCCAATTAAACCAAGCAGTTGATTAAACAAGCCAATCAGGGTAATTAGTTTAATCAGATTCCCTCAGTAGCCAGCACTGAACTGCTTGTAAAAGGCAGTTGAAGAATGAAGTGCACCTACTTAAGCTCCTATTTTATTTTATTTTTTTTATGCCTGAGGTAATTAGAATTACCCATGGCGAGCCAAAAATCCAAAGGCCCAAATGGGGAGCGGGGAGGACGATTAATGAAGGCGATGATGTGTGAAGCAAACAGAAAGGAAGACAGGATGTGTGGTAAACAAACGGAGAGGAGGCAGCCCTCTGGAAAGGGGCACAATGCACAGCTCAGTGGCTCTGTCTGAAGTGGCCGGAGACGCCAGGGCTTTTGGGGAGAGAGGGCCACCTTCCTCCTCCCTCCCCAGTGTCATTGAGCCTTGCATGGTGCACAGGAAAGCTGAGAGAAACAGGAGGGTTTTCCAGCTGATTGCTGCTGGTGGGCTTCCAGTGCTGTCCTATGGCCATCTACAGCTGTTTTGGTGCGGGACCCACGCATGCCAGTGGGTTAACCAGGTCGGGTCCCCCAGCCCTTCCCCTCCTCCTGCACAGAGGGATGCCTGGCCACTCTCCATCCACTTTGGGATCCCCTGATGGTGAAAGGCAGTCAGATTTCCCAGACAATCATTCTGCTTTGACAACATACTGCCCTTCTTGCTTTAGCTTTCTTATTTTAACTGCTTATCAGGTTGTAATAATGTAGAAAAATATATATTTTTGGTGTCTTATTGTACTAAACAATGCCCAGACTTTACGTCCCAACTAGACATAAGAGTAAATTCCATTCAGCTCAGTTTTGTCTGCTTCCCAGTCACTGGGGAAGGACTAAAGATGTGGATTTTGATTCTTCTTTGTAGCTGGAGAGGGTGCATAGGGAAGAGCACAAGCATGGGGTAATATGCAGTGATGCTAACCCACAACATCCTGTCACCCTCTAGCAATCTGATAGTTGAGACTTTGAGATCTTCTTATTTAATGGCGCTATATACTTGAATAGTTGTCAATGATTTTTTTCTTCTATGTAAATGTTTTTTAAACTTGTTTTGTATGCCCAGTGCTCCTGCAATAGGGGGTTCCAGACGTGAACCACACATAAGGTGAAGAGCTGTCTCCTTTAGCTTACTTTGATCTGAGCAAACCTGAGAGAATTTTTGTGCCTTTAACCCTTGTACAAAAGCCGTTCTCTACCTTTGAACATATTTGTCTCTATTGTGCATACAATCTCTACTTCTACTGTATTCTTTCTGAAGAGGACAGAGCCAAAGTGCTTACAGTATTCAAGACATGGGCACTGTATGGATTTCTACAAATGAATGTCACGACATTTTATGTTTTGTTGCTACTGATTTTATTTACAGGACTATACTTCTGGCCTCAGTAATCTACTATGGCAATGAGTTTTATCAGTCAACTCAGCAGCATGGACATGCTGATCATCTATTAGACTCAGAAACTCAGAGATGGATTAAGAAGATTTAATACTGTTGTTTGAGGCCATGGGCTTATAAGAATTATATTACCAGGAAGCATCCAGGCCTGTCTACTCCATCTGTTTATGCTCAGGTGGTTGTATTGCTGTGTGCTAAATTAGACCCAGCCCTCCAGAATGAGAAAGAAAAAGCAAAATATGGCAGCATACTCATAGCCTTGCTCTTTCCCTTGGTCTGCAGAAATCCCTGGGACCATCAATCTTGAATCTGTAACACTCTCCTAAATGGATACTTTTTTCATTTAAACCCTCATTCAATCTAATCTCACTCCACTTACAGCACCATACATTTATAAAGCTTTCCCACTATATTTAATGAGTGGCCAGAGCCTGTGACCCCCAGAAGGTTATAAAGAAAGTTCTCTAAAATAGTCTCTTCCTATTCTCTTAGCTCATTATTTCCTCACAAAATAATTTCCAGAGCTATATCAAATACATTACCTAAAGATATTCTCACAAAGCACTTACAGTAATTACTTTTACCTAATACACTACAGTGTAGCACTCAGAAGAGCTAATTTCTCCAGCAGCTCTTACCTATCAGCAGAAGAAAACAACCAGGTGTCACCATGCTGACTATTGGAGTCTGATAAAATTGAATAAATGTTCCTTGCTTGTTCAGCATCAGAGTGTTTTGGATGGGTGTGCTCTTTTAAGAACCTTTGTCTGCGTATGCCCTTCTGCTTATTGCAGGGGGAGAAGTGCTTGCAAAGATTTCATCCAAGCCTTCTAAGAAGGAAATCAATCTCAGATGTGGCACAACCTGACGTGTGTCTTGCACTTCATGCCTACCTGCCTCAGACATATACGTTGTGTTCACACTTTTCACAAAGGACATCTGTCAGTCAGAGTCTAAGTGACATAGACAGCCCACTGGGTGTATTTTGTGGCATGGGATTCACTGGTTAATACATAGTGGAGTAGCAGGGAGCCTTTAAAGGTGCAAAACCTGCTGAGATAGGTGTGTAGGACTTTGGGGAAAATAAATAAATAAATAAATAAATAAATAAAGGTTGCCAAATCTGAGACACTGGATCAGTTCCTGGAGTGTCATTCCCAGTACTACACTTTGGTATGATATTGGATGGAGCTGGTTGGAGTACTCCAAACCAGCCAGGGGACAAGTTAACAACGAGTCAAGGCTTCAATGTAGGTGTACCCAGACAAAATGCTTGAGGTGTGGGATAAGATGTAGGTAATATAAGAGTACATAAAAATGGGTCACAAAGGAAAGAAAAATGCTTGTTCACTGCATGTAATTTACTCTGACCAGGTAGATCTCATCTCTGAATCTTTGGGTACATCCAAAGGTTGTTAATTTTTTTTAATGAGCTGGGAAAGTAGACGGCACCAGTAACACCATGAAAACAGATGACTTCATTAGGAGTTGGCTGAGTCGATGTTTTTTTTTCCCCCAGGAGGCCAATAGATTTCATTAGGAAGCAGGAAATGGCTCAGAGAGCAGCTACAAGTTTTTCATTCCAGGTAGAGGCAGAAAGGACCAAGCATGAGTGGTGGAGCTGGGGACACAACCGCAAAGACCATGAGATGTGGCTGGTAGTTGGGACCACAGGCGGTCACAGCCAACAGAACTCAGATAAGAGCAGTGTGCCTACAGCCTCATTCCCACTATTTAAACCATTTAAATGTGCAGTACTGACAAGGATGCAGGTTTGGAGGGTGAAAGCAATGTCTCAGAAAAAAAAGCAGGCCCATGAGCGGAAACTGTTATGGAGAGGTCTTGCAGACTTCCCTGTTACCAGCCAGGTTGAGGTATTTTGCATGTAACTCTCAACATGTAGGTGGTATTTGAGTGAAGTATTTTGGACTGACCTTTTAAACATCTCTGTGATTACACGTTTGGCAAGGGGATTTTCCCTCCTGTGGTTAAAGAAATGGTGTTCACCAAAAAAAAAAAAAAAAAAAAAAAAAAAGGAAATCCTAATAGTCCTAATTCCTCAAATTGTCTCTATCTAGATTTGGATTCTGTGAAATTTTAACTCTCCCAGTGCTCCCTTTGAAAACACATATGAAATCCTCCATCCCTGGAACAATGACAGGGGACTGGGAACATCTGCGCAGGAATGGCTGTAGCGGGCTTGCTGTACAGTACCGCGTGTCAGCTTTACAAATTCCCATTAATCCCATCACCGTGCTGGGTTTCACCCCTCCGAAGACAACCGCCTATGCGGCTCTGCTAGCGAGCCATTCCTGACCTCGTCCTTGTAACCCACAATGTAGACGAGATATCTGTGATGCTGAGAGAATGAAACGCTTCAGTTTTACATGAAAAAGGGGTATTCAGGCTTCTAGGCCCAGGAGTGCAAATTATTAATCACTCCTCACAAGGAATCCGCAGATGGATGTTTAGCACCATTCACCGCGACATAACTGCAAATCAATTAGTTCATTTTGTCCTACCCTGAGGCTGTCTGGCAGACAATAGCAATGTCTTGTGCAAACGCTTTTATAAAGAAGACACAGGGGGAAGGAACCACAAAGGCCATTGGTTCTAACGAGCAATTAGGAAAGTGTGCAGGGCTCGCTTTCTTTTTTTTCCTTCTTCCCCCTTTCTTTCTTCAATTCATTCCGAGGCTCTAATTCTGAAAATGATGCTTTTCTTCCCGACTTCCTGTTTGTCAAATGAAGTGCTAATCAGCGGCTTACAGCTCTCTAGCCAGCAAGGGGAGGATGAGGTAAGAAGGAGTTGGGAAAAGTGGAGAGCTGGGAAACAATGCGGGGGAAACAATGCTCACTTATGCTCTTCAGACCTTCTGGGCAATGGGGGCTGCACACAACTCCCAGGAAAAAATAACCTGCCCTAAAATACTTGGTTATGGTGTTGGGAGGAAGCAAGACTCTTGCTCTGGGGCAGGTGGTGAGTGCTGCCCAGCCGAGTCTGCTACCCCACCAGTAGGTCTGAAACGTCTTGCCCCTATATAATCAGTACAGAAAGGCCTCTGGAGGGGACGTGTTCCCTTTCCAGAGGTGATAAAGAGATGCCACGAGAGGATCCTATCACAGACACCTTGGTGTTTGCCTGAAGTTAGGTGTGGTGAAGCCAGGCTTGGCCAAGCTGCCTCCACCTGCAGCCTCTCCCCTTGGAGAAGCTGAATGAGAAGAGCCCCTCGGTGTCTCTGCTGGGGACAGTTCTTGCTCACGTGCCACAGGCAACCCCTGGCTCTCTAATAAAGACAGTGCAGAGCAAATACAGTGCTACATCACAGGTTTGCTTTTAGGCTTTCCTAACACTGTCAGATGCACCTGTGTATTAAAGGTGGAATTCCTGCTGGAGAGATGAGCCATCTGATATATGTGTCCAAAGGAGGGCAACGAAGCTTGTGAAGGGCCTAGAAAATAAGTTTTATGAGGAGCAGCTGAGGGAACTGGGGCTGTTTAGCCTAGAGAAAAGGAGGCTCAGGAGAGATCTTAGTGTGCTCTACAATTGCCTTAAAGCAGGCTACAGCGAGGTGGGGATTGGTCTCTTCTCCCAGGCACCTAGTGATAAGACGAGGGGAAATGGCCTCAAGTTGTGCCGGGGTGGTTTAGGCTGGGTATTAGAAGGAATTTCTTTACTGAAAGAATTGTGTGGCATTGGAATAAACTGCTCGGGGAAGTCTATTGGGAAGGTTGAGTCACCATCCCTGGAGGTCTTCAAGGAATGTGTAGACTTAGAACTTAGTAGCATGGTTTAGTGGGGGACATTAGTAATAGGTCAAAGGCTGGACTAGATGATCTTAGATGACTAGATGACTTTTCCAACCTGTGTGATTCTATGATTCTATGACACTTCCTTCCCAAGAGAGCAGCCTTTAGGATCCACGCTCTTTGCCTTTTCCCTCTGTCATAGCACTCACAAACTTCTCCCAACAGCAGACAGCAATTTATACAGGGAGCAAATCTCCCTGATTTCCCATGTCCCTGTTTCTCTCTTCTCTTAGCTTTCATCTGCCTGTACTCCGGTTTTAAGGAACTATGGGGATTGGTGGCAGCCTGTGTAACCACATAAAAATAAACCTTGATTGGGATATTAAAGTGTTATTGCAATATAAAAAGTGACTGGGCACTGCTGATGTACTCTGGGTGCCCAGGAACTAGAATGGATGGAGATGCCTCGTGGTGCTGGGGGATGTCCAGTCACAAGGGTACACAGTAAGATAATTCCTGGGGAAGACCAGAGTTAGTCCTGAAGTCCCAGGATGGACTGAAATATCAGGGTTTGGATACAATTGGTGACACATGGGACAGAATGTCAGGACAAATTTCCTCTGAGGAGATGAGTTGGTGCGGGCCAAATCAATGCATAACATTCAGATGCTGCTTTTTAAGCGTTTTTACACCCACCTAGCATCATGCTAACTTCCTGTGTTTAATAGGATTATTTTATAGATGCTCAGGGTTATATGTGGTGGTTAAAGCTGCATTAAGATTAAGGCTAATGGGTTAGACTACAGATTAAACTGGAATACAGTTCTGGAGCTAAACCCTAATTCAGGATGCTACCTAGGCACATTCTCACCTATAATCATTGCACTGGGCTGAACTGGGTCCTGAAAGATTGAGTGGCCTGAGAGTACAGATCATCCGGCAGTCCTCTCTGCCCTGCTCCTACTAGAGATTGCTGATGCCTGCTATCAGATATCCACAAGCACTGGGTCACAAAAAACCTGCATATTTACTGGTATGCTGCCAATCATATTGTTCCTTTTGTTTTGCATAAGCATTCGTAAGGACGATGGTTGAAATTTCTGTACACAAGCAGTTAAAATCACACAAGCGGTATTTGCATGAAGTTTGAGCAATATATGCAGCCATCTGGAAACTTTATTCCTGAACATTCCCTGCTGGCATCACCTTGCTCTGAAGGTGTACGTGCTCTCCATGTGGCTGTCTAGTTAGTGGGGCTGGTTATTTGAGTTGTGGTTTCTGGACAGATTTCTTAGTACTACCTTTGCTTTTTCCTCTCCCTTCTTTACTTGCTACTGTATGAACTTTGCTGCTTGTCAAGTGACTGCCTGGTGGCTTGTAGGAGATTTGTAGGAAATTTCAATGTCATTCCTCTTGCAGAAATGCCTCCTCTGCAAAATCTGCTTTCACAGTTGTGAGCTGGGAGCATCACTAAAGACAGGTACCAAACTGTGCATCAGCAAGTCCAGGGCTTCAGCTGTCTGAAGCTATGAGCTAAGTGGAATTTGCTATTTTCATGTGATGCCATGTCAGGCTCTGAAACTGTTTATTGTTATTATTTCTTCAGGGACACCATTTATGGCATCTGTCTTTTTGGCTCTTGCAGTGTGAGAATCACATTTCTTAACGCATTTATTCTTGCAATCTCTGTGTCAATTAAGGACATCCTATTTTGCTACTTTACTAGATGAAGAACTGTGAGAAAAGCTTTCAATAACTCTTCTGAATACAGCTGGGCAAATTTTTCTGTGCAGATACTTTGTTTGCCAAAAATACATTTCTGATCAACTGAAGCTGTCTGTTCTCTTGAATCTATTGGGTTAGGGGGTGAAAAAGTTTTTCAAGATTTTGAAAAAGTTAGCTAACCTTATTTCTAAAAAGAGAAAAAAATAATAAATAAATAAATCAAAAACCAAAAATACGCAGCCAAACAGAACTTTTAGGAGTTTTTTCACCATCCAGCTGAGCCACAGCACTACCTGGTGCTGTAAGGGATGGTCATTTTCACCTATGGCTGCTAAGTCTTGTTGCTTCTTCTGTCTGGTGTTGGTGCTCATTTGACCTCTCTGTAAGCTCCCAAATGCTAACTCTACCAAAGCTTCACCACTGCTGCACAGTTTGGTGAAGGTGGAAAGAAGCAGCGAGGGTTAGGCTGCAATAGAACCAAACCTTCCAGTGGCATCTTACAGTTAAACATATCTTCGGTTGCTCTAATGAAATATTTCTTTTTCATATATGCCTTCCTGAAGATAGTTAAAATCTTTATTAAAAATCTCTCCTAAGTCACTTCTGAAATCCTTTGTTATCTGGACTCAAGCAGTCCAAGTCCTCTGTCCCTTAGGCACCTAAGTAAGTTTCAGAATTTTTTTTTAAAGTAGCCAGAAGACCTTTGGCACAGCAAGTGCAAGATCTTAAGCAATGATCTTCTAAATTTTGGATTAGTCCCCAGGTCACTGGCCATACTTCTTCCCTTCCAAACTCTCACCATCCATAAACTTAGAAGATCTAAAAAAAAAAAATAAATAGTGCAAGAACACAGGAATAAACATACGCTCACTACATCTCTTATGCATTCCACCCACTTCCTAAACTTTTTTTTTTTTCTTTTCAGAGATGCTTTACAAAAAGGAATGGAGGGTTCCACCTTTATTTTTCTGCTGGTTAAACATTATGTTTCTTTTAACAGGTGGGTATTCATTTCTGTCAATGATCTTTTAAAAGAGATACAGGAATTACCTAAGAAAAAGAAAACCTTTACCTTAGTGAAAGCCACCGAGGTCATACATCCTCAGCCTAACTAACAGGCTTTGCATCAGGTTTGAGTAAATACTGGCTTCAAACTACAATGGCAACAGATCTTACTTCCTTGTCATCAACTCTCTGAGGACAACCATGGTCTGAAATAATGCATGAGGCCTTTTTTGCATAACCCACCTGCAGCAATCCCCCTGGGGACCTGCCACCCTCCTAGAGCCTGGGGATCTATGCTCAGTGCATAGAATTGCTACCAAGTAGTACAGAAAGCAAGTCCTTTACTGTGTGCAGGGTTTTAACTGCCTCCAGTCTTGTGCAAATGAGAAATTATTTAATATCTGATCATGACAAAACATCTATTGCCCCTGACGTTGCTGAGTCACCTATATAAAAGTGTTCCATGGAGGCAGCTGAGTTTCAGGAGGACTTCACCAGCATCAGGCCATGCTCCTGATGGAGCTGCACTTGCCATGCAGGGTTCAACTCTTGCCCACTGTCCTCATCTGTTAGCTTGGCAGGGTTCTGGGCCTCCCAGGGCCAGAAATTACAGAAGCATGGTGTTCCTGAATTTCACATGGAGTCAGAGCCAGGTCAGCCTTCAGGAGCCACTGCATGTGTCTGAAGCAGAAAGGGTTTTGGATCCTATCAAGTCTTCCCTCAAACTGTTCCCAAACCAAGAATTGTCACAGGACTGAGCAGAGGAAAATAATCTTTTCTTGTGGGGAATTTCAGAAGGTTTAATTTTCATTCTACCTCTGAACTAAAAGCAACTTTTGGAAAAAAAAATTAAAATGATTTTTGAAATCATGAGTCCAATTTCTGTATTGCTGAAATGAACAAATTATACCCAAAGAAGGAAGATGAACATTAAAAGAAAAGGAATGGACAAAAGAAAAAAAAGGAGAAAACCAATGAATGAGGCTTCCTTCAATCCTCAGTAAGAAACCTATGACCCAGTTCCCTCCAAGCATCCATGATACTTCTTGGAGAACTGCTCCAGAGACCACATCTGGATGCAAAGCACGAGATTCCCTGGGGGAACATGCATTGGCTTTCCTTTCCTTTGGAAGGAGTCCATGGCATCCCTACGTCCTTGAGGTCTCCCATCTTAGTGGATGTCTACCAGACTTCCCATTCTCCTGGATGCAGCCAAAGCTTGGGGCTCGCTCTCTTCTCCGTGGGAGAATGAGGTGGGGAAGTGTGAAGGAGGTCTGAGGGAGGTGGGAAAGTGTGAAGGAGGTCTGCCTGGATGAGAGTGCATGGTCTTCACCCCTTTTTTTCAGCCCCTGAAGAGCTCCGATGACTCTGCACCTCCTGCTCGGCTCCAGCAGCCTGCTCTCTCCTTGGTCAGGCTTGCTTCTCTAGTCTCCTGTTTGGCAAATAAATGGCTTGCATTCAGGCACAGTCAGTATTAGTTAATCAGCACGTTTAATACATTAGCATGCACATATTTATCTACATCCACTGAGCTTTGTAAGCTGCAACTCTTGTAGTTCAGTCTAGAAAATTAGTTTCACAGCTGCAGCGGGTAGCTGTTCATTTATTTACAGTCCTCGGAGACCTCACTGAATGCAATGGCACAAAACAAAATGAGGCCTCTAATCCAAAAGCCAGGAAGCTTAAGCACCTGTAGAAACAGTTTTGCATTCCAAGGGGCAAATTATCTCTAATCTTGTTAAATGACTGCACTGCGAAACAATTGCAAAATGCTTTCTTCGATGGCCCATAACCAAACACGAGGGGTCCATTACTACTCCGTGTGAGGGGGAGCCAGTAATCCTATAGGAGGACACAGCTGATCGCAAAACAAGGGCTGCAGTCAAAAATAAAGAAGAAACAAAATAAAGCTTGAACTGTTTGAGAACGGATGCTTCCAATTTTCTAAATTACAATAGCAACTTGTTGCCAAGCAATTACAGTGTTTCATCTGTTTTTTCCTGCTTTGCCCCCCACCTCATTTGTTTTTCTTCAGCAGATGCTGTTTCTGAACTTTGTCATTCATGTCCCTTTCTCCGCCCCCTCTAATTTACAATTGATAATGAGCCACCACCCAGACACTGCCACCAAAAAAAAAAAAAAAGGAAAAGTGAGATGTCTTTGTGCTCATTCCCACCCTGACCTGGCAAAAGCACCTTTGCCAGTCATTTTAAATTGCTGCTTTACAAAACAGGCAGCTGGATTTTTATTTCACTGGACAGTGCAGGACAGATGCTGCACATAACTTTGACAAACTACCTATAACTATTCATTGTACCAGTGAAAAGAAGACTGAGAAAATAGTAATTGTGTTCTATGAAACACCAGTGCTGATTAAAGTCTGTGAATATCCTACAAATTAAAATAAGTGCTCAATTCAAATAGTGCTTGCTGGAGTGCTGGAGCCAGAAACTCAGTGGTATGCTGCTCTCTGTGAGGATGGGCTTGGTTTTTGTGATGGTGCAGTCAGCATGGACAGCTCGAGTAAATTCAGAGCCAGAGAGGGTGTGCTGGCATGTGCTCAGCCCTGGTGAGGGGGAACAGCCCTGGGGATACCCTGCCAGGATACAGCCCTCCCATCTGCAGGTTTGGAGCCAGACGGATAAACTCAGATATGCCATAGCACTGAAATCAGAAAATCAGATTTTCAAGTTTCCTTTCCCCCAAAAAAAACATTTCCCCACTCTCTGCAGATAATGTTTCCTATAAAGCTTGACTTTTTCTGCCACAGCTAGAGGAGGTTGGCCATAAAGACCAGCTTTACAGCACGCATTTCCCAGGGAGGCAGGCACCTGCTGGGCACAGCTCGTGCTGCCATGAGGGTGTGGTGTGAGCAGGGGTCTGTAACTCAGCACCTTCTCCAAGCCCTGTGATGTTGTGGCAGGGGCACAGCATTCTCCATCACCCACAGGGCTGTGTTGTAGCCCCTGCCCACTCGGTGTGGGGGAACAAGGACCCACCTGCAGCTGGCAGTGGGAAAGCCACAGGCTGCACATCTCCCTCTGGTCTTCCCCACCTAAGCAGGCAGATGGCAAGCTTTGGGGCAGTGCCTTCTCCTATTCTATTAAATTCATCAGCATCCTTTTACCAAAGTGTCCACACCTACAAAAAATACAGGAACTCGTGCTACAAGGGCTCACCACTACCCCAGAGAAAAGGTATTGCCAGTTAGAGGCACTCATCTCTGGTCAGGGCCACACTGCCTGGAAGGAGATGTCAGTGACTATCACACCCTGCTAAAGGTCCGTAATGGGTACAATGTGGGTAGATGTGACTCCTGATCTAGCTGTCTCTGCTCTTACAAACTGAGAATCTGCTCCTCTTTGTGGCTGCTAGAATATCTTGCCTCAAAGACACATTTCTCAGGGTTTTGATTCATTGTTTTTTTTCATTTTTTCATTTTTTTCATTTTTTTTCATTACTCACCCAATGCAGGAACATACAGGTGAAACTGTATACGGACAGTGGTGAAATTGGTGAGCTAAATGAGGCTAATGGTGCTCATGTCCCTTGGGACTGGCTTCACTGAGCTGGTGGCCCTGAAATCAATGAATTGATCTACATCAGCTGGGGTTTGAACCGACGAGCAGCCAGACATTACATACTCAAAGTATTAGCCTCCAAACTGGTGATGAGCAGAGGCACAAGGCCTTTTTGGCCAGCTGGTGGATGTTGGAGGCACCAGCAATGTCTGGGGGTGGGCATCGGCACGAGATGGAGAAGCCAAGCAGAGGACAGACAAGAGGAGAGGAAGCGATCCCATCCAGCACATCTGCTGAGCAGCACTTGAACTCACTTTCAGTTTTCAAGCATGCCAAATTTATACACACACACCCCACACAGCTGACTGTGTTTTAAGCCCATCCTTGCTTTAAGTGGAATTATGAGGTCGGTTTTAACCCCATATGGCCTCAAAGCCTCTGGCTAGCTCCTGTATCCCTTATCTCCTGTTCTGGGACTCTACTTTTATGTAAGGTTGAGATTTCTATGTCAAGTTCAAGAATGGAATAAACTGTCTGTACAGGCATAGCTGAGGCAGACACTAGCTATTAAAACTTGATTTCTGACCCTCCACAGACTCCCAAGGCCTTCAGACTGGTTCTATCGGTCCTTCTACTTCCCTCCTCCCCTCTTTTCCGCCTCTCCTCATGTTATTCATGGTTTTCTTAAAGGACCTGAGAGCTAATAGATCACTTCAAAATGAATGCAATTGCTCCCCAGCAGTGAGATGCTGTGTTTCCTCTACACCACATCTATGCACTGTTCCACTAGATAAACAGCACCAAATGTCACCTCCGAATCACATCCTGCTTTCATTCTCTCCCCTTGCATTCGAGGCTCGAGCTTTGTGTGAGAGTGATTCACTTTCTCACTGAATGCAGAGTGAAAGCCCATTTTCAGCACTCTCCCAACACCCATGCACAACCAGCTATTCATTTCCAATGATCATTTGTATTTCTTTTGGAAGACCTTAAACACCACAGGGTATAAAAGGAAAACCATTCAAGTGAAAAGAAGATTGGCAAAGATAATACATTACCCTGCTGTCAGTGCTTAGCTAAAGATGAATAAATATTAATACTTTTTTCTTGCCTGGTTTTCTAATGTGCTTGGGATTTCCATGTGCCTCTGTGGGTGTGTATGCATGTGTGTGTTTGCTGTTTTTCCTAAATAACTACTCAGCCACTCAGCCACATAGTCAGTTCTAACTTTTTTTTTTACCCTTGTTATTTATTTTTTTCTTTTTTTGAGAATCTCAGGATATGAAACCCCTCCAAGTTGTTTGAAAACTGTTGTTTGAGTAGAGGAGATAGCAATGACAAGAAAGATGCACTGTGAGCAGAGCCCTTATAGACACTGGAAACTCTGCACGGTAACTCATCCCGCAAATACCAAACACAAAACCCAGAATTAAGTTACCTAGAGACCAGATATCTGCTGTTCAAGGAACATTTCTCATAACACTATACCTGTGGCTCCAACCCAAACCCTTAGGTATGAGTAGCATGCTACTTTGCTGCTCAAGCTATGTGGATGAAACCAGCTTTTAATTCCAAAAGCTACAATGCAATCCCTGGTTCCCTCAATTACCAGAAGGAGGAAGTGAGCTTGGCCAGTTATCCCCATATGGCAGACACATTACAGGGAAAAGCAAAGCTCTCCACGCTTATTCTCCATGTATGTAACAGGGGGCAAGGTTGCTTATTCATACAGGCACTGAAGGCCAACTTCTAGTAGGTCCTGAAGTATATTTTTGCTGGATCTAGAATAAGGATATTTCACAACAATTGCATCAGCCGAGGAGGAGTGACACCATGATAAACACAAAATGCTTGGTGAGGTTAACTTGCCCTGCAGAAATTTTGTCATAGTAGGAACCATAATCAAGGGAGTTTTTAACAGACGGCTGAGCATGGATAGCTATTTTTAATTAATAACAGGAATGATGAGGACCACTGAAGCAGAAATAGAAGTGACCCAAAGAAGTGGTGATATAGTGAACGCAGAAGATGCTGGATGTATCTTAGTTCAGAAATAGTGGGGCTTTTGTGCATGCTATTTGTCTTCCTGAAAAAGGGGGACATATAAAATCTAGGGTATCAATAAAGAGAAAGAACATTGATGTTCTGGAGAGGAGCTAAAAGCTTGCTGGAGATGCATGGAGCCCCCACAGACAGAGTGGGTCCAGAGGCTAGCAGAGGAGCAACAGGACTGGGGAAGAGGTCCATTGCATTGCAGGAAGGGGAGAAGAAACCAACAGGAAAAAGAAGAACACGAAAAAAAACAAACAAACAAAAAAAGAAATGGAGCTATCCAGGAGCTACCCTGGAGGCTACCCAAGAAGTTGCAAAGATGGAAGAAGATAAAAAGCAGTGGAGAAAGAGCAGATGATTATTCATTCATCTGGTTGTCTGCAGGCAGGAGAAATAGCAACACTGACTCATACCAGTCCCAGAAATGCAGGAGATGGGAAAGTCCCAAGAAGGTTTTACTGACTTGTCATTAGAAAGGGACCAGAGAGAGTAGGGAATATAATGAGGATGGGGAAGCTAAAGTGAATCCCTAAAGGACGTGAGGAGGAATCAAGGATACTTATGCCCATTTAGAAGAGACATTTAAAGAAATGATTCTTGGATGATTCTTTCAGCACTTAAAAAATGTAAGTGAAGTCATTACATGGAGGTCAACAAGTGCCTCAACTCATTAGAAAAGATGGTTATGAGACATTTGGTTATGGGGAATTACTAATGAAAAAGAAACTCAGTGGACTGATTTCACCCCAGTAAAGAGAATGATATTGTAGGATTAAATCCAGAATGTATGAAGCTCTCATGAGAAATTCAAAATGAGAAATGAGGAAGGAAGTTTGGGAGACATCTGTGTAAACTTCACACCTGGAATGAGCACAGAGGAAGAAGAGATTCAGTGCATTAGGGAAAAAATGGTGCATACTGGGATGTGAGATGGTAGAACAGTTTCTGTGGAAAGGAAATTTATTGCTGCAAACAATAATCAAATAGGTAATTTGATAATAAATAGACATTGCTTAATGCAGATAGAAAGCCAACATTGGCCAATAAAAAACATTGAAACATTTTTCTGCTAATTAAAGAGGCATTAGCAATGTAATAGAAGAACTTGACTACCAATGCAGGATGTAGGACAGGATATTATAAGGATAACAGAAATATGGTAGAATAGCCATTGTATCTGGAACATGGGAAATGAGGGATAGATGTTGTTCAGAAGAGACAGAAACAAAGACTGGTGGGAGATGTGTGCTCTACAGTTACATTGGAAGAGGCTTAGAACAAATATAAGCTGATTTTGATTTCTGTGGGAAGAGCAAAACACATTTGGGTTAAACTGACATAGGGTAAGCTGGCTAAAGACATTCAAGCTAAGTTATACAAAGAATCCCCTATAGGTTCCCAGGCTGGACTGTAGGTAGCTAATGATTTCTTATATAGAGAGCAATATATACAAGTGAGAA
This sequence comes from Anas platyrhynchos, assembly GCF_047663525.1. NCBI lineage: Eukaryota > Metazoa > Chordata > Aves > Anseriformes > Anatidae > Anas > Anas platyrhynchos. The sequence continues at coordinate 71,876,108 of NC_092590.1, forward strand.
CTGTGTCATGAGAAGCTTAAATTTTGGACATCGTACTGGAAAACAAATACTACCAAGAAAGGTCAAGCCCAGGCAGTCATGGGTATGAGCTGACACATCCACTGATTAGTTACAGAACAAATATGAGATTATGAGATTTTTGTTTTTGTAGACTGCAAGATTTTGAGAAGAGATTATATGTGTGATCATGAGTTGAATCAATTTAAATGAAAGTATTATAGAAGGAATCTGCAATTCAGGTTCAAAGGGTCATATTTAAAGAAATTGGAGGAATTAGCTATAAAATTAATGAGTTTGAAGAGCTCTAGGTTTGCTGTGTGTAAGATGTACAGAATACCTTTCAGGCTAGAATGGAACAGCACCTCTGCTCTTGTGCCCTGCTCAGAATAGGGACCAGTATCGTGGAGAAAGCTCTGGACTGAACCAAGAGTAAGTCCCACTTCAATCAGGATACTTGGAGTAAGCAGAAGGAAGGGTTATGGAAAGTGAAAACAGACCTCACCAGCAAAAGAAATCATGTCTTAGAGGTCAGAAAGCACAGAGGGCTTATGAGAACCACCAACCGTCAAGCTGAGTTAAACCTTGTTAAGGAAATTAAAATCAAAAGCAGAAGGTTTTTGAGCTATAGGAATAAGGGAGAACAACTCAGTGAAAGCAAAGAGATTGAAAATGCGGCACCAAAACTGAACAAATGCTTTGCCTCAGGGTATGGTTCTGTGATATGGGGCAAGATGGCTTAAGAGATAACTTACCTCTGCCAGCAAGCAGAGGCCCTGCCATGCTTTCACATCACCCCACGTTAGTCAATTAATCTTGTGCCAAGTCTTGTGCCAGCTCCTTCACTCACCAGAAAACCACCCCAGCAAACCATGGGGCTGCCATTTTAGCATGTTGATTCAGCTCAGGAAACTGCTCTGCAAGTACCCAAGTTGGTGCAAGGGATAAGTGGGAACATGCAAGAGAGGAGAGAGGCAGGATCTTCCCCTTGCAGCTGGTGGTGGAGTGGCTCAGCTGCTCATGAAAGCACCACCCTTATTTTGATTAAGGGCATGGGTGAATTTGCAAGTGAAAGCAAATGAGGATGAAGCTATAGAAAAGGGAACGACCACATAGGAGGAGGAAGGGAGGCTTGGGGACAGATAGTCTCTGTCCCCAAAATCTGGAAGAAGAAGCATGTGAATTGGCTAGTCCAGCAGCAATGATGCATTCATTCAGTCATGGGTAGTTCATGTAACTGGAAAATAGGATTTGGTCTCCACAGTTAAGTAAGAAAAGCAGGGAGAGAACAAGATGTTCTGGGCAACTACAGAGCCATTAGTTTGACCTCAATGTTATACAAGGCTTTAAAATAATTTTTTGAAGGAAGAAAAACTGAAAACATGGAAGTTAATAGAAAAAGGAATAAAAGGCAACCATTTTATCACAAGTATGTTGTATCCTTTTTGCCTACTGTGTGAGCTGATCCTCTTTATTCAGCCCTGACACAGAAGCCAGGAATTGGCTGGTTTTCTTCCGTCAGGATTGTTCTATTCATTGGCCAGTCACCAAAAAAAAAAAAAAAATCCCATTTCAATAGCCTTGGGAAATGGATGTTCAGCAACATTCACTGTAGCTTGCTTGGTTTCTAAGGGCCTTACAAGCAGTGGGCACAACAAATCGATATCGCTGGGCAGTGGTATGGCGGTGCTGCATGTGTGCTGTCAATACGCCTTGCAGCAGGACGCCTGCACACTTTTGCAGAGCAAAATCTCATCCTATCACTGCCATGGCTTTCAAAATGTCCTTCAAAATACACCAGAGCCCTCCTAATACCATCTATAATTCTGTGTTCTTTCCTGGGCTCCCCTCAGCTCTTTATTACTATTTTTGAAGGATTTTTCTCAGAAAGGTCTTTATACTCTGCAGGAACTGCTGAATTGGAATGGGAAGCAGGGTTTCTCCTCATTGTAAGGTAGGCAGGGCTGCCTTCCAGTTTCCCAGCTGCAGAGATTTATAGCCGCGACCAGATTCACTAGGTGGCCAAGGTTTTATAACCCAATTGAATAACATAAAACAATTTAGACTGAAGGCAATTGATGCAGGGCTCAATGACTTTCAGGAACTTGATGTATTACTATGATCATGTACGTTACAAATTATATATATATGTATATGTTTGACAAATAGTCTTCAAAAACAATGTAATTATTGGGAATGATTTAATTAGGGCGGACGTGCATGTAGAGCATCCCTGGAAATGAAGTAAAAAGCCTTGAAGTATACAAAGGATTTTCAATCTGTGTTAAATTCTGCTCTGAAGAGAGGGGTTTGATATCCTTCCCAAGGCTTCAGACTCCCTCCTATATGAATTCCCTTTGAGCATCTCCTGGGTCAAGCACATCCAGTCCATTCCTGGCCCATCTTATGCTCAAAAGTGGCATTGCTTCAGAGACACCTACTCTAACGCGCTTGGCCAAACATTAGAGAGACCAATGTGCTCAGGACAGCTGGCTACCCCAGCAGCAATTGGAAAGAAGCAATAGGACATCTGAATGCTCCTCTTCCAAGGGGTGTGCTTGAGGTAAGTGAGTTGGAGAAGCCACTTTTCTGAAATCAGACAGCAGTCCTTTTCCACAGCAACAGAAATTAAATGTTCCTCTGGTTCATGATGGTGTGGAGAACTTGCAAAAGGCTAAAAGGGAATTGGTATACATTCTGCACAGCATCATATATGCCTCCCTGACCTTTAAATTGGACAAACTGCCTGAAGGACTTATGTTCAGATGAGTAAGACAAGTTGTATTCACTCTCTTTACTTGAGCTACAAAAGTATGCGAAGTTAATGTGAGTCTAAATCCAAACAATAGCTTGCTGCAACTTTGTTTGCACTCTCAAGATGTGAATTTTCAAGGATGCTCCAGATTTTTTGTTGCTGTTGCTCCATCTGCCTGCTATTATTTAATGGTCTTTGTGGAAATAATGGGCTGCAGGCTGTGATACCAGTGCATTTTGGAAGCCTGTGTGTTTGCTTGTGCTAAACATTGGCAGGTTGCAATTATCCTGTGAATCTGAATCAAAAGAAAGCTTGTGGTGTGCTCTGTCAATGAAATCAAAAGCACGACATGTCTGTAGCTAAAATGAACCACTGAGACTTTTCTGAGTTAAGTTCATGCAAACAAAGCTTACACACATTGCCAGGGTCTGTTTTTCAGGTAGTTTTGTTATGGGAATGGGTATTAGTCCTGCTGCCCTCATAGGGTGGTGTTTTCCAGGATGTGCTATGAGTCTCTTTCCCACTAGCTTGTGCTGGGGAAGCTTTTGCATTGGCAGGAGGAAAATATATGTCCTTTTGCTGCAGGAATAGAGACATTCGGAGTGCCTGTGAATGTTCGGTGTAGTGGTAGAAAGTCTGGGTCTCCAGGCTTGCTACTGCAAAGTCATTTGGTGAGAGGAGGAAGAGAAGAGTCTGGCATCTGAGCTCAATCAAATTGAAACAAAGATTAAAATTAGAGATCAAAAGCTGGGAATGACAAGGAAATATCTCAACAGGAATCTTATCTCCAAGACCAGGATGTCTTTTGGAACAAAAATGGCTGCTAATGACTTCTCTCCATACAACCAAACGCGTTGGCTGCTCCCACCCAGATGCCTGCCGCTTACGCTTCCCCGCAGTTTTCATTTGCTTTATTGCTTTCAGATGCTGCCGGGTCTGAGTTCCTCTGGTAGCTGTGTCATTGCCACCAGCACTGGGGAATGCGGCTTCGGCTGACTGGGCTGCGAGGCGTCAGCGCTGCCTCTCCGGGGACTGTCTGACACTAAGGCAGAGCAGCCTAACTGCAGCCAGATAATTAAAAACGATCGATGCTATTAAGTAAACGTAAGCCCCGACAGCTCCGGGTGTATTCTCATATCATTGGGCATACTCAGGCATTGAGAGAGGAAGCTAGAATGGAGCAAATGGTGGGAGCAGCACCTACAAGGAGAGTTTCTGCTGTTGTGTGCACTGCTGCAGATCGAAAAGGACCTTTTGGTTAACCCTTTTGATTTAGTGGTGCAAGCTAGCTAAAGCTCTGCATATCTTCGTTCTGGTTTGAAACACTCCTCCACATTCATTCTGCTCCTGCCCATGCTCCTCAGAAATCTTTCCAGGGAAAACAGTCCTGGATTTATTTACAGCACATCATTATTTATTTAAAGAAACCCTTTTTAGGGAGAAAGCAAAAAAGAGATCTGAGCTCTCCATTGAGGACTTCAGAATGAGCCCTGTGCTTCCGAGGTAGGGGCATTTTAATTTAAGGGTTTACAGGGGAAGAAGAATGTGAACCCAGGGTGGGAGCCTGCTTCCCTCGATATATTCCATGTGCTGTGTAGAGCAAAATCTAGGAAGACCCCACAGGGAACTGTGAGCAAACTCTCTGCTTGGCAGTTCTCCCACCTTGAAAGCAAAACTGGTTTGCTATCTATTTATATGTTTGTTTATTTTGTTCTCCAGAGTTTCCTCAGGTTACTTATTTTGTTTACAAATCCCCCTACACATGCACATGTTCCCTTGCTTTTTTTTTTTTCCCTACCTTAGCTGAGACATGCCAGTGAGTTAAAAAAAGACCTTTTGATACCCTGGGATATCCAATGGGAAGTGTTTTGTGATGAGCAATTTAAGGCTTAAGTGAAGTGAGAAAAGTGGGGAGGATACCTGGTTTTTGTTTTACTCCCCCTCTCTTTTTTTTTTTTTCTTTTTTTTTTCTTTTTCTTTTTTTTACATTTGCAGTTATCTAAAGACAAAACTCAGTGAAAGACTGCCCTTGTCCCCAAATGGCTTCTGAAACTGAAACCACAGAGAAGAATGCATGCACTGGAGAAAGCCAATGCCTGAAAGCTCAATAGTAACATCACTTGGTTAGCAGTGGTTCATCGCCTTTCCCCATACAAGTTATTTATTTTTAATTCGTCACAGCAGTACTTTGAAGACTCATCTATTGACTGGTGGTTTAAGCCATGGTTTTCAACCTACAAGTCAATACAACCCTCTGGACTTGTGAGTTGCTCATTAAGGACTTGTGAGAATGAAAGTCAAGAGGCATGTTTCTCTCAGGGTCTGCACCTCCCTGAGCAAAAGCACAGGGATCTGGAAATCAAAATGCTTGGTTACCTCTATAGCAAGGTGCAACTCTGCAAGGTCATCTGCACTGAAACTGGGGAGAGACCCTAGGACTGACAGACCCCTACTAGATTGCATTTGTGATGTTTGCCATCTCTGACCTCCTGTAAGAGGCCGTTCCTGTCCTGAGGAATTTTACCCACCCGCCCAGTAAACCCTGGAGCATTAAATGTGTAGAGTCGTTACTGGATGCACACTCTCAATTCCCAGTGCAAGAAGTTTATTGCTTATGACAGCAAGGTTAAAGCCAAACAAGCATGCTGATTGATTTCTGCCCAAGAGAAGGCTGAGTTTCAAGAATGCTGTTTACACAAAGGGCTTGATTCTGATCTACCATCAGGCTAATTTTCGTTTATATCAATATAAGAGAGATCTGAATGAGGCCTTTGGCTTGCAAAATATTTTAGGGCTCTTTGGGGAGAGGCAGCTTTGTGAAAACAGAGATTACAAAGAGAACAATCACAGTTCTTAATTCAAAGGAAAACCATGGGAAGATGTGCCTTTGATGCTAATCTTCTGAAGTGCCTGACACTGCCAGGGAGATGCAGACTGCATCTTCCCTGCCAGCATTTCAGTATGCCCTGGCTAAACCTTAGCTGTTGACATTTATGGAGCAAACTGATGGTTAGTGGGGCTGCCCAAAATTTGCACCAGCAGAGTCTGGCTCAACCTTGTTTTTGCTGGTATAGTATCAGTCCTTAATTTCTAGTTTAGTTTTGTCTGTGAATGCCTGAAGATGTTTTTTTTTTTTTTTTTTTTTTTTTTTTTTAGAATACCTGAAATTTTCAACCACTTTAACTCAGCAGTCCCCTATGGTAACTGAGCATTTTCAGGTGCAAAAACTTTTGAAAAGAATAGAAAGACAGAGCAGGAGTGGAAAATTTTTACAACTTTCTCACAATTCACTGCCCACTGGAGTCAAATATACCATACTGATAGACAGTTCCATTAAAGTATCCAGGTGTACCTGGCTGTGGATAGGATTTATAAGAGCATTCAGGTAGGCTGTGTGCCTGTTTGCTTTTTGTGCTGTCTAGGGCTCTGAGACCTGCAAGTCCCATTGTCATGAATTTCATACACATTATGATATTCAATGTAGCATGTGTAATCATCCTAGAATAAGAATCTGGCCTACTTTTTTTCTTATTTTTTTTTAAATCATTGCTACAAAAGGTCTTGGCCCTGAACTGCCTGCTGAACAACATGCCATGATCAAAGGCAAAAGAGGGCTTTGAATCTGTCTGTGGTTTGTGGGAGAGCTATTGGGGAAAACCTCTAGGAGAGCAATAGCAAAATTATCACGATAATGAGTATGGGTTGAGGATGCATGATGTTTTCAGGAGAGCCAGATTGAAACCCACAAATCAAAGAGAACTTTAGAGTGGCCAAAAATTCAGGAAGATTCATGATTTTTTTAAGACATAATCCCCTCACTCCACTTCTACAAGGTAGCTTGATTTATTACCTCTGGCCTTAACACTGAATCTGCAGTAATGGAAGTCTTTAAAAACAGCTTGGATAAACAAATATTAGGCTGATATTATGTAGGACTGATCCTCTCTTGGGAACGACCTATGTAAGTTTTTGAATTCCCTTCCAGACATAATCATGGCAGTCCTATTTTATCCAAACTATTAAAGTCTACCTGAAAAGTTTATTTATTTTTTTTTTAATAAAGAAGACAAAATCCAGAAGTCACTGCAGTAAATAGGCAAACAGCTCATTTTATCATTGGAAGTCACTTGTCCTAAGGAACTGACAATCATTGGTCCAGATCTGTAGTGGGTCTTCAGTACATCTATCTCCATCAAGTCTGTCTCAATGAAGTTCACTTACATCAGCTCAGAATCTGGTTTATCTTCTGTTTCTAACCTGACTAGTAAAACCTGTCCTTCAACAGCTCTATCACGCAAAATCTATTCATTTAATGTTTCTCTCTTGGAATGAGAAAGGAGAAGAGAAGATCCTACATTTACAGAACAAAGCTTAACACCATGTCTAATAAAGGTTCAAGCCTAGGAAAGAGTTGTCTTAATTTTAATAATAAACCTAACGACTAAGCTTAAATTATCAGCTTCTGATATTTCCACTTAATAGACCTATAGAGTCCCACTGGAATCAGTAGAGGAACTGCAAGGCATGACCCAGTGGAAATATAGCATCAAGAGCTTGTATCTTTAAAAATGTCTTTAAAGTCACTTTTCTAATGCAACCCTTTAGAAACTGGCTACATTCCTCACAGAAACAGAGTACACCCCTACCATGAAAACTACAGTAAATAACAAAATTGATTTTACGTTCTTCCCTCTATTCCAGTGTATTAGGAGGCACTTAGTCCTCAGAATTAAATTAGAGATAAGTGCTTAACACAGTTACGATTCAGAGCTATATCAGAGGGAGGCTGCAGGCAGAGGGAAAAGCGTATTTGCTGCTCAGCTTCATGGGTGTGAACCAGGACTACTACTGGGGTTTGAAGAAGTTGAGATTCTGGGAGGACAAGCTGGACACTTATTTTCAAAGTAAAGTTGTTGAAATTGGGTGGGAACATCTTCCTTTTTTTCCGTGGGACTGTGGCTCGTGTCCAAGGACAGAGAAGTTGTAGCTTTAGTTAGCACATTCTTTCCATGCAAATTCCGTGCAATTTTACACCATTGTTTCCAGCCAGTATGGTCAATGGTCTTTCTGATTCCTCTTTGTGAGCAATATTTCAGTTGTCACTGGGGGCCTGATGCCATCAGGACAGCCTGCAGTACCAAGATCTTCAAGTGAAAATAAAACTGTCAAGCTCATCTGGTCTTCTCTAATGGATATAAATGAATTCAGCAATGCATGCCAAGCTTTTTACGAACTGTATGGTGTTATAAAAAACATGCTGCCAATGAGGTTAGAAACCCCATCCTTTATGCCTTGTGGTTTAGGATATATATACTGTACTGGAACGCTAGAAATAGCAAGATGTGTTAGTTTAGGCAGTTCAATAAGAATGTCTAGGTTTATGAATTGGCTTAATTTGACTTCTTCTCAAGCAACATAAGTTCTCTCTGTCTTGAATTGTTCTTTTTTGGTGGTTTAGATACCACTACTATTACTGGCTCCTGGATGACTGCATTCTTGACAAAGTTTGCCATGAGGTCACGATTTCCTGACATCTTGATGATTATGAAGTGACTGCATAGAGAATTTGCTGCCATCTCATCACATGACATATTTTCCAGCTTTCCTATGTTTCCACCAAATAGGTACAGTGTGAAGCCACCTGATAAAAATATCTAGGCAACTGGAACAATGGAGAACCCAACACAAAGAGCCATATCACACTATAAATGGGCTTGTTCCTGCTGGTGATGGTCCATCATGTTTGGACCTCACCTTCAGTTTGTCTTTTGCCCTGTTTTCTGTTTGTATGTTTATAGTAGCATCTGCATTAGCTAGAATCTGTTTTTTGTCTTCAGTCGTTATTCTGAAAAAGTTCCAGGTAGGTTGAGACTGGGAAAGACCTGCAAAGCTGCTCAGATTTGTGGATCTCAAAGAGTGCATGGATGTGGAATGTAGTACATTTCCTATCCCATCTCCCAGACTTTGAGCAGTACCGTTTTTCTAAGGTTTCAGGACTGGGGCATTATTTCCATGCTGGTGTGTTAGGTGCTAAGACCTCCGAATCAGACAGGATCTCTAGGATTCACCAAAGTTAAAAAGACCAATCAAGACTTTGGTAATATCACTGTGATTTAACATAAAAACAATACAAAACAAAGCAGGCACCCTCTTTTGTGTAAATATGAATCATTAGACATGAAACTCACAAACTTGAGAATTTTGTCTTTTGTCTTAAATTTCAAAGCAGGTGCCTTCTTGCCAGAGCCTTAGATAATTGTAGCAGTTTGGTTTCAGCCCTGAATCTTAACTTTTGCTTCATGTTTGTGCTGAATGACATGGAATTACTCATTTTCTACTGGTTTAGTAAGCTCCAGTGTTCTGGGAAAGACTTATGCTACATCACATGAATTTACTAATACCTTCCAACTCTTTTTTAAACCTTGTTTCTACACCTAAATGTATTTAAACTCCACTGAAGGAGGGGACTGCTATTCATCTCTTCAGTTTCTACCTGCTAAGAGTCCCTTTGCCCCATAAGAAGGACTTTACGTGGTCTGCTGTCTGTAACATATGCACATTGTGGAAGAGAATCAATGATGCCATAGGGCCCAGCCATGAACTGCGTCTGACACTGCACACAATCCAGATTGCCTCCTCAAGGGACTGTTCACACTGTCTGTTGTCCTCCTATAAATTTGGGTGCCTGAGTGAATAAGCTTTGCTCCTTAGTGTTCATCTTCTGCCACAGGAGAGGAAAGGCTCTTCCAGAGAGTGTTTTAAAGCAACTGATACAGGCTACCCTTTTGAAGGAACCTCCAGAGAACCCGGTTTCTCTCCTCTGGCTTTGGAGGGTTTTAGGAAGACCAATACTTAGCTGCATCTTGCCAAATTTTAGCCTGCCTGAGGCACTTAAATCTTCCCTTCCTCTAAATATTGCCTCATCCACTGGAGGTGTCTGTGTGTCTATTAGCTAGTGAAAATAACTATACCCACACCTTATGCACATTGGTTCACATATCTGAAGTGAGAAAGATCAAGTTTAAATGATGACCAAAAAAGATGAGTTAAATCCTCTCCTGTTTTATGTCTGCTACAGGGACAGTCACAGTGTGTATTGCACTCCCTGGGGGAAAAGAAGAGACTATGCAGTATACTACATTACTGTGCAGTGTGGACATGTGGTCTGGGTGTCCCAAATAAGCTGTTAGCTCCCTCAGTCCAACTTGATTTCACTGCAAAATTATGACTGCTCAGCTAGTCATACACTCCTGGCTATATTTGCTGGCTGCCCATCATCTGATGCTGGAAAATGCTATTCTGGCCTCTCAGCAAGTCTGATGAATGTTGTATTTAGTGACAAAATTTTGGTTTCCAGCTTCCACAGACTTGAACACTGAAATGTTACCATAAAATAGAGCCTGTAGATAACTTGTTGAGAAGTTTGAAAGCCACATTTGTGCTAAAGTGGGTAGATTATAACTTTTCTGAGGAAACAGCTTGTCTGTAGCCTGACAAGGACACCGGACTCTTATCTTTATGTAACCAAAGAGATGGTAGTCACCACCATGACAGCTGCTATGAAACAGGCAACCAACAATAAGGGACAAGCTATATGAAGAGCTACTACCTCTGTTATATGGGCACCAGCAACTGAAGATCATATACATTCTCCCAACCGTTTTAGTGGTGCCCATCCCACTAGGTTAGACTTCCTGTGCAGAAACAGGTTCATGTGCTCCCCAAGCAAGATGTAAAGTGCCTAGTGCTTGTCTGGTTCTTGCTAAAGCATCAGATGGATTATAAGCATCACCTTTGTTTCTTGACATGTTGTAGCTCCTGCAATTTTCCATGACACTGCTAATAAATGTTTCTATTTATATCCTAACAAGATGCTTACATGTTGTAGTTTTTTTTCCTCTCCACCATATCTATTTCAGAATAAGAACCTCTGTTTCCAGAAAGCATCACAAACTTCTTGATCATCAATGTAATTTAAATGATTAACAAAAATATCAGTAAGTAGTAATATAGAAAATGCATCTCAAAAGATATGGAGCTGATTTGATGAGACCACAAAATACTGTCACCTTATAATCAGTTTACTCAGCTAAAATCTCTCCTCTCTGAAACTCAGAGTCACCTGATTTAAATTACCAATATGGAAAGGTCTCTAGCACTTGCTGGGGAAGAAACTTTGAGATAACGCTTTCTCATCATTCAGTTTAAAGCATGGAGAGAGGAAGAGAAAAGCAATAGACACCAATGTAAATCTTTCTTCCACCTGAGAACCATCTGAGTCACCAAGTCCCCCTTCCTTGGTTTTGCAAGTGATCTTGCAATATACAGTAGGTCCAAAAGGTGCATAACAATATATACCAAACAATGCCAGAGCTTCAGCATTGGTGATTTTGGAGCAATGACACGATGCAGGAGCACAAGAAGAAAGATGTCCCAAGCCCTCGCAATATCAGAGAATTTCCTAAATAAAAATACATGGATGCAGCTAGGAAAGCCTCAATCCTTTACCATGTAAAGAACGTCAAGGAATTACTCTTGGACCCAACACCTGGCAGTGAGTTTAACCCAGCGTATGCAATCCTCAGAGGTGGTTTGGTACAGATAGACATTTTCAGTGTCCCATATCCAGCTGCAACCCAGCTCTTAATCTTCAGAGGAAGGAGAAAGAAAGACAAAAAGGTCAGCCTAAAAGCCAGCTAATGTCTCAATGGGGGACCATCTACATCCTTGTTATTAAAATATTACATAGCTTTAATACATGGACAATATTTTTAATATTTTGCTTCATTTCCTGAGGAAATGAGGATTATGCAGCTGTGCTGTAGTTGTTTGTTTGTCTGTCAGGTTTTCCCCCTGCTTAATAATTATGGAGACTGTTAGCTTATTTCAGTGCATTTTGATGGAAGAGGAAAGGCATCACAATATCATGGCTTAAAATATTCAGGAAAATTACCTGTGGGGTACAAGACAGAGACTGGTGGGAAAGGTCACAGTGCAAGCTCAGCATAGTTATTAGACATGAGAGAATCCACATGGAAGGGAGCCACAAGAAGCCCAAGAAATATTCCCTAAGTCCCAGTGTTTAAGGAACAGCTTGTTAATGCACTTTTTTTCCAACCCTACTAGAATTCTAATCAAGCTGGCCCATTCCCTAGGACTCTTTTCAACTCCATGTTTTATCTTCCAGCAACACTGCTTTCAGTTTAGTGCACCTCTGGCCCCCATGACTCTAATCCCATAATCCCTACCTTTACCTGGGGTTTGCCCAAAATTAAACCCTAGTTTTCACCTTGCAAATCATCTCAAAGGACAAAAAAATACAGGTTTGCCTTTATCAAGGTTCAGTGAGCAAGAAGGAAAAGAAAGAAAAAACCTTTTGTTGCATTTTTTCAAAATAATTTTTTTTTTTGGCTTGATGACCTTGACACTTTTTTTTTTTCTTGCTGAAGAAACTGGTTCAAGGTGCTAATGAGCAACATGAACATGACCAATGCCAACTTTGACCTATGTAAAACAAGGCATTAAGGTCACCATTGTCATTCCAGAGTGACTCTTCATCTACTTTTTTAAAGCTGTCCAGATTGTCCTGCTTGGTGCCCAGCACTGAGGTGGTAACTCCCAGCCATGAGATATCTGTGTGCCTTAATAAGTGCTGTTTCAGGCACTGAGTCAACAAAATATGTTTTTCACTTAATCCCAACTCTTCATTGACTTAATAAACAGGAGGGAAAGTTCTAACTGGGCATAAACTCATCAGCCTTGCCAGAACAGCTCTAGAGAAATTGCTTTCTTAGCTCATGTGCACACATCTAATATGCACACCCATTCACCTGGATAAAATGTTTCAGGGAAATACCTAAAGGAAGAAGAGGCATTTGAAACAAATTGGTAGAAGAAAAAAAAAAAAAGTACAAAATGACTGTAAGTAAGCTCATGTCTGGAAATCAGAAGATGACTTCTAATCATCTGACCCTTGAGATTTTTCAGCAGCATCCCAGTGGAAAGAGCAGAGACAAACAGGTTGTTGCATTGTGAGGCAGTATCATGGGATGGCAGTGGGAGCAGGAATCTGTGCCCATCCTGACCATCTGAGGAACCCAAAAAGTCTGTATGAGAAAAACTTCACTGGTGGCCAATATATTTGCCACTTGACTTAGAAAGTGTTAAGCCCTAATTTAGCCTCTCAGCAGCTGAGCTCATATTTAACTCAAGTATATGGCTAATCCCCCGACTTCCCTCCATGCAAAGCTGCGCAAACCCTGAAAGGCTTTGCAGGGATGGCCCTGGGCTTTTACTGCTCTAGCAAGGGACACAGCTGCCACTTTTAAGACTGTCTCCCTGTTAAATAGCACTGACATTTTTCTGGATACAGGATACCTTCCTCCCCTGGAAGGCATAGCATTGTAGCGTACCTTCCCCTTCCTCTGGCCTTGCTAACTTTATTACAAATACAGTTTAAAAAAATGTTTCAATTTCTCTCTCAGATGGAGCAGAACAGTGGATCCATATAATTTACTAAGCAGGTGAATAGCAAAGCCAAGCTGTAATACAACACATGCCTCTGGCAACGCTTTGCCAACAGAACCTAGACCAAACCTGCAGTAGCATCCATCCTGCATCGGGATGACTTGTGTCACACTGTACCTGCGGGCTGTCCTACGTATAACTCCTTCTCTTTGTATTAGGGAAAATATATTTCTCCAGTAAGATGGAGAGTGGGCAGGGGAAGAACCCAGAGTAGAGCATAAACTTACAATTAACTCCCCTCATCCCCTCTCAGCCAGGCAAGTGGGGCAGTGGAGCAGGACAGCTGTCTTTCAGTGCTTTCAAGATACGTTTCAAGCTCTGCACAGCTGGAGCCATTCAGTAGCTTGTGAAGGAACTCTGTACCCTTGCCAAGGCTCCGCAGCTGCCAAATCTGCCTTTATTAGCAGCAGCGCTTCTCATCCTCCATAGCTGAATGCAGAACAAGTCTGACATTATTTTTCATTCAACCTTCCCAAGCATGCTAAGATAATCATAATAATTACTTAGTGTGTGTGCCCATGTTTTATAAATGTTTTCTTCTTTCTGTATAGTTGTATGCACACACACACGTACACACACACTTACAATGGTCTGGATGCAGGGTCCCTGTAGAGCACTGAACATCTCTTTCCTATTCTGGTCAGCTGCATGTCTCAGCTACACTGAAACCTCTTGTTATTCATTATCTGTGGGCTCTCCCATGAACAGGTCTTTGTCTGGGCCATGCTGTTCTTTGTAGGTGGCATTCCCACCCGTACAGATGGCCAGAACAGCCCTTAAGTCCCACTTAAGTCCTATTTTAAGAGTCTAAGTAGTGTTCAAGTGCTCTCCATGCCTCTTCTGGGCTGAGGTAGAGCTAAGCCTGTGCAAATACCTGCCCTGTAGAAGTGAGCCAGGGTAGCTGTGCATAAGAAAACTCAGGCTTTCTTCACGCTCTGCTTCGTTCCGGATTCATTGATGGTCGCTTACTGACGTTGAGATTTTAAAGTGTCTCTCCAGTCAAGGGCTCAAAGCAAAATGAGCTGACTCAGAGGCTAGTCACGTACTCCAAATAATGGGAACTCCATTGCTTGTGTAAGGACTGTCTTGGGTTATTTTGGCACCTGAAGCCTTGCAGACCAGGGCTTGAGCAGTCTCAATACACTGGTGCAGGAGAAGGCATGAAAGTCACCTCTTCTGGATAATACAGGCTTCACAGACAAGTCACGGGTATCCCATGGCTTATCCCAGCTCTCCAGGCAGTACTTACAAGCACATTTTTGGGAATTATGCCCCATTTGCCAACAGCTGAGTATTATTTCTCAAAGCAAATTCCTGTGTTGCTGTTACTGTTTAATAGCTATTCATAGAGTGTTTAGGTATACGTTTCATAATAATACTCTAAGGACCAGAAACACTTGGCAAACAATGGTGGTGTATACTACAAAAACAGCAAAGTGATTAAAAGAATATTCTACTTTCCAATTTTCACGTAGAAAAACTAAAACTAACTCCTGTGGCTTTCCCATCACTGTTGGAGAAGTCTGATTCAGAACTGGGAACACAGCAAAGCTACTTTATTCCTGTTAACTGTGTAAATTTTACTGCAGTCATGGAAGCAGAGTAATGTGTGTTGGAAGAGACTTTCAGAAATCACAGTCTGACCACTTGCTCAAAGAAGGGTTAGTTTAGATCAAGTTGCTCAGAACCTACTCCAGCTGAGTTTTAAATATCCCCGAGGGTGGATATTGAACAACTTCACTGTGTAAATTGCTTGAATGTCTAAGTACTCTCATTGTGAAAAATAATAATAATAATAATAATAATATCTATCTGGAATTTCCACTGTTGGAAGTTGTCTCCATGGCCTCTTGCCTAGAGCGCACCACCAGGAACAGTCTGGCTCCTTGTCTTATCATAAAAATGAATTGTTTTATCATAAAAATGAATTGTATCCAGTTGTTTTACCACTTTATAAGATTTTCAGCTTTACTGCTACAATTTTAATAGCTTTTGTAAATTCTTCATTTTTAAAAAGATTACTCCTGATGACACAGCTAAGTATGACCCAGAAACTGTAGAAGAGATTGTATTTTGTTGAAGTCTGTCACTTCACTCAGTAAAGTGCAAAATCAGTGCAATACATACATCTTGTTTGGCTCTACACTTGTTTGTAAAGGTTTTCCTGATAAACCCTGGCCACACAAGTATTTTACTCCAAAAGAAGTTTTTCCTGGGATGCATCTTCTGCAGATGCAAACTGTCATCGCCCTATTAAATCATCGGGACCACGATGACAACACTTGCCATGCTACATTGAATGAAGCTTCACCAAGAAACAAAGCATGGAACCATATAAGAAAAGATGACAAGAACACTACTGAACCTATATATAGCTTTCTTTTGGTACAATAAATTTATATCTGCTGTCTGTGGTGGAGTCTAATGTGCTATTTTATATTGAACTTGTATAGCTCTCAAGTAAGCATGCGAACACTCACTAGAAGAAATCTACTTACCTTCTGTTTCCTATGATAACTCTACTCACTGGCAGTTATATCTATATAGGCATATGCTTGTTATAAGCTTGTAGATGTCTGTAAACTATATAGGTTATATCTTGCATGTTTGTGAAGGATATTAAATTAGCCTTTTGGGGATATAAAAATGCCTTTTTGGCTTGAGGGATGAACAGAAATTTGCAAAGGACATTCCATTATATCCTAATCATTCTCTTGCTAATGACCAGGCAATAATAACAGTAATAGTAATAGTAATAATAATAGTAATAGTAACAGTAACGGTAATAGTAATAATAATACACAAACTGTAGTCATATAAAACAGTAATGATACCCCAGATCTGGAAGGAATGTAAATGAATTCACAATTTTCATTTTTTATGCAACAAATTCCAATGGAAAATGGTGGCAGGGACTGGCTAATTTACAGTGTAATTCCAGAAAGTAACATTCCTGTTGCTGCAGTGAGAGGGCTGTATGACAGAAGTACCACATTCAAGCTTCATTGTTTTTTTCCCATATGTCATGGGCTAGCAGAGGCATTATTATAAACTAAGATTGGCCCTGTGCCTTTTTAGCTCATCCTCCTAATGCAGGGAATTATTCTGGCAACTAATATTCCTATGCCTGCTGAGGTGAAGTCCTCCAACAACCTTTATCCTGCTGTTCAAAATTAGTGCCACAGAGAGAAAGAATAACTGCAACAAGCTGAGCACTTTATAGGACAAGCACCTCTGAGCAAATGCTCCAGAGCTGCTTTTAATGGCAGTTCATTTCAGCTATGAAAAGCTGAGCAAGCTAGACCATCTCAGATGTTTGCAGCATAGTTGCCCTTTGCTTTTTAATTTTTGGAATAGCTTTTCTTTGGTCCAAGAAAGTCATTTATTGCAACTGATGTCCTTTGGAGTAGGAGCAAAATTCCATCAGACTTCAAATGAACTCTAATTACACTGCAAATAGGTGGCAGGAGTGGTCCCAAGTTTAACACTACAGATCTGCAACTGGGCAAAGAGAGAGATGGATTTAATTTTAGTCTGAATATGGATTGTTTGGAGTGTTTCTATTATTATTGTATTTTGCAGCTATTTCTAAAAGAAAAATTCATAACATCCAACACATCTGTGTTACATATTTTCCTTGTGTGGCACTGCAACAGCTTCAGTCTACAAGAATTAATGGACTGTAACAATATGGTTAGAATTTAAATACAGAGTTGGCGCCAGAATCAGGAAATGGACAACATTCCCTGATTGTAGAAACGTGCAGATCACCTTTTCTCACTTATGAAACATAAACCGGAAAGATATTCCTACCAGTGTCCTATTTATATTGTCAGAATCAACCCCATATATGTACTGCATTGTAGTGCATCTGATAAGATGCACCTAAATGACTCCTGCAGATGATGACAGGATTTTTCCTCAATTACTCAAAGTGAAAATTTGTCTAAGACTATC
Organism: Anas platyrhynchos; assembly: GCF_047663525.1. NCBI lineage: Eukaryota > Metazoa > Chordata > Aves > Anseriformes > Anatidae > Anas > Anas platyrhynchos. The sequence continues at coordinate 71,893,344 of NC_092590.1, forward strand.
AACTTCCAAAGAAGAGAGCTCGGCACAGTGGGAACTTCAACAGATCTTTCTGATCCAACTTAGAAATTGAAAGAAGCAGTGCCAGTGGTCTCATGCACAACTGGTCACCCAGCAAGTGATCTGAGGTTCAGGTCTCACATGGGTAAGATTTTTCTCTCCCAATAATAATAATAATAATAATAATAATAATAATAATAATAATAATAATAATAATAATAATAATAATAATAAAAACAAAAAGAGAAGAGCAAAGGCATAAAAGAAATGAGTGCTGTACAAAGACATTTTTTGCTTGGAACTACAGTGATGAATACGACAAGCTGTGGATTTAAATTAAGTCAAGATAAGATATCTTTTCAGGTTAAAATAGGCTTTCTGAGGAAAGGGACAGGGTTGCAGAGGTCTGGATTGTCTGGGCAGGCTGCATGCATTCTGTCACCAAAAGTCTTTAAGAGCAGGTGAGACAAACCTGTAGAGAATGACCTAGTTATAAATGATTTTAGGTAACCAGATGAGACCTAGCCAGCTACTTGAAGACCTTCCCCACCCTACAGTTCAACAGCCAAGGACCTCACTAACCACTGTGTATTTTGATAAGCTTATACATACACTAAAGGGTACCTTTTTGATTGCTGCACAGGCTTGGTAATAAGTCACAGAGTCACAATCTCTAACACCTACCTTGGATGGAGCATTACAGAGCCACATTTTTGTGATACAGATGGATACACCACAACTCCCTCAGCATCAATATCCATTGGATGAGGGGGCAAGACTAGCAGAATGAGACACTCATTTTTATTAGACCATATGGCACAGCTGGAAAAATTAAACAAGTGTTTGGCTGTGCAAGACCTCCGTCAAGTCTGAAATAGAAGCAGCAGACTTCAAAGTGAAATGGAAATGGGCAAAAATTGTTCAGAGTTTGCTGACTGTATAATAGGCCATTTCTGAAAGAAATGGTAGCTGGCACCTGCAGAGGAGAGATGCAGAGGGAAGGAGCTTGAGAGATAGAGGTCCCAAGTCACAGAAAGACTGCAGACAGCCAGGAGCATGGTGCTAACCTGCAGTGGAGGGGAAGTAAAACATGAGTGTAAGCCTCAGCAAGAGTCCTGAACCAATGTATTTAATCTGTCAGCAGCAGCAGCAGCCTTAGAAAGCACACATGGCCCATTACCACAGATCAGATGATGCCTGGTGACCAAGTTGCATATTTAAATCTTGAAAGGGATTTTGAACCCATCATATGCAGAAGACATTTATCTTTATGATCTTGAGCATCTCCTTTTCACCGGGAAAGAGTGAATGGGAAGTGCACAGCTCACATCCCATAGGAAGGAATGATGTTAATTTGCAGGTGTGTCTGTTACTTAAACTTCGCCTTTTTTCACCCAGAAAAAGCAAGAGCCTTGGCCATAGCTGATTCTCACATCTAAAGGAATATGTGAGATATTCCTCTCTGCTCATGGAGACCATGAAACAGGAGAAGCCAGAGATGCAGAGTGAGAGAAGTGAAGACTGGGAGCTCACAAGACCATTTGTCATTTCTGCATGGGACTTCTGTGTTCAATTCAGTGCATTGTATACAAATAAGTGCTTCCCATCTGCAGATCAAGAGCCCCATGGGCATTAGCTGCCATGAATGTGGCTTCCAGCTTTATAAAAATGTCCTCAAAAAGCTGGTGGGTGGGCAATAATCACATTGTCCAGAATACTGCTAAAGGTTACAAGATGTTAGTTATTTTTATGCTTTTTTTTTTTTTTTTTTTCATGATAAAATAATTGATAACCTTCCCATGCCAGTTCAGAGCAACGCCTTATACTTGGCTGTTGGACTTGCTTAATTGTGAGTACAAGTGATGTCAATTTGTTGTTTCACTGAGCAGGGCAACCTGCCAGCTCCTTCTGTGACAAACGGATTTTAACGCTATTAGATTCCCATTTCTACTGCAGTGCATTAAGTACTTTATTGATGAAATATGTGTAATGGCACTAATGATGGATTTACTGTTCCCCTGAGGTGTGCAGGTGGGAAAAAATACCCAGACCTTGGAGAAACTCAGAATCTCTCCTATAGCTGAGTACATGAGTATTTTGTCCTGGAATGGTCCATTTCAGGTTTGACCTTTTGGGTACAGAGTGGTCAAAAGTGAGATACTATGGGCAATGTTGGGGGATAGGTAGCTCTAAAAAAATAAAGGTAGAAACATGCAAGGTCTGGCAGCTCAAGGATAGCATGTATTTTAAATAATTTATCATTCACAGTGTTTTATTTTTAAAATCTAGATACTCCATCCCTCCCCAAGCCCCTCATTGTGCCCTCCAACATCGCTCAGTTAGCACTTGTACATCTGCCATAGCAAAACTCTGTCCTACATGGCTGAGTGATGAAGACACCGAGCATCCCCAAGTAGGTGTTGGACAAATGGGGACTTCTTTCAGGAAACATTTTTAGCATGTGCATAATTCCCAGTGAAGCTGAGCTAAGCAAGTGCTTAAAGGCTTTTCTGAATGAGGACGGACGTATGACCATGTTTAAGAGATTTCCTGAATCTTTCCATGCTTTTACTGGGTTCAATAAGGTTTGACTGGAAACCAGAAACCCTTTTCCTAAGTTTTTGTGGGTTGTATATTTGCTCAAAAGTTGCCAGCGTAGGGGGGTAGAACAGCATTTAAAAATGAAGAAAATGAGTGAAACAAGATACCAATTGAAAACAGAGACTCCACCATGAAGAAAATGGTCATTTAATTTTTCCTTCGTATGTTATTAAATTCAAGAAAGCAATAAAGTAATAAAAAATAAAACCTCCCAATTTCATTAGGTGGTTGAAATAAGTGTATATCATCAGTGGAGATATTAGGTTGCATGAGTGTCATCACCGAGCTTTTTTTAACGTCCTTCCACTACCAAAGGGCTGAGTGTTTCTTTCTGGGTGCGTAGCCCCAGCTCCATTTAATTTCAGTGGACACATGCTCCCCATCTGTGTGTCTGGGACACTTCCTACCAAATGCTTCAAAAAGGAACATTTCCCACATGCACTCTTCTAAGCTGTCAGAAACAGCCCTGTAATTTATTGATCTGACCTGATCGAGTTAAATGGGTCCAGCTCCAACCGAAATAGCTTTAATAAAAGCTGGGTACAGTGCAGGAGAAACTGTGTGTGAGGCTCCTGAAACAAGGTGCAGAAGTAAAGTAATTCTGGTGATGTGTTCACACAGATGCAAGCAAAGCGGACGGCAGGGTGCAGGTTAAGGAGCTGCTGCCTGGAGCTGAGTTGTAGTAAGGGATGATATGGGCACTCTCAGCCCACTCCAGAGGGAAAGCAAAACACATTAAAGTCCCTGGAGGAGCAAGGAACGTATCCTCCTGTGGCTCCACTTGTTGAACTGAGCTACCAGGACCACTTGCAAAAGCATGAGTGTTTCTGGACTCTGAGTTTTGGCTGGTTGCAGAGCAATTGTGCTTCACGTGTATACAAGTACTGCTTAAAAACGAGCTCACTAATTTCTGCAGTAAAAACACACATGGCAAGAAATTCACCTTGATGAGGAAGTTTGCAGCACAGCCTAAGTGCACCTCATAATGGTTCTTTGTGCGTGAAGTGAAAACCCACTTTAAGTAGTTTCTCACAGCATCTCTGTGGGAAAAGTGTTGTGATAGAGAGCTGAACACGTCAAGGAAACAGCATGTTCTGAAACCATAAGGATTTGTTCTTGAATTGATATATAGGTACACATTACATATTTTCTTGGTTCATTTTTTTTGGTGCAGAGATGTGCTACAAAATGTCTCTGTGGACATGCCACAGCAATATCCATGTCTAACTATGTAATATTTTTATTATGCCCACAGCTTCCTTCCTGGCAGGTATGGAGACCTGGGCATCTGTCTGGGACATCTGTCTGTTCGTTTCTAACTGCAGATTTGGGAGTGGTACTTTGCTGTCTTTCAAATTCAGTCCAGAGTCCACCTGAGCAAATTTTTTATGATTTTTTTTTTTAATGAAGAAAAAAAGTAATAAAAAAAGTTTGTTTGTTTGTTTGCTTGTTTCAGTGTTTGTTAAAATAAACATTGCTTCTTTATTTCAAAGAGGCCTCAGACCTGGCCTAAATTTGATGCCTTTTCTGACTTGACTTCAGTGAATTTCCTCTGGGATTACATCAGAGTCACTCAGCCTCATCTGGGAAATGGATATTTCACGCACTGTTAGCAATAAGCCTCAGCCCTAGGAAAGGGGTGAAGAAGACACACTGATCTATAAACACAGGCAGAGGACTGAGATAACCAGTGAGAGAATGAGCAGTCTCAAGCTTTACAGGGTGTATTTGGAAATCTTCCCTGATGAAGCTCCTCCTCAGGAGCCAGATATTCACTGGCAGCAACCAAAGCCCCGAGGAAAACTTAGTGGGAAAGTGATAGCTCTTCATCCTTGGAAATGAGGGATTGGTCAGGGAGAATGACTGTCTCCAGAAAAATCATAAAAAGTCCTGCCAGATGCAGGGTGAGAGCCCTAAGTGCAGAAGACATAGAGACAGAGACCACCTGCTGAGGGTTATTGAGAAGCAACGCAGTGCTCAAAAATGCTGCACTTGTGTTACCTATCAAAATAAACCTATTGTGTTTTGCATCATGTGGTGATGCCAGAAGAAAAGGGTAAGGACACTGAAACAGGAGAAAAAAAATAAATTAAAAATCTGAGCTACCTCAGTGGCACCTGAGTCCTGTCCCTGCATGCACTTAGCAGCACCCAGCACCTTTGAGTGCTAGTGCATGCTCCAGCCTGCCCTGTGAAAATCAATCGTTTTGGGCTTGGAGGGAGCCAGGGAATACATCTGGATAGATGAAGAAGGTCTGCTTGTTCTGGAATGTGAGGCTGATAACTTCATGAGGAAAGTCCCAAATTCCTTTATATATCTTACTGAAGTGCCTGGTAGAGCGATTAGGAGTTTGGTTGCCCCACATGGACCCTCTGTACTCAAAGTAGAGAGAGAAAGAGACGCTGTTCACTATCTAATCCATCCTCCGCACTCTGCTGTCTTTATCAGAAAGCCTGGGATTATTATTATATTAGTGTGGGATTATTATTGTATTAGTGCAGACGCTTCCATATGGATCAAAAACAATTTAGCAGTGTGGGAGAAGCTTTTATCTACATTCAAGATACACTCATGAAACTAATTTTGTCCTCTCGAGTCTATAGAGAGAAGCATTCAGGAATTCATGTGTAGCACAAAATGATGAGGTTGTCGAATTTAATAATTTACTGACAGATGTATTTAGATTCTGAGGGTTGGATTTATTTTTATTAATTAGCTCTCCCTATTGACCCACAAGGAGAGGATTCTCTCTTTTATCTAGACACCAGTAAAAAATTCTGCACATAAATAGCCAACGTGGCCAGAATTGACAGACGGCGGTTGGGAGGTGCAGAGCTCTAATTACATTAGAGATGATCTGCGCCTGAATTATTGTTATTTTTTGCTATATGAACAGTCCATGAATATGATACTTATATTTACTTGGTGATCTCATGAAAGAATTATTGTTCTTTCTTTCTGGCAGTGCTGCCAGTGGGCTCAGATCTGTACAAAGATGAAGAAATACACAGCTCTGGTTGCTGAAAGTAGCATGAATTTTGAACACAACCCACATTTTAAACTCCCAAATTTGCTTTCACCAAATAGCTGAACATTTGCTGTCAACAAACTTTCATGCTCAGATAGTTCAGCTGTTGAATATTCACAGAAAGTGGCTGTGGTCAAGTTCAAATTCATGTTTTAACCTAAATGAATGTAAAAAGTCTGGTTTTCCTCCCTCCCTCCCCCTGCATATTCATGCACTGTGCATTTAAGCAAGGCACTTCCTCATCCACCTAATTTCCACTGAGTTTCAGGTATGTGCTCATGTTGAACAACTACTTACATATGTTTTTCTTGAACGATGGAGCAGAGACTTGGTCCCAGAGCCAGAGATGGTGCAGTATGGGTGGAATTCCTAAAATTTTGCTGTCTACAAATTCAGTGGGAGGTTGTGGCTGGGCTCCCTGCATTGCCAATGGGAAGAGATGAGCTCCCCAAGGACAGGCACCTCACACGGCAGATCACCTTCTGCCTCTTGCCATGTCTGTGAAATGAGTTGAAGGGACCATGTGGAATAGATACTTGATTTCGAAGGAAACTGAGTTTAGGGGGATGAACCCCACCCTATGCTACGTTAGCACTCAGAACGGAGCAGGCTGAAGTTGGTATTCCAGCTCCTGCCCAGTTTGGGCAGTATCTCTGCATTTTCTGTTCAGTTACTTAATGAGAAAATACCAAAGCTGTAATGCTTGTGTCTTGTAGTACCATTCCTGGAAGAGAATACCGTATGCTGCAACTTCCAGAAAGGGTTTATTTTTTAAAAAACCTTTGCTTATTCATGAAGCTTTTCATAGAAATGTACCATTTTATTTACCTGAGTTAAGTTCTGGATTCTGCCCAGGTTTTTCTCTTCAGCCTCGCTAACAGTGGGTTTCTGTCTGTCCCTACAATCCATCTGTGTTCTGCCCAGAGAAATGCTTTCCCAGAGCAAGCCCTGTGTTTGTGGAAGATCTTGCCTTTGGAACTGGGGTCTATGATTTCTCATGGTTGGGTTCAGTGATTAAAACAGCATCTACTTCAATGCACCTGTGGAAACAAACAACGCTGCAGCTGTGGGTTTGCTATTAAAATGAAACACCACGCTCTCCAAATACAGGGCAGGAGGCTGGATGTTCATGATAACACTCGGGGTGGGTAGTTTCTTCTGCAAAGGGAATTCAAAACTCCTTCCAAATGCTCATTTACCAAACACACATGAGATAGACATCATAGGCCTCCTGATACACAGGTGGGACAGAGGAAAATACAAGTTTTGAAGTTATACAGGTGCTTACCCTGAGATCCATCTTCTGTTGTGAACATTAGGTCAAGCTCACACCAAGTCCCCAGAATCAGGAGCTGTGTAGCTCTCTTGCTTACTTCTGCAGTGGTGTCTCCTTAACCTCGCCCATTACACCCGTGATTTCACTGTGACCACAGTGCTCACTGAAATGCTATTTTTGGCTTCAGTAGGCTCCTACATTTGAGAGAGACTTCAAAATTGAGGACTCCTGTGGTTTTAAATTCCTTCTGCCCTTTGTCAGTAAAAGAGAGAGAGATGGACAGGTAAAATGTGTGGGATTGCAACATGGGATGCTATGGGAGTCCTTATTTTCTGCTTTTTTCCCTCAAAGGTTGCTCTGACTGCCCAACTCTGCTGCGTTCCTGTGTTTTCCACTCACTGCATGACACAGCGTAGCAGAAAAATTCAAATAATGATCTCTGTTATGAAACCGATCCTGTATTTTTGACATTCCATTTATCTAATGCATGATACATGAAAGAGGAGGAGAACCGTGTAGAGAAAACCTACTGTCATCCAGTTGGGCTTATTGAACATTTTGATTATAAATTTTCCTGTTATCACACTGGACACCACTAACACATTCAAATGACCAAAAAAAACCCACAAAATTTCTTCTATATTTCAAGGACTTGATAAAATATTCAAACCAAGGCAAGGAGCATGTTTAGAGGCAGCTACCTCTGAGTTAAGATATGGTCATGGTCACACTGGGATTGTACTCACTTCTTCTATGGCCTGAATTAAACAAATCAGGATGCAAAGTCAGTAAATAAATGCATTTTGACTCAGGTAAAGTTTGACATTTAAAGTGAACCAGGAACAATGGGAAAAAATTAATCAGAGCTGCCTTTTATTAAGTACTGATTTAACTCAAATGTCCCTGCTATCTTTTGGCCTTATAGAAGAGCAAGAGAGGGAAGACTGGTCTAGCCTAGGGATGCTCTTCCTACATGGCCTGCACCGCATGAGCAAAGATGAATTTGTGAAGCAAGCAGCTAGAGGATGCCCTTTTGGCAGAAAACAACTTTATTTTCTTTGGCTGGCAAATACAAAAATACAAGCCCTCCACTCCCTGGAGGAAGGGCAGAATTCAGTGCTGCAAACAGGAGCACCAGGATTAGCCTCGTTAAAAATCGGGGCCTTGTGTGCAAAGCAGTGGTAGGTAAATAACTCTCTAGTTCATGTGTTCGAGCAAAATGATACAGGGCCAGAATTAATTAGCAAAAAGTATTGACTGTGGAAAATGGCTCAGTGGCATGTTGAATATGAATACTTTATTAGTCTGCTCCGAGATGTTCTGCACTGAGAACCAATGATGTCCACAATGTTGGAACAGCTGCATCTTAACTCTGATTCTTAGGTTTACTTGAATAAATATCACCAGGGCTGAGACCTATCATAAAGGGCTTTAGAAAGCTGACAAAGTAACAAAGACGCCTCACAAAATAGGTCTCAGGCTGAATGCTGGGCTAATATTCTCTAATCCCAGAGGACTTTTCAAACAAACATATCCCCACAGAGGTCTATTTACTCAACAACTGGCATTTAAAATAGGTATATTACCAAGATCCAGCTTTCTGTGCCTCTGTTTATGTTCTGAAAATCAATATCACAAGAAGAGGAAAAGGGTTTTGGCTGTTATTATCCTTGTGACTTTACAATTCCTTCTCCCCCCCAATGCCTCCTGAGATGTCTGTGAATAGCTAGGAGCGAATAATGTCTTAATTGCCCATGAAAAGTATACTTAACTGCTAATATAAATATATACTCAGAATGAAGACTTCAGGCTACAGAATGTCTTATTATTTAGGAACTGTAATTATTAACTCAGTGGGTAAATGAACTAAGATATGCTTGGTTTCTCAGATTTAAACTATCAGATTGTTGATACAAATAAAACTCAATTTTTACTTTGGTTTTAGTTTATTTTTCTTTCTCTCTTCCCTCTGATTCTAAATGTGCTTGTTAAAAGGAAAAGAAAGATCACCAAAGGAAAATAAATATATACAGTACTTCATTATATCAGACACAGATTGGATTTGGGAAACTAAAAAAAAAAAAAGGCTTAAGTCCATAGATGATTATAACAAAGAAAAAATAATTAAGTCACCATGCTCTTCTTTTCACTTTCCAGCCATTGCTTGGGGGCTCATCTCACACAATTTCAGAAATTTGAAACTTTGGCTTTGGGGCTGTGCTTGTCTGCCCCTTTCTCTCTCAGCACATCTCCTGGCGGGGCAGAACGTCTCAGTAGGAGTACTGCGGGGGGGTGCACAGAACAGGGACACATCCAGGGGACTTTGGCTCCTGCTGACTCCTGACATACACCTCCAAACGCTGTGGACACATGGGAGCTGAACATGAGTTTGGGTCTACTTTTTATGTCCTTTGATGAGCACTTTCAAGGAAGTTCCAGGCATCTTCTGATTTTCTTAGCATAGTCACCTGGATACCAGCATTGCCCTGTCCACAAGGCAGCACTGACAGTGCTGGTGCCCCAGCGACCCACGGGCTAGCAGGCAGATAAACTTTTGTGCATTTCTTTCCAGCCACCTCTCCCTTAGAGAGCAGGCAGATGCCAGCTACTCAGCAATCAGGCAGTCTGCTTGGTGGTGCCAGAACATTGCTTTTCTCTAATGTAAGAAAATTATTTATAGTGGAGTTGTTTGTTTTTATTTGTCTTCCCCCAGGGATGTGTTTGAGCAACAAAGCTCATGGTAACCATGTTATCCACTATTATCTAGCCCTTCTTGGCAGTGGAGTTCAAAGGATCTCACAGAGCTGGAAAGCATCATTACCCTTGTTTTTGTCCTTATGGAAAATGAAGCATGGAGATAACAGCATCCAGCTTCACAAACACCGTCCCCAACGCAATGCCAGTTATCCTCTGCAATTCTCCAGAAAAAAAACAGCACAATGTAAAAGGGAAAAAAAAAAAATGGTTGTGAAAGGCTGCTGAAAACTCCTCACTCCACTGATTTAAGCAGATAATGCATAAACTATGAACACTTCAAAATAGTCTTAATGCAGCTGTTAACCTGACAGAGGAGTAGAGCTGTTATATGCTAGAGGTCTGGTGTTGCCTGCCTGAGGAGTTCTCTGTTCTTGCACGTTTTTGTGTTTATCTAGTTTAAGGGGTAAATGAAGCCACAAGAGCATTTCCAGCATGTTGCTGTGATGGTAAGGGCATGAGATGTCGAGGTGACTCTAGCAGGTTATATGGCCAAACCCATGTCTGTGTGACCTGAATACAAAGGAGAGGAACATGCCAGAGAGAATTAATAAGATTCAAGGATGTCCTGATATGTTAGCTGAAGGGACAGACTTTCTAACACTTGAATTTGGAGCCAAAAGACAGCTTGGTGACAAATGGAGGGAGCTACCCAGCCCGAGGGCTTCAAGCCTGAGCTCAAGCAGAAGGTTTCAAAGGCAGCAGGCACATGATCACAGAATCACAGAATCACAGAATTTCTAGGTTGGAAGAGACCTCAAGATCATCGAGTCCAACCTCTGACCTAACACTAACAAGTCCTCCACTAAACCATATCCCTAAGCTCTACATTTAAACATCTTTTAAAGACCTCCAGGGATGGTGACTCCACCACTTCCCTGGGCAGCCTGTTCCAATGCCTCACAACCCTTTCAGTAAAGAAGTTCTTCCTAACATCCAGCCTAAAACTCCCCTTGCGCAACTTAAGCCCATTCCCCCTCGTCCTGTCACCAGGCACAAGGGAGAATAGACCAACCCCCTCCTCGCTACAGCCTCCTTTGAGGTACCTGTAGAGAGCGATAAGGTAACCCCTGAGCCTCCTCTTCTCCAGGCTGAACAAGCCCAGCTCCCTCAGCTGCTCCTTGTAGGACTTTTTCTCCAGACCCCTCACCAGCTTCGTCACCTGATAATGATGATGAAGACCTGCAGGCCAAGCCCATAGCTTCTCACCTGTTGACACCATTCCCTACAGAGTCTAACGGTTCACAAGGCCAAGCTGAATGATCTATGTTCATACTGACAGCTCCATGAGGTGAAAAACTGCTTTGTCCTGGGCTTTCACCTCCAGATGTGCACAGGGCTCATACAGCTGTGTCTGTGGGAGCAATGGGAGGTTAACTAAAAGAGCAGCATAGCACGGGTAACTAACAGTTATATGAGCCTCCCCCCTTCCATCTCCAGGTGGATGTATGTACAGTGCCTTGTGACTCAAAGTTATGTACACATCTTCACAATATTTCCCCTCATAGTACTGGGGACTCTGTGGCTGCTAGTATCAGAAGGGATGAAAATATATATATATATATTGTCCCTTCATGTTTTTTTAAGATGAATGATCTAACAGGGGGATAAGTTCTGTTTTGTCTCGTGGTTTATAGAGTCTGCAGTGAGGTTTTGATCCTCACTGTATGGATTAGAGAAGTTCCCTGTAAATAAATGGTTCTTTGAAGAAAGCATCCCTCAGTTCAATTTATACAGACAATGTGTACAGAGGATGAGCCTGACTTCTACTCTGACTGGATCAGACTTCCTCTCAAAATGAATGTTGATGGAATAATCTCTTGCAGATACAGATTATTCAATGCAAGTTTGGAGCAAGTGAAATAATGAGAAGGACCTGGCACAAGTACACAAGGCAGAAACCCCTAAGTAAGATCATCTGCCTGTGCCTCTGCTCTACTTGATGGTTTTGTGGCCAAAGAGCAGGAGTGCAGAGATCAGGGCATCCAGTAAGGACTTATAGCATGGAGGCACATGTCTGGGAGGTATCAAAGAAATCAGCATTTAAAGGTTTTAACACTTAGTTTGAAAAACTAATTGAGAACATTTCATAAAATCAACATCTTGGTTTTATTGTTTATTTGATTTTTTTTTTTCCCTTTTGTAGTTTTCTTAAAATTTATTTTAGCTTGGTAAAATTACAAAAAGGCAACATAGAAAATTAACATCAGCTCCATTACCAACAATATTCAAAGCTTTTTGAATGTATGAGAGTTTACAAAGTTATAGGCCACTCAGAATTTTGCCTATAACTTTGCAATATAGAGATAACTTGAAAATAAATAAATAAATAAATAGATAGATAAATAAAACAGAAGAAAGATTTGGAAAGGAAAAAAAAAAAAAAAAAAAAAAAAAACAATTTTTGATACTTTCTTCAGTGGTAAATAAAGGAAGAAAAATAACACAAATAAAATATAGTTATTTAGTTAAAAATAGTAACATTTTTGTGTGGCCTTGCAGCCACGTATGTTTCCTCTTTTGGCACTGTCTTTATCAAGACACGAACATTATGGGACTCTGTTACCACACATACACAAAAAGGAAATTGGCTGTACCTTGTGAGTACTTTGCACCACCTCTATGATGGATCTGACTTTTGGCTGCTTCAGAGAAATAAAAACGTTCCAGTAATTCCTGAAATTCAGTGAGTCCCCAGTGCCATGGAGTTACAGGTATTGCCCATGCTGCAGGAGAGGTGGATCCCTCCTGGAGATGGATGGCAGCAAAGGAAGGGTGGCAGTGAGAGGCCACCTATATTCTTAAACTTGCTTGTACAGATGGAAAGAAGAAAATTCCCAGAGTATGTTTTGAGATGTTCAGGACCCAAAAGAATGTAAGATCAGCTATGATGAGCCTTGTCTCATAAGTAGCCGCTGCTGTGGTAGGAGTAGGATTTACCTGAGCACTTACAAAATGGCTGACCAGAAAGGAACGACTGGGAGGAAAATTCTTCTTTACTAAAGAAAGGAAGGAGAGGCTTTCATGTTTTCATGCTGTATTGCAAACCACAAAGGGACATTCCACATTTTGGAGGAAAATCCAAAATAACAGGATTTAAGATTCGCTCATTTTCCATCTACCCCTGAAGGGACTCATCAGTATCTATCACCACATTTTGAACTTCATGAAAGAACATTTTATTTGGCTAACACTGAGGAGCTAGAGAATTTGTTCAAGCAGGTGTACAGGGTTAACAACATAAAAAACATGAGCATTATGGTAGAGGTCCAGAGTCCTCACTGAGCCTGGACATCTTCCAATTGCCATTTCTGTAATACCAGCTTCCATACAAAGGATACTATCAAGAAAATCTTGACGTAGGCTTTAATTGCACTCAGATGGTCAATAATTTTATTTGTCAGTGTGAGTGATCTAGATGACACAGCATGAAATCTGTGACACCAAACACTGGAAAATTCAGATGAGGCAATGGAAATCCTTATTCTTCCTGTCTTCATGTCTGGGCACAACATAAAATGTCCCATAGCATGCTCAGCTTGGTCCACATGGCTCTGGGACCTGGTGTCCCCACCAAGCTACAGATTTCGGTGCATACAGCTCCTCCCTGCCTGCCGCCTGGCCTGAGACAACAGCTAGCCCATGGGGCAGCATCCCATGCCATCTCCTTGGGATGCCTCTCCAAGGACTGTGCAGATATACCAGAAGTCTGATTTTGACAACAGCAGGGAACTGAAGCAATGCTACAGAGCCCATTTCATCTGTCAGGGGCTTTGCAGGCAGTTCCTGGTGTTCAGTGCTATCACTGCGAGCAGACAGCGATACCCCCCTGCCGTGCTTCATCCTGCTTTTTCAGGCAGAGCCGAACAGAGTCAGCAATGTGACTTGTCCAAGGCCACCCAGAATGAGCACTGGGCTTGGGACAGGATCCATGTCTCCTTGCTCCTGAGCTCAAGGGGGGTTTGGGGCTTTTTTTAAGAACAAGACCTTCCTTCCTGTAGGTTGCCGAGCTCCTTGGCACTGGCCACAGCAAACAGTCCCGGCTTCGCCTCTATACAAGAATGAACTGGGCACAATTTCCAAGTGATCCGAGGGCCGTCCGCTGGGCCATGGTGAAAGAGGCTTCCAATCCAAACAAAGCAGGGAGAACGTTATGCAAAATCGCTTCTCCATCCCCTTCCTTCCCACTCTTTCTCCTTGTGTCGTGTTGACAGAGGATGTTTCTCCTGGCTGTGGCCTGGCTGCTTGGACACCCTCCTCGTGGGCTTCTGCAGCCCCCAGGGGATGAAGTGCTGCTTTGCAGGGAGATTCAGGATTTTGTAAACTGGCTTTGTTCCACGTGGGTATGAAACTCAGCCTTTTCCACCGTCTTCCATAGAGGAAACTGCTCACCCCATTCAAATAAACAAATCAATTAATTAATTCATAGATAAATGTTAAAAAATATATATTTTCTTGGCCTGTTCCAAATGTTTTATTTCAAGGAAATGGTTGGGTTTTCTTTTAGATATTGAGTGTTTCCACAGGGGTCAGCTGTGGGTGAGGGCATGGGAGAGCCCCATGCGATGCCCACCTCCAGCCACATGCCCCAGCACCTCTCCACTACCAGCATGGAGATGCCACAGCCAGCTCGGTAACAAAGCCTGTGACAAGAGATAAGAGAAAATGTAAATCAAAATTTACTTCAAAAAAAAAAGCGAATGCAAATTTAATTTCAAAATGTCAAAACAGCACATTCTAAAAACCTCAGAATTTTCCCTCTATTTTTCATATCATTTGGCAAAACTTTCCAGTTGAGATGACACTCAGAACTATGAAAGACCTCCACCAAAGCTGTCCCAGGTAGCCTCAGAGGAGATGTTTACTTTCCTAACGAAACCCACTTCTAATAGATTAAATGCCATTCTCTTCTTTTTAGAATGAAATTCTGAAAGGGAGGACAAGGGAAAAGGGATGGCTCCAGGTGCTCACAGGCCTGTCCTGGCCATAGCTCTGCCATTCATTATGCTGTATTTAGGGATGTCCTTTGGCACAGGCAATTTTTCTTCTGAAAAACAACAGAAACACCTTTTGCAAGAGCCTGTTTATGATGCTGGTAGGAGGCACCATGCTAACAAAAAATTATTCTGTGCTGCACGGGAGCAGCAGAGCTGATTCCTTAGCTGTGCCTGCAGTTGCACTTTCTGGAGGTTCCACTTTTTCACTGTAGTTTTATGTTATTATTTATTTATTTTTTAAATCATATCACACAAGTGACTAGAAATACCAGGGAGCTGAGATGTACAGGAGATATTTGGCTTTTTGTAAGAGCTGTGCAGCCAGTCTCAAAAATCAGGCCCTGCTCTATGGTTTGAAGTTTGACATCCAAAGAGAAGACCGCCATAAATCATCAACCACTTCTGGAAATCTCAGCCACTTCTGCAGAAAATGAGAAAACCTTCCGCTGGAAGTTAAAAGAACAATCCGCAAGTGGTTTTAACAGCTACTGTGTGTCCCTGCTGCACTCAGTTATTTAAACTGAGACTAAGTTTCTTCCCAGGCTCCTAGCCCAACATGGCATGTTTTCTCTGCTGGAGATTCAGTTCTTGTACATCATGTAGTAAATATAAAAAAGGAGGTTTACAGCCCAGTGAATAGAGAAATCTCTTTCCAGGTCAATGCAAGAAATTATAGAGCATTGGAAAGCCCTAGTTTTATCTCCTGCCAAAGGAGGGATTAAGCTACAATGATTCCCAGGCCCAGGGTCTTTTTTTTTCCTTTCCCTCTGCCTTCTTTGAGTGCAAATTGACAGAGACGAGTTTTCACTCCAAATAGCTGTCTGTTATTTGAATGGAGTCAGTTCCTAATCCCGCACATGACTGCCATCAGAGGCTGCTGTAGTGGAAATGTTTCTAGTATCAAAACAAAGCCTCTGGCACAAAGATCTGTTTGAGAGGGTTCTGTGCGTAACCTCTGCATTCAAATACTATCTTTTCTCCGAAGGCACTGCTCTGCTGGCTACCAAACTAGTCATTACCCATTTAATTAAGAAAAGATGCACTCTGCTTTGCATAATTATAAAGGAGGAAAATAAATATAAGATGCTCAAATGAAAATCAGTTGTTGGAATCCTTCTATTTATTTTTTCTTTTAATGTGTGCTTTTCCTCCTTGAATTTTCATTTGGAAATCAGAGTTCCAAGTGAAGTGGGCTGAAATAATGAATGGGATTGTTCTGAGAATTATAATTCCCGAAGTTCAGTTGCTGGAAATGCTCATGCCAACTACTAATACTAAGACGTCTAGAAGTTTAGGGAGAATAAACATCCAAAGTATTTCTCTAGTTCCTTGCCAATCTATACATGTTCTTCAAAAACTCAAGAAGTCATACACTGCTTATATATATAACACTTGATCCAAATATTGTCACCTTTGCTTGCCTCAAATCAGGGTGAATTAATTCCAGCAGGTGCAGTAATGCAGCCCAGTTTAAGATGTCATGGAAGAGGTGAGTTCTTTTGCTGCTCCCACTGATGATTTTCTTCCTGAATTGTGGCAAAGGACTTGCTCTTTTTCCCTCGTGTCCTATCTATAAAACAACGACAGCAACAGTTCTGTTATTAGAAATTCTGCCCACTGTTTCAGGCAGGAACTGCTTCTCGCTCTATGTGTTTGTACAGCAGCGAAGATACTGCACCTCATCTAGGTCACATTTCTTATACCTAGAAGTCCTTTTTATTGAATTAAAAACACACAGAAGGAGATTGACCTTTCATAGTACTCCAGAAGACCATTATGGCATATACTTGAAGACTTGCTGAAACCAGGATTAAAGTGGTCAGGTATGACTATCTAAATCTGTACATTTTTGGTTAGGTGAAGCAATGAAAATTATGTCTCTGCATCACAGAGCAAAGTTCAGGGAAATCAAATGACTTGGTAAGGGCTGCACAGAGGCTCCAGACTGGCAGTAGATACAGGCATCTACTATTTTTCCATCTAGTTTAGAGTCATACTGAAGTACACGCCAAGGGCATGAAGTTGATATCATCTTCAGGAATAGGAAAGTTTTGGATGCTGAAGACAGGCATTGCAAGGGAAAAGAGAGTGAAGGGGAAAATCAGTACATGAATTGTTTTTGCTCCAAAAACATGAGCAGTTTTTGATCCAAACTGCAAAGCTGTTGTCAGGAGATCAACAGCAGCCAAGGAGAAGCAGTTTGGACAAGCCCCTCATGTTGTGGTGCACCAAATGTTGGGCAAGTCCACAGAGAAATCCCCTTGGGTTCAAGAGCACAGGGAGGGATGACTTCTGCACAGCCTGTGCTATGGTTCTGTGCAAAGGCAGAGAGGCAATAAAATCAGAAATGCTTTTGTTTGCTTGTTTGTTCGTGTAAATAAATAGAAATTCCCCCTTTCATTGTTGAAGTAACCGATCCTCTTGGAGGCAGGATCAATCCTGTTTTCAAAATTCCCAGGTGACTTCAGCCCCAAACCACTAAGGCCTTTGCCTGTGATTAAGGGAATTTAACTCAGATCTCTGTCCTATGTGGCCTAAGATGGGTCTATGAAGGTTGGCAAAGGCAGACAGAGAAGTTTTCACCACCTTCCACACCTTGAATGTCCAACTCTGCTCCTGTCCCACCAATCACTGCCCCATGGTGTGATGGAACCACTTTTTCTTTCTTTTTCTTCTTTTTCTTTTTCTTTTTCTTTTTCTTTTTCTTTTTCTTTTTCTTTTTCTTTTTCTTTTTCTTTTTCTTTTTCTTTTTCTTTTTCTTTTTCTTTTTCTTTTTCTTTTTCTTTTTCTTTTTTTCTTTTTTCTTTTCCTTTTCCTTTTCCTTTTCCTTTTCCTTTTCCTTTTCCTTTTCCTTTTCCTTTTCCTTTTCCTTTTCCTTTTCCTTTTCCTTTTCCTTTTCCTTTTCCTTTTCCTCTTCCTTTTTCCTCTTCCTTTTTCCTTTCCCTTTCTTTTTCCCTTTTCCTTTCTTTTTTTTTTTCTATTTTCTTTTTGGAAGGCTGCTTTTAACCCAGTTTTAAGGATCTGGTCTACAGCATCTGCCTACAGCATTCTGTCCTGACACACTGGCTAATGGTAGCAGGAATGATTAATTGCCAGGAAATCTGGGCATCTCAGGCAAACCTCTCCTCCAGACCTAGCATTTCATAAAACCACTTATAAAGGCAATAATAATGAGAGAGTCCTCAGATGGCAATTTAAACTTCAGACCTTACTCAATATCACAAATTTAGAAGAGGGTGATTCTCTTGAACAGATGTTTTTTTAACTGACAGGAAGTTTTTCTATCAAAGTAAAAAACAATTCTCACTATGACAGTTACTTTTACATGTAAATTTGGGATGTTTTGGTTGTTAATATTTCTCAGAATTTAGGCAGCAGAGGGTTAAAAACAACAAAAAATGTTTGAAAAAGAAATATTAACAAAATCGTTTTGGGACCTTTCTCCATCTGCTTTCCCAGAGAAGACATACTTTCACCTACAGTGTTTCCAGGCCAGAAACTGATTTAAGCTCTTTGGGTTTTTGTGTCACTTAGAAGGACAAAAAATGGTCAAAGCCTCTGTGCAGAGTGGGTAGGCAGAGAAAAACTAATCAGTGTCTGTAATCTAAATTACACAAGACAATAAAGAAGCACGTCCAATTCATCCAAGTGATAGACTGAAAGATTGTCTTTTTTATTTATTTCCTTCCCAAGCAGCTTTACTGGTCTGCAAACATCTATAGGTCATATTCAGAGTGGCTGTTACTGATACGTGGGTCAGTCTGTGGAGCACTCCCTTGGCTCAATCTACAGAGTTGATACGTGGGTTTTGCCCTTTCCTGGGCTCTGCTGGTAACAGATATGTGGAGACAGAGAGGATAAAATGAAATGCTTCAAACAACCACTTTGGTTAATGCACATCCCACAAGCCATGAATGCTCCAGGGGACCTTTGCCAAGGGTTGTTTAAATGTCTCTTCCGAGAAGCACCATCCTGACCCCTCACAGCCCAGCAGAGGGTTAGGGAGGTCTGGGAGGCACCACACTCCTGATGGCACCAGGAGGGAGGAAGATGAAGGACTGGAGATTGCTGGCTGGGTCTTTGGGTGACCATACACGAGCAAGGAGCGGTGGGAGGACCCTATGTACACAATACCCCCAACCATCCCACATAAGGGGATGCATTGCAGTGGGTACGTGTGGAAAAGCAGGTTTCTGCAGCAGCACCCATCAGATAAGGGTGTTCTGGCTCTGCTTTCTCCCCCAACTATCAATCCGTGTCTCAGCCGCAAGCCTCTCCCTTACTTTCCCCTGCTTTGAAACAAAAGGTCCGTTCAGGGAATGCCAAAGTGCAACTGGATAAAAACGAAAAAGAAAAAAAAAAGAAAAAATAAAAAGAAAAAAAAAAAAGCCATCCTCTTTCCCTCTGCTCCTCTTATGGTGTCTGAAAGGGTATGCTCAGCATGCAAAAAAAACCTGCTGACTTCACACTCTGCTGGAGAAGGCGATTTGAAACCAACAAAAATAATTGTCACTGTGTTTAGCCAGAGTCAATAAAAGCACTAAGGGCCTGGCAGTGTCAAACTCAGGAGAAAATAAATTGCCAGTTCATGAGCACTCCCTACAATGTATCCTGAAAAGAAGTTTTCTTTCCTTCTCCTCAGAAAAAAAAAATGATGGGGAGGGAGAGGGAGGGAGCTGAGAGGAGGGAGAGCCTGACAACATATATTTCATGTCTAATGATATTGTTTTAACAGTGAGCAATATACTGTGGGGTCTTGAATGATGGCATAGGAAAGAATAAATAAAGGCCCTGCTCATACTGATTGCCTGTTGGCTCACATAGTAAATCTGAAGTAAAGTGTCTTATCCTTAGGGACAAGAAAAAAAAAGTTGCAAAAGCAACGGAGTGACATGATCTACCTTTTCCAAAATGCCTGTGATTTTGGGTGCCCAGCCTAAGACACTGTCAAGAGGCTGGGTTTCAGAAAGGGGAATTGCTCAACACAGTTTCAAAATTACTAGCATGTTTTAGCCTTGGAAAAATGAAGATGCCTAGTGCTACATCTACAGTGAATCAAACACAAGTGGCTGTGTCCCCATAACTATGCTTGGTTTTATTCCCTAGTTCTGCCAATCTGCCAAATAGCATTGCCCACTCCACAAATCTTGCCTCACCTAAAGCCACTGTCCAATTTTGAAAATCAGAGCCAAACCCAAAGTTCTAATAGTTTCCAGAGATCATGAGTGCATGAGGGAAAGCTGCTTCCAAGTGATCATTTATGTTTTAATAAACTTAAACAGAATATGGTAAAATGCAGAGACAAACAAGTCAGGAAGAAAATAAACTTTGCTATTTGTGTTTCCTTTTCTGTGTTGTTTACCCTCATCCTGCTAACCTTCTATTTTAACCTTGTTTGTCTTAACATGACTTAATTTGCAACCTGAAGCAATGTCCTGGATGTTGTTAGACATCCAGGCAGACCTTAGACTTGTCATTTATGGACCCAAATGTGAACAGCCCACTCGGTGCTTGAAAGGCATCTCCTTTATGAAGAAGGACACAGCAACCTAGTGATACTGACCTGTGTCATCTTTTAATTGTCCTAAGCACTAAAAGCTCATTCAGTGAGTCCAGAGAGGTTCAGTGGTATGAAAGCAGTAGGTTACCCAGAGAGCTGAGAAGCCCCAGAAGAAAACTGGCAGCATTCTGAAGCAGGAATAGGCTTGAAATGGGACAGCCAGTGACCACTTTTTCTTTGAAAAGATGCTGATGGATGGAAAGTGATGGCCAGTGAGCAGTGACAGGGTATGAGTTTATGTGTAATGTTGGCCCATCTGCAACAGGGATCTCAGGACCCAAAGAAGGCAGGAACATCCCCACCAAAGATGTAGAGGTAGACATAGCACTTTCTGTGTTCCAGGGCAAGAGACCTGCATTTCTCAAACAAGGTGGCCACCATTTGCATTCACCTCCTGGATCTGTCCTGAAGAAGATAGAACCAAAAAAGCAGGTTGTTTTCCTCCTGTTCACCTCTGCCATTCCTTGGCTACCAGCCCAGGTGGGTTTCACATAAGCAAAATGAGTTTTCATAGAGAAAGGCAAAGGAAGGTGAAAGGCCCTAACGAACACACAGCTGCCCAGCACTGGAAAATACCCGCTGCTGCATGCTAAGCCTCATACCACATTTTTAATTAGATGTGACAGCTCAGGGTTCAAGCATGTGAGGAATTCCAGGCTAGATGAAAAGGGACTGGGCAGAGATCAATAGGGATAAAGAGGCAGCGATAAGGAGAAGGACCTGCTTAATCTTGTTTTTATCTCTGTTTATTTATCCTCTGTCAGCGGTGCTCTCCTGATCAAACACCCAGGCATGTAGAATCCAGCGCACTTACTCCTTACAACACGACAATAACAACAAAGCCAGCTTTCACATCCCCGCCTGCCCCAGCCCTGGGCAAACAGGGTCCTCTGCCTGCTGACACGCAGCACTTGCTGCCCGTGTTTGCTCCCCAGTGCTCATCGGCTCGTCAAGGCACTCACTGCTGTCGTGTCTCCTTTCTCTTCCCTTGCAGCTGATAACGAGTGTCACTCCTCTCTGACACCTTGGCATTTGATAACTTGTGTAGAGGCTGAGCTGGAGACCAGCAAGACGACTTCACGAGGTGCTTGGCCATCACCACCTGCCACCTCAAGAAGCCGAACTCTTCTCAAGCTATTTTTACTCCACACCTCATTTTGTTGGTTTTTAAGGTGTAGAAATCACAGTTTGTATTCATACAGAAGTGCTCTTCAAAATAGGCATGCCGCAGAGGAGAGAGTAAGGGTGCAGGGGGGCTTGTGGAGCTCCACGGGGAAGCAATGCATGCAAGTCGAGCCAGGGCCGGGCACTCACTCATTAGACCTCCTTGTCAGGGTTAAGTGGGGATTTTGTCTTTGATTTACACCCTTTCTGACGGCTCTGCTGTACATCAACTCCAAATTTGGGCCCCAAATATATCTCTCTGCTCCTTGGGGTTTCACCAGCCTGTTTACACAAAGCAGGGGCACCGGGCAGCCTCTTTGGTAGAGAAACTTGTAAGAAAACGTGGTTGGGATTTTAATGAAAGATGGGGTCCAACATTCCTATCTGCCCATTCCCTTTGCACTGCCTGAATACACAATCAAACTAAACCCCAGGGCAGTTGCCTGATTTAGAGCAGCTGAGCATATAGCTGGATTTTTGGAGAGCACACACACTGTGACTCCTGAGGAGAAATCAGTCTCTAAAGCACAGAATATATGACAGCCCATACTTAGCCATATATTCTCTGAGCTATTTCCAGCCCCTAGGCTTGTTGAATAAACCTCATTCAAGCAGGGCTATTTTAACATATCAAGTCTATTTCCAGGATAATTTGTCTGCCAAAAGTGTAACATGCCTTGCCTTCCATACAAGGCTTTTCAATTGGAGACTGTAAGGTAAAATATTCCCGGCATTATTCTAATTACCAGCAATCCCTACCTGCAAATTAACAATCTTTTGTAAGGCACTACACAATATTAATCATTATAATCATTAGCATCTCAGAGGTGTAACATCTAGTCTAGGTCAATGTAAAAGAAAGGCGTTGATGGCATATTTAAGTACCTGCATTGTCAGTGACACTACTAAAGAATGAATACAGCACTTCTACAGACCCAGATTAGGTATTCCAATGAAATAACCAAGTTAAATTTTGTCAGCTTAGACTGTTGCTGTAGTCTGCAGAGATGGCCCAGAGAGTGAGTATTTCCCTTGCTTAAATAACTAGTCTTGTAATAGATGAATAAGGCCAAGGCATTTTTACAAATGATTTGCTAATTCCCTCAGCACCTTTGAGATAAACAGAGGCTTCACAGGTGTTTTATACCAAGAAAAAAATGCTGTTTGTTTCATATGTTTCCCAGTATCTTCTGGGAACCCAAGGTGTCTTTGAGATGGGACAACCAAGGTGTCTTTGTTTGTTCAGAACAGGCTACAAAAGTCTCCTGTCAGGATCACCAGCCAACAAACAACTGTCTGAAGAACATAGCACTCCCACAGCTGCTTCCATAGGTGAGACTTGCAGATGACCCAGCTGTAACTGCTCTGTTGCCATCCAGGATTGTCCATATACATGTATCTGCAGTACTAGCACAGCTACTGTGCTACCAGATCTCCATGGATGCCCTTCATCATCCTCCTTAAGATGCACCAGGCCATGGGGCTGCTGAGATCTCCCTGGGTGTCTCCTCACCTAGGTCCTGCACCATGAAGCCTATAACTACCTCTTCCAGGCAAGCCCACTGAGCATTATGGTATGTTACTCCAACCAGGGACACCTCTGCTCGGTCGGAAGACTTGTGACAGGGATTGGCTGTAGCTTTGGGCAAATTGCAAATTCCCATCCCCATCATGGGTACTGAGACAAGCTGCTGAAGCAGTCTTCTGGGGTTAGCTTAGTGTAGACCCTCATAAAAAGAATATATGGGAAAAAAAATGTTGTCCAGGGCTTATTGTTCTCTACAAGGAGAGTGAAGTTTCCTTTTACACACGCTTTCAAGGATTGTCCAAGCAATGGGATGTAAATTCTCCAAATTACCAGCTGATTTCCAACTGTGTGTTTAGTTTCTTGTTAACAGGTGTTTGACATTTTTTATGATGTGTTCAAACCTGGAAAAACTCCAGGTGTTCCCTTCAAATCCTTCCCTAAACCTTGCCCCTACCATGACCCTTGTGGTGAACCATGCAGTTATCAGACAGCTGTTGACCACTCCTTATCATATCAGTCACAGCTATCTTCATATCACCTTGCTCCCCTGTGCCTAGTTAGCTATCTCCATCTCCTGCCAGGTAGGCACAAGAATCAAATTTCTTAGATGTTACCCTGATTTGAATTGGGGAAAGGGGGTCATGGGGGTGGCTTGTAAGGGCTGCAACACAGAATGAGGTGAGTAGTATCATTACTGACCTGCTGAGCTACCTGTGATCTAGCTGGGCTTAGGAGGAGCTGGGGGATTTAGGCTTGGGCTATTCCTCACTAAGATGCCCTCCCTATAGCTCAAATAAATAAATAAATAAATAATAATAATAAAAAAAAAAAAATAAAGTCATCTTCAGTATTATTTCACTCTCATCAGAAGAGAAATATAAGCACACAGGCTCAGAGGTAGTATGTGTCCCCCCACAGTTTGAAGGTATTTGCTTGAAGAATCACCTGTTAGAAAAGCAAAGAGATAAGCTGTGAAATATGGATCTGAGTTCAGCTTCAGACCCAGTACTCCCGGCATATTCAGATCTGAGAGACGCAGAGTGGGAAGTTATACTGCTTATACCTTTTCAGAGAGAGAGAGAGAGAGAACAAAAAGGAAAGAGAAAACGAAGGAAAGGAGAAAAAGCAGGGGAAAAAATTCTTACAACATCCTGAAGAACACAAAGCAAGGCACTTTATTAAATACGAATGATGTTATTTTTTGGCTGACTTTTCTTTCAAACCTCTCTTCTAACTGCTTTGCCCATGTTGTTCCTTTATCGGAGCTAGCTATCCCTCAAGCTGCTAAAGAGTTATAACTTCTCATTGCCCAGTGAGTGTAAGGTGCAGCAAGCACTGCCTACTAACTATTTTTGCTTTAACCAGAGACCCCAGTGCGAATTAAAGCAATTTTTTTTCTCCTCTTATCCATGGCTGGTTCCTGTGGATGTGACAGGCAAGAGAAGTATGCACTTTTGCTCAGCCATGTCCTCTGGGCCTTTTTGTCCCAGTGGCTTTGCGGCCACTTCTGTTTTCTGATCTGGCATCCTTTCTGATACCTTGGCCAGCTTGGAGAAGAGGGCAGCCTTTCATTACAGACGAGTGGTGCAACATGCTCAGCACAGAGCAGAGCACAGAATGGGCAGGAGCATGCAGGACCGTCTCTCCTGTGGAACTGGAGCCAGACTTGAACTAAGGAGCCATTATGTGTCTTTTAAGAAGTATGTTTGCATTACTGATGACCTTTCAGAAGAAATGACTGTCCTGCCCCATTTCTCCAACCAAATTTGGCCTGCCTTGCATTGCACAGGCTGGATGAGTGTGCAGCTGAGTTGACTGCTTTGCATCCAGTGACAGGAGCACATCCACAGTAGGGAGGAGCCTGACAGCCCACAGTTGCATATGGCTTTTGGAGAACTCATTTCCTTGTTTTACTGAGAGGTCCTATATTTTCCACTGCTGGCTTGTGCAAGTGGAGTCAGAGAAAACTATTTATTTATTTATTTATTTATTTTATTTTTAAGGCTGCTCTGCTCACCTGGTGCCCTCAAGGAACATAGAGTTTTATCAGCTGGTTTCTGAAAATCAAACCCACAGATCCCTCACCAAGGCTGAGTTCACCTGCAGTAATCAAAATGCCTCCAAGCACAGCTATGATTTCCATATGAGAAAGGGAGTGCCCATGTTCATACTTGTGTGGATGGTCCACAGATGATCCCTGGTGGGAAAGGCGAGGAGCTTGTGCATAAACACGGTGACTTCATTTTGACACCCACCACAAGTGTACTCATATCAACATTATCAAGTTCCTCCAAGATAAAGCAGAGCTGAAAGCAGGGGATTTCACTCACACTCTCACGTGGATGCTCTGAAGACTGACTCATTTACAAAGCTCTTCAAATTAACATTGTTTGGGGTTTAGGAGTCCTGGTTCTTCACTTGTCATTGTGTTCCTTCCATGTATATCCAGGATTGTACCTCCAAGACAGCTCACTTCAAGCCCAGTTCTAGACTAGGCAGCGGGCTGCCTGGTGCTGTTTGGACAGGGATAGAGACCCTGTGGCAGAACTCCATACAGAGGAAATCCAATATAATTTTAAGATGTGACATACTTTGGCAAGCATGGTTCACCTGCTGTCATGTGGACACTGCTTTAGGATGCTCCAGAGGTGTCCACGGGTAAGGATGAGTAAGTAGCTCAGGCACAGGCATTTCCATGGCAGGAATCTAAAAGGAGGTGCAGTTACCTATTCACCTGTGGCTGTTACTCTGCTGAAATACCTGCTTACATTTAGATTTTGAGTTCCCAGGGTAGGGACTGCAGATATGTTCTCTGTCTATTTAGCAGCAGCACCTGACAGGGAATCAGATGTCTATAGAAGGATGCTAGGCACAGATTACAAAGTATAAAGAATTATTAAAAGTATTCAGGTTTGTTCATTTTAAATCTTTTTTCTTTTCTTTTCTTTTCTTTTCTTTTCTTTTCTTTTCTTTTCTTTTCTTTTCTTTTCTTTTCTTTTCTTTTTTCTTTTCTTTTCTTTTCTTTCCTTTCCTTTCCTTTCCTTTCCTTTCCTTTCCTTTCCTTTCCTTTCCTTTCCTTTCCTTTCCTTTCCTTTCCTTTCCTTTCCTTTCCTTTCCTTTCCTTTCCTTTCCTTTCCTTTCCTTTCCTTTCCTTTCCTTTCCTTTCCTTTCCTTTCCTTTCCTTTCCTTTCCTTTCCTTTCCTTTTCTCTTTCCTTTTCTTTCCTTTTCATTCTTTTTCAATTTTATTTTGAAATAGCTCTCTGATAAGCCAAACAGCTTTGTTGTCCTGTCTCTGGAACCGAAGGCAATATTTGAAAAGCTACCCAGATACGTCAGCTGGGCATAGCACTCTGACAGCAGTGATGCCACAGTGAGCAGAATGATCCTGAGAAAGTGAACTGATACAGCGTATAAGAACTTTGCTGTAGAGATAAGGAAGGATCTGCACAGTATTCAATAAATCTCAAAGTCCTGGTGATCCAGATGGTCCCTTTGCTCTCGTACTGATGTGTGATCATTAGCAGAGATGTGTAGCCCATCAGTAAATCAACCTAAATACTTTGTTATAATAATCCTCATTACAAAACATTGATAGATTAACTGTGCTCCATTTCAGTTTATGAGCAAAGCTCTTTGCTCTCTCTGGCAGCGTGATTAATGTGAGGTTTGCATACTTAACATTAGAGACCAGTATTTATGGCCTTAAAAACATCAAGAAAAAAGGGAAATGTCTGCTGTGACAGCTTATATAGTACAAGTGTCAAATCTTATCAAGGATCCTCTCATACATTATAGCTTCAAGAGGTGCTATCATTTACCAAGCTGACCTGGCAGACCTCAGAGCCCCTTGTAACATTCTTTGTATGGTAATCCAGTTAAGGGCAAAATACAGGCTGAGACACAGCTTAACACTTCCATATTCTCAATAAAGCTGTTACTATGAAAGAAATCATCAGCAAGCCAGCCAAAGTCACTCTCCTCTAACAGGAAAAGATGCAGTCAAACTTCTTAGCCAAGTAAAGTGATTTTCTCTCTGCCTTGCTGTACAAACAATTTATAAGCAATGGTGCCACTACTGATATGTGGGTGGTGCGAATTCTAGGGGGTCACCATAGGGTAAGGCTGAGGAATGTCCCAGGCTAAGACATCACACTAACCTTTGCAGTGATTAGAGCTGTTTTCAGTGATGCTACCCTTTAATCAAGGGGGCTGAAACTTAGCAGGGTCTTGAAAAGAGGTGTAATGGGTTTGACTTCAATTCAGCTTGAAAGCTTCAGTGAGCGCAACACTTACTTATGCTGACTAATTTCTCTTATGTGCCTCAGGATCCAAAATCTTGAGTGAGGGAAACAGATAAAACGATCCAGTTTGGACATCCTGTTGCAAAGTCAATTTTCTCAAAAAGACTTGAATTGCCCTCCACCTCCCGCACACCAGGGATGTGGCTGTAATAGATACTGTCTGCTCGAGGAGCCACACTGCTCAGTGGTTTCCATCACAACATGTTTCATAGATGAGCTAAGAGACAGCTTGACCTGGTTGATTTAATACTTTCCTACAATAGGACAGGTGCTACTGAATGACTAATACTGTCCCTATTCATGATAGTTAAGCACTCAGAGGCACTTAAACATGCATGTAATCACTGATACACCTCGGTATCATTTACTTCAAGTAGACATCAACATGAGGTTAGAGTCAAACACATATTTCAGTGCTTTCATGAATCAGGGTCATTATTTGATTAAACTACTCATGGTATTTGTGAAAATACTGATGAATTGCAAAAGTTTCATTGACATAAGGTTGAGTGATTATTTGTCCACAAATAAAAATGCCTATCATCCAGCCTCCCCTCTTTGTCTGAACTGGTTCAAAAGATACATCACCCACATACTGAAGATGAGTAATTGCAAACTGTGTAGCAATAGATCCAGCTTACTTTGTTTTCAGTGTACATTGCAGTGAGTTTAAGGCACACAATGACAGGAAGGTTCATGGACTGTCATTTCTGAACATGTTTTGTCACATCTAAAAGCAGGAAAACCAAGACCAGGTTGTGAACCTAAAACATGTAAAATAACAGAGGACTAAATCTGGAAGGAAACAGAATTACACTTAATAATTCAACCAGCTTTATCCACAGGTCCATGCACCAAATGAACAGGCTATTCCTTATAGAGGAATTCATTGGACTTCTGAGAAGCCACAGTTCCTGGTTCCAAGGAGAGAGCATGCCAGTGGGGCATCAGGAAACACGTAACTCGCATGCATCACTTCAAGCAGAGATACACTAAATGGAAGTGAGAAGAACTGACAACATTGGGAATTTTAGCAAGGGATCACTGTACTTCCAGCCAACAGCAGATTCCATGCAAGAGCCTGCAGACAGTGGTGTCTCACATCACCTCCGCAATATGAGGGTTAAAATGCTATCTACCACTAGCTGGGAAAAGGGGATTTTTTTATTATTATTATTATTGTATGGAGTAGTTTCTTTTTTTATGATAAAGAGCTCTCAAATTCATCTCTGAGTTGTAGTTAAACCACTGTCTCTAAATGCCTCTTGAGTCAGTGACAGCTCTTCTAAGCTGTGCGGAGATGGGAGCTTACAAAATGTCTCCACTTGTCACAAGGAGAAGGGCTTGCTTAGGAGTTCACATTTACCCAGAGATTTATTGGGGGAGAGGGCGGTTTTGTGCAAGACTTGAAAGAGAACATGCTTCTACGAGATAAATTCATTTTCATGTTTATTTATTTAGAGTAGAAAAAACGGTGCTGCCTAGTAGAGCATATGCTGGGCGTAATGAAAGACAAACGTCAGCTTTTGAAGGAAAACACCCATTCATCAAAGGACACGGAAGAACAAACAACATCTTCATTAAAACACAATTGAAAGGTGGCTTCTCCCCTCCACTCCACCTGCTTTCCCAAGTTGGGGGTTGCATGGGAAACTGCTGCTCTCTTCACTTTCTAGTCACTCTCTGTCTTGGAGAAGATGAAAGGCTTTTCCCATCTCAAAGGCTTCTTAAAGCTCAGAGATAGGGAAAGAATAATAATAAAAAGTGTTCCACAGTACTTCAAGAGATTTATCTTCACTGTTTTGGAGAAGGCCATGTCTGCATTCACTTCAGCCCTGTTATGACACATCCTAGCTGAAGGAGGGACTCCATACCTGGGACAAATTCTGCCGGGCATTCTGTGCGCTCGACACGAGTTCTTGTGGTAGGTACTTGAAGCTGGTAATATGATACATCCCCAAGATCCTACTAAATAGGAGGAAGCAATCAAAATCTTCTAACTTTTCCCAGGATGGAAAAGCAATTTCCTCCTCCAGCTGTAAGAATGGAGCAGATTGAAAGGTCTCAGGGAAAGTAATTATTGTGCTTTGATGAGTCTATCAGGAAGCCAAGACTGGCTCATTGGTGTGGATAAACATTTTCATCTTTGACCTAATTGTCTGTGTAAATCTAACAAAAAGAAATCATCTTAGTGTGTTTGTGTTTATGTTGTGAGATGTTAGTTTGTTTTGTGAAGTATCACATGGATATATGGCAGTAAATAAGTAATAAATACAATAAGAACAATAGCCAACTTGTGGTTGTTATCCCAGATAAATCCACCAAGGTCTGGGTTCTGGCTGGTCTGTGTTGTTTCCCACTGCTCTGTTCACTCTCTGTGATTTTTCTGGCCAGCCCTCAGTGAAGCTTTTGATTATGTCTGTCATGATCAGTTGTCTGCCTCTCTGGAAGCTCTAATTAATTAATTTTAGTAAAAACATGAAATATGACTGAGAAGTACAAATGCTGCTATGGCTATGCCTCAGGTGGTCTTTTATTATAGCATCAGACATAAAAGCTAGAGATTAGAAAATGACTGAATTACTGCTTGATTTTTGCAAACTTTTAATATGAAGTCACAGTTCAGTTCAGCCTTTAAAAAGAGGTCAGATGAGCCCAAAAGATCATGTTTACAGTTCCCAGTTGTCAGCAATGACTTGCTGCTTAAAAAAAAAAAAGGGGGAGACTTTGAGACTTCTCTTTAAGTGTAGATTAGATATAAAATGGAATGAGTAGAAGAGAGAAATTCTGCTTTGCACTTGAAATCTGCACATTGGACCCGAGACGGAGCAACACTGCTTCAATCTAGGAACACCCTGTAAAACCAAAGCCTAGAAAAATGTGGGTAGGTAAAATTACTCACCATCCTGATCGCACATCAGTGCTGACTGTTCTTTGGACGTAATTGGAAACTTATAAATGATGATCCCCTTTAGCTGAGGATTTTCTTAACCTATAAAGTTCAAGTAGCTGTTTCTTCCCAAACCACTGCTCTGGCTTTGCTGTCTCTGAGACTAAATAGATCCCTTGTGCAAGTGACCTTATTGACAATGCTTGGAACACAGGCTTTTATTTTCAAAATGCTAGGGAGCAGACACCTAGGCTTAACTTGTGACCTATTAATATATTTAGCTGGGATGTAGCAAGGCCACAGGCATCTCAAATTGTACATTTGCTTGTTTGAATAACATATTACTTTGTGCTCACGCACAGCCCAAGCCTAAGGAGTTTTGCAGGCCAAGAGGGAGCGGCAGTGTAGGCTGAACTACCTGAGGAAGACCTAGGTCATGAGGGGGCAGAATCCTCTCTCTCTCTCTCTCTCTCTCTCTTTCTTTCTTTCTTTTTCTTTCTTTTTCTTTCTTTCTTTCTTTCTTTCTTTCTTTCTTTCTTTCTTTCTTTCTTTCTTTCTTTCTTTCTTTCTTTCTTTCTTTCTTTCTTTCTTTCTTTCTTTCTTTCTTTCTTTCTTTCTTTTTCCTTCCTTCCTTCCTTCCTTCCTTCCTTCCTTCCTTCCTTCCTTCCTTCCTTCTTTCTCTCCCTTTCCTTTCCTTTCCTTTCCTTTCCTTTCCTTTCCTTTCCTTTCCTTTCCTTTCCTTTCCTTTCCTTTCCTTTCCTTTCCTTTCCTTTCCTTTCCTTTCCTTTCCTTTCCTTTCCTTTCCTTTCCTTTCCTTTCCTTTCCTTTCCTTTCCTTTCCTTTCCTTTCCTTTCCTTTCCTTTCCTTTCCTTTTTTCTTTTCTTTTCTTTTCTTTTCTTTTCTTTTCTTTTCTTTTCTTTTCTTTTCTTTTCTTTTCTTTTCTTTTCTTTTCTTTTCTTTTCTTTTCTTTTCTTTTCTTTTCTTTTCTTTTCTTTTCTTTTTTCTTTTCTTTTTTCTTTTCTTTTCTTTTCTTTTCTTTTCTTTTCTTTTCTTTTCTTTTCTTTTCTTTTCTTTTCTTTTCTTTTCTTTTCTTTTCTTTTCTTTTCTTTTCTTTTCTTTTCTTTTCTTTTCTTTTCTTTTCTTTTCTTTTCTTTTCTTTTCTTTTCTTTTCTTTTCTTTTTTCTTTTCTTTTCTTATCCAGGAAGAGTAATCTGGATGAACCCTCCAGTTGTACTGGTCATTGAGTGCAAGGTCACAAGCTCACCCTTTGCATCCATATGGACATTAGTAACAGCCCCTTCCACCTCTCTTCAGGTCATCTGCTGATCTCCCAGGACCCTGTTAGGGAGAGGGAAGAAATAGCAGCTATGATATAGATGAAAGTAAATGTGCTCAGACAAGAAAAGTTTACTCCACTCATCTTTTTGTCCCATGTCCTGTAGCAGTTACACAGAGGATCCATACCACAGCGTTTACCACTCTACATTCACACTTCTCATAATTATGTTGCCTTACATATCTTGTTTAGATAGTGTCAGAGTGAGTGGGGGACATCTCAGCTTCAGCAATCAGAAAGCTTGACATTTGGTCTAACAGAGTCCACATGACCGACAGAAGGAAAGACATTTTCCAATAAAAACTGGTTTCCTCCTCTCTCAGGGTGGGATGAAAGTACCCATCTCTTTCTAAGAAATATAAAATGCCAGAAATATAAAATTTCAACCCTCTTCCAATAGTAGATTTTCATTTTTATTTTTGGCAAACACAACAGGCTTCCAGCTTTTCTAGCTACACTGCTAGAAAACACCCTCCCTAATGATAGTTTCTAGCAGCCCACGACCAGGGGTAATCTCCCAGCCCCATCTGCAGAGCAGTTCATGCAAAAGCCATGTTGACCACCTCTAGGAAAATTAGCCAAGGTGGCTGATCCAGCATTTTCAATTACTGGGCTCAGCTAACATGGCTCATCTTACTGAAGTGACATAGGCGATGTTTACATGCTCCAATCTGCTGGCAGAAGCCAGGACATGGCAACAGTGCAGAGAGAGAGAGAAACGATCAGCTGGTGATAGCAGCCTCTTCCAGAGACACAGCTGGGGCCAGAGAGGTGTGTCTTGGTAACAAGATAGGGTAAAGGATTTCTGTTATTTTCTTCAGTTTATCAGAAACTAAAAACTATTGCAAGACCTCGAATGATTTGAGGACTACAGCTTGTCTACTTTAGTACCTCTGTGCTGCTTTTTTGTGCCAAGAAAAATGAAAATGGCAATCCTAGAGATAACCAAGCAGTCAAATTATTCAGGCTAGAGATTTGTGCATATCTAGTTTTTAAAGTAAGACAGGAAGTTCCACTCCTTGGAAAAGAGATTAGGGATATGTCAGGCAGAGCAGACACAATGGTGGAGACAGCCACTTAAAGGCAAATAAATGAATAAGGAAGGTCCAAGGAAGCAGATATTACACTAAAAAATCACTTCACTGAAAAGATATCAGAAGTCCATGTTTCTGTTAGCTTTCAAGAGTCCTGCACATGGAGCATAGCACTGAGATGACTGAATTGTCCTTGCTCCATGTTGGAGCTGGATCCAGCTCTGGAGCAAAACCAGGCACCTGCTAAAATCACTGTGTGTGAACCTGCCTTTGCTGAACTTTCCAGCAGCGGAAACAGCACAAGAAGGGCCTTTCTGCTCCCATCCACATCTACCCATCCTCTCTCTCTTCTCTTGCTGCAAATGATCATCCCTGCTGTCATGTCTGTTTGGTTGTCATCCCAGATTTAAACTGGGTCAGTAAAAGTCCAAGAAAATCAAGAACTGATCCTTTACCCCAAATAGATGACGTGATTTTTGGAAGAAAAGGTCTGATTCATGTTTACCTTTTTGAATCACCCTGTTCCCTTGTTCCCTAGGTGTCAGCAGACTAGAGGAGATATTGTGAAATATTTCCCAAGCCAAGTGGAGCAGAGAGGAAAGGTGGACAAGTTCACAAAAAATTTTGGATTACATTTCTCACTGGAGCTAAACTGCTGATCTTGCCATTGCAGTTGAAGAAGCAAATCTTCAAGGATTTATGTGGTGTTTTGGCAAGCTAAGAACCCCTTGTCTTCCAGAGGAGTGCTGTATGAGAGTGTTTAGGTCACTTAGCAAAGCATGGCATGTCCCCTGCTGCTCCTGCTGCATGAAAGAGGTGACATGCTCCTACTGAGCCTGTTGTTACAGCATTAATGCTGTGACTCAACATGGAAGACTCTCAATGCAGCAATTCCCTCAGTAGTGAAGGTTAAACTCGTTGCATGTGGGCCAGGCTTGAATCAGCAGGCCCAGCTAGGCCATGCTTGCCCCAGCAGGCCCAGCTGGGCCAGGTTTGCTCTGCAGGACACAGCAGATGTGTCTCCACCAGTGAACCCAAGAATACCAGCCCCAAAGGCAGCAGCTTTCAGGCCTTTCCTGTCCTGTAGGCCAGGAGAGGCAAGACGAGCTTTCCTATACCAGCTGGTGGTAGGGCCTGGATCACTCCCAAAACACATCAGATCACCAAGGATAAAAGTAACCAAGGAGTGCAGAGTGCTGCCAGTTCCTTAAGTCAAGGTAAGCTACCAAAAGGCATAGATCTGTAATTTAATTAATCCTTCGACCCTCCCCTCAGCAGTCTAACAGCTAAAGAATTTTACATGCACAGGGCACAAGGAACAACTTGTAGAATCATAGAACTGCTCTGCAGATTTTCCTTATCCACCTTCCTCCTTGATGGGGGACAATTTTCCTTTACAGTAAGTTTTATGGGTGGATTTTTTCTATCAGGAGTGGTACAGTTTGAAAATTTAAGAAGAAAAAAAAATACCAACATATCAGTATCTACACAGGAGCTCTTCCTAATCTCCCACAGAAATTAGTAAAGGTCTATAGCATGATTCAATTGCGTTATCATAGACATTTATTGACCTTTCTGATGCTGTGGAGCACCAGACCCAGAGCTGGAAGGTGTGACACAGTCCATGAAGACCTGTGCTCCAAAGGCAGCCACATGGGACAGCAAGAGCTACTGAGATGGCCCCACGCCTTTGTGAATTGTGCCTTTGGTCCATGTTTTAACATTTAATTTTTGTGTTGTAATCCATGTGCTAAATCCCACCCCAGCAGCCTGGTGAATCCTCCCCCCCCAACCATTTCAGTGCTTGATGTTGGGATGATTTGTCCTCAGAGCAGCAGCAAAGGGGTCAGGAGTCAGTGAAAGCAGCTGACCTGGAGCCACCAGCATAGCTCCTGCTGGGCACAGGCTGTTACACTAGGCAGAACGTGACAGCTACACATGGATCCAAGCCTCCAAAACCAGGTTAATTTATTTCCATAGTCTGCAGTAACTGGTACTATGCTCAGGAGAAATGCTATTAATTGCTAGCCCATAAAAGAGGAGTCAGAAATTGGAGAACAATGGGGGCACAGAGTTTAGAAGAGGAAGTCCCATGGACATAAAATACTTAAGTCCCACAAGAATATAATGGTCCCAAATCTCCATTTTTGACAAAATCCTCTTCAGTTTATTTGACTTTGGAGTGGAACAAATGCTATGTATTTTCAAAAATCCTTGCATCTCCTTCAGTCTCCTTCCATGCTCTGTTCCAAGTATAGTTAACCCTTGTTTTCTCGTGATGTCCAACAATGTGTTTGACACTGCTAAAACACTTCAGAGAAACTTATCAAAACTCATTTGCATGAATTCAAACTCCAGGAACAACAAAAAGAAAAATAAAATATTGCAAAAAATGCATGCCCTTGAGGAGAGAGAAACTCTAACCTCAGTGGGTGGGTATGTTGGGGGGTTAAGGATGTCTGGGTAGTCTCTTACAATCAGTGGGCACTTTGGATCAATTTTCTACAAGTTTGACACAGCTTTCTTTCTTGTTCTGAGTCTGCAGGCCCAAATATGTCAAGATTTCTATATTTTCTCTGTTGTTTTTCAAAATAATCAATTCAAAAAAAAAAAAAAAAAGAACTTGATAATGGTGAGATGCCTTGAAAAGGCCTTTAACAGATACAACTGGATGATTATACTGCCTGCACATGTCTGTTTCTGTTCTTTTTTTTTTTTTTTTTTCCTGAGGTTTTAGTTTTCGTTTTCACAAGGGGGAATTGTGTGGTAAAGGGCTGTCAGATTGCATGTTCACACATGGAATGGAAGAATGGTATCTGTAACAGCTAATGGGAATTGGCATCATGTTGTATTATGGTTATTCATATTATCAGTATTATTGTACCAGAACATACATATATACCAGATTGGGATTGGGGCCATAGGAACTCTTTCAGTAGAGTCTCTAATTTTGGCATACATCTGTCTATTCCAAATTCCTCAGGCTGCTTTTATAAAATAAAACAATTACAAAAAAAAAGCTTTCTTCATTGTTTTTAAAAAGAAGTAACTCTGGCAAACTGCCACAGACTTCACAGGACAGGATTGCTCCCTTATCATCTGTGTAGCACTTTGGGCTGTCACAGACAGAAAGATCCATTATTATTTTGATGTAAAGCTGTTTGCCTTATCGCATTTGAGTTTCTTCCTCCAGGTGGAAAAAAACTTATGACAGAACTAGTATGAAGATATGTTGTTTATGACATGAGAGCAACACAGGTGGCATATTTCAGCTACCTCCCATGTGGGAGGGTTGTCCTCAAACCACTTCACAGACCTCATAATCACTGTCCTTGCTTATCAATGAGAGCATTCCAGTAATGGGAGGCTGATGATTTGTCCTGTGGGAAAAGGATGATAAAGCAACACTAGAGTCTAGGCTTTCTCAGGACTCATTGTGCTCCTTAGTTTTTGGCTTCTCTCCTCCATTGTATCACAATATCCAGAACATACAGGGAAAGATACACACTGTGCAGTAACTCTTTGTTGCGACACACAATTTTCTCTATGTTTCCCATCATGGCAGACTGGAGCCTTCTGAGCTGGCAATGAATGTATTTCCCTCCAGCCATGGTGTTAGGATTTGGTTTGTATGTCCAAAGAAAAGTTCAACTCATTATTTTCAGTATAAAGTTTAATATACACAACTAGCCTGAGTTCATAAAGCCAGAAATGTATGGAATGAAACTAGAACCATTTCAAAAACATTAAAAATATACATTGAATTAGAAGTGGATCAAGATGATTTATTTGTGCAGTAGTGTTGAGAATACATGTCGGGGAATACTGCAGTACAGTTTGTCTTGCTGCTAGAGGTGAATCTGAGTTTCCATGCTTGGATCTCAGAGTGAACTTTCCCAGAACTTGAGAGGAAGCCTTTAGATCTCACAGGGGAGCATTAACTTCAGCCTATGAAGGTTTTGTTGTTGTGTTACTTTTTTTAAAAAAAGTCTTTTACCTGAAAACATCTTGGACTTAGGTCTATGCAGCCTCCTGTTGGGGCTTCCAGCTGGTCTCAGTACAGTAATGCTTCTCCTCCTTCTTCATATTGTGCCAGAAAAGGCTGGAAGAAAATAGAAGGAATGGCTGCATGCCCACTAGAAAGAAGGCTTGACTCCCTGTCACCTCCCTCCCTGTCCCTGTCCAGCCACCTAGGACCTAGAAGGTCTTCTTACGTGCCCCATTCCCACTCCTTCCCCCCCAGAGTCTTTGCTGATGTCAGTGATCAGCCAGCCTGTGGAGCAAGAAGGAACTTATCTTGTCTGCAACAAACACCCCAGGTGTTCACACCCTCTCGTCAGACTCCTCCAGCAGCCAAATACACCCATCTCAGCAGACAAAGCCTGGCCATTGGGTGCATTGTCCAAACCAGCCCTGTTTTCTCTGACTGAATCTATTTCCCTGTCTTCCATTTCTGCATGTTTGAGCATGTAACCTAGTAATTTAGAAGACGCCCTCAAATGGTATAAAGCAAGCTGCTCTTCTCATTTCCATCTCCCAGGCATTTCATCCGTCAGACACAGTTGTGGAATGCCAGATAGCTACCATGAGAAATTAGACATCAGGTAACATTTGTTTTGGCTTAGCTTGTGTTTGTTTAAATGTTAAAATCTCAGCCTATTCTTTATTCTAACATATTTTATCACTTACCTATAGCCATCTCCAGTAATATTTTATAGCAGGCTTTTTAGGTCTTGAGGAAAAAAGCAAACTGGTGTGGCTTGGTGTGCACTCTGCTTCCACATGATGTGTGAGCATGAGGGCCAGGAGCCAGTTTTGAAAGGAGACTCATGCTACATGGGTTCTGCTAAGTGGATTCCATGGAGATTACTTTAAATCACATGAGAACACAGCATTCACAGGCTATAGTTTCTCCTGAGCCTATGCCAGTGTGG
The DNA here is from genome assembly GCF_047663525.1 of Anas platyrhynchos. Lineage (NCBI taxonomy): Eukaryota > Metazoa > Chordata > Aves > Anseriformes > Anatidae > Anas > Anas platyrhynchos. The sequence goes on from NC_092590.1 coordinate 71,930,745, forward strand.
TGCCAAGAGCAACCTGATACTTGAAGATAGTCTCATGTGTATGTTCAGTCACTGCAATTAGACTTTGAGGGAGTTGTTGACCATGGGAGATTTTTATATCCCAGCAAGATTTGGACATTTAAAAGCTCCTGCTCCACATCATGATAAACAAGAGATCATTCAGAGCAGTGAAAAGCAGCACTTTATCTGCAGAACAAGCTTTAGCCTGGCATAAAGTAATGTTATGGGATGTGAGACCCCAACACACAAATTCAGCCTGATTTGACCAAAGGTGTATAAACTAATCCCATGTGTTTCTTGTCATCTCCTTCACTACCAGATCATTGGTGGTTTACAATGGATGAGCTATTCTGCTCATGACATGTCACCAGGTGTAAGTCACTGGACAAGAGAGAATCTGCTCCTAAAGCCCAGCCTTTCAAGGACAGGTAAAAGTTTCACCCTATTCCCTCTGACCCCAAATTTAATTTGTAGGGATTTGTATATTCCTATGAAAAACTACAGTACTCTAATGTTTTCATACAGAAATATGAAGTTGTCCAGTAAGCACTATTAAAAATCTTTAAACATAAGTAAACTGTTATTGTCAGCACTCACTATTTGAATATTTCATTTTCTGTCTGCCAATATTTTTATTTAAACAATAATTCTGCAAGATATGGAATATTATGGCTGAATTCTCATTTGTTATGTTTTCTCTCTCCTTTAAATGTAGAGTGGTGTTTCAAAGAAAACAGCTTTTTGGCTTTTCTACCTATGATAGCCAGAGGGCAGTAACAAAGGAAAAAAACAAACAAAATAAAAAAAGACAAAATAGTTTCAATTTCCCGACCATGATGATCATTATATCAGAACAATAGCATCATTGTGATAATTGTTACTATTATCAGAAAATCAGAAGCTACCTTTAAAAAAGGCTGTTAGCACCATTACCCATGCTTACAAGGCAGAAAAGATGAGGCAAAGGAAGATGTGACTCGCTTGTCCCAGGTTGCCCAACAGTTAAGAGCCCATGTCTTTTAAGGCTCTGTTTGTACTGGCAAGTGCCTTTCCCCAGCAAGGAGCTGGTTGGTAAAATGACCAGATGGTGCTAAGGACTTGATACCCACATTTCTGTGTATTTCAGGAGGCTTCAATTTGGACTAGCTCCACTCCATGCCTGAGGACTGAACGCTCCTTGGCTGCTGGAGAGCATGAAGTGCATTCCTGACCCACAGCTCGCCAAGCCATGCCCAGCATTTACGCAGAGGACGGCTCATCGCCAGGGCTATATTAGGGCTGCTATGATATATGAAGGCTGAGGCAGCATTTTGTGCTGTCTCCGGTGTGGTATTTACTTTTTTTTTTCTTCTTTTTTTCTTTTGTTGCATTTCTGTTGATTTTGCTTCTTGTGTTTCTTGATGGGCTGTGTCAGCTGCCATAATCATTTGTAATTTGGAGGAGGAGGGAGCTCCTGGGAAACCGTGACCTGTGGGGTGGGCACCCAGGAATGTCCTGCAGGTCAGTGGGCTGAGCAATACTCCCATGCTATGGCAAGCAAAGGCCAGGAGTTTTCCTCATGAAACCCAGAAGAGACTGTTTTAGCTGTGAGAAACAGCTGCTTCTGCTTTATGCTGATGAGTATTGTACAGAAAAGGGTTCCTGAGTCTCGTCTTTTTCAATGTTTTTTGTTGTTGTTGTTGTTGAACTGCAACCTCAGCTACCTACATATAAATGAAAAATGCCCAGGTCTGCCTATCCAGTAAATAAATAACCCATAAAATTGAAACCAACCTTGATATACACAAGACCAACCATGGAAGGTTTCTCTGTAAAGCATACACGCTGCCATAACTTCAGGCTAAACAAGTCTGAACCAAGAAGTGTTTTGTCCCAGGTCTGTATATTTTATGGGAAGCTGATGCTTATTTTCCATGGGAAACTAATTTTTCCAAAGGACAGTTTCAGCTTGGCGGCTCAGCACAGCGCCGCTGTGACAAGCTGCTCTTTTAGCAGTGCTGACAGATTTTTGAGAAATATTTATTTTTTCAGCTAAGTCATGAGGCCAGTGACAGGTACATTCTGGAATGAAGCTGAATGCAGGGAAGCATGCAAGAAAATATGGAAGTTGGAGCACAACTTTTTCACTGACTTAGCCAGATAGGACACAGGTTGAAGCCACATTTGTGTAGCTCTCAGCAAAAATGCATTAATTATGGAGTAGTTTAAGTTTGTTCACCAAATTAAAGAACCTGAATGGAAGATTTTGTCAAGTAGACTCAAAAGATTTTTTTTTCTTCTTTTTGCCAGTATGTAAAATATAAATCATTTTGCTTTAACCTGCATTTTGGTGCTTGAAAAAAAAAATCAAGTGAAAAATGCATTCTAGTTCCAACCGTGACCTCGATAAGAAAGAAGTTTGATGCCAGTGAAAAAAAATGTTTCTGTTTAGCTCTTACCCCATAACTCTTCTGAAGTCTTACTGCATCTAGAGGAATCATCAAACGGAACACAATCCAAATGGCATAAACACAGTTTTCTCTAAATTAAATGTCTTCTAGAACTAGAGTTTTTTCAAAATATCATTCTATCAAATAAAAAATTAGACATCTGAGCTTGGACAGCTACTCAAACCTGTGCCTAATAAAATGGATTTCTCACATGAATCAGGCCATGGATATCTTTTAGCACATATAATGGTGTTTTGATTCCTGCTCTTTCAGTCTCCTCTTGTATCATGAGGCATCAGCCAGTGTCAGCTGTGGTGATGCTCTCTGGGAAATGATGTCTAGAAATAACCTTTTTTTTTGTGGAGACCTTCCAAACAGATGGTTATCGATCACTGAAAGCTGCCCAGAATAAACAGAAAAGGGGTATGACGGGTGCCTGGTCATAAAGATTGCTTCAGAATATCAGCTTGTCCCAAATGCCTTCCCATAAGCCGTCAGTGACCTGAATCATTATTTTCCTCCAAAATTCTTCCTTGTGGATGGAAACTGGCATATAATTTCTCCTTCTTGCCTTTGTTATTGAATACAGTCAATTCACCCACAAAGCCCTCTGTGGGCATAATAAACTAATTGCATCCAATGTTATACTTTCCTCATGCATTGCAGACTATTTCAGCACTGAAGAGAGTTTGTGCATAACCACAAATCCTCAGGGAACAGAATTCAAGCGATACCCAGTGATCATGAATCTCCAGAAAATGAGCTGGCTTTTGAATTATTGGCTTTTAAGCAAATGTTTTGTTTAAAACAAAAAACAAAAAAAAAAAAAAAAAAAGAAAGTTCTACCAACTTGTCATGTGGATGAGTATTAATAAAAACAGCTCTCAAGTCTTTTCCAATTGTAAATTTCCTTACATTTCTAGAAGCTGTGTAAAAGCTGTTATTTGACAATATAGGCAAACACACAAATTTGGGGCTGGATAGTCTATGAGGACAGACAATTTTAACACAGAAAGCATTGATCATGTCAAGTGGTAGCTGGCAAATTGGTTCATACTACACTATACTGATTTCATACCACTGCTATGTGGAAGGTCACTCAAGCACATTGGAAAAACAATGGTTGAACACAATGCAAGGTTTACGTGAAACATCGATTATAGAATTATAGAATATCTGAGCAGGAAAGGACCGACTCGGATCCCCGTCCAAATCCTGGGTCCCAAAAGGACCACTGTCAAAAATAAAAACAAATACAATATGAGTAAAGTAACAAAACAAACAAACTACAACTACAGCAAAACAGATCTTGTATCTGTGAGCATTGTCCAAATGCTATTCAACTCAGGCAGCCTCAGTCCCTTGACCACTGCCCTGTGGAGCCTGTCCCAGTGCCCAACCACCCTCTGGGTGCAGAACCCTTCCCTAACACCCGGCCTGACCCTCCCCTGTCCCAGCTCCATGCTGTTCCTGTTGCTGTCCCCTGAGAGCAGAGCTCAGTGCCCGCCCCTTCACTCCCTTGTGAAGGAGCTGCAGGCAGCCATGAGGCCTCCCCTCAGACTGCTCTGCTCTGGGCTGAACACAACAAGGGCCCTCAGCCACTCATACACCTTCCCCTCTAGACCCTTTACCATCTTCGTTGCCCTCCTTTGGACGCTCTCTAACAGCTTTATATCTTTCCTATTGTCCTGCAAGGAGGAGAAGACCCCCAGGAGCCTGCCAGGGACTGCTTTTGACTTGGGAGGGACCTGGACAGAGGGCTGGCCAGCAGTGCTGGAGATGGGGAGAGCCTGTACAACTTTGTCCTGCAGCCTCAGAGGGGAGCATGAGGGTTTTTCGAACCAACCCCCTTGCTCTACGTGCCAGCGGCTGCGTGCCATAGGCAGAGCGGCCTGAAGGGGCCCTGGGAAGATATGGCCAAGGCCTTGGGGGCTAATGTGAAACACCAATGCCAAGCCCACAAGATGTGGCAGATAGAGTGGGCAGTGACACTGCAGAAACCCCAGAAACGTGCCAGGGCCTAAGCACTGCTGGAGAACATGCTGCAGGTGAGGACGGCCCACTGTGATATTGCAGTGATGGACTGCGACATCCCTGTGACGATGTCCCCAGCTGGTGGGCGGCGAGGTGCCTGGCTGGTGGGCGGTGGTGTGCCCAGCAACTTTCTGTGGCATCCCTCTGATGCCCTGCGCTGTCTCCAGGCGATGCTTTGTGACTGCATGGCCCTCACTGCTTAAATACGGTCACCGCAGCTCAGTCCAGTGCCTTGTGCCTCTCCTCCGGCTGAGCGTTTGTGCGAGGTCTCGAGTGAGAAATTAGGTGTGCCTCGGTGCTGGGTCGTGATCCAGCGGGGTTGCTTCGTGCAGCTTTCAGAGACTCACGTCCCCAGAGCCACTTGTGCCTTTCTCCCAGCCCTGCTCCGACCAGGCAGCTGGGACATTCCTGAGGTGCACGTGCAGCAGCAGAGGTGGGTAGTGTGGGGACATCTCGCGCTGGCAGTGGGGGGGTTCTTCCTTGAGGGACCCTCCCCAGGCCAGATAATGATGGTGGCTCCTCTCTTCCTCTTCCAGAGTGACACCCGCTGCTGCAGTGCCAGTACCAGGGAGCACATTGTCATCCACTGCTCCCCCCAGCCCACCGCAGCTGGTGGAAAGCATGGATGCGGCACTGGACAACCGCTGCCCCATATGCCTGGACACCTGGGGCAGCGCCGCTTATATTATGCCATGTTTCCACCAGTTTTGTTTCCCCTGCATTCAGCGATGAGCTAAGAGCAAGCCAGAATGCCCACTCTGCAAGCTCAGACTGACATCAGTTGTGCACTCGGTGCAAGCTGATGACCAGTTTGAGGAGTTGGTCATCAGTCCATCAGCAGCAGCATCCATTGATGCCAACAGGCCCCCTGCCCAGGCACCCAGCCCTCTGGCGGGTGGCCTTCATCCTGGGGCCAACTTTTCCGCCGGCACCCTGCTCTACTCCAGCCCCCGCTCTCCTGGATACACCGGGAGCTGAGGAACATCTTCCGGAGGCGGCGTTCAGAGGCACTTATCTTCGAGAATGCCATCATGGAGACACTGTGCCTCTTTGGACTGGAGGAAGACCTGCTGGCCTAGCTGTTGGAGCTCTACCTTGGTGAGAACGTGGCGATGTTTGTGCAGAACCTCCTCAACGTCACTGTGCAACAGTGCGGCAGGGAGGCCCACCGCCTGCTGGGTCTCCACATTCCACCTGCGGCCGAGCATCGGGAGGACATCCCCATGCCAGAACCTGGCCCATCCGACCCTGAAGTGGTGGCTCCTGCACCCAACCCAGCTCCCTCTCACCAGCCTGCGAGCTCCAACGGGGATGAGGTGTGCGGCACTTCAAGAGCCGATGAGGTGAGCGGCACTTCAAGAGAGTGCCAGCCACCCTCACTCCACCCCTGCTGCAGACCCAGTGGAGCAGGCAGCTCCTCATGAGGAGTCAGAAGAGGCAACAGCAGGTCCCTCCACTGCCAGGCAGGGCAGGGCGTGCCCACCTGGGGGGTCCCGGCAAGCCCCCAAAAGGAAGAACACCTCATCCCAGGCCTCTTCACCACCCAACAAGAGGCCACCCCGCTGGCGACAATAGAAGATCTGCCAAGAAGAGGGCCGGACAGCATCAGGAACACATGCCGGCGCCAAAGAACCCAAAGGTCATCAGGGTCCTATTCCACCACACATTGTACAAATAAAATCACATAAAATATGCCAGTGTTGTGAACTGCACAGTGGTCATTGCCATCCCCACCCCTACTGCTTTCTCCTCCCTTTCCTGATGCCGTGCCCACTCTTAGGCCTGTTGCGTTGCTGCCCTGACAGCACCCACTCGTTTCCTTAGCCGCTCCTGGGAAGGTGTTTCTAGCCTGGGGGGCTCCAGCCCATGCCCCGGCCTTGTCATCCCAGCCTGGTCTTCTTCTCACCACAGCCTCTGACCCCGCAGCTGGGTTTATGCCCTCCAGCCAGCCTGCACTGCTGGTGTGGCCTCACCATGGCAGCACCCAGATACCGCCCGCGCAGTCACTGCCTGGTGCTGCTGCTCTCACAGGGCATGTGAGGAGAACCCCAAGTTGCTCAGCGAGGGGAAGGGCAAATTGCTGCACCTGGGGAGAAACAAGCCCAGCACCAGGATAGACTGGGGACATGTGCTCAGAAAGGACCCAGGAGTCCTGCCGCACACCAACTTGCCCATGAACCAGCAACGAGGCCTGGCCGTAGAGCAGGCAAATGCTGTCCTGGGCTGCATTGGGAATGGCGTTGCTGGCAGCTCAGGAGAGGCGATCCAAGATCTTCTTTCTTGCCCTTCTTGAAAATTAGGATCACATTTGCCAGCTTTCGGTCAACTGGGACCTCTCCAGATCCCCAAGGTCATTGAAAAATGATTGAGAGAGGTCCTGCAGTGCCATCCACCAGCTGTCTGAGTACTCTGGGATGACTCCCATCAGGTGCCATGGACCTCTATGCATTCAGGTGCAGCAGCAAATCCCACAAAAGTTCAGGGTTAACTGGGAGTTTATTGTTCCCACCAGCTGAAGTCTACATCAACAGCCTTCCCCTCATCTTCCAGTCTGGTCACACAGTCATAGAAGGAGATAAGGTTAGACAAGCACAACCTGCCTTTCATGAACCCATGCTGGCTAGGCCTGATCCCCTGGATGCCACGTGTGATCTCACCCAAGATGATTTGCTCTGTAACTTTCCCTGAAACCGAGGGCAGGCTGACAGGCCTGTAGTTCCCCGGGTCCTCCTTACGGCCCTTCTTATAGATGGGAGACACATCAGCAAGCCTCCAGTCCTCTGGGACCTTATGAACAGCCAATTCCAACTCTTGTCTGTTGTCAGTGAGATATCTGGAAGCAATTAACTTCACTGACAGATGAATACGTTCATCACCACTCAAGAAGCCGAATGTGCCTGACATGATCAAACTTTCTGTTGGCAAGTGTACAGAAATGGTGGCAAGAAGGCTCCCATATCTTTCAAACTTTGTTGCAGCTAAGACCACTTGCTCTGACTCATGGGTGTGCCTGTTATAAATATGAAACACCACCATCCAGCCTGTAAAGCCAGCAAAGAGGTCCTTTGCAAACTTTCACCCTGTGCCAGCTAAAACTCCCCTGGGCAGTGCCCAAGCAAGGCTGAAGTGCTCCAGGAACCATTCCCAGCAGGTGGCTGGTTGTGGGACCAGAGATGTTCCCAAAGACATTTCTTTCACTGTTATAAGCACAGCTTCAGTGTGCAAATTTCCCAGTGATGTATAAATGTCATGCTGAGGATCACAGGGTCCTAGAATTGCAAAATAACACATTTTCTACAAAATTACTTCCTGTCTTTCTCTGAGCTTCTCTGATTGTACCAGGGAACAAGGGCAGGTTGTCCTAAGTTAACAAAACATAATACTATTGTTGCAGTGACCCCCTGGGAGCTCCAAAGTGCACATCACTCTGCAAACATATTACCAAAAGAAAGTCCCCACCATCAAATATTTATAACATAAACAGGACAAGAACCAACTGGGGTGTAGATGGACGGGGAACAGTGAGATGATCTTGGGCAACATGACAGGAAACTACTTGGCTGTAAGCTCTGCCACATTTTTGGTAGGCATGACTGGGTTTTTTTGAAAGTGTGAAAAGACATTTTCACATCTGGGCAAGCGTATCAGGATGCTGCAGATCAATCTTCACCCATTTCCCTGAGTAAGGCAGGTCATGCTGAGATGCACTGAAGATCGTCTAATGCAAAACCCATCTCTCCTCCAAACGGCAACTGTCAGGACACCTCTCCTGGGACTCCATCTTCCTAGTCTTTCCCTTCATTTTGTAGCAAATGCTTTATGTTTACACATTTTTACCTCTCCTGGCAGCCCTGCAACCTCCCAGCTGGATTCATTCCCTCTTTTACCTCATCACCACCAGTGAAAGAAGCCAAATACTCTTCATTATGTTCAACCTCATGATGTCCAGATTCAGTTCTTGCTGACATTTTATCAACTCTGTTACTTCGGATGGGCTTAGACAAGTCCAGCAAACTCTAACTGTCCTCTCAGGACAAAATCATGACTAGAGTTTTTGAGAGGAGAAGAGGACTCAGAGCCACAGCTTTTGGAAAATGGTAATGAGATCTGTGGCTGGTTTTTAAGTATATCCCTAATGCATTTGCAGAAAAAGGTTAAACCTTTATTTTCAGAAACTTTTGCTTCTAAGCCATCTTTGAAGCTCAACTCTGTATTTTTTAATAGAAACTTGAGAACCTTTGAAATTGAAAATTTTACTGGTTCGTCTGTCCCAGGAACCATCTCAGAGGTCCCAGACTCAAACAAATCCTCCTGGCCTGACTGCAGAAGAGCCAGCCTCCCTCAGCTCACTTTATGGTCCGTGGAGAAAAATAGGAGCTTCCACAGTTCAGGCTATCTAACTTCAGATGGTGCTTTCCAGCAAAATGAATCTTGTCCTAGAAAAGGACAAAACTTTCCCTAAGATGAGCCAAGGACAACTCACTATATAGTTTACACCTAAAGTTTGGTTAAATTAAGTTTATCCAAGAAGCACCACAACTTATTTTTGTGATTGAATTTCAGATTTATCCCTTTAAAGAACATTTCATTTTTGCTGACTGGTGATGTGACTATCTGGTGGACATGCTTGTGAGCACAGATGAAGAGCTTTGCCATCCAACTAAAACCAGCTGAGGTCTTGCACTGTGCTCACACACTTTGACAGTTTTCAAATCTTGTAACTCCATTTATCCCAGTCCAAGAAAAGGCCCAAGACCAGGTCTCCACCATATGAAGGAGTCACCTTTACCCAGGAGTGTTTCAGAGTACAGCAGCATTTTAGATTACCTGTCTGGTCAGTCCTCCAGAAAATTAATCTGCAGCTAACTCTTTCTCCAAGATTTTGGTTGCTTTCAGGTAGAAAGAGTTTCAGTCTACCCACTTCTTTGTTCAGGGGCAGTAGTTACATCTGTGAGGCACTGCTGAAATTAGGATCAACCTCTCTCATGTGTAGACTCCCCACTGCCTTCCACAGAGCTCTGGTGCTTATATATGCAAACAAATAATCAAAAAACAACAAACAAACAACACTACAATAAACATTGCAGACAGAGGATGTCCTAAGGCCTTGAGTGCACCAGCACCAGCTCCTCCACAGCAAGGATAAATCACTGTGTTTGATGCAAGTTTTGGATGAGATACTGTCTAGCAGCTCCTGTTATCAGAGCAGATATGCCCTCACTGTACAGCTTCTCCTCCCAGGGATTGCGGTGTGGCAGGACTCCATCACCAAGAGTCCAAGTTGCGTCCATTTTTCCTTTTTGCAGCTGTGTTCTTCAACCCAAAATATTCCTTCCTTTCTCTCATTCTCTTCTTCTTTTGTTCAAAAATAAAAGTTTGTGATGTTGCTTATCCTGGTTAAATAAGGGATAACCTCATGCGCAGCTTTCCAAAAGGTTTGCACTGTTTTTCTTTGCTCCTCCTTTGATTACCTGATGAATTCAACAAATTGCCTACCAGGAGCTAAGAGGGAGAAATAGCTCTGGGCAAGCAGGAGCTGTGAAGGCAGGCAAAACACACCAAAGAAGCACGGTTAGTGCTCTTTAACAGGAGGGGATAGCTATTCCTCTGCACACATAGTTTCCATCTCCTTTAGGAGACAACATGGGTCAAACACTACAGCTCAATTTATTATTGAACCGTGAGGGAAAAGAAAAGCACTGAAGGTCATCAGTATGAGTAATGACACTATGGAAGGTCTGAAGATCTGCCTTTGAGATATCTCTTGAAACCTTCCTACTCTCTTCCTTAACAGCCATTGAAGCGTTCAGTGAAGGCACCTGGGGAAAACGAATGAAAACCAGATGAACCACAACAAACAGGGGTCAGCAATGCATGAGCCAAAGGAGAGAGGATTACTCTCTGTCAATCATGCTGGATTGCTGGCTTCTGCAGCAGCTGGCCATGCACTGGACACTTGCACCATTGCAGCAGCAGCTATGGTGTCTCTCTTTGGGCATGGTGACAGGCAGGGTTGTGCTCACCCCAAGTTGCAGGACGAGTCAACTGTTCTTCACAGAAAGGCAATACAGGAAAACAACTACCTCCTGCTGAAATACTCATCACTTTAAAGATCAACTCTTCTTTAGTTGAGGTTACAAATATAGAAGTCAGTCTGAAAATTTCATAAATAAAAGACTTTAATCAGAGTTTGTAATTTCATAATAAAAGTGCATATGATCAGAAGACATGAAAGTTCTACCCCCACAGATATAAATTATATGCTGAATTTTACACATAAGAATATATTTTGTCAGCTATTTTTTTTCTGAGTCTCAATCTTAATTTTATTCTAAAATAACTTTCCTAAGTGGCATCTTTTATATAAAATAACATATTGACTTTCTTCTGAATTTAATCCAGGATGCAGGATGCCTTCATCTGGTTTCCCCCAGAATTCCCTTAAAGCCCAATAAATCTGTGACTATTTCCTCTCTGAAGCCTCGGAGGATATAGAATTACTTCACAACTCCTCAAGCCCGGAGCCCTCAGCATGGCTGATGGAGAGCCAAAATCAGAAGGGAGCTGCTGAAACAGGGACATGAAACAAAAATAGTCCCCTGGAAAGGAGCAAAACATAATGACAAAAGCAACTCCCTTTTGGAATTACATCATGATGATAATCAGAAATCACACTTAAGTGTTAAAAAAAAAAAAAAAAAAAAAAAAGCAACAACAAACCAACAATGATTCTCTGTGTGTTTGTCTCTACCAATTGTTAAAACAGTAGCAAAGTGTCATATGTTTCCAGTCATAGCCCATCACGAACAAAAAGTCTGTAACAGCACTTGATACGGTCATGGGCCAATGCAATTTAGTTTTATCATAGTACAGTCAGTAGTTCTTTACTTCTCCTGTAAAGGGATAAATTATGTTTCAGCTTTAATTTTATATAGTGTCATTTTTAAAAAAGCCACTTACGCTTCCCACATTGCTGTTTTACTGCATGATCCATGTCATATTAAGCTCTATCTTGGCATAAGTTTTATTGAGCATTACATTACTGCTGGCTTTGAAGTACAATTTCACGTGCACATTATAGGCTCGGGCTAAGGGAAGCAACAAACTGCTCTGGTTACAGCCTGGTTAAAATGCATCATTCCGTGACTGCAATGCACGATGCAGTGTGAAGAATTTCAGTCACCAATACTGAAAGAATATATTTTTTGCCACTTTCCCCCACATCTTTCCAACAAGGTAGAAATAAAAGCAGTGTGTCTGGCCACTATTTCGTTTGTATTCACATGAGGATCAAAGCACAGTTATGTAGATCCAATGCCTGTGTAAAGCCACCTGCTCTGTTTCTCCCATGCAGGGAATTTCCAAGGGCAGAAGCTGTTTATTTTATTTTATTTTATTTTATTTTATTTTATTTTATTTTATTTTATTTTATTTTATTTTATTTTATTTTTTATTTTTTTCTGCACATGGCAGGAGAGATGAAGTTCAGCCCCCCCCCCCCCAAAAAATCTGTGGCAGAAGCTCCCATATATGTGCCCTAATGGTCCACATATTTTAAAACATATTGCCCTGTACCTATTTGCAGACAACCCCCTAATAGCATTTTGAGGAGAGAAGGTTTCAGTGGCATGCTAAAGAGGTTGATGCTTCTGACTCATCGTGATTTTAAAACATGGTAGGGGTGGGGAGGGTGGTCCTGGGTGTCACAGGAATGGCTCCACCAATATCAGAATCTGCCCCACGATTCCACCTTCCCTGAATATCCTACAGTTAGGTCAGTGGCTGTATCACATTAGGGACCCTTCAGACATTTCAGCGTCTCACTGCATACCCAGATGATATTGCACAGATGCCTTGCGTTACAGGACCTGTTTCCTATGCTCGACTGTGCAGCTTTTCCTCTGAGTGGGGCAAAAATCACTTAGCAAGATGAAGGAAGATTGTTCGGTTTGAGCATGTCCTTATCAAAATGACTTTCGTTTCCGTCCTTGTAGTTTCAAAGCAGGATTTGTAGGCATGTCACTGCAGTTTAATGATCCCTCTCCTTTCTGCTGAGTGCTCCTAGCATTACAGAAGCTAAACCATTAAAATATGTGTTTCTCTCACAGCATGGACACTTGGCTCTAAGTATTACTTAAAAGACATGGGTAAACACAGGAAAAGATGTCTCAGCAGGAGGGAAGTGATTGTGGGGACAGTATGTTCTGACAGCAATTCAAAATTACCAGTAGGCTACAGAGTAGGAAGTCATAGATAACAAGTTGTTTTATTTAAATAGCCAGCGGGTCTCAGCCCAGAGAACAATAGAGTCTGCTCCTACAGATGGTGCCATACCCATGCTGGGAACTTCATTTGGTCAGGCTGATAAAAGCAAGAAAAAGGCAGATAAAATCACTGAGGAATGGACCAGGCTGAGAGGTTGGCTCTGTTTCTCCTTTTGCCCACAGCAGAGAAAGTCACATAAGGTGAGTGGCGGTACCACCGTGGTAAAGCTGAAAGGCAACAAGGCATGTCTGGGCTTTTCCAGCCTCAGGGTGGTTTTTATTTTTTTCATTTAAACACCTGTGAGTTTCTCAGGCCAAGTTCCACAGCCTTGCTGAGTCGGGAGGGGGATGCAGCACAGAAATTGGAAGGGGCAGCAAAGCACCCAAACCCTGCTGGGGACCCAGCCCTCAGCCATGCAGGGGTACAAACCAAGGCACAGCAGCAGACAGACAAGAAGCAGCATTCCTAGGGAAGAGAGGGACTACTTAACACCTTAGCTTGAGCTCTGCTTTCTTGCATCAGCAAGGAAGGCATCTTCACAACCCAACAGAGGTGTGTTTTGTGATGGTATCTGGGTCTCCTCTGTGAGAAATGATGATTTGGAAGAGAACCAGCTGCAAAATTCAGGGTTTAGGGGTGGCTCAAACCAATAAGTGCAATTTTGCTATGTTTCAAACAGGGAAAATTATGTAAAAATGACCCCCACTTCATGACACTTAAAGGGATAAGCTGAATTTACCCAGGGTCACTCAGCAGATTACTGATAGCACTTTGAAACTCCCTATTTGCACCTATAGGTCCACTACTCACACAAAGCTGCCAGGACTACATACAGGAGACGTACACACCTCATCTTTTCCTTCTATGCATCTCTTGCAACACACTGAGCAAAAGTCTCCATTATCCAAAATTTTATTTCCATGTGAAGCAACTTTAAATTACTTTTTAATGCAAACAGCAGTGAATTGGGTTCCTTTGATCTTAACAAAAGTAAAAATTACTCCAATAAGTAACTAAAGGCTCAGGTTTTCACTCACTCTCTTTGTGGTACCCAGGAAAGCTCATTTAATTACTGGCCATAAAAATAATGTGTTCCTTTAATATAGAAAGGAAGAAAAAACTCCCATCCTAGGAACCTGCTGTGGTTCTCTGTGCCATGGGGATGTGTATGTTATATTCTCCTGATCGTGGATAAGAAGTAAGCTTTAGGATGTCCACTTATATGCATCAGTGGCAGAGATATTCATATGAGAATTAGGGAGATATCATTACCTACAATAAACCCATTGACTACCCTTTAATGGGAGCCTAGGTTGGTATGGGACATGGCATCCTCTGAGACCAGCAAGTTTCCAGGAGCACTAAAAGGGGGCTGGGAGCAGTTTAGCTTAATTATGCACCATGCCTATGGTATAGGAAGACATTACACATACAGGGAGAGTGTGTCAGATCATTTCCCATCATTATCAGTTGACCTTGGACTGAAGAAAAGCACTACTTCAGGAAAGCAATAAACCATTGTCTGTGTTTCCCTGGGCACAAGAATAGGGGTGCTGACACTGCAAAAAGAAATATTTCATTTAGACATTAGAAAAAAAGCCTTTCTAACTAGAAGACCAGAGGAGGCCAATGGCTGAGTTTGGGCAAGTCATGCAGTGCCCATCATGAAACTAGGCACATCTCTGTAATGACTTGGCCAGGTCTAAAATATCTTGCCTCAGGGCAGGGAATGGATAAAAAGCCTTCTCAAGTTCTCTTCTAACCTTATTTTCCATTTTTCCTCCTACTAAATATTTTCAGTCAACTAGGATGTCTTTGTTTCTTATTTTCCCTTAAGAAGCATTTGGGAAGCTGTCTGTCCACTCAGCAGAAAGCTTTCTCTTCAAACCCCTTGAACGTATTAGCTGGCTCCCATCCATTTTGAATAAAACTCCTAAAGAAGAGCTGGGTAAGTTGAAGTCCAATGAGATTACCAGTTACCAATGGTGTTCTTGGATGTGGGGAGCATTCCTCCACTTGGGGAATGAGAAACGCTCATGCATTTCACGTATACCACCAAAAAAGCCACCCGAGGGGAGCAACTGTGATGTTTATGATTGGGCGATGCTTATTGTTGGTGATGATTGGGGTGGTGTTCAGAGCAGCAAACCCAAGATGAAAGATTTCATATCACATTACCAACCACCCAACCCAAGTGTGCCAACAAAATTAACAGAAACCCTTTGGAAACACATAGAATTCAATTATTTTGGCTATATTACCACATCCATGGCAAATTACAGGCTGTCTATTGGAAAATCTCCTCTCAGTCTTGCCATTTTTTGTTCTTCAGTTCTGTTTATGTTCCCAGCATTTTCACCTCCTGGCAAAGGCTCAGTGTTTTTTGGGAAGGACTAAAGATAGGCTTTTGCTCCACAGAACGCTATTTAGTGGTTGGACAAGGTTGCAATTAGACGGTGTGGTCTTCGATTCCTCTGCAGACCCGTGATATCAAGCTTGCGGTGTGACCTAAAATACTATATTCAGATACAAGCCCTGCCAGACCAAAGCAGCGCAGTAAATCTGATGGGTGTTTAGAGGGGAATGATAAGGGCTATGTAGTCACAGGCTTTCAAAAGCTGCTTCTTATCTGGAGTGTCTTCAAGGGGCTTGGAAAGGGATAGTGGAATCCATTGACTTTAAACACCAATTGCATCTGCTGCAGAGCCCATTTCTGTCAGGTGATGCATGAAGAGCCCCAGGGAGAGAAAACTACAAGTGCCCAAACGTAACAGTTCACTGGCACCAGCTTGGACTTCGAAAAGAGTACACCTGCATTAGCCTAGCAGCTCTACTCATGCAGAAATTAGGAGGGGGCTTCAAAACACTCCAACCTTTCCAAATATTGTAATGAGGTTAGAGGCGGAGCCAGGGTTTCTCTCCAAAATTTTAAGCAGAGATTTAAGTTTCTGCTCTTTTTCTTATTTCTCACAGGCATTTGAGATCTGAGATGAAGTATGCTTCAACCTGCAGGAGGGCTGCATGGCCAGAGGGCACTCGGTGTGATGCACATCCCTCAGCATGCACTTCACAGCCTGGAGAAGTGAGCAAGGAGCTCACATTCACAGCTGGAAATCATCAGCCTCCGTTAGCAAAATCAGGATATCTCAGGGTAAATGCTGTGCCACTAACTGCATGTTTCTGGTGTCTGTGCTGTGAGTTGTTTTTTGAGTTGTAGGCAGGGGGCAAACACACCTCTCCCAGTATTGTAGTGTCTAATCATTTCCCAAATTTTAATGTGTTTATCATCGCATCGACCCTCTGAGATATGGGATTAGAGGTAAGATTTTTGAAGCACAAAGTCTTGGGTCAGGTTTTGAAAATATTACAAAAGCATAAACATCTTATTTGTATTTAAAAAAAATCCAGTTCCACAAAAATGACCCAAGATGACTCTGATAGAGCTGGGACTTTGTGTTCCGAATCTCTCTCTAAAGGCACAGCATTCTTTCTGCCTTTAAAACACTTTTTGTTAATTTTAATTCAGACCCTTTAAGGCACTAAAGTAAAAATACAATCCTGGATTTACAAACAATTTTTTTGTAACAGCTACAAAATCATATAAATATTACTGAACCTAGCGACATCCATAATCAAATTAAATAGAGTTTTCTAATATTGTAGCTAAAGTTTCCTTAGAGCACATGGCACTATGGTATCTGTCTCTCACTGCATATGGAAAGGTCTGGGGAAAACCAGACAAATTAAACTAGAGCCACAGAATTATTTTGGTAGTACTTAAACTAAATTACATTGCATATTGAAAGACTGCTCCTTTTATTTCTTTTTTTTTTTTTTTCTGCACAAGTAACGAGGTTTTCCAACATCCTAACATGGGTTCACTATAAATCAGCCTTCCCAGTGTAAAACAAGCTAGAAAAGAATTGATCAAAGCTATAAAGAAAGATAAACTTTTGAATCCATACTCTGTGCAGGCGATATTATTTCTTGATGGCTACTGGTTTGTCTGGAGGCATACAGGAGGGATGAATGAACCCCATAGAAAGGTTTCAGTTCAATCAGTTCAGCTTTCAAAGCCAGATGAAATCTGAAAAAAAGTTTCTTTTACCCCAGGGAATTTGTGAGGAGAGAGATTCTCACCAACATCGGCGATTTCACATTAACCTTCAGGTCAGACCAACGTTGCATTATTAGCATTATTTAATTAACAAAATTCATGCTTTGAAACCTTAAATATTTGCAAATTCATCCCCTATAATGACTTTCATTCATTATTATTTATCTAGGGCCAGAGTCAGCCTGTAGCAGCTCTCATTTCCCGCAGCGGGAACAGCTGGGGGAGACAACCCAGTCACTCTCCGGAGGTGTTTAGATGGGAGCAGAGCTCCTCCAGAAATCTGACTCCAATTACGAACACTACGTGCTTTAAAAATCTGACCCTCGTGCTCAGTGTCGGCTAGACATTTTACAAACAAGTCTGATGATAATGGCATAGTCATACAGGCAAAGTGCTCCCAGCGTAGACGCAGCCCAGGCTTGGGGCTTTGCCAGCGCAGCTATTCGGGGATGGGCTCGCACCCTACAAGTGGGGCTCTGCTGTCCAGGTACAGCCCAAAGGAGCTGCCAGCCAAGGAGCCCGAGATTACCATCACATCTACAGAAATGTGCCACTTTGCTGTGAAAAAAAAATCAGGTTTCCCGGATTGCATCAGAAGAAAACCAGGTGCTCATGTTTGATGGTTATTTTTCAAAAAATCAAAACATTTTACTTAAATTCTTTAAGGAAATGTTGATTTTGTTATGATTCTTTTCCCATCTAAATTGTTTTAAATTTCATGTTTTCATTAAAAAAAAAAAAAAAAAAAATCACCCTCAAAATATCTCATTGAACTTAGAGTATTTTTTTGTCATGTTTGCCGATGTCTGCTCCACCTTTGTCATCAGCCCTCTGGATGGCCTGAATCAAAACACGTCACCTCCTTCCAGATCTGTTCTGTTGCTGGTTAAAGGGGAAAGTGATACTGACATGCTTGGTAAGTGCTTGAAGATTAAAATGCTCACACTCCTGATAGATGGAGAAAGTCTATGGGTATATACACAGGAGCTAATAAAGCTTTCAGTACCGCACCCTACCACCCTGTACCTACAGCGTTGGTAAAAATATCCACTGATGTATTTTACACCACTTTTTCTCATATCCATCCCTCTACCTGTCAAGTCCTCACACCCATGAAGTAATTGAAATGTGTGTGACTGGCGCCTGTAAGCCCAGCAGCAGCAAGGAATTAATCTGAACGACGGCATCTGCTAAACACTCTTCTAGGCCCCAGCTCAAAAATGATCATTTTACTCTCCCTTCTCTATGCCTCTGCCCTGGGACCCTGGGACTTCTGGATTTGGTATTTCTGATGGGGCTGCACTTGCCCTTGCCATCACCCAAGCTCCCAGGTAAGCCTGTATGGGTATGTGTCTACACAAACCAGTCCCTCGTCTAGATGCCAGTGTGAGCTCAGGCTCTGGTGGTCGTCGGTACCTGGGCTGCCCCTGCATCCATCGCCACACAGGGCTGGCCATCCCACCTCTGGGGTCCCTGAACCCTGTCTCTAAGAGCCAGCCATGCCAGGCATTTCAGTGGAAAGTACAAGAAACCCTCTAGTGGACGATTAGAGGGAATGGGTTTAGGCTCCAAAGTGTGAACATTTTTATTGCTTATTGGATTCAATGCCAGGTTGATCTGGCAACCAGTGTTCTATAGGACAACTCCTGGCTCCTTTTTTGTGTGTTTTTCTCCTGGTTTTGGACACACCTCAAGCCAATGCCCTGAGCCGGGCAAAGACTCTGTTCGCACAGGTTTTGGAGGCTTTGCCATGGGTAGCAAGGGCAAGGGACTGCATTTATGCCAGCTGGGTGGCATAAATGCCTCCATGAGGAGGCCTGGGCTGCTCTCTCTAACTGCATGTGAGGTGGTGGACTTTAGAGGTAGTCAAGCATGCAACTACCTAAGTACCTAAGATTTCCCCTCTGCATCCCTGCAAATCCAAATGCCTTCGAGGCTTTCCTGAAAGTCTTTGGGTAGTTTAAGCCCTCTGTAGCTCATCAGGTACTTGGTAGGAGCCTTGCCAGAGTCCCAGGGTGAAGTGCTGTCTCTGAGGCCAATGGTAAGAGCTGAGTAGGATAAGGATTTCCTCACATTAAGTTTCTAGGGTTGCAAAGTCCATCTTTCCTGGCCCTTTGTATTCCTGAAGATTTTATTTTTGGCTGAGCAGCATATACATTTCTGTGAGATATATTTATCTTAGCTACTCATTCCTCAGCTTAAAATCCACCTAGAAGAGCTATGGCTGTCAGGATGCTTTGACGCTGAGAATGAATGCAAAGCCTGCTCTGATGTGTGACTCTGCCCTGGTCAAACCTGAGAGCTGGCGTTGAATGTCACCACAGCCTGGCCCTCTTACCCTGTGCAGGGATGCTGCAAAGAGCCAACCTCTCAGACAGTGCAGGGGCTAAGATGTGCATGGATGTGGATATGACCAGGTCAGTTTTAGCTCAGGCTACCTTTGCTACTTGTTCAGCCTCTCAGTCAGCTCCACACCCAGTCCATGCCGAGTACCCTATTTCCAGTGCCCAAACTAGCCAACTGAAAAGTTTCTTCAGCTCCACTTTTTTTTGACATATAATATGTGGTCCTTGAAGTGTAGACACAACCAGAGGCATCCAGATGGACAGGGCACTGGTAGAGCCTTAGCATGGCCCAGAGATGTCCTATGCTGTTGGAGACAGAAGACTTTGAAGTAGAAGGCACTGTATGATCAGCATGTAGCTTTAATTTGTCACTGTTGGTAACCTTCGGTGTCCTTCTCTCTGTTTTATGCCCACTTCAGGACTAGTCACTGGTACCAGAGTCGTTCAGTGATGGGTTTTCGGCTTGAGGCAAAAATGCAAGCATTCTCCAGGGAGACAGAGCTGTTGTACAGAATCGTGTCCTCCTCACAACCATTAGAACACAATCCCCAAAACACAGCCAGGAATACTTCCTTTGGTAAGTCATCCTTCCTCCTCAGCCCTTGCTGCCCATCCTTTGTACATCAGCTGAGCCCCTTCTCAGGAGTTGAGAAACCCATGTTCAGTTCCTTCCTTTGGCTTAGAGAGTGCAAACACCTATTTTCCCATCTTGGGGGGCGATGTCTGCCTCCCCCACAACATGTGGAGGGTGACAATGAACCCGTTTCAACTCTCCTGCTTACAACTGCTCCAGTGTGGAGGAGAGCATTCAAGCTGTATGGTGCTGGGGAGAGCAGAAGCAGTACAGGAGAACACCTCTGTGCCCGGATAGCTTGGGTTCCTCTAGGGGAAGCAAAGCGTGTTTTTTCCTCTTGGAGTTTGTTCCAGAATTTTATCCTATTCCTATTTAAAACAAATACATAGGCTAGTTCAAGTAGCTGCAGCAGTCAGCAGCACCGGAGCAGACTTCAACAGGGATCTCTCAGTTTCTCACCGGCGTTAAGGTGGAGAGCGAGCTGCCATGGCTCAGTGAGCACCTTAGAAAGGATGCTTGTCAAGTATAAAATAATGTTCACAAATTAAAGCAATTAAACTTAGGATGTGGTATGTCAGAAGTGGAAGAAAAATGCAGTCTCTGGCATCACGCTGGGGTGCGTTTGTCACATAATGTCTGGGGGAATCCCAACAGATAGAGGGACCTTTCACTGGATGCAGAAAATGAAACTCTCATGGTCATCCTAGGTTATAAATGGGACCGTTGTTGATTTTCTTCATGCGAAGCTTGTCTGTCCCCAGCAAAACATTAACAGTCCTGGAGAAAAATTCACACAAGCAGATTTTCTCCCCATTGAGCTCCCCCTTTCAGACACAGCCACGTTTGCTCCCAGCTCCGACCACAGCTCAGCCATCAAAGTGCCTTTTGTATGTCCCTCCAAAATAGTTTATTCTTCTCTGGCAAACAACATCATTTAGCACTAGCTGGAGGAGCTGAATGGGCTCAAGTTAGGAAAACCAGATGTATTTGAATCATCTGTCAAAATTAGAGGCCAGCGCTTGATCTATGGCAAGGTAATGAAAAGAGTCACTCATACATTAATAGGGCCAAGTCATAGGAGCACTGCAAATCACGGAGCGGGATATTGTATGAATGTGTCAATGTTACTGATATCCAGGGGCCCGTTACCGAAACACGCACTGATGAAAGACTTTGTGTGTGCACGCAGAAACAAGCCAATAAAGTCCTGCTCGTTGCACAAAAACAAAAACAAGATCTCAAAAGGCTGCACAACATTAAAACAACAATCTCCTGTTACCTTGTTACCCTCTGTGCTATCACTGGAGCAAGACACTGGACCTGAGAGACTTTTTAGTATTTTTCTAAACGTTTTTTACAGACTTAACAGCCTACCTCCAAGGTCATGCCATCAAGAGGGAGAAGTGATGACTCAGATGCCATCGGTGAGTTTAACACCCTGTCCTGGTCTGCTGTTATTTATTGCTGGTTTTATAGCAGGGCCTCAGTGCATGAAGTCTTGTACAAACACATAGTGAGGACAGCCCTGGCGGAGGGCTTACAGTTGATAAAAGGGGGCTGCAAACTGTGCCTCATGCGTTGCTAGTGGTGTGCCAACCACCTCCAGGGTGAACACAGGAGCATCTCCCTGCATTTTGGGGGAGATGCTTCCTTCAGGCACCAAGAAATGTCCAGCATGGGCCTCATATTTGTGCAATGGTTAGTCTTCAGCTAGGGCGTCTTTTGCTCTGTGTAGTGACCTGAAGTTTGATGACTCTGGTCTGAATGTTATGGCTGGTGGTGAAGGACATGCTCAAGGTCACACTGAACATTAGGGGCTCAGTCAGGAATAAAACCCAGACTTCTTCAGTCCCGTCTAGATGCCAAGGCAAATGGGTGCTGGAGGAAGCAAGTGGCCCCTAATAAACATCGCCCTTATGATATTCTCACAGCATTTGAAAGGCTTCCTCATGAATAGATTAGAAAATGTGCAGAATCAGATCTGCAGCTAGCACCATCAGGAAAAACAGCTTCTTTTGAATTGATTTAGCTGTCAAAATTTGACACCAGTCTACACCAACTGAGGATTCAGCCCCCTATTCTTGGCAAGTGATTTATAATGAAAGAATGTGGATACACTTAAGCAGCTTGCTCTTTTTTATTTTAAGATCATGATTCGTTCCAGATTGGTAATTAAATTTAGTTCTTTCGGTGATAGGAACTGCTCTGACAGCTGCAAATCATAATAATATGCATTTGTGTACGTTTGTGTCTACATCCTTGTGCATTTTTGCTGTTGTAGCAACGAATACAGTCACTGACTTAAGAACATTACACGGTATTTTGAAATTGTTCTTGTAAACAGCCAGTGCTTGCATGATCAGGGCAGAGGGGTGCTCAGCTAACGACACCTTCGCCTGCCTCCCAGAAAGACCTGTCTCCAAACAGCAACATCTCCACCTATGATGTTGGTTGGGTCAGCCCCAAATTAGCCCAGCCACAACCCCCAAATTAAGTGCTTATTTGTCCTGCTGAGCTGCCTTCTTGCTGCAACGTGTGCCCCACACTGCTCTGTGCCTTGTGGGGCTGTCCCAGCACACTGGGACTGTTCCCCTGGGGATGGGTGGAGGTGGCAGGAAGGGATGGGAGAGTTATTATCAGCTGAGTAATGTAATCCAAATCTTCCCCGGAGCTGTGGCAGATTTCTAAGTGAAAGCAAAAGAAATGCTCCAGGCAATGCATCCTGCTGGGGCAGCTTGTCCCAGCTGGGAGCACCAGCTAACCAGGATGATTTCTCAGTGGGGGCAAGGAAAAGGTTTGGAGCAGCTCCCAAGCTAGAGCTTGCGCTCATCCTGATGTGAAGGCATGCCTGAAAGAACCCACCCCCCTATTCAAAAGTGTGCTGCAAGGCTTAAATTTGCATTTAGATGGCAATCACAAATAGAAATGCCACCAAGATGTTTCTTTAGTTCTGGAAATTCAGCAAAATTCAAAGCTGTTTTTATGATGCTGCCAGACCCATTTCCATTGATGGGAATTAATTTTTCCCAAAAACTGAATGGCGTGATAGCGTGCCAGTTTTGATTCTCCTAGCTGGTGGCTCTGGTTGCTGAGTCTGGTCTCTGGGCATGCAGCATGGATCCTCCACAGCTTCACATGTGGCTCCTGTGACTGATGGCCACGTCCTTGAACCCCACATAACCCGGTCTTCTAGTCTCTGATAGATCCGTAAGATAAAATCCAGCTTCACTGGGATTTATTTTCATCCCTCTAATGAAAGTGTTTTGATTCGTTTTGCAGCATGGTTTAGAGAGCAGGAAATTTAAAACCAGCTCAATGTGCAGTAGGCTTGAACATGGAGATTTGCTGTCAGCCCACCCAACGGGGGTGCAGCTTAGTGCATGATGGAAAAGGCGGTTTGGGGGGTTCAGAAGCAATTTCCTCACTCTACCACCAACTCAGTCCTCAAAGAGCAGCAAGCTGTCTACTGTACCTCTTCCTGAATGTGGGTGAGAGTCTGTCAATCAATTTGATAATCCCCAAAACTTGTCTGAGATATGACTCCAGGCTCAGGAAATAAAATTTAAAAAGTCAACATTACGGTAAAAGGAAAATTATCAGCTGTAATTTTCAGTAGAGTCGAAATAGGAAAACTGCAGCATTTACAATTTGTGTAAAAGAAACTGGTAATCTTTAACACTTGTGTTATCTTGTGTATTCCTCAGTTCAGGCCATACATGTCACTGTTATAGGATTAGCCTCAACAAGTCACAGAGCCAGGGACACAGAGCTGAGCCTTAGAACTGACAGGTGGTAGATGAGGGAGAATGTATAGGTGTAAAGGGAGAATGTAAAGGTGGTACGAGGCAATCTTACTGTCCTGTGCCTTCACCAGCACCTCCCTGCCAGCTGTCACCACTGGCAAATGTGGAATAGCTTTTGATATCTTGTTTTTCTCTGTCGGAGTATCAGCTGAGTTTGGATGGAGTTTAGAAAGCTAACAGGAATGCTGGTTTTAATTTTAGGGGAGAAAAAACAACCCTTCTGTGCTTCAGTTTGTTTTCCAACTTTCAAGACAGAGACCACATCCTCCCTGGTTTACTGCTTCTCCTTATCTGACAGACGGGGTCATGCTGCAGGGATAAAACAATATACTCTCAATGCAGAGGTCTCGCATGTTTATTGGGAATAACTTCATCCCTAGCCGACTCAGTGTGTTTTTAAAAAACATCTTTTTTTAAATAGTTTCTTTGAAGGCTAGTATTGGGGTTGTGTCCCTTAATTCTTCAGAGAAAAGTGACCTTTAAGCCTCCAATTTTGAAAACCGTTCCAAACCATGGAGCCCCGAGTGCCAAAACCTTTTCACATTCAAATCTCTTTCAAGCAGAACAGGGAGAGGAAGACTGGAGTTAGTGCACTCAAATGACCTCATTTGCCACATCAGAGCACAGAGAATTTATTCTATAAAGAGCATCCGTATGTGTGCAGTATCCAAGATGCCTTGTTAGCCAGTTGCTTCAATATTGCTACTAATAAGCCAGCTTTTATATGGTATGGTTTGGCTGGAATCAAACATATGAATTCTACATCATACAAAATTTTGAGGTCCTGATCAGCAAAGCCACTTCAGCACATGTGTAGGTTCAAGCACACAAGCATGGAGATCATCAGAACTTTCCACCAAAAAATGTTTTCCAGTGGAAAATTAGCTGTTAGGTATTTGGGGGGGAGGGGGGGGAGTTTTTTTAATTCTTTCTTTTTTTTTTTTTTTTTTTTCTTTTCTGAACTAATTTATTTCCAAAAGTTCTTCTTTTTGAGGAAGATGCCAAGTACTCCTTTAATTGAAATATTTACTTTGAAAGAAAAATCTTTAGATCCAGCTTGTTTTCCACAGCAAATGGTGGGACTTTCAGATCCTTTCCTTTTTGCCCCTCTTCTCTTTTATGAGCTTGGCCAAGTTTTATCTCCCACAACATAACTGTTTTCTCACATCATGACAGAAGACTGCGGTGTATCACAGGAAAGAGAATCTGAGCAAGTCTGGTTGATTGAGGCAAATGTGAGTATAAGGCACTTACATAGCAATTTCTGCACAGTAGAATGTTAGCATTTCTGACTTTAAAAAAATAAAATAAAATAATAAAAATATTTAAAAAAAAAACACAAACACACAGTATTCTGCTGAAAATAAATTACCCTTTATTGAGAGAAGATTAAACTTTCCTGCAGAAGATACTAAGAAAACAATGCTGCTTTCATTTTTGTTCTGAAACTGAACTGAAAGCAGTTCTGAAGAATTTCTGAAGAGGCAACTTCTGAAGAAACTCATATTAGGACAAAGAAGAGGGATTATTCCTGGGTAAGGCCATCAGGGCTTAAAACAAATTATTTTCAAAATTAACTTCAAGCAGCAGCTTTGTGTCACAACGTCACCCTTGTAGAAGCACCTTACGATGAAGAGATGCTCTTCTAAGCTTTGAACGGTGCAAGTTCATTGTCAAGAGCATCAGGTTGATGAAGGGAAGCTTAACTCTATGTGAGAGTAGCAATTCCTCCTAAAATAATGCATCCTGTTCTTTGGGACCATAAGTGCTCGTGTCTGAGACTGCAGCCCGTAGTACAGGGCTGTTAAATATAGCTGTGCATTAGCCTGCTGGATGCAGAGAACAGGGCACGCTATGAATAAATCGATATCTGCGTGGGCTGCACCATGGGAGCTGTTACGGTTATGGATGCTTTGCGTTTAGTTAAATGCTGGCAGCCTGCTCGGTGCTGGCCAGGATGCTCTAACGGAGACAGTGCTGTCTCCCAGGACTTGCACTCTACGTGTCGAGCCTCAGAAAGGCAGGATGTGACTGAGAAACCCAGAGGAGGGATTTGTTCGGAATTGTTCTAATTATTTAAGGCTTAACTCGGCACTTGCTCACGTGCATTGCTCACCAGCAGGACTCATTTCAGTGCAGAGCTCCAAGGAGGTTTAACTCAGCTCATACTGCCCTGAAACATATAACTAGGGGTAGATAATGCCACCACCTCTTACCTGCAGCTGCCCAGAGGTTTCTGTGGGATCCTTAGCCCTGTAATTGGCGAATGTGCACAGCAGTGACCTTGGTACAGATGAGAGCTCACAGTCCACCTGGGGAAAAAAAGCAGAAATCAGAAATAATGGCAGTGCATTATAAGGGTGCTTAAAAGCTAAAAGTTGTATCTAATCATCAATCACTGCTTTGCTTGGTTGGGAGAAACTCTAGAACAAAGCACTGAGAAAAATAAGCTAATTTCTTGCTTGTGTTTCAGGACAGCACTAGGAAATATATATAATTGAAAATGCTTCTCCTGGAGAATTGTGCGAGGAGAGGAGAGGAGAGGAGAGGAGAGGAGAGGAGAGGAGAGGAGAGGAGAGGAGAGGAGAGGAGAGGAGAGGAGAGGAGAGGAGAGGAGAGGAGAGGAGAGGAGAGGAGAGGAGAGGAGAGGAGAGGAGAGGAGAGGAGAGGAGAGGAGAGGAGAGGAGAGGAGAGGAGAGGAGAGGAGAGGAGAGGAGAGGAGAGGAGAGGAGAGGAGAGGAGAGGAGAGGAGAGGAGAGGAGAGGAGAGGAGAGGAGAGGAGAGGAGAGGAGAGGAGAGGAGAGGAGAGGAGAGGAGAGGAGAGGAGAGGAGAGGAGAGGAGAGGAGAGGAGAGGAGAGGAGAGGAGAGGAGAGGAGAGGAGAGGAGAGGAGAGGAGAGGAGAGGAGAGGAGAGGAGAGGAGAGGAGAGGAGAGGAGAGGAGAGGAGAGGAGAGGAGAGGAGAGGAGAGGAGAGGAGAGGAGAGGAGAGGAGAGGAGAGGAGAGGAGAGGAGAGGAGAGGAGAGGAGAGGAGAGGAGAGGAGAGGAGAGGAGAGGAGAGGAGAGGAGAGGAGAGGAGAGGAGAGGAGAGGAGAGGAGAGGAGAGGAGAGGAGAGGAGAGGAGAGGAGAGGAGAGGAGAGGAGAGGAGAGGAGAGGAGAGGAGAGGAGAGGAGAGGAGAGGAGAGGAGAGGAGAGGAGAGGAGAGGAGAGGAGAGGAGAGGAGAGGAGAGGAGAGGAGAGGAGAGGAGAGGAGAGGAGAGGAGAGGAGAGGAGAGGAGAGGAGAGGAGAGGAGAGGAGAGGAGAGGAGAGGAGAGGAGAGGAGAGGAGAGGAGAGGAGAGGAGAGGAGAGGAGAGGAGAGGAGAGGAGAGGAGAGGAGAGGAGAGGAGAGGAGAGGAGAGGAGAGGAGAGGAGAGGAGAGGAGAGGAGAGGAGAGGAGAGGAGAGGAGAGGAGAGGAGAGGAGAGGAGAGGAGAGGAGAGGAGAGGAGAGGAGAGGAGAGGAGAGGAGAGGAGAGGAGAGGAGAGGAGAGGAGAGGAGAGGAGAGGAGAGGAGAGGAGAGGAGAGGAGAGGAGAGGAGAGGAGAGGAGAGGAGAGGAGAGGAGAGGAGAGGAGAGGAGAGGAGAGGAGAGGAGAGGAGAGGAGAGGAGAGGAGAGGAGAGGAGAGGAGAGGAGAGGAGAGGAGAGGAGAGGAGAGGAGAGGAGAGGAGAGGAGAGGAGAGGAGAGGAGAGGAGAGGAGAGGAGAGGAGAGGAGAGGAGAGGAGAGGAGAGGAGAGGAGAGGAGAGGAGAGGAGAGGAGAGGAGAGGAGAGGAGAGGAGAGGAGAGGAGAGGAGAGGAGAGGAGAGGAGAGGAGAGGAGAGGAGAGGAGAGGAACAATCAATATTTGGAGTCTGCTGCCCTGTAAGCAGATGCACTATCCCAGGTTTTCTGCCAGGGAACAGGTTTTACAGCAAAATAATGAATTTAGTAGAATAGCTGATATTTATCCCAAGCAATGTTAAACTCAGCTCTTTCTTCTAAAAGTTCAGGATGCCTTATCTGACCCCAAACGTGCACTCTGTGGGGACACAGGAGACAATGCCATCCTTTACTGGTTACATCTTACTCTGCTCTAAGGTTTCTCCTGTTGCGTGATGCGCTAATCTTTGCACATCTTTCTAACTGTATCTATTGTGCCAGCACAAAGCATTTGATTTAATCACCCCATGAAACACTGGTGTGTGTAACAGAAGTTCCTCATCCCTTCAGCCACACAGGTGTGATGGGAACAGCAGGCAGAGCCCTTCCGGCTGACCCAGAGCACCCACTGCCTCCTTCCCCCCCTTAGAGATTGCTGGGATAAGTGAAAAGAAATACAGAATGCCAGGACCAACACGACCCCACACCTCATTCCCATGGTGTACAATGCACCTAACAACTGGTTCTTTCAGAGTGCTGCCATTAAAATAAAACATAAAAAAAAAAAAAACACATCACGTTCTCTGGCACTGAGCACAGTGTTTTCCAGGTATCGCTGATAGCCGGGTGACATCTCAGCTCTCGGTGCTTCTGAGTGAGAAAACACTGGGCTCTTTTTTCATGTAATTGGAGCTGCTGAAAGTTTGTTTTGTTGTTGTTATCACTTTCTGCTAAGTGCCAAGTGAAAGGACATCGGGAGCCAAACAGAGAGGCTGCTGGGGAGAAGTGCGGGCACCCTGTGCCTCCCTCCTCTTCTGCTCTGAACCAAGATGAGCTGGGGGCAAGGGGAGCTGTTGGGGATCACTGACCCCCCCAGGAGCACATTCATCTCCCAGGGTCATCCTGGCACTGTGCCTCCTTCCACACCCACTTTTTGGGACCGCCAGGCCCATGGGCCATGCTCCTCTCCCCTCCAAAGGGTGAGCAGGAGGTTCAGAAACCTTAGGGATAAATTCACGACCTGTCCTCCCAGCCCTCCCTCTTCTACATCCACAGCTGCCTTGCTGTGGGATTTGGGATAAATGGGTGGGAATGGGTACAGCACTGGTAAAGGGGACCACCTTCTGCAGGTTGCCACCATCCTGCCCAGGGTGGTAGGACAGCCCTACCCCACGCACCCTCTCTGAAGGCCACCGTGCCTCTGGGTGAGTATTTTTTAGTATTTATTCTCAGCACTGTACAGCCAGCCAACAATCTGCAGAACGGGAGCAAGTGTAAAAAATTGGGCTCCTTTCCAATACGTCTAATTCAGGTGACAGGCTGGATTATCCCTGAAGGTTTTGGAGAAGTACTTTCTTCCTTTCTTTGACTATATAGGGAGAACTAATTTTGGTTCCCAAGTGTGTCAGGCTGGATCTGGGCCTTGGATTCCTGTTCAGCTGAGCACTCTGGCACGTGCCTGTTTTTGAGTGGGTGCTCGAGACCCTGCAAAGTTCGTGGCACTTCACATGAATCCGAAGGTAAGAGCACACTTAAGGCTTTCGCTAGATCAAAGCCCCAGTGATGGGAGCAGACAGCAATGAATCTGAGATGCAGGCAAGAAGCTGAGCTTCCTCTCATGCTCCCTGCCAGGGAAGGCTCTCTCAGAAGAAAAAGTGATATTTTACTCATTTCCTTCAGTCTGCCATCTCAGCCTCATCTGGGACCATCCTCAGAGGGCTGCAATCTGTGTGCAACTGTCTCTGACAGAAACACAGACGTTGTGACAACTAATGAAGCCTGGATGATTAACAGGAGGAAAAAGAAATAATAAAAATGGAGAATAAATGATTAGCATTTGGGCACATAAAAAAAAAAAAAAAGAATGTCTAAAAATGCTGTTTGTTTCCACAGAGAGAAGATTCACTTTTGCTTCTGGAAATAATTTTAATGTAATACATGTTCACTTATGTATTTAGTACTACAACAGTAGTCTGATGATAAATATATTTAATGTTATCCAGGGGTTTCATTTGTGAGCGTTTTGATATTTTTCTCGGAATCAGCATGGTATAGTAAACAGAACTGAATGTTGCCTTTTGTACTTCAAAAGGAGACATGTCTTAGGTGAAACCTATTTGCAGAGGAAGGAGACAAAAGGTACATTTAGGGATTTCTTTACTATCAATACTATCTATCAAGAGCTCAGGCATGACTTATTTATTTATTTATTTATTTTGCTACTAAAAAGTAACAAAAACTGAAAACAAAACAGACCACCATGACCTAGTGGAAATCCCACAGTATCTCTATTCCCCCATCTCCTAGGTGGGAGTTCCTTCCCATTAGGACTGGATTAGGCTAAATCAGATTATGCACCACAGACAATGGTGTCCATGAGCTGCAGACAAAAGGTGTCAGGGCAAATCTCTTCTCAGACCCACCAATATTATGCTGGAGCAAGGCGGTGAAATGAGCCCCCTGCATCAATGCTTCTCTTGTGGACAGGCATTAGTGCAACAGATCAGAGGTGGGCTGGGCATATTTAACATTAATGGAAATAAATCTTTGCCCACACAGCTACGTCTATACCAGGTGAAAATGAAGTGCAAGCTGTAAACCAACTGGCATCTTTCCCTTATTATTTTCCCTTATTTTATCCTCTGTTGGACAGTTGCAGAGCAAAGGCACGAGGCAAATGCATCTTTTGGGCAAAGCACTGACTTTGGGAACCCTCACCAAGGCTCTCCCCAGCCCTTCAAGTCTCAGCAGTCTCTGAGAGAGCCCAACCTCTTGAATCAAGAGAGGAGGTGAATTAAACTCTCATCAGATTGGAGCTGGCATTATAATGCAAGAATATGCAGTTGCAACCCAGCAAGAGCAATGCAGGTGAAACATTTCCAATTCCCTTCTGCTAAGGGCTCTGTAGGGTTTGGGGATGTTACAGCAGTTCAAAACACCCGTTACTAGTGAGTTTCCATGTATCTGCGTGTATGAGTGTGCGTGTGTGTGTGCTGTGAGCATAGAGTCTACTCTGAAGTATTTCAGATAATTACAGAAAGCATGAAGCTTTGCAGGCCTTGCTGAATTAAAGCTTCTAATTTATTTATTTCCCTAAAGCATAGCTGTGGGTTTAGTAATTTATACTTTTACGTTAAGATGCTCATGAACTATCTGGGCTGTTTTTTATGACTAAAGCCATTTACATACGTTTCTCCACTTTAAATCTTGCTCTCCCTAACAAATGACACTCCCAAGCAGGCCTGGGCTACCAGATTAAGCAGTTAAAAAACGTGGTCTTTCACAGTGCCTTGAATAGAAAATCCCACTTGATTTAAACACTTAGAGTTGCCTAGTCATAACTGTTAGCATAAGAGTAGTTACTTTAGACTAACTCTCCCTTTAAAAAAAGATGCCCTTATTAAGGCATTTGGAAGTCAGTATCGTCTTTTCTGTCCTCTCCCAGGTTTTGCACAGCTGAATCCTGACCTACATTACGTCATCTAGCCCTGAATTTGATGTAAGCCAGGGTGAAATCTGGCTTATCGCCTGTCTTATAAACAAGGAAGGCCTGAGAGCATTTTTCCCTTTCCAACCTGGGCTGATGTCACTGTATTGCGGATGTATTACTCATATCAAAGACTTTCGCAAAGAAACTTGAAGTCCGGGAAAACTACAAGGCAAAGTCTGGTGGCCACTGAAGCCCTCCAGCTGGGCAGTGCCAGCAAAGTACACCAGTAGAAGGGACGCTATCACTATTGCTATCACCACTATCACTATCACCACAACAATGCAAACAAAATCAAGTGGAAAATTGTCCTTCCACTTGGAATCTTGTATTTTTTTTTTTAATCATGTCAACACAATCTATTGCAGCAGAGCAGCTTTATATATTCCAGCCCAAATGGGATTCATATACAATAAGTTTTTATTAACAGATACTGGATTTTAGTTGCCTCTGGAATAATGATGAGATATCTAAGTCTTCAGTGGAAAAATGGCTCGGGTAACTTGGCAAAATTTTCTTCACTCCTCTTCTGAGATGTGAGAGGGTGAATAGACCATAGAGGAGACAGCATGGTTCTGCAAACCCTGAGGACATATTCCTGAAGCTCCCCAGACTCAAAAGCCTGATGGACAATGAGTTTTCAGAGGTTTCTGAGTAAGCATTTTCACAGTTATTGCTCAGAAGTTTGTCTCAGGCTGACAAAACCAGAGTCAAGAGTATTTAGCAGGGTGTGCAGCACAGGCTGGCTAATTCTCTTCTCCCAGTGTTCAGAGACTAGCAACTGATGGCAAATGCTTTGGCCATCAATAAGAGAACACCATGGTAATGACCATGTAGAGAAATGAGCTCACCTAGAGTTTTCTCCTCTACGTATAGCTGGAGACATGCAGGGAAAGAGAGGGAAACTCAACACTGACAATCTTCTGATATTCTCCAGGTAGCCTACACGGGGCTCTTGAAGAAGGATATGTAGTAATACCAAAATAGAAAATACCAAGTTGCACTTCTAGCTATTTTTCCAAGGAAGGTTGTTCCAATGATCTCGGTTCTACCTCAGTTCTTGCAGACTGTGATGGTAGGGGTTGGCAGAGGCAAAGGGACCCCATCCAAGAAGCAAAATGAAGGCTGCTGCCAGCCCTGTGCCTCCTCTCCAGGTTGGTGTTGGACCTTCTGAGCTCCTCTTAGCAGCCCCACCACCACTCTTGCTGAGCCAGGATGTTCTCCCAGTTTGGACATTCCCACCATGGGAGTCCTCTGTGCATTAACACAAAATACTGCACTTTGGCAAACAAAACACGACATTTTTTCATCGTTATTTACTCTGAAACATGTGCTTTGGCAAGTACGTCCTCTTTATTTCTGTGAAATCTAACTGCAGAAACAGAAGATAAATGAGTACGTCTAATACTGCAGCACAGTTTAGAAATATGGTCCAGTCTACCCTCTGATGCAAGACTGAACCATTTTTAAACCTTGGCTACAGATGCTATATTGTCAAATACACATACACAAAGGTCATTAGAGTTCAGTCTGATTTTTTTTTTTCTCTTTTCTAGCAGTTGTTTAGGTTGGTGCTTGAAAAAAGAAGTATTGCTTTATACTTAAATTATATTTACATTTGAGCATAGAAATTCAGCAATAAGTGGGGATTGAGAATGTATTTTCTTCATTGCAAACCGTCAATAGCTTTTCCAAACACTTATGTCTTGGAAAATTTCCACACATTTTCCCTTGTGATCAAGGGACACTTATCTTAAACCACTTAGGAGCTGACATGACTGCACGGTAGGTCACTCTGACCACATAAGAATATTTTGCCAGGAAGAACAAGGGGGAGGATTACAACCCCGTCTTTGGTACTTCTGACATGCCGGCCCCGAAAGCTGTGACTGTATAATCTGTCCTTCGGTGTATTTACATTCCTGAGAATACAGGCAGTTTAAGATGTGTTTTAAGCAATTTGTTGGAATCTAGTAAAAGGAAAATCTTTTAGGGGATCTGCTGTGGTAATGCCTATTTATTTTATCTTCCATTTTCTTTTTTTTTTCCTGCAGAACTGTGAATGTTGATGTTGAGGCAGAAACAGGACTTTATTGGGACTGCCAGTGGTTCAAAGATGAAAAGGCCTCGAGAGGCTTTTTGTTATCAAATTCCACTTATCCTCCCTGTTGTAACTTTCATCACAGCTGAAGGGATGCTGCCAAAATCTGACTTCACTTCGGAAAGTGCCAGGATACGCCACTGGAGTTGCAACAGAAGAAAGACAGTGGGAAGGAGACAGAATTCAATTCAGGTTATGGCCTGCGAGAGGGGGAAAAGGCTGAGGGAGAAAGAAAATGGTTTTGTGTTGCTTCCCAAATCTTCCCCGAAGTTGCTAGGCAGGTGGGGGAGATGAGGCCAGCCCCACTTGCCTGCTCTGCTCTTTCCAACAATCACTTTTCAGACCGTTTTTTCCTGCCACATGGGGAAACGGGAAAGGTTCCCACCAAAGCACTGCAAAGCCTGCCCCGTGATTCCTGCCAGCTCTCTCCTCTTCTATACAGCCGGCAAGAAACTGCAGCCAAACTGCAGCTGAGCAGGTAGCGTGCCGCTCTCTTCTTCCTGAGCATCTCCCAACTGCACAACTGTTATTTTTCTTTGACCCACTTTCAGCCCTGTGATTATGTGTTGCTGTCTGGAGAACAAGGTTTTAGGGCAAAGGACCACTCTTTGACATATGTTTGCTGAGTTTGTAGAGCAATGAGAATCCCCAGATCTATATTTGTCTGTAACTACATTAATGATGCTAATAATATCTGCATGACGAGTTGTATCAGCCAACATAATCAGGAGGGACAAGAAAGCTTTGTTGCCTCCATTCTTAGACCCTTTAGAAGTTCTTGCTTTCCAAGTGGAGATGCTCACCTTTATCTCAAAGTCCAACTCTTCTTGTTCTGCACTTCAGTTTTGCCCAAAATGGAATATCTCATCTTAATAATCATTTTGGAAAATTGTGCCTTATTGTGTTTGTTCCTCACTTTTCCCTGATTGTGCAATGGAAGTAAGACTGCTTACTCCACCGTGATTTCTCAAAGTACATTCAGCGACTCCAGCACAAGCCATTTGTGAACAAAACGTAATTAATATTGTGAAATGATGAGCAATCAACATGTGCCAGCTGTTACCACATGAA
Organism: Anas platyrhynchos; assembly: GCF_047663525.1. NCBI lineage: Eukaryota > Metazoa > Chordata > Aves > Anseriformes > Anatidae > Anas > Anas platyrhynchos. Next base: position 71,964,867 of record NC_092590.1, read on the forward strand.
CTTCTGTCCTTGGGCCCCTTTATACTTATAGGCCTCTCATGTTAAAGGCAAGGTGAATTCAGAGAGCAATAATGATTGAATTACACATGGGTGAAAACTCATATTTGAGAACAGAGAGACATTTTAGATTAGTCCCGCAGAAGATGCTGGTAACCAGAAGTAACAACGTCCACATATGGAGTTACTCAGGGACAGTTATCTCTGGAACAACTATTCCTTCAGGCCTCTTCTGGAGTAACTTCTTGTCTACAGTGGGAGAAGGCCCTGAATAATGTAAGGCACCACAGTGTGGAGCATCCTGGAAACAGCTATCTTGCAGGCATCGAGCCAGTAGTGTACACTGCACTGCTTCACTTCACTGAAAATAAAGCTATTCTTCTTTTCTACTGAAAAATTATAAGCAATTTTGGTAAAAGATTTTCTGCTTCTATTTTGGATTTATTAATAGAGATAGAACCAGTGTGCATCTCAGCTGGTGTCCTCCTTCAGAGGTGACCAGCAGCAGATGCCAACAGAAGCCTCAATCAGATGAGCACGATGCTTCCTACAATATGTGCCCAAATGTCAGGGCCTAGCTCAGGGAATTCGTTGGGGATGGATTTGCATCTTTGTGTTTACTTGCTCTTGAAGCTCTTTCACAGCTTTGTCTAAACATATTTGAATAAATTTAAATTTTTGACATAACACCCTGTGGAGGTGAATTCTACTATGAGGCTATGGGTGGTGGGAAAAGGTACTCAGTTTGGTGTGCTGTAGGATGTCTCTGTGATCATCTCATTTGATGTCCTCTGATTTGTGAGTGGTGGAAACAATGGTAATCCCTGGCTTTACAAATGGTAAAAAATGCCCACTTGACTCCTCAAACCACTCAGGTAACCTGGACCTTTCTCATTACCTCCACTGGGAGGTGGATTAGGCTCTAAAGCTGGTCACCTCCAGATTCCTGCAGCCTTTAGAGGGATAGCTCCACCTTGCAGCAAGATGCAGGACTCAGCTGCAAATTGCCTCAGTCCTGCTCTGACCCACACCTACCCAAATCACTGGGAATCTTCCACTGCACCTCAAAGCAAGATCTTACCTGCTCACATAATTTTTCCTGCTGACTACATGAAATTAGCCCTACAATTTGTTAAGGGACACAAATAATATTTAAGATGTATTTGGTGTCCAGAGTGGGTTCCTATATCATGCTTTCTTCTTGCTCCCTGCTCCAAAATTTACATGCTGCTTTGTGTTTCAGTACCTGACAGACTGGGCTTGTTTAAGGCAGCAAACAGAGATAGACAAAAATCTTTTGTTTGGTACTTATCTTCTTCGCTCTTGCTCTCTCCCCACCCCTCTCTCTTGCTTGAGATAAGTTCACAGGTAATCATGAGAGATGTCAGATAAACTTACTGTGAATTGAAATCCTGCAAGGCTGAAAGGAGCACTGTTGTTCCTTTCTCAAGCAGGTATTGTATTTATACAGTCAAGCGAACAGGCGATGCGAAAAAGATAATTCCCTCAAAACTTGGCCCATAAACTCCCCAGAGAAAGATAAATGATATTTAATTTTTTTTTCTCTTGATGTAGAGCCAACAAAGTGTCCCTGGTGCAAAGCAGCTATTATGATCTGCTTCCCTGGCTTTGCAAATGTTCAGGTTTGGGTCTGAAGCACCAGGCATCCCCCGTGCCCCGGCTGGCTGCTGAAATCTCTGCTGAGAGCAGTGCTGGCAGCCCCGGGCAGCTCATGAAGTTACCCAACTCTGTCTGCTGCTTGTGCACGGTTTATCTTAAAAAAATGGGAGCCCAGCTTTAATGCTGATGGTGTAACCCACTTTGGGAATAAAATCTGTCCCCATGTCCTGTATAATGATTAGGCTGCTGTTCAGGGCACAAACAGTTAAGGGAACATTGCTAATGTGACACTAATCAATCTCTCTCTAAATAGTCCTGTTCCATTGAAACTGATGAGTTTTGATATCATTGTTTGGGGTAAAACAATGATCTCTGGTTAATTAGTAATATGTGTACTTTTCCTACAGCTCAGTTTTGAGCGGGGAGGAATTATTTAAACTGGAGACAGCCCGGTGAAGGACAGCCCTGCCCCATGGGAACCCGGGGGTACTCCAGCGATGTCTGTGTGCTTGTGATGGATGAATAGTGACACGGTGTTACTGCACCTCCGCGCTCCCCGTGCCAGCACCACGCCGTACCAGTCACCATACGCAGGGACACAGCACAGAGCAAAGCGGCTCTGCACAGATCTACAAAAGCAAGAAATGCCGGGGGGGGGGAAAGCAAAACTCACAACAGATTTGCATTTGCCCTGAGCTGGCATTTGCTCCAGCTTTGCTGCACTAAATCGCAGCGCTGCAGTTTCCAGCCCCATGGCTTCGCATGTTACCCTGTCATTTCTTAAGGGCCTTGTCTGCCTTTCAGCAGCCACTTATTTTGCAATGCCAAATCCCCATAAGCCTCACTAAAGTCAGAGCAGGTTCTTCCAGCATAAAACGATGCCAAGTCTCTACTCAGCTGCAGATGAGAATTCAGACCCTTACTGATTTTATGCTGTCCTTATCTCAGCACTTCTCCAAGTGTTGGAAAAAGCTGCAGGCTGTTGTTCTCTGACAGTAGATGGAGATACCGCCCGGCCAAATACCGTCCCCAACCTGCATTACAGAGCTTCCCTGAGATCAAAGCAAACAGCAGGCCTGAAAATATAAATATGGTCATATTAAGGAATGTGAGGAAAGAGTGCCGAGATCAGATCTGTGCCTGCGCCGAGCATCGAACCCTCCCCAGTCCATGAGCAGGGGCTGCATGGGCTGAGCGTGGTCCCCTCCTTCAGCTCTGGAAGCAGCAATTTCAATTCACATGAGCTGTTGGTAATTGCCAGCACTTAGGTGTGTTATCACACCACACCACTTTACTTAGGATGCCTTTCCACAGCTCAGCAAGACGACAGGGTATAAACGGGATGTCTATTTTTGATCCTGCTGGAAAATCCCATCACTATTCGTGGCCAACCCAGTGTGATGGAGAGAGGGATAAAATGCTCAGATTGGGCTGGAATACAGCCAGATAGCAATTACTCGCAAATCTTCAGCAGCCAAATCAGAGGTGCAAAGCACCTGCCCATCCCATCAAAGCCTATATGAGTGAGAGTTCTTCTGGCACCTCCACAGGGGCAGATCTTCCTCCTAATCCTCCTCCTCCTTCTCCTTCCCTGATTGACCCTAGCCTAAATCTACCCCCGGATTTACAACACCAACCCGTTTCCTGTCAAGCATTTCTCATTGAGAGGCTGTCCCTTCTCTTTCTGACCACACTTGAGACATGGAGCTAACGCAGAGCAAAGGATCCTATTTATAAGACATTGTGTCATATGGCTAATTTAAAAATGGCATTTGTCAGCGAAAGCGGTAATTTTTTCAAGATGCTCACACAGGGCTCCTGAGCAAATAGCCCTGAAAATTACGGGCTTCCAAACCTCACTTTGACTGAGGCAACTTGACAATGTTCGCTGCAGCCCTATTCGGGGGACGGCTATTTAAACACAGCGAGCAGTTCATTATCGCTTGTGTTCCCCTGCTAAGCTTTCACTCTTTTGTGAGCCCACTCCGAGCCCCGGATTGAGACATTCCCAAACCTGCCAGGTCACTCCTGCTTATCTTTCCCATGACACCCCGTCTCCCGACGCGCCCGGGGCCGTGTCCGTGCATCTCCGCACAAAGCCATTCTTCTGGCTGAGCGGAGGCATTTCCCCCGCGCCTCCGTCCGGACGGCGTGACAGATGCGGGGTGCCTTTCCCAAGCAGAAAAGGAGATGGGAGGCCACGGGCTGAATGTTAAACACACCGCACAGCAAACATAAAAAAAAAAAAAAAAAAAAAAGAAACAGGCCAAACGTGCTCGCAGAGATTTATACCGACGCTCGCTCCCTCCGGCTGGTCAAAGGTTCAGGCGCTCGTAATAGTTTCCCAAGGCACGTTGACTGTGACAGATTTTAAAGAAGAGGCTCCTGAGGGAGTTCAAGGCGTAAATTGAATTACAGTATGCTTGGCCTGAGGTTGCTAGGGAGATCCCAGAGCCGGGGAGAGAGTTCCTGGTGATTTTTCACTGTTGTTTGAAGGCTGTGAAATTAAGGCTTTGTGCGGCACTCACCGAGACAAGGCTGTGGTTGGCGTTCGCCATTGACATCAAGCCGGATTGGCCCGGAGGGGGCAAATTTTTATGAAACAGATATGACAAAGCAGCATTTTGATCAAGTCATCGCTCTCTTTTAAAAGAGCCACGCTCGCTTTTATTCGCCCCGAGTGATGGACATTCCCATTTAACCACTTTCAGAGGCCTGAACCTCAGCCCGGGAGCCCAGGCTGCCCTGAGCTTTGGGAGGAGCACAGAGTGGGATCAGGGCTTCGCAGCTAATCCTTTTACCCCTGGCGTGAGTGGAAGGAAATTCCCAGCACTGAATCCACCAGACTCCAAGAGAATTCAAGTCTGGGGCTGTGCTTTGCGGCTAGAGCCTGATTACAGCTTGTCTCACGGGCTCGGACTTCTGCAGCGTGCAGGAGGGAGGGATTTCAGCTCTTTTGGGGAGCTCTCAAAGAGGGCAGGGATTTTTTTCTCTAAGGGAACCAGTGTCCTAGCAATGGCAAATGGATCTTTTGAGAGAAGATCATGCAAAACCACCTGCAATTCCTCTCCTCCATTTGTGCCCAGCCACATGTGACCAGGACCTGGACTTAGATAAGCTTTCTCTGGGCCATGCCCTCCCTGGACAGCGCTGCCAACAGCATTATCAAGGGTCAGCTGTGACCAGAGGCAACCTAGGCAGTGGCCAAATGTGGCCCAGGGCAGCCTGACCTCCATGTCACCCTTCCCAGGGGTGCACTGCTGAAACAATCCCAAGTGGTCTGGAGGTACCGGGTCACTACTACATTTGGGTAGCTCCTCCCAACAGCAGGACAATCACAGTTCCATCGCAGGAATGCAGAAATATATCTCAGTGCTACAGAAAAGCCAGAAATAAAACCACATGAAGGAAACAGTACAGTCTCTTAGGGTTCCAGAGAGATGGGCTCATGTCCTAACTCTGCCATGGGTTTCCTACATGAATACATCTTGGTCATGAGATGTATGTGCAATGCTGAATAACACAGAGTGGTGGGACAACCTGAAGCCCTGGACAACTGATCAAGGCCTCATGGTTTGCATGTTCCTTGGCTTGTGGACCAAGCTAGCCTTGGTTCTGGGGACACTAGGGTCTATCCAACCTGGCCTCAGGACCAGGGACCATTACCCACAGCTGTTCTTCAGGCAATATAAGCAGAGGCACACACTGAAAACATGATTGCTAAAGCAGCTGTGAATATGATTCTTCCTCGTGCTTTCTGGCTACAGGAGCATTGAAATAGAGCTGGTCTGGGTATGGTTAGCTTGTGCTCTGAGAGGCATGTCCTGGCCATCTTTAGTGGTGCCAGTGGAGATGTATTCTCCTTTTACTCTAATTCTGCCTTTCAAAAAGGTATTTTTAAAATACACCGGGATAGGAAATGTTGTGTGGGTTCAAATCCTTGTAGCGCATTTGTCCATGTCACAAGACAATGAGATGTTTTTCAATGAGGTCCTTTTTCCCACTTGCAATTTCCAGTTGATGCCAGTTTGTGTAGGGAATTGTTCATGCGAGCTTTTGAAAGTAAGAAGCAGAGGATGATAACACTTTCAAAGCAAGTGCTGAAGGCAAGTCAAGACTAAATAATGAGTGAGGAGTCTACATCCTAGAGCCACTCTCAGCAAGCCCAGACTAGCTCCAATGTCCTGTGCTCAACAGGACAAGCTCAGCCCTACGTGCAATGCTGAAAGCTGCCGAATCAAGGATGCCAACACCCTCTTTTGTGACCATCTCACAAGAAGGCAGGAAAAGACAAAAAGGATAAAACTGAGATAGGAGAGAGCTGAGCTGCTGCAGCCCTGGCTGGAGGGATGCTAATTGGAGAAGGAGTCGCTGTCTCACAGACGTCAGCCTTGCCCTTTCCCTTCCCTTCCCAGCCAACTCTGTGTCTCCTCACAGCCCTGGGCTGCTCCTGGTGCCAACAAGGCCCTTTCTCAGCTCTGTGACACCAAAAAAGTTTTTTTCCTGGAGAAGAGACAGCTTAACTGGGAAAAAGTCCCTGCCTGAGGCTAAGGGAGCTGCCACCCAGATCAGCACCTGGAGTGGCCATGTTGAGGCAACTCCCAGTAGTACAACCCTCATGAATATCCAATTAGTTATAATATTGGATAACTAATGTTGGATCTCAAGCAAGCACCAGTCAGCAGAGCAGGTAGCAGCTGCAAACCCTGGGAAGAACCTTGGGATGAAAATAAAACAACAAGATTAAAGAAAACAAAGCATACACTTAATAAATCCTAGGTAGATAATTTATTTGTTCACATTTCTCCTAAATCAATTTTCCACTGTCCTCTAACCTCATCCCAAAGGGGCTGATGCTGCCCCTTAACTAATAAGCTGTTTGGTATGTTGTTTGGCATTTGAGGCCCAGCTGGACTTGTCTTCATTTTATAAAATAGTGGCAGGACTTTGCAAACACAAAAACTCTCCCAGAATGAGCCCCTCTATTTCTTGTGTTGGCCTATTGTGCACAAAAAATGTCATCTGTGTTTGCCGAGAGGAGCAAAGTGAGTAAAATACAGACGGGGAGAGCTTGCTTTCACTCCAGCGCTGTTTGCTCTGAAACGTTATGCAATGCAGATTAATGTCTTAGCACAAGAGAGTTCAGATGAGGTCCTGAGATTAGGCCGTCTCCAAAAAAAAAAAAAAAAAAAGAGAGAGAGAGAGAAGACGGAGAAACCCCTGAAAAAAAAAAAAAAAAATATATATATATATATATATATATATATATATATATATATAAATCTGCATTTTGAGAATTTGAAACTGCAGCAAAAGGAAGGAGGCTTACTGGAAATATAGGAAGCAGACAGGGAACCCTCCCAGGGTAAAACCACACCATATCAGCAGCACACAGGGAAGCTGCCCACTGCAAGCCATGGGGAAAAAAAATGAGTTCAGGTTTCAGGCAGGTCTTGGTTTGCCAACACCACTGGTCCTGCTCAGTTCCTTGGTGCAAAGCATTAGTAATGCTGACAGGATTAGATTGATATGATAACACAGTGATTGATCTCAGCCATAAATTCAGACTCTCCTGCTGAGCTCATTACCCAGAGTTTGTTGAGGACTCACCCTCAAGCAGGTGAATCTCTTCTCTCTTCAAATTCGAATTTTAATAAAACAAACAAACAACAACAACAACAACAACTAACCAAATAGTAGGTATATAACAGCACGGTCCATTTCTGCTTTTCAAGATCTGGATTCATACACGGATTTCTTGCCAGGACAGGTTAATCTGGGTAACATGAACTTCACCAGTAAAGCTATAATCAGCCTTTGACTTTTCATCTTTCCATGGCCAAATATATATATATACCCGCCACCTGCTGCAGCACCTCTGTCAGCATCAAACTGTGTTCAGCAGTCCTGTGTTCCCTCTGACCTCGCTCCTGAGCCATGTCCTCCCAGTGGTAATGTCAGCAGCAGAAGACCTCAAAATTAAGTGTACTTACACCTGTAAGTTGTTAAAAAAATATGTTAAATACACATTTGTCTAATTTGGAGGCACAGAATAGCCGTAGATAACATTCATTTCATTCTAAGTAGTCATGTTTGGATAGGAAAATGTATATATAAATGCACATATACACATACACGCATACTTGTGTGAGTATGTTTAAAGTTTTTAAACCCCTAGGCCATGCTCACTGTCTAGCAAGACCTTGCCAATGAAGGCCATGCACTGATCCCCACATCGTGACCTGTGCTGATTGCTCAACCAACCTGCACATCGACTGCCTCGATGGGAATTGCTGCCCACCTAGCTGCTACACACCTCCAACAAACCTCTGCTCTTGCCCTCTCCATCACACAGGTGCCGATAGTCGGGAGAGATCGCGTTACAGGCTGCTGGGAATGACTTGTGGGCCAGTTTCTCAGTGCTGCGGCGCAGATCTCTCTCTCTCTTTCATTAATTTCTAATCTACCCCTTCCTCCCCCCAGTATAGCTCTGGATGGGGAAACATCTGCAAATAAAGAAGGGATTTTCTCTTGTCTCTTAAAGGACAACTCCTCATTCATTTTCTCTTTCTGTTGTTATTGTTGTAGTTAAATGAGACAGATGCCACGCATTTATGTTTTCTGATCCAAAGCACATCGGGGACAATGAAATGATTTCCATTCATTCCTGGGCATGCTGGATGAGTGGTAATACCTACAAACTCCATCCCCTTATACACTCTTTAATTTGCACCATTTCTTTCTCCAAATCACCAAGCTGCTTCGTGCAAAAATGTACAATATACAATGCACCAGGGTTTATATATTTTCCCTTTGGGCATCTTTATCTAGAATTTAAAAGCTATTATTAACTAATGCTTTCACTTTATTTTATGTTTGAAAATAATGAAGTCTAATAAAATTGATTTCCAAAGCCATTCAGTCTTAAATGTAATAAATCAAACAGTAGAGAGATACTGTGTATACGCGGCTGTGCATGCCAAATGCAACTAAAATTAATACCTTGATGTTTTATGCTATTATAAAATGCAGTCTTATATTTTTAAATGCCAACTTGATTAATTGGCCCCCTAACTGAACATTCAGGCTGCTACTGTGATGAAATGTTTTGTGGGTTGACTGGGCGATGGATTATTATAAAGAGCTGAGTAATTAACTCTATTGGGAGCCTTATATCAGGGCACTGGGGTTTAATCTAAGCCACGATGACTTGGTGCTAGAAACGAACCAAATGCCAGGGGGTGAATTCATACCTGGTGTAATCCGCTACGCAGCCCAGTGGAGTTACTACAGGAAGGGGTTTCGCTTGTGCCTTATGTTTTCACTTGCACAGTGCAAAGGTTAAGGCTGTCAGGCCAGGCTGTTTGAAAGCTTAACGATTAAGTATTATCACTGTTTGCAGAGTCATTCTTCAAATGTTTTCAACATAAAACAGTTTATTAAATGTCTGGCAGGCTTTCACTGAGAAATGCCAAGATGTGATTTCTCCCCTTCCTCACTGTTATTTTAATACTTAGCACCTCTGCAAGCAGGGGGGGGAGAAAGAGAAGAAAATCCCCAGAATAAATGAAGCCTGATACTCCGAAACTCAGCTACTCAAAACTCCAGGAGGGATCCAGGCCCCACCAGAGGTTTGGAAAGGCTGTGTGGAACAGGGGCCACCAGTTGGTGCCACCAGATCCCACACACTACATCTTCCCTCTAGGCACTGTCTGGTGACCACCCGTGAGCTCTCCACCAGGGGATTCATCCTTTGCATTATATTTCTTTGCACTTCAATGATTTTTTCCAACTTCATAGCAACTCATTCTACACAGGCTGAGGTGCTGTAGGCTTTGTCTGTGCAATGCATTGCTCTGTCTGGCCTCACCTTGGGCTGAGGGCACTGATGTGCCCAGCCTTGCCCCTCCACACTGTTGGAACTGCTGAGTTTTGTACAAGTCATTGCCAAAAAAGCCTTTTACAACAAGCCATGCTAGGACTCCCAACCCTTTAAAATGCCATCAAGCTGAATACAGGCTGATTCTGGACCATCATTAGATCAGAAAAATGCTTCTTTTTCCCAAACAACAAGCATTTAAAGTTTTGAGAACTCATGAAAGAGAGATACCTCTGTATCCCTAAATAATTCCCAGGAGGAACACCATAATGGAGAAAAGTGGAAAAAAATAAAGAAATAAGGAAATAAAAGAAAAGAAATAAAAGAAATGAAAGGAAATCTATTTTACAGATTCTGTTTTATTGTGTTGGAGCAGCATTTCTCCTAAAAAAATGAAAAGGCAGTGTATCACAGAGAGATGAAAAGTTTATATCTGCAACAGTGGGCCAAAAATGTTGGCCAAAAACTAAGCCTAAGACAAGACATTGCTCCTAGCCTTGGAGGTAACAGGGGCAGAATAGAAAGTAAGAGATCTGGGAGAACTGCAGAAGTGGGAGCACCTGCTCAGGCATCTCCCCATGTGCTCACATGGAGGCATTACGCTGTACAAAAGAGCAGAACAAGGCAGATGTTGGCTTTCCCTATCTGCAGCTCCACTGCTGTGTCACTGTTTTGGGCATCTGCTGTTTTTTGATCGTTTTTGGTGTCTTCGATTTCATGAAGCTGTAAACGGTTAGATCACTGGAAGATGCTGACATCTGAGTTGTTGCTGCTCACTGCATGCTAGCACTGTTTAAGAAGCAATGGTTTTCTGATGATACAGATATTTGCTAGTCTTCCAGGAATTTGATCAGGCTTCTAGCATTCAGACAGCATAACGAGCATCCTTCCTTTCTTAATGTGGAGTAAGAGCTAATATGTTTTTTCATTGTATAGGTCCTCCAATGACTTTTTTGAGGCTCCTCCATCAACCAGAGTAAAGTGAGATCCCTAGAGGCACAAATACTTATTCTTTTTTAAAAAGTAGTTTGGAAATTAGGAAAAAGTCTTTAAGACACTGGGAAAAAAAAAAAAAAAGTGGGAATGAACAACATACACTTCTAGATTTATTATGTAGTTTTCTCTAGTTTTCTCTTCTATATGGAGAACTGTGCAGCACCTAGACATGCTTCGGAGAGCATTTTGTTTAAACGGGGCTAATTCTTTAAATTAAAGTCCAAATCACAAAACTTTACATGACAGCTTGCTGCAGAAGATAAAACAACTTTATAGTAGACAGTAAATAGACAAAAATTCTTCTAGGCTAACTTCCCTTATCATTTCCTCTCACATAAAGTACAAGTTAAATGCTGGATGCTACAAGAAGAAGAGATCACTGCTATGCTTATTGAGAACACAGAGAATTGGACCCATTTTTATGACTTGGTTGGGTCTGCCTGAGACAGATTAAAGGAAACAGTGGCTTCTCATCCAACTGCCTATGCTTGTTAAAGGAGAGACGCTTCATCTTTTCTCAGAAGCATACATCATTAGGGAAATACTGTCTTGCTGCATTAGAATAAATTACTATGCAATAAACATATGTTACAGCTAATTGTGCTGGAGAAGAAAAAAGCATTTACTGCCTTCCATGGTTAACATGTGAAAGTGGATAAGGAAAATGAATTAGCTTCAGAGACACTCTTTCAGTTAAGTCCTGAAAGCATAGATATCCATGTTGGGCTTACAAAAGGGAGAGATTTAATTTAGAGGGATTATTTAATAAATCTACCAATGCCTGAGCAGGAAGAAATAATGAAGAGGACAGGATATTTGATTACTTGTTTAGCCTGCATGATGCCGGCTAGAATACGTTTAAAATGTCCAGTCCCTGGGGTCAAAATCTATTGACACACTCTGATGTAGGTCAGAAATAAGCCTGGGGGGCCTTGGTCTGTCTCCTAATTTACATGAGCATAAACAAAAACAAGCACCCAGCCTGCGGACCTCGATCACTTCGTCTGTCAGAGCTATGGCCACATCCCCTGGGATCGCAGGGGGGTGGGCAGCATCCCATCCCGTCTCCACTGCAAATGAGAGGAGAACACAAAGCACACAGGAGGGCCTAAACCCACAGCCCTAACAGCTGCTGGGCTCCCTCTATGGTGGGGGCATCTGCAGAGATGATATAAATCATAATTCAATTCGAGTCACCATAGGTAATGCTGGGAGCTGAGAAAAAAAATGGTTTTTTTTCACTATGTAGGGAGAGGAAGAGGGAGCATATAGCAACTCCCTCACCTTACAACAGGTCACACAGGTAACTTACCTTGGACACGAAGGTTATTCATGAAAATGTTCCTCAGATGGCAGGACAGAGAGTGACAAAGGGCTCTTCCTACCTCTCCTTTGACATTGGTCACACCTTTGATAAAAAGAAGATATCCAGGAAGGTTTATTTAAGAAATTTAGAAGGGAACACTGACAGCACCAGAAACCCAAAGTATTGCAAATTTTGCTATCTAGAAAGGCCCAGATCCCATGCCCAAATCCCCAGGAAGTTATACACTGCCTATTTATGTGGCCACCAGACTCTTGCTGTCTAAGCAACATCCAGCCGTCCTCTAGTAACAACCTGACCTCTCAGACGGCTCCAGGCACATGAAAACTTATTGGTGCAAATATCTCTCATTCTGCCCTCCAAATATGCAAATACACAATATGCAAATATAAAATAAGCATTGATATGCATATATACAAATTATCGTGAGTAGCAAGCACAGATGTTTGACTTATAAATTTGTAGGTTGATATTATTATCTCACGTCAAACAAGCATAATTTGGAACTGGAAGGGGGTCAGACCCTCATCTCAAATAGGGGGGTTATTTTTGGAGTAGCTCTTGTGAAACCAAGGGCTTTTCTCATATTTATACTGATGTAGTCAAGATCGGAGTCTGACCCACCCAAAGTGTGGAGGAGTCAAAATGAGATGCAAATCTCAGCTCGTTTCGCTGCTGTGCGGATGCAAATGCCATGCGTTGCGTTACGCGAAGCAAAAGCCCTCAGACATCGTCCTGCCTCATCAGGGCTCCATACAAGCACAGGATTTACAAGCTGCACATTAAGTCCTGTGATTTACGCCACTTTCCCTGCTCAGGTTTGCTGCCTTCCCCCAGGGATCGTATCTGTGTCCGTAGGCACTTTCTAAGATTTCTATGCACTACCTCAACAAAATGCCCTTTCATGAGGCCAAATACATCACATCAAGAAAGCAACTGTATTTCTTTCATACCGTTTTAAGCTCAGTCAGCTATATGAGGTGCAGTAGCCAGCTTCTGGAAAATAGTTAGCCCTGTGTGTACCTGAGTGATAAATTAATACAGAAATGGTCTATTAATTTAGAAATACCCCTGTTTCTGTTGCTGGCCACAGGGCACTGTGACCAGCATACAAGGCCCCTCTGTTTGTGTCACCACATTACATGCAAAGCAGGTAAACTCTGACGCAGATGCTTTTCCAGCAACATAGCAGCCTTTTCCCTTTATTTCACTCCTGAAGTGGTATTTTGGTGTGATCAAAATGAGTTCAGAACAGGTCCAGTGGAAAAAAATAAATAAAAAAATCAAGGAAATACCAAACCCCCTATAGTTTCTTCTGTTTTTTCTTGCAACAATACACTTGAGATGGGCCTAGAAATGAATTGGCATCTCCAGGAGAACTGCACCTCACTTGAATTTTCTTGGACAGAAGTTATACAGCTGGCAGAGGAAAGAGCCTAGATCATATTTTCACTCACCACTGCATGTAAGCAGGAGTTTATTGGCATGTGTGCTGCAGTTCAGGATTTGTTGAACTGCACAAGGCATCCAGGAAGTTAGCACCATCATATAGATAGCTAGGACTCTGATGCTTTGAAACATTGTGTGTTATATGGCACGCATGAGGATGGAGAAGTCTCAGAAAAATAAAATAAAATAATTAAAAAAAAATAAAAATAAGATATTCAGCAGAGAAGAGGATAAAAAACATTTTCCTATCTCGAAGCACTGACACAACTTTTCATTGAAAGAGAGAGAGATAAATACATATTTTTTAAAAAATAATCATCTATCTAGGCACCAGCCCAGTTTTCCAATCTTTTCCAAGATTTATAGTGTGCCTCACAAACTTCTTGCATCTCCTTCATTACAAATACACCAATTTCTGCAGGCTAAAATCTTGAATACTAGAAATAAAAAAGAAGATAAAAAGTTAATGATGTGCCCATTTTATTTACATCCCTATTCTCCACCACTTGTTCATTCTGGATAATATCCAGAATAGCACTCAGAGACCTAAAGTTTAGCTCAGGAAGAATCTAAGCTTCTATATTTAGAAAAGCAACCCAAAACTAACCCTTTAGGGCTTGACCTAAAACTAAACCCTTTAGTCTTTAGTCACTTTAATGGACTTTCTGGTGATAGCATTCTTAGCTTTCTGTTCAAACTGATGGAGAATCTAGACCTCGTGTCTGTCTTCATGGCTTGAGTGCTCTAACTGATAGCCATAACAAAACAGGCCAGAGTTCTTTCAAGAGAAAATGGTGATCCACTCAGCTTGCACTGAGATATTTGGATTCAGTTCTTGCTTCATAGTCTCAGACTCTGGACCCTTATTTCTTCTAGGTGCAGAACTGTAGCCCTGAATTACGAGCTACTTCTGGATATGAAAGAGAGCTTTTACATTCCATGGTTTCAGACTTTACCCCATTCACTCCCAGTAAATCTCCCCATTCACTACAGTAAATCCCAGCAGTAGAAATGTGAGGCTCACTCAACGTCCCATGTTTTATTATTTTCAGGGGTTACACTCTAAATATCATGAAAGCCAGCATCTTCTTTTGTGGATACAATGCTTTCTCTTTTTTTTTTTTTTTTTTGGATTGTAAGGTGAGAAACCCAGATAACATCTCTTCTCAGGCATAGGCAAAGTGCTTATTCTTAGTGATACAGTGATTTACATAATAATGTCATGAGGAAAGAGGAAGAGGAGCTGCACTCTTTTGTAGCGCTTCTGCTGGAGAGGTAAAGAAAAAATAGGCAACAGAGTTTGCCTTTCATACATGGTCACCACCTGTGTGCTTACAGAGAGTTGTCTGTAAGCAGCTGCTTATGTGACCACAGCACCATGTTCATCACTATGCCCAAATTAAATAACTCTGGTGTAATTCTCCCACTTTACAGCTGTGGTGTGGGAAAAGTCCTTGGGCTCATGTATGAACCCTGGGACTGTCCAGAATGAGCTTTTTCTCCCCATGCCCATAGAGAGAATTAGGGCTCTTTAGTCAAGATTTAGCACTGCAGATGTAAGAGTTATTGACATGAATCGTGCCTGTTATGCCTTCTCCTCTAGGATGTATTCAGTGTTCATCTGCAGCAGAACAAAACATGCAACTTAAGTAAATATCATTGGGCATCTTGAATTAACGTGCCCTGCAAAGCAGAGCAGGATAAAACCTCTGGGCCAGCTTCTTCCCACTTACCTGATGGGGGATCCACAATCGTTTACACCAGCAGAGTCACCAGAGCTTGCTGCAGGGATTTATATGATAAAATCTTTTACAGGATAATTTATAGGATAGTTTGCTGCAGGGATTTATAGGATAAAAACTTTCCTGTGGCAGTAGAAATACTTGCAGTAAAACAGAGACCTATGAAGGCGAGATCCAGCTTTGCTGCAGAAATCCCAACCAGGTACAAGTCAGGCCTGCACTGGGTTGAAATGTAATAAATAAATAAACAAATGAAGTTTTCCTTCTCTGACAGCTAGAAAGCTTTTATTCTAGTCCAGAAAGAAGGACAAGGAATTCCCATCATTGTTTCATGCTTTTTTTTTTTTTTTTAAGTCCATTTTTCAAAAAGTAATTTTGAAATGTTCTGGGAAATGCAGGGGGTGGGAATGCTAATCTATCATCCGCTTCTGATAGCGTTTAATTAAAAAACATAGCTATTAGTCATCTGCTACCCTACCACCAGGGCTGACCTGACAATATCTTAACACGCTGGTGAAAGAAAAATTGAAAAGACTCTTTTTCATTGTATTTTATCTTAGCAGTGGGGGAGAACAAGTATATAATTTAAGGGAGGGCAAAGACAGATTCTCATGCCAGTTTCTCAGGAGGTTAATCCAGCTTTTTTTTTTTTTTTCTAACACAAAGGTGTTCTTTCTCCTGTTATAGCCAATGTGACTGTTAAAATCAAACAAGTAAATAAACAAAAACAAGATAAATTACTATAGAAGAAAGTTTCAGTGATCAAAGCTATCCCCCTCCCCAGAAGACTTCTATAACTTGCATTTTTAGTCTCTGAAGAGTTCGATTTCTCCCCCAGTGGAATAGGAAACCAAGAAAATTCAGATTTCATTGTAATAAAGGTATTTCCCAGACCCCAGTCTTTCTGGTGACCATGAGCTGATGAGATTCAGGCTCAGCTTGGCCCATGTGCTCTCAAACATCTCTTCATCTACCTGTTGGCTGGACACATACCTTAGTGGAGAAAGCCCTAAAGCCATGATACCAGGAAATGGGCAACAGGCAAGCCAAGGCAGTTTCAATTTACACTTATTTGCCTTTTCTGTGGTTTAGCTAAAAACTACCCTCGCTTAGAGGTTCAGCATCATGTTCCAAAGGTTGATGGCAGACAGCAGCAAAGATATGACAAAGATAAAGGCCCCCATGAAGTTTGGGTTCAGGTCCTGGTTCCAGAGTAGGATGGAGATGCAGTTATAGTTTCATTCTTGGTCCAGTTTCCAGGTTAGATCTGAATAATATTGACCTTAGGTTGCAGTAGGACTGAACATCTAGGAGTGTAAGAAAGTCATCTGAAATAAACAGTAGACTTGATGAAGAATGAAACTTCCCATCACCCAATTACATAGGTGAGAACTGATCAATTGCTGAGGAGAAAAGAATAAGAATTACAGAATTATGGAACCTTCATTATGGTGTATTTAAATGTGCCTTAAAATTTCAGTCCTGAATTCATGTGCTTATTTCAGACCTGCCTGAAAGAAAAGATGTGAGAGCAGCTATACAATCCTTGACCAAATGTCCGTTCACTTGCTGTCAGAATCCAGATGCAGCTGCTTAGGAGAAACTGGAAATAAACAGACAGGAACAGCGCAGACCTTTCCCATTGGTACCTTCTTAGGGAATGGCAATTTGCAGATAAGTGTTTCTCACCTGAGGCTGCACCCACAGCAGTGTGTTTAATGGTTCTGATGGAGTTGCCTACCATTAATGTGTCAAATTTTAGTCTTTTTTAGTTTACTTCATATACTTGGCATTTGAAATTTTCTGTGTCAGGAGGCTCCATAATTCCTTGTGGGTTGTTGCTGATGTCTGAGAGGGAGGAGAACACCATTCCTGTTGCATATGTATGCCATTCTAGACTACGAGGAATTTGTTTTCTGCTTTCCGTGCTGAGATGTAGGAGGGAGAATAATCCCTAAACATTTCTACCATGCACAGCTTCTTTTGGCTACATGCAAAATCTGTGAGCCCAAGCAGGTATTTGTGATAGGTCAGTAATTCCATTGTTGTAATTCTTGATGCCTCAGAATGGACAGAAGGATAGAATAGGATGAAGGGACTTGCAAGGTAAGCGCCTCACTGTGTCAAAGCATAACTCATATTCTTTCAAGTTTCCCAGACTTCAGGTGACTCAATCCCATGTAAACCACAGGTGGAACTTCCCCTTCTTGGGCACCCAGAATAAATGCAAACAGGATTTGACAACACTCAAGCTTGGGAAAATGTTAAAAATTGGAAAGAAGAGGAAAGAACAACTTAAAGCAATACACATTTTCTTTGTTGGGTGACCCTCAAACCCCTGAAGCCAACAGTGCCACAAAGAACCTAGACGTTCCCTTCCTTCAAGCCTAGATGAGAAATTACTTGCTGTCATTTTTCTTCTATTTACCTTCTTCCTTATCTAGTTAGGCTATATCTCCACAGCAGAAAAGGTACACTCTTAAGTCACATTATTCTAAATATGGTTAAAGGAACAGCAAAGACAAGACCTTTGACATCC
Source organism: Anas platyrhynchos (assembly GCF_047663525.1). Classification (NCBI taxonomy): domain Eukaryota; kingdom Metazoa; phylum Chordata; class Aves; order Anseriformes; family Anatidae; genus Anas; species Anas platyrhynchos. The sequence goes on from NC_092590.1 coordinate 71,982,413, forward strand.
CCCATTTAAGTGTGAGCCTGACATAAATATGAGCTGTGAAACCATACTAAAACCCAAAGAACCTTATCTTCTACTTGCAGCCACTACTTCACTTCACTTTCTTGTCATCCCTTGTCCTGAATAGCTACTGGAAATTCTTACACAAAGTAAAAGATTCAGGGCTAAGACTCAGTTGCTCAAAGGCATGTTAGATGACTAATTGTCATTGTATGTGATGTGAAGTTGCTTATAATAAGCCAAAGTTAAAAGGTCAATGATGGAAACAGCTGAATCCTTTAAGACAGATTCACTGTTACCCACTTTGTAGTATTTGGTAGGGATGCTGTGCTTTACCACTCATGTCATCTAGGCTGGTATGTGGATCTAGTTTGAGATTGCTATAAAAAGAAGCTATGGCTCTACTTTGCTCACATAATCACCAAATCAACTCTGTGGTCAGTGTTCAAGAAGCCAAACCACTCAGCAAAGTGTGGCCACAGCCATGTGTCCCCTGGAAGACTATCACTAGCCAAAATGAGAACATGTAGCTACCTATTACATGTATTATTCTTATAATGATTCAAACTCGGGTTCAGGCTATTCACAGCAATTATGGTACTAACTTCTAACCTATCATTATGATCAGATTTTACACTGTGGACTCCCTGTAGCGTTCAATTCTTTCTCAAACCAATGGTGAAAGATACTGACAGTGTCTGTGCTCTCCTTCACATCCTGAGGCTTTGTGAACAATGGAAAAGCCCCTTATTCCCAACACTCTGCATATATGTGCTGAGTCTGAAGTTCACCTGACTTTCTTAAATTATCTGTGTAGGTTCATGAGCAGCCGAACGTGGTTGCTTGGTGTCTTGTCATTAGCTGACCTCTGTATCTAAGAAGATAGGAGCTCTGATTAATGCTTCTCTGCCCTTTGAAGCAACTCTAGCCTCTCCTCTCACATTTTGTCAGGTGAAGATTCCCTGGTGTGCAATAGGAGAATTGTATTCATGCTACTGATGTTTTCTCTGACAGCAAGATGATGAGGTTTCTCTCTTCCTTGTCTACTGAAACACCATTTTAAATGAAAACTCTAAAACTTGGTGTCTTCAAGACCTTTATGGCTCTGTCAGTTTTGGATGAAACTGGCAAGAGGATTCAAAAGTTACTATAGATAAAAATGAAGTTAAAGAGGGCCAGTAAAAACTGGAAAATCTAAAATTCCAAAAACCATCAAAGGAGATTATGATGCCATTAATGGATTTCTCATAAAGACAGAAATCATCATCTTTGTTTTGTACTTGTTTTTACCAAATTTGATTTCACATCAATGGGAGGTTCACCTAGCATGAGAGCCACTAACTCACAAACCTACAAATACCTTTCTTCCTCCACCAATGCAAAGATAAAATTACAGCAAGAGCCAACTGGGATTGAAAACCAGACATCCACAACAACACTGAACTTAGGCAAGAGAACTAGTGCATTTCTGTGGTTTTCTGCAGCTCATGCCCACCTGCACGCTGCTGTAGCCACATTGCTATCAGTACTTGGGCCATGCCACGTGAAGCTACCTCAGGTACATTTCTGTGAGCTGTAGTCACACCTTTGGCTCCAGCTTATGCACACCTGAAAAATCTTTTCAAGCCTGAGGCTCCCGTAGGCTGTTGCTGGTCCAGCCCACGGCATAAGGAATGCAGGGCAGCAACGCAGATGAAAGGCAACCCCTCCACCCCAAGCACATCACAAATAGGACCTCAACCTGGCTTTGTACTGTTTGGGACTCCAAGTTCATACACAGACATCATGCCTGTGGCCCTAATTTTTTGTGTAAATGCAATGTGCTAATATTTGCGTGTGAAAACTGTTTTTCCATTTGAAAAAGCTATAATTACATGTCCAATATTTGCAATTGGCAGTCCTCAGTTGCAGTTTTAACCATCGCACACCTAGCTGAGGCATGTAGTGAAGGGTTAAAATTCATAGGTTTCATGTTATGGGACTGATTTTGTCCACACAGTGATCATTATTATTTAACCAATCCCCTGCTCAACTCCAAGTTGTAAATGTGAAAAAAGTGAACTGTACTTCATGGGTGCTCCGTGCTTACTTCTCTTCTTCATTTGTTAGGGTGTGTGGTTTGGTTTGGTTAAGAAAGTAGCTATAATAAGATAAGACCATAGCCCACTGGATAAAATCCTAAGAATAATCATGCTAATGTTTTATTCATGTGGGAATGTTAATTAAGATGCAGCTGTAATTACAGTACCATCATCATCTAGTGGCCTGGAAGCGCAAATGTTCTTCCTGACATATGGAATAATAGAAGGCAGCTCGGTACAAATGCTGCTAACCAATACCCGGACAAACACTCAGCTACACACATCTCCTGGCCCCCAGGGTGCCCTTGCAAAAGGCATCAGTCACTGCCACTGGCAGAAACCGTTGAAGACAAAGCTGTGTTTTGCATCTCCAGGCTTAAAAAAGATCACACAGCATCCCAGGACCAAAAACAAATAAACATGCAGCTAACCTCAAAGTCCTCGCTCACACCAGAACAAATGTTGGGAGCAGCAAAAGTTGGATGCTGGGGAGGTTTCTTTATGTCCATCTTCACTTGGAAAGTTTTGGTGCTGATAGAGATGTGGCACAGCACGTGCTCTTTATTCATGGCTGCATGGGGTGCCCTGGGGCCAGCCCGCCCTGGCACAATATATTTGGCTGCACCTGGTGTAACCTCTCGTCCCCTGATTACAGCTCTCAGCTACACAACAGGCAGGAGCTGCTCAGCATTGTTCTCAGCTGTTGCCCTTTGATAAATAGCAAGAAAGCGAGGAGCAGAAAATGCCCTACATTTTACCCCACCTTGGCATTAAGCTGAGAAATAAATTAACTTTTGAATTAGCCTATAGTGTTTCTGAGGATGAACTGCTTTCCTGAAGACCTGGCTTAAACAAAAGATGAAATCTAGAAAGATCTCTGTTATGAAATATGTAGCCCTGTGAGGAGCCAGGAGTTGGACTTGATGGTCCTTGTGGGTCCCTTCCAACTGCAGATATTCAACAATTATATGATTCTAGGTTTCTAGCTCCAAAATCTCTGAAAAACTTCCTTTTATCCTGGGTGCTCCAAAACAAAAACAAAACAAAACTGAAACAAACATCAAAGAAAAAGACAATGTTTAGCTTGCTTATTTTGCTATCCATCATTCTAACCAAAGTTTTCTCATCTCTACACATCCATTGACATCTTCCAAAGGTGTGTAAATCATAAAGCTTTGGCTTTGTATAGAGATCATCTTTTTATTCTATGCCAATGATCAGGATTCCAGTTACTCCAATGAAAATATTCACATTGTTTCAGGGACAAAAATTCAAGGTTTTGGCTTTGTCCATCACAAAAGTTAGGAGCCATGGAGGGAGTTCAGGCTTACACTGAGACAGTTTGCAAGTTCAGTGCTCCAGGGCTGGTTGAGACCCATCTGTAAGAGAAGCACTCACAGCTCATGTGGGCTGGGAAAACATATTTTCATTCTGCTACACATGTTAAGATATCCAAATTAGATTCTATTACAGAATGGAAATAGCAATCAAAATACTAAATAAATAAATAAAAGTCCCAAAACAAGAATTCAACTGAGGAGCATGAAAGCAAAACAAACAAACAAAAAAGCCTTAGATGCAACAAAAGGTTGTTTTTGAATTTCTGAAATGATAAAGCAGCATTTTGTGGCAAATGGCAAGCCCCAAATTGATTTATTTTCTTAAAATCCCACAATTTGGAAAATATGAACGTGCTAGTTGAAGTAGAGTTTCCCAATGAAAAACATATACACTCACAACCCTCTCTAGTGCTCCCTCCAGAAAATATCAGCACAGCACTGCCACGTGGTCCAGCAGGGAGATTTTGATTAAAGGCGTTTCAGGCAGGTTGGTGGAGTGCACAAGGGAAGGACTCCCCTGTGCATCAGCTGCTTCATTAGTATTGCTGATCACCTGCTGTGCCTGGGGACTTTGTTCTTTGGGTGGACAGGAAAACAACAGTCATTCAGATGTCACTGTAAATTTCTTGCCTGGTGGTTGCGTTCTTTAATTGTCTTAATTTCCCTGTAGTAGAAATACGCAATACTTCATGCAACCAGTTAAAGGAAACAATTATTATAACCCTTGTCAACCATGAGGCGTGTCAAATATTAACAATGACTCCTCCAATAACATACCTATCTGTTTATCAGTTACCCAGAAATACTGTACCTGTTTCCATAACAGGAGCTCTTGAGTTCAGAGACTCTCCTAAAAGCCACATATTTCATGCTTGGTACTGATGGTAGGAGATGAAAAAATGAAGAGCCCGTGAAGCAGGTGAAAAAATTACATGACAGGATGATGGTTTGGAGGGACCTCCTATGGGAAGGTAAAAGTTTCATCTCATTTCCCTATGCATACAGTCAGTAACTTACAATTAGTGGTTAACCTTTTTTGGGTGCAAGGCGGAACTGCTAACTGTGCCTCTGGCTATTTGTGTAGGTGGAGAATGTAGTCCTTCCTTCCACACCTCCAAGACACACTGAGATGTTAGCTTCTTGTTTCACATAGTGCTGCCACCCTAATCTCCGTGCTCACCTTCCCACTGCTGCCCTGACAGATCCATTGACTCTCTCCTGAAACAGAGACAGTTTCCTCCATTTTGAGGAAATTCTGTTTTCCAAGACCTTCAGGAGTGTCTTCTCCCTGGATATTTCTGAGGTCCAGCTGAACTCTTCACCCTACAATACAGATACACACGTATACACATGCAGTGTTCAGACACTTCCATAGGCAATCTGTGAGACTCACTGTTAGCATCTCCAGGCTGGTATTTAAGTACCTGTGTCCATGCAAGCTCACGGAGTGAGCCTTGTACACTGTCCCTTGATAATATGCCTCGTTCATTTGCTGGCACCACTCCTGGTATGGGAGAGCACAGGCCAAGGACTGTGTCCAACCAACACGAGGACAAAAACCACGCTGTTTTGGGAAGGAAACTGATTTAGCTGCAAAGTCATGATCTCCACCATGTTACTTGCCTGAAGGCCAGGGAAACAAGCCCCTGTTCATTTTACTCGCTGCTATAGATGAAACCTCAGAGCTTGTACCTGGGAAATGCCATCCCAAGACTGTACAGAGACACAGAGTAAATGAGAGCTCTTCTGGAGTAGCAATTTCTGAAGATATATGAGCAAAAGACACAAGCAAGGGAAGAGTGGCTCTATCTAGGCAAACAGACTCTCAGCCCTAGCTAAAATATTAACCACATTTGCCATTTTGAAAATGGACCTGACAGTAACTGCTACAGTGTGTTCATATTGTGCTAAAACCTCATAAAAAAGGCTCATCTTGCCTGTCATCACGGGGAATCACACTGCTGGGGAGCCCTGAGGCTGAAACAGAGCTTGGTAAAGACACCTGGATATGGAGGATATCTAATTCTTGTGAACAGCAGTAGCTCCCATCATCCAGATGTTGGGAAGAGCACATCTGGCATGCAGTAGGGCCAGAAGGAGAGACAGAAGTCAATCCAGACATGTACAGCATCACCCACAGCAGCCAAGGGACAACCTCTCATACTCCCATGGCAGAGAATGGCAATACCAACCACATCCACTTAAAATCAGACCTTTGGGCATTAGCTTCACGTGATGGTCCCCAGAAATAAAAAGCTGATTCTTAATAAATGCTGGATTTATTTATTTATTTACTTACCCTTTGCAAATCCTGAAATCCACTTACCTGTGTTGGATCTTTCCTCAGCAAACTTGATTGAACCAGCCAGCATGGACCTTTCTGCTTCCAGTGAGATGTGGGATGCTCAGGTGTAAGCTCTGGCAGGTGGGTTTCGAGCAAGACATTCAGACTGGGAAGATTCATATGACCACGTAAGGTACAAAGAGCTCCCTCTCCCTGCCAAGAGCACTCATTCCACATTGTCTCTGAATATACAACGTGTTTATGTTTACCTTGCTGATCAGGTTAAAAGTGAAGAGAATTTTATTTCTTGTCTTTTTACTAAGTTTTTGTATCATTATGTTGGAAGGGAAATTTCTGATGGAAGGAAGTCCTGAGCAATATTCAAAACTAGAAAATTTTGCAATTTCAGCCATTTAACATCTGGAATTTTGTTCCTCTCCTTCCACCCAAGTGACTTTAAACCTCTCAGGCATTCTCCCTTAGGAAATATAAAGACTCTCATCCAACAGAGGAGCTTAGGCTCCAGATCTTTTGTGTGGTGCAGTTATCCCTTACCATTTACTCCTTTCTCAGGCCAAGCAATTGGGAAGACCTGCACCCATCCTTGTCACGAGTCAGAACATCCTCAGATTTTTTTGTGTTAGTTCAGACAACTCTGCAGTGAGTCCAGTTGCTTTAGTGAGGAAATCTGGATACATGCTAATAAGGAACCCACATCAACAGCTACACTCTACATTTATGTGTACATTTATGTGCACATTTATCTGCATGTACATATATATATATATATATATGTATATGGCCAAATACATGGTCATTTTGCAGTGCTAGATAGATTTTTAACTGAATTACAATCATTGTGACTACTACAGAAATTTCCTATGACTATATAGTTCGCAGTGGTATCTTCATGCTATTCAGAAAGGTGAGAAAAAGCAGGTATGGGAACTAACAGAAAGAAGTGAAGGCTGGGAGCCCCAGGGAGAAGGACCCGACCTTGGCATCCCTTACCTGAAAACAAGCAGGGAGTTATCCCATCTAAGTCATTGTCTGCAGAATCTTGTAACATTGCCATGAGGGAGCTCACCCCCCACACCAGTGCTTCCCTGGCTGCACCCCTCCTTCGGCATCACATCACTGCAGCTCCCATAACAAATGACTCTCCCCCTTTATCTCTCACACCAGCAGAGCTCATGTCAAGCTCCTTCTGGCTATTCCAAAGCTCTTTTTCCAGAACTAATATATTAACAAAAATATTTCTTGCTGCTTTCATTTTCCCACTGTTACATTCTCCGCTGAGTTTAATTAAATGCTCCCTGGTTGTGAGAATGGGGCAGGGAGGGTTTCTGTCCCTTTCTGCAAAAGAGCCCACCGAGAAGGTTTCCTTAATCTCTCACCAGCATAAAATGAGTTTTCATTATGCCAACGAGTAAGCTTCAAAGTTTTAATTAATTTCTCTGCTTACATAAGCATAACAATATTAGTCATGTTGTTCTGTAAATTGTACCGGCCAGCCTGGATTTTTAATTAAATTAGTGTCATTACATTCAGAGAGATGAAATATATTCCACCACATGCCCTATCTAGGCAATGCTTATCCTCCTTCTTGACTCCCCCTCAATTCTTTGTGGACTGCATAGGTGGGTTTAAAGCTGGGCACACCAGATGAGCTTACCAGCGAACCACTTCTAAATTAACAACCTCAGTTTGAAAAAGAGATTCCTTCAGAGAAACAGGACCCATTCACATACACTGCAAACCAAACGAAACAAGAACCCACAGGGGTCTAGGGATGGGGGAGGAATGAATGTGCCCACATATGAAAGATACTCCTCGTTGTCTGTAATTTATGAAATATTGTACAAACACAACTTCGGTTTGCTATTGTAGTCATTTACTGGTGCCTAATAAAGCATTCATTTGTGTGGTGACCTCTGCAACAATTTATAGACTCGTTTAATCATGGAAATGGAAGTCTCAAAGGAACCTCAAGAGATCAATTTCATCCCCTAGTCTTCTCTGGAGTTATATAATAAATAATAGCAACAAGAAGACCAAAACCAAAATGCATAAATAAAGGGGATACAGTCTAGAGTTTGGCCTCCTGCTGTGTTAGAGGTTATCACAGATAGATTGTCCTTGGAAAATATCTCCTCTTATTTGTAACATGCCTTAGCTCAGCCGTAACCCATACCAGATGAATTAAAGATTGACTAACAACTCTGATGTTCTTCTTACTGAGGCTTGAAGAGTGTGTATTTAACGACTAAAATGTGTTTATTTAAAAATTACATAGCAGAGCAATGACAGTCTTTTGTAAACTTCAACAACCCGTCTGTTTTGCTGCCTGCAGTTCAAAAAAATTGCCTTCCAAAACAGACACTAACCTTTGGTCTCTGCACCCACATCCCACAGAACAAATTATTTTACATCACATACGCACACCACCACTACACCGTCAACTTGTTTAAATCACTGACTGCTAAACTATTTCACGCACAGATGCTATGGCTTAATGCACTTTTTCCTGTAAGTTTGCAGAAGAAGCACAAATCCTATATGTGTCAATATTAAGCTTTTGATGGCAGCAGTTTTTATGTTTGTTAAGCCTGGGAGCAGTTTTTATGTTAGTTAAGTCACCATGCAGAGGTGGAACAAATGCTCTCCAGGGTGTGGACTGCAGTCCTGGCCCTGACATCGTTACCCATGAGTAACATCTGGGGCTGCAGCCAATTTTTCCCTTCCTGCCCCACATCTAAGAGATACAAGATGTGGGTTGTTCCCTGGACCTGAAAGAAAGTGGCAAAGGTCACACACAGAGCAACAAGGAGAAGGACAGAAATCCCAATGAGGAGACCAGTCCTTGGGTGGTATGGGTGTGTCTCAGTGCAAAATGTAGATATGGACGTAGATATAGATACAGGTGTAGGTTTAGGTGTAGACAGATACAGATATGGATACAGATGCAGGTATAGATATGGATATACTAGTATATTGCATTTTTTTTATTATACAATAATGAAAAAGAATTTTTTTAGTTGATCTCTTTGCCTGCATAGACTTAGGCACCCAGAACCAGCTGCAGCACTGCATCACTCCTCAGTTTCCCTATCAATGCGTGAGCCCAGCCTGCAGGACCACCTTTGAAGGAGCAATGACCTGAGCTTATTTAGCACCTCATGGTACTTCTCAATGGAGAAGCAAGAAAGGCAATTCCCATCCTGCAGCCAACAGCATGATGCACCCTAGCAGTTCTGCTTTCTGTCTGGGCAGTAATGATGTCTGCCCCAAGCATTTTCTACATATTATTTCCCGAGATAGAGCTTCTCCCAGCATCTGGGAGGGGACATGCCTGCTTGGGGCTTTCAGTGGGAAGCCAGGAAATGTTTGCTGACCAAAACAGTAAAGTCACTCCTTTCCAGCCCCGTCAGGAGCTAAGCAGGACTCAGAGTCTTAGTCTAGAAACTCCTGTACGGACAGACATAAAGCTAAAGGATACTTCAGCCTTGCTCCAGCTTGTTGCTCATTTAAGTATAATGCGGGCTCTTCCCATCACAGCTCCATGGGACTTCTGGCTTTGGGGACAGAATAGCATTCACCATGATGAAACAGTAATTGTTTAGTCAGCTGGAGAATGGGTGACTGCTAATGCAGTAGTGAAATCATCCACCCGAAATCTGGGAGCGGAATTGTCTGAGTCTGTCTCCTTTTGCATATTTAAAGACAGTCAGAGATGAAGGAGTGGCTTCAGCTAGAGAAACTGGAAGCAACCTCCCAGTGAAATAACAAACAATTGTTTCGTGTCCCAAGGCACATCTCAGAGCTCAGGAATGAGGCAGGTCTGGAGCACACACCTGAATCTCTGTTAAAAATCCAAGATAAGCTTTCTAAGAAGTGAAGCATGATGGGGAGAGAAGATAGATTTTTCTAGCAATTTCTTCCTTCATTAAACACAAGTGAATGCAACTTTTTTATTTTTTAACCATTCAACATCTCAGAGCCAGCCATAACGCCAAAACAAATCAGGACTGAGCAAGGCCAGGTCTAAAGTGGGCTGAAACAACTGCTGGCCTAGCCTGTGCACTAGCGACATTTCGTGTCAGTGGAATCATCTAAAATGAGAACAGTGGAAGTCACAAAGATTTGTATAGGTGAAAAAATGGTACTTTACCTGTGAGCAGAAGCTGTGAGCTTCCTTGATACCACACACTAGCTATGTAAGGAGGCAATGTATGCTAAAGGGAAGCTGCCAAGAGCAGCTTGAAATTCCAGCTTCCTGCTGTCAAAAATGAAAAATTGGAGCAGGATTAAATAAATAAATAAACAAAAAGGCCTAAACTGTAGGAGTAATATGCCATTCACTTTTGAGTAGTGGCCTTTGAGGCTGTGAATTCTGCTACCGCTTTGCTATGAAAGGATATAACAGTTATTATTATTAATAATAATAATAATAATATGGAATAGAAGGATGGTGGAATTAGGTCACTATCATAAATTTCCCAGGAAAATGTAAAGTACAGGTGATTTTTGTTTCCATTTGGGGGAACAATTCCTTTGAAATGGTAGAAGTAGATCATTAATGGAAGCAACATAATGCAATGGAACTACTCCAAATTAACCCCACTGACAACCTAGCTCAAAGCAAATACAAGTGTCTACAAACAGTTAAATGATCCCTGAGTGAGTGTTATGTATGTTTGCAGGAGTTGAGCTCAAATTATAAAACTGTGATCTGGATTTTGGCTGAAACATTAGAGTTCAAGAATGTTCATAACAAAGGTTTTGCTTTATTTTGACATTAAATATGGAGATGACAAGTCACTGAAGTGTGAAGGCAGGAGATATTTATGAGGAAACATTTAAGTGAAATGAATGTTTTCCAGTCAAATAAAAATAGAGTATAAATTTTCAGACAAACATTTTACAAAATGTGTTGTTTTTTTGTTTGTTTTGTGTTTTTTTCTGTTTGTTTGTTTTGTTTGTTTTTTAAGTTTTAGGGCAAACATTCTAGAGAAAGAAACTGCTCTTTATAATAATGTTAATTTAATTGGAAGTTCAATTTCCCCAATGGATAAAGAAGAATGTGAAATACTGAGCAGTGGAGAAGCCCTGGTAGATCAGGAAGGATTTGTGGTCTGGAGGTATGTCTGCACTGAAGCACAGAAAGCAATAGGATGAGATTATAGGTAATTCATCTGAAAAGTCTAGGTTAAAGAGGAGAGCAATGCATTTCTGTCCACTATACAGAGGGACAAAGAGGGACCATAAATTTATTCGGGAAACATACCTAAAAGCAAAAATCCTTTCACTGTGTAGCTATTTTCTGGTTATGCAGATCAGGAAGTATTTAGTTTGGCTGAATCAAGGACTAAGATGACTAGTGACTTAGCGAATAAATAAATCAACAGGGGCCTGACACCCCATTCAGCTGGACCAATTTAACTCATGAGCAGTTGTTCTGAAATCATTCAAGTTCTTTCAGCACACAAATGGTAAGCAAGATTAGACCTGGGGTGCTCAGACCCAGAGAGGAGCCTCTTGCAACAAAATATAATGATTTAATCCTTTATGCAACCAGAAGTTAAGGAGGACTACAGCTTTCTTATGTCCCCAGATAGAGAGAAAAAGGCACAAAGAAACAGGTCAGTGACATCTGGTGCATACTGTTGGCTAATACCTAATTGTATCCTTTGGATGTAGACAGTGGTAACAGCAAGTTAGATTTTTATGAGGACTGTGAAAAAAAAAAAAAAAAAAGAGAGAGAAAAAGAGAGAGCAGATTTGTATAGAAAGTTTAGTAATGCAATCTCTGATAGATCAGATTAGCTGCTGACATGGAAAATTATCTCAGTGAGTTGCTTTAGGTAAGTGGTGAGGGAAATGAAAAAATTCAGAGTAGCTGCTAAAAGCCAAAAGTAATTTATCCCCCACTCTGGCATAAGAAAGACCAAGGGGAGAAAGGCAAAGCCTTCTGAGCCCTTCATTTCCAATGGTGCTTCATTTACACAACTCATACCACAGTCAAAACCCCGTAAAGGACCTGGGCTTCTAGAAACTGGTACAGCATGGATAGTAAAAGGAAACCCCTCAGGAGAGGGATTTTTCCCACCTTCCAGGTAGTATTTCACAGAATGACAAGCATGAATTACTTGCCCACTCCTTTTCAACGCCCTCACACTGTCAGATGATAGCAAGCATCCCCAGTACAAATGAGAAACAGGCCCAAAATTCCAGAAAATAAGACTGTGGGATTTTTTGAATGCCTCAGTAGTTGGTAATATGAAATTATGTAAATTTAGGTTAATTAAAAGGATATGTCAGTACATACATATTTTCTGAATCTAGAAAATGACACGCTTCAGAAAGCAGGAGGCTGACTTTACTGGGAGAAGAGGGGAAAAGAGCTTGGGAATCCGGTACCACAGATATTTTACAGTGATGAAGGTAGCATTCCAAGTTAATCCTTCTCTGCATCCCTAAGAATTTTCACACATTTTCTGTGTAAGGAATTTTCCATTTCAGCTAAGAAACTGTCTACGTCTTCCTCTCAGTTTCCCATGCTTTATGTGCATCAGAAACATCTCCACCAGGAGTCTTTGCTTGAACAATTATTTGCAGCAGTGGGGCTTTTCTCCTTCCTACAGTCTCCACCACTAACAGAAAGTATCTGTAGATTATCAGTCAGGCTACTACATTAGTAAATCACTACCTTTGCTGTGCAGATACTGTGCTGAGGAGGACTTTGCCATGGATACCAGAAGATTCTTTCCTAAGGTTTCCCATCTGCTCTCCAAAAGACTGCTATGAACATCCTTATATCTGAGGAATGGAGCCAAACATGATAAACACAGTAGGTTAGAGTTGTGGGGAGCCTTTAGGATTAAATGCTAACAATTTCATTCCATTGAAAGTACTCTAATGACAGAGAAGCGTTAGGCAATGAGAAGCACTACAAGTGGCTTTGCGGGGAGAGAAGACAATGCTGTCAGGAGTTCTGCTCAAGCTGCCTGGGAAATCTGCTCCATGAGAAGAGTTTTTTCCAGCATGATGATGAGGTTGTTGTCCTGACACAGAACAGCAATTAAAATTAAGATATATATATATATTAAAGCAGGATTCTGAGGCTCCACGGCTACCTGCTTCTAACCTATCAGGGTTTATATACCAACACAAATATTTTTTACATTTTGTTCAGTGTTTTAAGCATCCCTACAATAAAATAGAGAGGAAATGTCAGTCATGGTGTCTTCACTTGAAAGAAAAACTCTGACAGTGCCTTAATGACTTTACTTCTCCCTTGGTTGCACCAAAACTCATTCTGAGCACCCATTTACAGGCTTCTAGTGGACACAAATAAAAAGGCACTTCAGTTGAGCAGTGTGGCTTTTTAGAAATTAGAAGAAAATGTGCAGAATTTAATTGTCAAACCAAAAGCAGAAACATTTCATCTAGGAAATTTTTAGGCATGGGAACCTTGCAACAACAACAACAAAAGTCAACTGTGTAAAATAAAACCACAGCAAACAGATATTTTCTAATAATTATAGCTGCAAAATATGATTCTTGGCACAGTTTTTGCCCTGGTGGGGTTTTTCACTATGGTTAGCATTGCTGTGTTACTAGCCACCATGTTCTCTGTGTTCCTGAAGACACCTGTGCATTTAGTGGTTTAGATGGAGATGTATGCCTGCATGAAACAGCAAGAACGAACACAGAAAATCATTGAACCCTGTCCTAATTGGTGAAAACCTACAAAAGAATTGCATCTTTTAGTTTTTCCCCTTTTCTGATTCAAACAAAAACATAACATCTGCCTGTGCCACCTCAGCAAAATGACAGCTGACTGCACTGCTTCTTACCCCACTCCCTCTTCTCACTGGGAGAGCAATGGGAAGCAGGACGTTAGGAAGAACAACTTCCCAGCTAGTTCTCACCTCTCCTGAGGAAGTTGTCCTACCTTCCCCAGCTGCAAGATATTGATGTCAGCTGTAGCATTAATGATGGAGAGGTAAGTCATGCTTGATGACAGCTGGACAGCATTTGCCAAGGACCCTCAGTTCTTATGACCACATCTCCCTGTCTTTACATGCAGATGTGAAGCAGCTTTGGGAGGCACGTAGCAGAAGTTAACCCACTTCTATGCTCAAGACAGTGATGTGAGTGAGGTTATATAGCTCTGAGACCCATAACAAAGGCGGGGGGGAGCTTCCATCAGTTTGTAAATACCTCCAAAGGGAACTACAGGTTTGTTTGTTCACAGTGTCCTACTCCCATGTGGGCTGCATATTGCTGAGAGTAGGAGCACATCTCCAAAAACAGTCATAAAACTTGCACCACACACCTGCATGGCTGGAGCTTCCATTTCTCCTCCCAAAAAAGCATCTGTATGTACAACACAGATAACTGCAGAGGCAGATGTGTGCTTAATTATCCAGTTGGCACAAGCAAACATGTGCTGTCTTTGCACAGGTGCATGCACTTCCAGTCAGTTACTGCTTAAAATATTCTCCCCTGTGTCCTTGCCACAGGAAAGATGCAACAAAATTATTAGAAGCTTAAAAAAAAAAAAAAAAAAGAATCTAAGTCTGTTAAGTCTGTTTTGTTAATACTTTAGAGAACACAGGAGATCTTTCTTCTGTCAGTTTTGCATATGTCTTTTAGCCCAAAGACCTACTGGGAAAACTGCCTTTAACACCAGGAAAATAGAAGCTGTCGTGCTTCAGAAGAAAAGCCAGCTAACAGCTGTGATTATAAATGACTTTTTCCTTTAGCTTTTCTTCTACAGAGTTGAACATTGAAGGTGTTATGATACTTTCTTTTAAAATTAAAGGGATTACAACTGGATGTAGTTACACTGTCATATATTAAATTATTCAATTTCCATCCAAGGATCCAGAGACAAGCCTGCACCAGGATAAGAGGCCTGAACAACCACTTGAACTTCAACTTGGCACTTAGTCTTTTGGTCTACGAATCTTATACTGACTATTTTATATTAAGAATTTTTGCACTGAATGTCTTACTTTTACAAAGAGAAAATTGAAACCACTGGTTCCATACCAGAACTTGTATATCCCAGACCCAAAATGAGCCTTTCCAGTACCCTAAATCCAATGTCTCTTTCTTATGTGTTTAAATGACAGCTGAGACCATATTTGCAGTAAGCTGAGGTTTGTGTAAATGCCAACATACAGCTGGTGTTAAAGGACATTAATTCCAAAAGATATTTGAATCCCATGGTTGTAGGTTGTCCTACCAAGCTTATTCCCAACCAATAGGATAAGCCCTCATAACTTAAAGTCACTGTCCTAGACCCCCTCAGTAATGCAAGGACTGTGGTTTCCATTTTGCTGGGGAATGCAAAGTGTCCTCTGGAGATCAGCTGTGGAGTTATCCAGCTGTAAGAGGGACAACACCATCTCAGGAGAGAGATGTTATGCCAGCAAAGATACAGGAGCTTAAGGCAAGATTCTGTTGAAATGCATGTGGTATTGGCTTGAACCTCACAGTACTGGAGCAACACCAGTGTATTTGCCACCTATTGTGATACTTTTCAGGTTCCCCACAAGTTCAAAATGTCCACTCAGCAAGGCTTCTCAGACATCTGGTAATTTACTCTTGATGAGGTCTTTGGGATACATCATGTGGTTACTAATGCCTTTGATTTTTTTTGAATGGCCAATAATAAGAAATATACATATATTGTCCTACATGCTAAATCCCAGGATGTCTAGTAATTATGTTATGATTTGCTTAAGATGCAGTCCACCAAAGAGAGGGCAGCACTGCTGGTTTGGGACAAACTCTAGGAAACTTTGGAGAGTTGCCTGTTAATGATTCACTTCCTTTCATCAAAAGGAGGAATTGTAATTGAATTTTTAAAGAAAACAATTCCAAAGAGAATCTGTGCTACCAGTGAAATGACTCTCAGGTCAAAAACTTAAGGAAGATAAAATACCAGAGTTGCCAGACAAGATTTCATCCAGACCACTAGAAGAAAATCAGACATTTCCAGACTCCTGGGGAAAATAATGAACCCAGCAAACTACACTATATTTACGCAAGTTTGACCAAGACCCTGACTCACTGACATTGAGTTCTGTAGATCTTGCAAGGAAAATCCTATAAAATATCAAAGACAGTATCAATATTCAAGCTAAGTGGACAATTTTGTAATTTTAAACTCGTTCTCTTAACATTCATTCCTCAGCCAGTTGCATTAGCCAAGGCTGCTGGAGGTCATCAACCTGCAATCAACAAGTAAAACTAAGATCAAGAGAAAATGTTTCCAATAGAAGGAACACTCATATATTATCCAGTAAGCCACAGCTCCTAAACCCTTCCCTCATCGTCAGCCATGTCTCTGCTGTAACTCAAAGCAAAGAGCATTGTGCTAGTAGAGAAAGAGTGAACACTTCAAATATTTAACCCAAAAATGGTAGCAAAGAAGGAACTGTTGACTGGAAGTTAATGTAAGAGCTAATGTAAGGTACAAGTTAAAGTCCCTAACCAGACATCCTAACAGGGGCAACTGGAGAAAAAATAATTAAATGGATTTGATATATTTATGACCAGATTATACATGTCTGTTGCCTCTGTCAGCTGGAGTTTACCTCTTCCAGTCCTGAAAACTATGTTCCCATGGACCAGATTTACCAGAGGATAAAACCCCATTGATGTATTGATGTCACCCAAAGCCATGCATGCTCCAGGCTCTTGATAGGTGTGTGCTGCAAAATTTCTCTCTTACTGCTGCTCCTGGCAACATAACACACATAATAGATTGGGAAAATGATCTCTGCTGGTTTTGAAGTTCTCCTGGATGAATGGTAGATATCAAAAATAGTAGTTTCTGAACCTGTGACTGTAGAAGAGTTTCTTGGGAAACATGGGTAGAAAAAACAAAACAAAACAAAACAAAAAAAAGAACACAGGAGACCTCCTTAGCACTGGTGAGACACATGCTGAAGGAGTAATTAGAAACATAACTCCAGAGTTGTCCTATGTCCATGTTCTGTGTCCTATGTCCGTGATATCAGTGGCATCATGGAGGTTGACGTCCCCCTACACATGTTCATGGACCACCATGGATTCTGGAAGTACTTCTGAGACCCATAAAAGTTGAGTTGCCGTAGCTAAGGCACCCGTCCTCATAACTAGGATGCCCATGGAGATTCTTCAATGCCCCAAATACTGTTTGGAATACCATTCAGACCCTCCTGGCAGGGCTTCAGCTTGGACCAGATGGCCTAAATCCAGGGAGATTTACCTTATTCAAAGTAGTGTCTTGTCAATTCCAGTTGTAGAGCCAAAGAGCTTCAAACCATAATTGGACAGAGGACAATTAATATGAATTGATAGTCTGGATGAGACCTTTTGATATGGTCCATTTCAGCAGGATTTGGAAGTGACACTGTCACTGCTTTCCAGCCTAAGGCTTGCTTCACAGCCCCTAGAAAAGTCTAAGGCTTTCTGTCACAGAAAAACAGAGCCTGCTCAGGGACAGCACAAATCTTTCCTGCAGAGGGAACTGCTGAAAACAAGAGTTAAAACATCAGACACATCTGGACATAATCTATAGGCAAACTTTCCCTTGAATTTGAACTTGGATTCAAAGAATAGAGGGTGGGGAGGGAGGCTATAAACCCTCCTGTGATGTGACAAGTGTGGGTTGTTCTCATTAAGGTGATGCTGTGCTTTTAATTAAATAGTCGCCTCGTTTGGCTCTGAAGTGTCAAGTATAATTAATACGACATTGATTACTCCATGGTAATCTTGGGAGCTGATTTTTTTTCTCTTTACATTCTTCAAAGGCCACACACTGCTCTGATGGAAATGGGACAGTCCCTTTGCTACCAGTCTGGATTATATCTAATTTCTATTCTTGTATCTTGTTTTGCTGTCTATCTGTTCTTCTGCTACTGAGTGCTCGCCTTACTTTCCTATCAAAGGCCTTTTAAACCTTTGTGCTGTTGCAATACACTTGATTACCCCAGGAAAGACAGAAATAGACACAAACAACCAAGCATCTAGTTATCTGCCTATCTAGAAATGCAAACACTCGCTTACAAGAGTTAAGAGGGATATAATTTTAACATGTGTATACACATACACACATCCTGTGGCACCAGCAAGTTGCAATATTGTGACTGTAGTGAATCACAGCTCTGCCTACCCTGCATCTTCCCGCTGCGGCTCAAAGGAATTTTCACCTACAATTTTCTAGACTGTACTTTTCTCTTATATGATTTTTTTCTTTCTACTTCTTCCCAGAGGAAGTGAAATGCTGGTTTCTTTCCTCACACTCTCTCAGAATGAAAGACATGCATGAATTCATGCTTTACATCCTTCACCTTTCCTCAGAGACGTCCCCAGACATGCAATGAGAGCTGGCATTTTGTTTTTCCGCTCTGTATAACATTTCCCAGCTGATGAAGCAAAATGTCATGGACTTACTTGAAGATCTCAATGCCTGGGTTTTGCTGTGAGATTTCTGGTGCAATCATCTCCTCATTGCATTGCTGGGTGGTGTTCCCATACAGAGGACTGGGTTATGGCCCTCTTTGTTCTCCAGCCTCCCTAAGGAACTGGCTCAGTCTCTACATGTGCTCTCTGCCTGATTTTCCTCCTGCGATACTTGTTATCCAAATTCTCAGACACACCTGAAACTGGATTTCTCCTTGTTCTTTACATGCTTTATAAACATAAAGCACCATATAGTAAGTGCTACCTGTTGAATCACACGGCTGATGGGATTATACAACAGGGACCAACGCTATTGAAGGAACACAGACCTTCCCAAATGATTTATTAAGCACAAACAACTGTGCCTGGCAGGCAGAGCCACACCCAGCGAGGCTTTCTGTCCTGCCCAAGTCCCAGCTTTGTCTTTGCTTACCAGAGACCCCAAGGTTGGTGGCCCGCAGAGACATCTAGTGACTGAACAACATACTGCTGGCAAGCACAGGCATGTGATGGGCTGCTTGGGTAAACTATGCACTTCCTACTTGCTGTAGGTTTTTACTAAATCTAAATATTTTTAAAATAAATAAGAACTGAAGCCTCTCGTCCCAGTGGCCCAACAGGATGCTCTTCCACTGTTTATCTTGGTTGAACAAAGGAAATTGTGTTGTGAGGAAGTATTACTCAGCCTGATACAGATACAACTCATTGGTATGTTGCATTTGCCCAAAAGGTCTGGATAGGATATAGGGTAATCTGCAGAAGTTCGGCCAGATAGATGCATTCCTCTGGGCTGGTATAAATCATGGGGTGCTGAACTTCTGGGGGGAAGGAAAGAGATTGAATAATTTACTGTAAAAGCCATTTGGGTCTTTGTAGCCATGTGCATGTGCAGACCTGCTTCATCTCTAACCACCAGAGCTCTTCAAAGATTATGAAAGCTCTGATTCTGCCAGGCACTGAGGAGATGATGGTGCTTGTCAGAGCTCGACAGGACCAAGTGTTTCCAGTTGGATCACAAGATTAGGTCCAAAGGATGCTGGTATTACTGCAGGCACAGAAACTGAAGCACGTTCCTCTGATTTAGCAGCAGATCAGCTTAGTTGTGGTAGCTGAGGTAGGCTATGCTCACCCAGAAAATGTGAATTATTGCAGTTTAGCTCAGCCCACAGTAGAAGGAGTCTAAGATAAGTTGGATTCTCTCACATTAGCCATGGGCACACACCCTGACTACATCTCAGCTGATGCTCAAGCCTAAACAGGATTTAAGTGGAGCACAGCTTGTCCATAGATCTTCTAGCAACCCAAATACCCCAGATACCGGTAGTTGGGAAAAAAAAAACATTACTCTCCATCTGCTTATCAGCTCTGTCTTGTATACGCTGTCACTGATGCCTGATCTTCCTCAAGCTTGGGCAAGCAGTGCTGATCAATTGTATACACACACCAGAATCAGGACCTGCAGACCTACCTCTTCCAGACTTTAGTCTGCATCAAGACCTGAATTAGAGGAATATTATTGCTATTCAATTCTTCCTCATTTTCATTTAGAAACAAGAACTTACTGGGTTGGCATTCGTGCAGTTTAGCATTCTACCTCTGAATCATCTCTGAGTGCTTGAAAGAGCTGATTCAGAGGTAGACCTAAAGCCACAGCAGAGACAGAAGGACAGAGGTCTGGCTTCTAATGTTTAGAAAGAGTACTATAAATCCTGCAACTCTAGGTTTAATATCCCTCCCAAAATGTTTGTTATCATTAATTATAACTGAATAGTCTGGATGTGCGTATATATTTAAGATTTGGCTAGTGACCAGAGGAGCAGAGGCAAGAGAAAATGAAAAATAAGGAGGGGGAAAATATTGAACAGATCTTTCTTTTTATCTCAACGTTTTTCATGGAAGCTTGAGGATGGTTTTCATTTCATCCCAATTAGCTCAGCCTGCCCTAGTTATGAAAAGCTGGAAGCCACCCAAATTTTTACCACAAGAACAATTCAGTAACATTAAGAAATATATTTATTAATAGCTTTTGTGTCTGTGTGTGTATAAGGTCTGGGTGCATGTAAGTGTTAACAATCGTTAATGTTTGCTTATCTTCTGAAATAAGTGAAACCATGCTCAAAGTGGCCAAACAACCTAACCTCACTTTTCTATCCCCACTCCAGTTTTGTTATAAACAAGGTTGTTATCACTGCCAGCAACTCAGGAAAAAAAAAAAAATCAAACCAGAAATGTAAGAAATAGAGTAAAACCCACCTCCATTTCATAATTCAAGGCCACAAGAGTCTTAAATTAGCATATAAATGAACCCCTGAAGACAGACCATTTTGATCCATTCAAAAATGCAATGCTTTTGCAGTGATTTCCAGCTCTGTTTGGGTATCTGTTTACCAGGAGATGTCTCTTTTCCTATTGATCAACAGGGCTAAGAAAATAAAGGAAATAATCCCTATAGAAAAGTGTGTGCTCTCAGCTGTGAAGTTCCATGCAGGCTTCCATGTGGGTTTCCATTTGCATTTCCAGGTTCCATTTGGGTGCACCACCTGAAGAGCATGCCCAAGGTATTGCCAGGGTCACATGCAGGAAGGTACTTGGCAAGGGGTGATGTTTTACAGCAGAAAGGACAGTTCCCATGGGTGGTGAGCTCTCCGGAGCAAGTTTGAGTAATAGCCTCCCAAAGAATCCTGTAAATTAACGTTATTACTACATAAGCATCCATTACAAAGATTTTCCTCTCTAGACTGAATGCAAGAGACAAGGAAATGAGTTGGGAGTGGCCACACCTTTTAACTTTATATGCCTAATTTGAACATCTGAATTCAGAAACTGGTCCCCTTTTATATTTAAAGGAAACAGCAGAAGGATAATTCAAGATAAAACCTAAGTTAGCGCTCTGAATTCCCACCAGCAAAAGTGTCCGTCTTTCTTTCATGCCCTAAGGAAGTAGTGTGCATTCCCCAGAGTGTAACACTATTGTCCGTACCCTCATTAAAAAATGGTCCTCTTGAGACATGGTCGGGCTTCAGTGCAGAGATGCAGAGCAGACTCTGTGCTTGCTAATACTTATAAATATGAAATAGGCACAATTTGTCCACAATTTTGGGAGATGCTTGTGTAAACAGTCTATTTTAAACATAAGCCAATGGTTTGGAGCTCTCCCCTTGCAACCACAGCTACATGCATGAGCTATAGGTCTATGAAGTATTCAATTTGTTCTGGGCTTCTTTAAGATCAAAACAAGCTATAGACAATAACTGGGACATGACAGTGATAGCGCCATTCCAAAATAAACATCTTAGCAAAAAAGAGCCTGCAGTCAATCATTGTGCCATAAAATCCAGCCAAACAAAAGGGGAAGACAAAACAACGGAAGTGTTTCCTTCCAAGTCAGCCTCCCCCTTAGCTTTCTGGTAGTTTCTTTGCGTTATGATCAATTGACCATCCACAATTTTCTACTCACAACCCATCAGAAGCACCTCTGAGGAAGCACTTCAGTCCTCTTTAGTGGGCAATGACACAGGTTCAGAGTGCGACAACATTGTCCTCCCTGTGCTTGGCAGATTCTCCTCTTCTTTTTTCTCTATGTTTCAGGCACAGAACTGATACTATGAAGATATATTTTTTTACTGTTATTAGCCTTTCTAAACCCTTGCACAGGATCCTTTCATTCTTCCTGACAAGTGGGCTCATTAGCTGACACACAACTGGGTGGTGGCCTCTGTCTACAAGACCCCCTAACCTGCATACACTGTGTTCACAAGTGAAGTTCACTGGGTGTTCAGCATCCAGCTTGCATGAAACTCTGCCAAGTCTGTGAGCATTAAACATTGAACTAATAGTGAACTTTTATAAAGCAGGTCATATAATAATCTATTCCATAAATTAATATTGTAAATTGCTATGAATTGCTGTGCAACAGGTTCCAAGCAACATTTTTACATTTCCCTTCACTAAAACTGCAATACAGCCCTAGAAAGAAGAAATAAGATGTGTCTTACCTCGAAACCTTGTGGTCTTGCCACGGTTTTTAGCCCATCTTCAGTCACATGGTGCAAAAAGTGGACCCATTCTTTGCAATATCAATCGTGGGAGCCTGTATTGATCCTGTGCAGAGATAGGGTCAAATCTTGTTGGTTTTGAGTGAAGGTCTTTCTCTTTAATAGAAACATCAGGAAAATAAAGAAAGTAGGGGGGAAAAGATTTCTTAAAAAATGCAAAGACCATGACTTTTAGACAGTGATTGTCATCTTCAACAGGAGCCAGGAGCCCACAGCTTCTCTGGAGAGCAAGCCCAACAGTACAAAACACTTTTATAACACCCAACAGCACTATAAATTGAGCTGTGATGTACCTTGCCCCTTGACTCTCCAAGCCTTTGATCAACCCCAGGCTCAAATTATTCCATACAAAACGCTCTTGAAGCAAAGCACATAAGTGTTTAAAATCAGGATGTGGAACTTTGCAACACCGATGTCCTTTCCTAAACCCGCCATTAAAGATCTAGCCCCACAAGGTGCTGAGTTCCTTTGGTTTCCATTAATGTCAACAGGGTTTGAAGGAATTTGGTGCTTTCTTGTAAGGGCTGAGTAACAAGCAAGACCAGCCTCTAACATCTGGAATAGATGCCCCATTCCAACCGTGTGTCCTATCTACAGCTCCTGATATCAAAAATTTTCCTGGACAAAAAAGAAAGAAAATCTCAGCACAGACAAACCTCTGGTTATCTTTTTCCCCTTGAAAATCGCAGCCATACTTTGATTATGTCTATGGCAGTCTCCCTACATTTTTTTTCTTTGCCTGTTGATATCCAGTATCATCTGTTATAGGGAACATCACTCATTCTGTTTCTATTCATGAAACATCCTTCAGTCCCCAAGTGCAAGGCTCAGAAATTTCGCAAAAGCAAACTTGTAATCTTTTGAGGAGAGAAGGAGATAACTAGGAGCCAGGCAGGAGAGAGGACAGAATGTGTGCAGTCAGCAGGTCCTGCAGCAGCCGAGAGGAGAGTCCCTTTGAGGAACTCCATCCTGTTTCATATCTTTTCCAGGCAATTAATTTATTTAGGACTGCGGGTTGAAGAGGGCTGCCAGGTAAAAGGTCATGAACACTAAAGTCCTCTACTTATCCCCTGCAACAGAGTTTTCCCCCAACACTGTGCCCGTGGGCCCCCATCTTCTCCCAGAGGAATCATCTCTGGAGAAGAAGAGTTGCGTGATTCCCCTCTTTGTGGCCTCAGGGCATGTTGCCAGCTCTTCCTCGTGCGGAAGGCACTGGTCCACAGGGGACTGGACAAGCAATAGCAATCTCCTTCCATGCTGACCACTCAACAGAAATGACAAGCAAGAAGTAACTCTTCATTTATCCTCATTACACACAGGAAAACTGGCATTTTCCAGGCTGCCAGACAAATGAATTCTTCGAATGAATTTCATACAGAAAGTATTAGATAGGAAAGTATGTATGGACATACGTGTCTTAGGCATTTGTGGGATGGCTGGCAGGAAAACTGCACTGTTCTGAAGCTGATCTGGAGAAAGGCAAGAACAGCTAATGTGGTTGTTACGGATGAATGATGAACTGCAAGTGCTATTCTGCTAGTTAGGAAAGTGTAGTAATACTCCATGGAAGGGAGATGTTCCATATTTCAGCCACTCTCCAATAAAGGGGTGGGCATGTAAAAGGGGTGGGAGAAGGTCTGGATCCAGCTCTTAACTAACCCACTTCAGGTGTTGGAAAGCAGCAGACTCAGGTGTAGCAATGCACCCCACAAAGACAGCAGCACCAAGCACCAGTTATGCCAGGAGGTTACGTTTAGGAGCTACCACCACCAGGTTAGGACTCGTAGGTAGGGAGGAACAAAGAGCTGGGTTGTAAATGTGATGAGCAGTGACATCTTAACTAACAGGATCAAAGATAACATACCACATATATCCTTTTCTAACTCTTGTTTACTCAAGTACACAAGTCTGTTCCAAAGCTCACTGAAATCACTGGGACTTTCTCCACTGACACCAGCAAGCTCCAGATCCAGCCCATAAAGAGCTGTAGCAAGACTGCAACCATATGGAATTATTTCTGAGCCACAGTAGTAAGAGATACAATGAAAATATGTTGGCTTGTTTCGGTTGGTAAACATACAGTCTTGGCAGGCTAAGGGAGAGACCAGATGCTAAATGGCCTAGAAATGATCCTCGCATCCCTCGAGGTGGTTACTTTGAGTGAGGGAGAAGACCAACAAGGAGGGTCTTGAAGACCCTTGAAGAGGGCAGTGTGGGCATGCTAGCATAGCTACTCCTTGTTTTCTACCTGTCCTGTGGACACACAGAACTTTCCAGGCTGGCAGTCTGAAATCTAAAAATTCCTCATATCCAAACAAACCCATGGGAAAGGACATACTGAGCTAGATAAATTACAGTTATGAAATACAAGTATTTAATTAAATCTTGTCTGGCTGTATTTTGTACCCTCCCAAATGAAGAAAAGAAAAAAAAAAAAGTTCAACTTCAAAACTAATCTGGAACTCTGGAACTGACTGCCTATGTTATAATTTACTAGAAACTGTTGTCATCACTTCAGTTCATAGAAAGGAAAATAAGAACAGCAACAGCTTTCATCAGTTCCTATTTAAAAACAAACTGCCACATATTAAAAAAAAAAAAAAAAAACTAGAGACGGAGCCAAGTCCAAGTTTGTGGTAACAGCAGGAGGTCAGCCAGGCCAGCCGGGTGGGGAAAGGTGGGTCAGGTTAGCAGAGGGCAGACAGGTTTCCTGGTGTCCTCCCACTGCCTGGCCACACGGACCTGGGGATACCCCTCCAGAGCCTACTTTTTGCAGCATTAACTCTGACTGAAAGGTGAATAAATAACTCCTCTGTTCTCCATCCGTCCTGTCTAGGAAGCTTATTTACTCTTCAGATCTTCTTCTTAGCAGGAATTTGTATGGGACCTGCCAGAACAGCATCCAAAGTATAATATATTTTTAAAATAAAGTGATTTTGTCAAGGACAATGTCAGAGCTGTTTATAAAGGAGTTGATAAAATCTGCACTGCCCAGTGGATTTTCCCAAGCATCCGTCTGAAAACTCAGGTGGGATAGAGACAGGGCAGTAGGACCAGTGGCTGAAATTGTTGTGAAAAGGCAAATCCAGCTCAGCTAACTTTCACAGAGCAGTTCTCTGGAGGTTAATGCTTTCTGTGTCTGGTTTCAGCCAACTGGTGACCTGTTAAAGGAAAATGTCAACACACGCCATCCCCCCACCAACGCACCGCTCAACCTGGGGTGTGTCAGAAAACCCTGCTCATGTTTTCCCATTGAAATGCTGCTTCGTTCTCATTCTACAGGACTGACTGAGTTTATTCAGACTACACTTGCTTTCATAAATATTGTCATGCAATACAATACATAGTCCCAGTTTCATGTGTGTGTCATCAACAGATTGGAAGCTCTGTTTATTCAGGCTGAATGTTTTGTGGTTCGTGTACAATAGGATTTTCTTAGGTCTCTGTCCCTTGCATGCAAAAATAGGAGTACATGTTCTGTTGGTTTTATTCTTCTTTCTTTGTAAATAAAAGTGACACCATGAAGAGAAAAATAAAAAGGTCACTTTTTTTACAGAGGAAGCATATATTCCCTCTGACTTAATGCTACATTTGGCACTAATCAACTTTCTTAAGAGGTAATTTATAACAAGATGAAATTTATAAAATAGTTATAGAACATTATGGCAGTCCAGCTCCTTTCTTGTGGAAAACTGCATGTGAGAAAAAATATAAATTCAGATAGATCCTGAGATTTCATGATACTTTCACAATGTAAAATACGTCTTCTGAATTTTTACAAAAGTGTAATTTGGGGGTCATAAGCAAAAACTTTCAGCGAAGATGATTTTCTATTAAAAAATACTGTATCTAATTGGAAAAAAAAAAAGTGTTTCCACCTTTTTTTTGGAAAACTCAAAATAAGATCAAGGCCTCTAGTTTAAGGTGCCATACAAATATAATAATGGTGAGCTCATAGTGGTCATCTGAGGGAAATAAATAGTTAAGAAAGAAGTGCTAGCACTGTTTTTAGAGAAAGAATGAAGATATAACAGGACTTACATGGGGTCTCTCTGGAGAGAGAAGCACTAAACCTTGGTCTCCTGAATCCAAGCCCAATGCCTCAACCACAAAACAGTACTTCCACACTAAAAGAATAATCTATTTTATTTTATTTTAATTAATTTATTTTATTTTATTACCGTTAGAAGCTGTTCTTTTTATCCTATTGGTGTTTAAGAACTGAATTTTTTGCTAACCATTAATTTTGGATGAGTTCACCATCTGAAATCTTATAGCACTTACAGTAGTTTTTGGAGATTTCCCTTTTTGGATCATTTGTACGAGTAGTTATATCTTATTCTTTCCTTGGCTTCTTTCTGTGTTTGTTTTGGCTACCAACACCTTCTACTTACAAGAAGAATAAGGGAAGCCTTTCCAAAAAATTAGCACAGTAACTGATGAGAAAGCAGAAAACATATCATGCCCCTGCAAAGAGTGACAGAGAGAATTCCTCTTTTAATTATTTTCCTAGGCCCAAGAGGAAGCAAAATATTTGAGAGAAAGAAAAAAAACTTTTTACCATACCCAAAATTTGGCAAATTTGAAACAGAAGAGGGCTACACACACTTGTGTGAAGTGCCAGCCTCGTGAACAGTACCAAAAATGCATTCAACACTTGCAAAAAAAAAAAAATTTCTTTAGTAGGAGGCCAAGCACAACAGCACTGAGCTCTCACCACACACGCTCCCCCCTCTTTCATCTGACAAATACAAATCACTGAATTTGTTTTCTAACTGTTTTTTTTAGAAGTCAGTACTTCTTTTTACTTTGGTTATGGCAAAACACATATATCCAATGGGTCTACACAACTCCAAAGTGCTACTTAGGGCAAAATTAACCTGCAGGCTGCATAGGCTTCATGCTGGGTGTTTGGTTTATTCATTTTCTTCCTTTTAAGACCATGGAAATTTCATGACAAGTTGGAAGCTGGACTGGGACCTTATTTAGAAGATCTATTTAATTTATGTTCCATTAGATATTTATTTTTTCAACCCAGATGCCCAATCAGAGACTGTGGGGTGTCTGATACCACCACCACTTCTCTCTGAGCCAGTTGCAGCAGTTGGCTCATGAACATGCTACTTTTGTAACCCAGTTGGCTGAAGGCAAGGGCCAAATGGCATCTGCTTAACAAAATTTCCTGCTTTTTCAACAGTTGTACTAAATGCTCCAGTCCAAAGTCGCATTTGGGGGACTTCGGGATGACCCAGCCTCTTGAGATGAATTTGCAGCAAAAGACTCAGATACCTGAATGCACACACCATGATTTCCACTGTGAGATGTCCATGCACCCACTGAGCTAGTGATGTGCCATAGTGCCTTCTACCTGCCTGCGGGAGCTGGGCCATAGAAAATCTTTCTCCTGTGTTCTTCACAGATTAGTTCATATAGCAGGACAAAACAGTCACTGATGAGATGTACAGAGCCTGTGATGTCTGGGTGCAAGTAGAGAATGCTCTCAGCTCATTGCCCTTATGTATTTAAATGGTTTCAGAGGCAGCAAGGATGGAGAACAGCAGACGAAGCTTTAAGCTTGCCCAAGCATCTTCTCAGAAGTGTCCACCTCCCTATTTAGTCTGTGGCCTCGAGGTGCACTCTTCATAAGGACAGCAAATCTGGTCTTGAAGAGAACTTCCAGGCAGCCCTCAAATGATGCTGCAGACAAGAACATCCAGTGCTTGTGGTCTAGTGTTTACTAAGGGTTTGCCCTCGTGTCCTTGACTTGTTCCCACAGTAGCTGAATTCTCCATGCGGTCACCTATTCAAGTTTTATACAACTCTAATGCTGCTTTGCTTCTTGGCACAAACAAGACAAAATGTGTTCAGTTTGGGATGGAAAAGGGACAAAACAGAGATGTTTTTAATCAGTGGAAAATTTGCCACCATCCTCGTAGGCAAAGTGGACCTAGAGTACCCCTCTCCTTTTTTCAGGGTTGGGTATAGGACTGAAATGCACAGACAAGCCCAGCACTGTGGAGTCAAGTTTGATAGAATCAAACTCTCCACAAGGCATTAGCCACCCCTTACTTTTATTTTTAATCTTTGAGAGGCCAGTCATAACCTCCTGCATGCCCTAACTATGAAAGTTATCAGTGTATTATTCCCATCAGAAACATACTCTTTTACCAGTACTTTTAATTAAATTCAGGATCTTTAAATCAAGTCCATATGAATGGTATGTAGAGTTTGATCCTCAAATGCCCATGTGTATTAATTAAGTTCTTATTTTAATAAAAAGAATCCTCGTTTAAGCTAAGGGAAATTGCAGTGTGTGCATGAACCTGATCCTTGTATCCATGCTGCTTTTTCAAGTGCATTTACCTTGCACATACACTCATCCAAAATTAAGTTAATAGCCCCAGTCTGCCCCTCAGGACTCTGCAGATGGCAGAGACTAGTCATAAACAATTTCTTTGAGAAAGCACTAGCAGAGCATAAAGAACCAATTTTTGGAAAAAGAGGAAGGTTAAAAATATAATTATGGTAAATTGTGTTATTCTATGCTGCAGACGGAGAGTAAGAGAAAAGTGGAAATAACTGCGGTACAGGTTCTTTGCAGGTTACTTTTTGCAGCCAGTGGATTTTTCTGTCAATTACTTCTAGAGCACCATGACCTCACACTGGAATATTCCACAAAGAAATAAGTGCAAAAAGTACAATAAATATCATAATACAGTGCAAATTCCTGCAGCAGAGAGCACAGATCCTGAAATACTAGTGAGATGCCAACAGCTCTGATCAGTATGTTATTCAGCTTTAGATTCCCTCTGCTTTTCAAAAAGGGGAGGGAGGCTTTCTACTTCATCAGGGCTAGTATTAAGTTAAAATAGTTTTATAGAAATGACCACAGAGGGAACATTTCTTTTAAATTCCTGAATGCCATTTTTTCTTGGCCACAGTTGTGAGCCTTTGAGATCCCTGAAGCTCTATGTAAATCTGTTGCTAAATAGATCAAGAGAACTGTCTGCTTTGATGTATGCAGCAACAACCAGAGAAACAAATGGAAGGGAATTGGGTTTGACTTCTTGAGCATGTCACCCTCGTGGTTTCAAAAATACAGTCCCACTTACCAAGCCTTTATTTCGTTTTGGAATCGGGTACTTCACAAGGAGCAGAAAGGTAGGTCCAGTTTTGAGGTAGGTCAATAGTTTGCAAAATTGCAAATTCCATATTTTCTTTAAGTATGTTTTATTTTTGAATTTATGAATTGAAGCCCTGGAATTTGCAATGTGGTGGTTAACCTCTATCACCCGGCTTTATGATTGTGAATTCTGTGCTGGACCATGAATCCATCATGTTTTATTGAGAAGGAGACAGTCTTGCATTTTAAAATGTGCAACAACGATCTTTGACTTTGTCCTTTTGATTTGGGTCAGCTAGCAAAATTGGAGGAATGTTTATGATTAAGAGAGCTTATAAATCAGAGAGAAAGGAGACAAATTCATTAGCTATTGGTTATGGCAACTCTGAAGTTCTGAAGTTCCTTTTGTTTTTCCCCCCTAAGTATTCAAATAAAATCTATGATGATAGCTAAATAAAATTCTCCAGGACAGATTCATCATGTAGGTTCTCTGAGATAAACTCCAAATCTGATTTAGCCACACTAACTTCTGCTGACATTTATCTTTAGAAAGACAAGAGTTGGCTTGTTTGTTTCTGCACTTATCTCAAGCATCTCTTTGTATTTGAGCTCTTCTACAGAAAGTAAACAGAAACAATAAAATACACAGTGACCATATAAATTCTCCTTCCCTGTGGAAAAGCCCTAAACAACTCCTGTACTGTGCAGCCTTTAAATTTTCCAGTAAGTTTTATTTGGCTAACACAAGTCTTTCAGAAAGCCATCCGGTTTTAATTGAAGACATTGAGAAATGAAGAAATCTATCAATCTTTCTATGGTTCACTGCAACTGTTAATCAACATCACAGTTAAAATGTGCTTTATTTCCAGTTTGGAACTGCCTTCTTTAAGCTTCCTGCATTGGATAGGCAGCATGTTCTTCCCGGAGAGAAATAGTGAATTATGCACTATAGTGCAGTCCTCTTTTAAGTTTTCTAACAAACTGAAATAAGGAATTGGAGTTCACCAAAGGGTCTCACTGCACAGTGTTTCCTGCAACCATCATATTGTTTGTTTGTTTCTACTGCACCTGCTCCAATTTTTCAGGAACATTTTGAAAGGACAAATGCCAGAGCTGGATGAGTTTCTTTCCCAGGATGGGGTGGAAATGTGGCACTCCCTGGTGCCGTGAGGAGGCTGGGTTGTTTTCCAGAGTCACTGCCTCCTTCCCTGTACCATGCTGTGTCTGGAAGTGGGACCCACCCTCTGCAAATATTTTCTGCTCTCCATGGCATGGATTTTCCATAATCTGTGTAGTGAATAGCTCCAACTCTCCATCTTCCCTTGGCATTTGGGGAAAGTAGTCTCAAGAAATGGAAGCTAAATATCCTTAATGTAACTCTTTTCCCTCTTTCTTTTAAGCACCATTATTGCTGTTTATCTGTCATAACACAATGAGGACCTTAGAGATGGTAAAGCCTCTGTTATTTTGTCATATTTTTTTCTGGAAGTAGAGCCTGCTGTTGTTGCAGCACCCAGGAGCCTCAGCAGAGTAGCACAGCCCTGTCTTCTCTCTTTGGGCAGGTGCAGGTTTCTGAGATGCCAGTGGGGGCTGAGGAAATTGTACCCATAGTGCAAGCTCTGCCCCAACTCAAAACAACTCCAAGACTGGAAATAGCTCTGCCCTGACTCAAAGCAACTCCAAGACTGAAAAACACAACTTGCTTTGCTGTTGCCAAAGATACACCTTCGCAGCAAATACCTCATATGTAGCAGCTGAGGCTGCCAAGGTGGGATGAATCTCCCATCTCATTAACAGATAAACCAACCCCTTTTACAAGACCTCTGAATAGTCAGTGGGTAGAGGGGCATTTCTAAAATGTAGCTCATCTGGCCTCTATTGAACATTTCTTTCAGGATAACAGGAATCACACTTTGAAAGTGATTCTTTCTCTCCATTGACTATGGAGATAATATCTCTGGGCTTTATGTCAGACATAAACCCCTACAGTCAGCTGAGATTAATTCCACAAACTTTGATGGCCCCAAATAAACAACAAAAACAACCCAAAAATAAATAAATAATAAATTCCCATTTGCACTTAGAAAGAAGCAAATTGCTTTGTTTAAACACATTAGTAGCCATCGGTGTCACTCTAATTTCTTTGTCAGTGGTGGTAGCAGTGGAGGAGCAGGGAAAGAAACCTTCAAACCTCTGCTGTATTCAAACCCAGGAATTCCCTTTCATGTCTTTGGCATGTCTTAGCAGAGTATCATGTTTTAGGACTTACATGAACTTGGGTATTGAAACATATGTTCCAGCTTTGTAAAGGGAAATTTGATACTGTGTCAGCCCTGTGTTATCATTTGCCTCACTGGCATGTTAAGCTTCCCTCATGTAGGGCTATTGAGGAGAAAGACAAAATCAATGTATCTGTACAGTAATGAAGATAACCAAGCCAGAAACCATGAGCCACCAACATCTGCTTGTCAGGGATCTAACACAGCAAAACACGTTTGTGTCCCTGGATATTTTAAATGCTCAAAGAAAAATTGTTATTATGCCTAATAAAGGCACAATCAGGAGCAAAGAAGCCTAGGAGTGTCATGGCTTTTGTGTCAAGCACAAGAATTGGGAGAACTGCAGCCAGTCCTGGCTCTCAGGAGTGAGAGTGGCTGGCTCTGGGTTCAATGTAGAGTCACTGCTGCTGGCTGGACACAGCAAGGTGTCAGAGCATGGGGTGCTTAATGGCCCAAGGGAGACAAAAAATGTTATTTTCCATCCAACTGCTCCCTGGTGAGGGCGTTTGGCATGGTCTGGGCTGGGAATTGGGCTGCGCTCACTCCAGAAATGGAAAGTGGGATTATAAATAACCCCCTGCCTATGCTGAGGAAGCACCAGAAAGGATCTTCTGTCTGGTCAAGAAAAGAAAGTGGTAGAATGGGCATAGCACAGAAAATGCAGATCACTAGGAATCCCTCAGCATGCAAAGTTTGGCATGCTTGCTCCAAAAGGCTGCATCACAAACAGAGGTGGCTGACAGAAGAGCAGCCCAGATGGGCAAGTCTTCCTATGGAGAATGATTGAAAGCAGTGACAATGCTTCATGCAGAAAAGCAGAGACATTAACATAATTTCCCAGGCTGGTGTGTACCTAGGAAGCATCCTGCACCATGCCATAGCTTGGTACGGTACCACCTATTCTCATTTGGCATTCATTCACTCTAATTTTAGTTACGTACCACATGGAAGTCCCCATGTATGTCTAAGCTCCCATAATATTCAATGGAGTGCTAATGTGATTAATTTGTGTAAACAGCCTGGAGCTGTCCAAGATGTCCTAGGGCATTCAAGATATCTGAACAAGCCTGGCAGATGTGGTACAGAGGCATGTCCCTCTAATTTTACTTCTGTCCCATACAGGCAAATGGACATACCCATAAAATCTCTGACCAAACCCAACTCATCCTTCCAACACTTGGATGGCTGGAGGTCACTCAGAATGTGAAAACCAAGGTTCAGTTCTTGTCCTCGCCTCAGAAAAGTTAAATCCAAATTTTCTCTTCTGAAAACTGTCCTAATTGCTAGCTACGGGCCAACTTGAATGGGAATCAGCCCCCTTTTATGCAGTAGGAGTTCTGCTATTATGTACAAAAATGACAGATTTCTGCGAACATGTGGGAATGAATAAACATGGCATTATAACCTAAGGGCTCTATGTGGGAGAGCAAGACCAAGATGCTGACCTTGCTCAAAATTTTCAGTATTTCACCCACTCTAATGTAAAATACTTGAACACAGCATTCAACAAGTCTGAGTGCACTTATCCCACCAGTCACAGACAGGATCATCCATGTTCGCTCCTATCTCATTAATCTTTTTCTTCTTCCAATAATTCCCCAAGTGACACATCTTCAGCTCTTCTCTATCCAGGAAAAGCTGCAGCCCTGTGACTGTGCAACAGACTTGAACACCATGAGGAGGGCTCTAAGGTTTGGACACTAACCAAATACAGATCCCCTTGATGCACTGATGTCCTGAAAGAAAAGACAAGTCCTGCTTTAGTTCTTGAAGGAAAGGATGTAGATCCCTGTTTGTGGGGAGCACTCAGGGCTTTGAAACTTCCTCAGATACTGTACTTTGGTGCAAAACCTCTATGAAGTGATGTTCAGAGTACATTCCTGTCAGTACTACTTCCTGTAGGAAGCTCTGGACCTCTGTCTGGAGAGTGTGGGTTGTCAGTAAAGGCTGTGATTTATTCCCTTTGGAGAAATATATAGGCTTAATGGGGTCCCTATATAACTCTGCAGCCAGACTTGTGATTTCAGAGTAAAATCAATTGTCCAACACACAGGTCTACATATTTTTCAGCATTTTATCATTTGCTTTTTTATCATTCTGGAGGATGGGAATAGAAACCCAGTAAACACCATTGTGTCATTTGTCTCTCTACCAATTGTTGCATCAAAAGTAATCAAAAAAAATAATCAAAAAAATACCCCAACTTTAACATGTGTGACTGAGCAGATCTGCACAGTCTGTCTTGCCTTAAAAATAAACAGTAACTCCATTTTTCACAGAACAAATCAGTCTAACAAAGGCTGTATCAGCCCTGATGTTTCACTGACAAAACCCTGTACAATAACAAACCAAAGTCTTGGTCCAGAGGTAGAGCACATGCAAGTTTAAGTATATCCCTGGAAAATCAAGGCTGCTTTTAAGACTGACTGAACTAGTGCCTAACTGTAAAATGCTGCACACTGAATCCTCTTATCCTCTGTAGTGAGCACACAGTGTTCTGAGAAGTCAGATAAAGCCAGAGTGAGGAAAAATGATATTTTGTTATATAAATTGTGTGCACTGCTTTTTGCAAGGATGTCTTGTGAGGCCTTTCCACCCCTCACGATGGAAAAAATCAGAGGCATCTCACCGCAGAAAACTTGGTAATGGAGTCCCTCTTCTCTTCCTCTTTCCCCACTATAAATTAGTTCCTACAGGCAGTTCTATATAAATAAAATCTTGCAGCAGTAATAGCACAATGAGTTTGTTATGCAGAGGAAAAATAGAAATTATTTTCTTTAAAAAAAATGTAATAAGAATACTAAGATAAGTATTCTTATTCAGGGATGGCATTTCCTTTAGGACTAAATATCAGGTATGTCTTGGCTCTTGGGTTTATTATTCTTGTACCTAGGTCATGACACCAAGGAATGTTACCTTTACCAGTCAATAATCCATAGCCCTATCACTCCTAGCTCAGCCTTTCTAAAAACCAGGAAAACTCACCACAGCGGAAAACAAAAAATACTGGTCATTAAATTGTTTTGACATCTATAAACTCAGATGGTTTATTGCAAGGTTCTCATTTTCACTCTTTTGGACAAAAGACAAGTTTGCTGCTTCAGAGGAAGACAGCAAAAGATCTGTGCAGCACTTACATCCGATAGAAGGGCTCCAAACAGGTTTTAATTGGAATATATCTATTATAAAGACTCTGGAACAGCTTTCAGCATGAGGATGACTTTCCACTATATGCACATAAACAATATTATTTTGTGCAGATATAATGAGTAGAGTAGTCAAAAATAGTGCCCACAAAAAGCAGTCAACCCTTCAACATTTTTCTAAATTTGAAACAAATGCATAAATTATTTGGGAAGAACCAAAAGAAAAAGAAAAAGACCAAAACTTATTTTGCACACATGAAATCATGTACAACAAATATTGATGTGTCACCCAAGCAAGTTTCTTTTTCAGTGAGAAAAAAAGCCAGGAGGCAACATTTTAGGCTGTTTTCTCTCATACACCTTCAAAGTTTTCAGGGTATAATCCTGAAAACCAGTTAGTAGACCAGAGCAAAATGACAGCCTTTGGGGAACCAACAACACCCACATCCAGTTAATGTTATTGTATGATCTATTTCGTGGTTTGGAATTAATTGCAATTGGGGCATGGAAAAAAAAAAAAAGCTGAAGCCTAAAGTGTTTTTTCAAATTCATAAGGAAGTGTTTTTCTTTGAATAATAATGTTATTATAAAGTTATGATCTTTTTTCTTTTAAAAATAAACCCTTTATTTTCTTTCAAATTTCTGTTACTTGTGGCCAGGGGCTGTCTGGTGCTCTCATCTTGTGGGATATTGCTGGCTGGAAGCAATATCGTTTCTGTAATTACCACTTTCACTGAAATAGTTCTGGGCACTCCAGAAATACCTTCAAGTATTTGGTCATGGGCATTAAAAGTTGGAGGGACAGCTAATAGCTGATGGTTGTTCTTAAACGGTAGAAGAGAGTAAGCTCATCTGAAAAGGTCTTTTTAAACATCTCAGTATATCACACATTTCCAAAACCAGGCCAGTTTGCTCTCTTGCCTGTGCATAATACAGAACGGTGCTGACCTTTACTGCTTTGCAAATACTGATGGTGAACCTCAAAAAAAAGTCATGTGAGGACTATTATTGTCTGCTTCCCACAACAAAATTCTGCATATGAGGAATCCTCGAGCTTTTTATACTCGAATGAAGCTTCCTGCATGCCACTCCTCGTCACAGCCGTATAAAAGCAAGAAACCAACCCAACATCAGGACTTCCCTCACAGTCCTAGAGAGGGTTGGGTACCTCCAGACAGAGATCTTGGCACCCTTAGCCAAGTAGCCAAGGCAGGTAGGTGATTCCCCTATTGAGGTCCTTTGGCAGCAGCAGGACTCCAGCATACATGACCCATGCAAGACCCACCAAGTACTGGGTGAATACATCACACCTCCCAGACAGAGAATCAGCTTCTTATGTCATCTGAGAAAAAAAAAATAAATAAAAATGAGTTTAAGAGTTTAGGAGGATAAATGCTCAGATCTGTGCTGGCAACTGAGCCTTGGGAAATAAAATAAAAACCCAAATTTTGCAAGGGAGACCATTTTGAATCACCCACCACACAACTGGGGTGCTGTCAATGGCAAAGGTTGTATTCACTAAATTTTCAGTCTTAGAAATTCACTCTTCTGTCACTTTATTACAAAATGTGGACAAAGTTTAAGACTAGTAATCTTGCTGTTGAATTCAGTGTAGCACATATTTAATTCATTTTTTTTTCACACTAACCTGCATCCCAGTCTGATTTCTGGCAATCATACATTTCAAATAAATTGTTCTGTGCTGCCCTGCATCATACAAACTCACCCCAACTCTGTCCCATGAGATACGCCCAAGGATAAGAGGCAGCACTGGGGCTGCCCACATGCATGTTGGCTGGCTGTAGGCATTGGCTGCTTTGTTAGCTGGATGCTGTCAAGCAGAGCTTTCTGTGCTTTCCCACAGCAGCAGGCACAAGTTTGGGTTTCTTTTTCCTTTCCACATGACGATTTTCCTGAAGTCTGTAGAAGTGTAATTATCTTTGAGACTCTCATCCGTCTGTCAAGTTTGGTGGAAATAAGCTTAACAGTTACTGGAAGGGCTAAACAGACAGGCAGGTATCAGCAGAAACAATTCACACATCCATACAAAACCACACCAAAACAGTGTATTTGTCATTGACTGAACACCAGGAAAGAGCTGAGCCCTGCAAAACAGAGAGAAGAAACCACAGCAACCACCGACGTGCTTCACACTTTGCACTGGACTGCTCAGAGCATCCACTTCCCAGAGATGATTCAGGGCTTAGGGTCCCAACCAGCACAAAGCACAGCAGCAGAGATGGAGGAGGATCATGTGGTAATAGTGAAAACATTAAAGACTCAATGTCCTTCAGCTGGATCCTTAGGACAGACATGGAAAACCTGACTTTTTTTCTCATGAATAGGACAAATGGTAGAAGTTAAGTGTTTGATATTAGGAATAACAATTCTTAACTGTTGATGTGTTGAAGCACCACACTGCTGCGACTGTGGACACTGATGGGATTAGAAGTGTGATGCTTCTGTTTTTCTCTAAATAAACTTGTCCATCATTATGCTGGATGTATAAGAGCTGACATTTGGTTCTATTTTCTTAAGCAGGATGCTTGAGATTGTCTCTGTTTAAAAAAGGAGATATTTTTCATTAAGTAAAACAAAATGCTGCTCACCTGGATATCCCCTCAAGTGAAAGTCAGTGTGCACCTATTTTCTATCTCTGGTTATTAGGGTCAGCCCTAGGAATAGGCAGCAGATAGGAATCTTCTTCCAGCCATCTCCTAGCTGTACATAGTACATAAAATGTGTGTTCACAAGCCAAAGTATATTTCCTAATTCCAGGCTTACTGGAACCAAAAAGAAGACATAAATATTATGACAGTTCTAATCTGTGAATACGTGTCTTTTTGTCTTTGTCTCAAATGAAGGCCACCCTGTCACGAAATCTGCAGACTCCTGCTTTCTGTGATGTTAGGAAACATTGATGTCTTCCCAAGCACAGCATTTTGGGTGCCTTGATAGTTCAGGCTGTTGACCTGTGCTGTTCCTCTTCTGCTGTTGCTCTTTTAAGAGCCTTTGTCCTTGCCAGTCAAGGTCATGATGCTTAATTCCAGTTCTTCAGTATCTAAAGTGGTGATACATGAATTAACCAAGCAGCACTAATTGTTAGATGGTGCCAGGGCACAAAGGGAAAAATGGGGAAATACATGTCGTGAATCAAGACTGTGGTCTCATTCTTTGAGATGTTGTTAGTGGGAAATGGGAATTAAATAAATAAATATGAAATCAGTGAAAGGCAACCAAGAGGCTAATGAAAAGTTCTTAGCACATTTCTTCTCTAACTTGGAAGGACTAATAGTTATTTAAAAACAATAACAATGATGGATATTTAACATTCTGAAATTGCATGGATTCCATAGGGGCCTGGTTTGCCTTTCCTAAAACCTGTTCTTCACTTCATCATTAAACAAGGTTCAGTTAGGACTAGATCTCACTATGACTAGATCACAAATGATTTTATATCAGGAATATACTTTTTAAAAATTATCCATAGACAAACATCTACAAATACCATTAGAAATGCCATTGTCCATCAGGGAAATTGAGGTAAGGACTTCTGATCCATCTAATTTAAAAAACTTTATTTTGATCTTTGTATAGCAGGAAAAGCTAACTTATATTCAAGAACCTGGCCTACCAGAGAATAATTCACTTCAATTCTACCCAAATAAACTTTTTCAGAGATTTAGCTGTGTAAAAATAAAAAAAAATCTTCCATGCTTTGAATCGGTCAGTGTTTCTTCTGCAATAGTGTGTTTGCCTTTGGAGTTTGGATTTTTGTTTTTGAGTGATCTGAGTCCTCTAATGCCACCAAATTTAAAAGTTCTTTTTCTCACTTTTGCCTGATTCCTGAAGGTCCAACGCTGTCTCTCCGCCAAACTGGAGGACCAGAGCATACAGCTTTGCTGCAGAAGTTGATGTTAAATTATGAAGTTTTGGCTAACTCTATTTTGAGAACAGACATAAAACCCTCCAAATCTCACAAGTGACTTCCTCTGAGCTCTTACATTCCCTCATTTTGTAGGAAAGTGAGACCCACATCCAGATCCTCACACATGGGCAGATGTATGAAGAAACATAGATTTGTGGTTTTATACCATTTTTGCCTTGTTCAGAGGCATCTCTCCCATCAGGAATGGCAGCAGCACACAAGCAGCATTTACAAAAATGGTTCCTCAAGCACAGGAGGATAGAAACCATAGTCGTGTGTCACGAGCAGCAACCCAAAGGCCATGAATCCCATTCGAAGCAACCCACTGACATCCCCAAATTACAGGCAGTGGTGAGGAAATAGCAAAGTGCTAATTGTGAGATGCTTTGTTTAAATGCACTGATAGCTGATGGGGCTAATGCACTGGCTGCCTCTGGCACTGCAGAGATAGCTGTCCCCTGGCTGGGAGATCACAGAGCTCTGAAATGCCCTTCCTTCCTTCGGAGATGAAAGGCAGCCTGGGTGCACAGCTAATTTGTCAAGCACACGGTGCTCAAATATAGCCCATTTATCTCCTTCTAAGTGTTTTGCTTCTCCCACCACTCAGCTCAACAAGATAATGTCGGTGGTCGGGGGGATGCTGTGGTAGGTGCAAGAAAGCATTTAGTTACCCATCGGGAACAATTTTGCATCACTCCCAATTTCCATCCCTCGGATAGATCCAAAGTTGCATTTTTCTAAAGCATCTTCAGAAGACACCCATAGGACTTGTCTGTTTGTTTTTTTCTCAATATATATCATCACATCCTACCCCTGATGACAGCTGGGCTTCTGCTGGTGCGCACAAAGGCAAGGGAAGGATGCAGGGACATCCTGTGCGTGCATAACAGAGGATCAACACAGCAGGCTTCAGCATCAGTCCCAAGTTCCTTTGGCCTCCTGGGTGGTATGAGCATCAACAGAGCTGGAGGATAGCACTTCTGGACCACTGCTAAAGCTGCATCATATCTGGCAACTGGAAAAGGTTTTATCTCACACATGGTGCTAGGAATGTGCAGCTGGTGACTTCTGCACCCAGTGATAAGTGTGGTTACTTGTCCGTGGGTCCAAGCCTTACTGTACTTGCGTTCGCAACCTCACACAGACGTCTTTGCACATCATTTTGTAAAATGTCTGTGCACATCTGTAACAATCCAAATAAACAACTATTCAAGTAAATTCATGTTCCAAACCAAGTGTGCATGAGAACAAAAACAAACACACTGCACACAAAGCAAGAAAAGCAAAAGAAGGTGGTCATGTACCAGATAACATCTTGCACTAAACAAGATGGCCATTGAGAATTAAAAGCTGACTATAGCTTTTCCCTTTCCAGCAAACTTCTACATGTTGAAGATTGCCCAGGACTTGACAGAGTAATCTAAGTTTTATCACTGTTAAACAAAATAGAAATTTTTCTTCATTAATGCTTCTTGCTTACATATGTATCCATGTTCTTTCTGGGACAGCAAGATATCAATACCTCCAGCCAGCCTGTATTTCACTGCATCCCCTAGACATTTTGCTGTGTAACCAGTTCCTCTTGTATTTGTTCAGACATTATTTATGCCTAAATGGGGTTCCTTGTCCTTCCTGAGTTGTTCCCTTATTTTTTCAGTCTCTCTACAACTTGTAAAGATAATTTTAAATTCTAAAGCTGTCTTCCAAAGCAAATTTTAGTGCTTTCTTCCCAGCCCATGTTATCTTCATGCTCCCTCATCATCTGACATTCCTGTCTCTGTTCTGTTACCCCAGGAGGTCACTTAGTACATCCTCCAATTTTACCGCAAGCTGTTTTTGTTAACTGTTTTCTGAGTAAATATTTCCAATCCATTTTTACCCTTGTTGAACATTTTCATTGAGACCATGCTTCTTTGATTTCCCTGGCTGGTACACACCAGACAAGCTGCTTCTCCCACACCCAAAACCCTGTTGTCCTCCTAGCAAGGGGGTGGGTTAGCTTCAAGAATCTGAATAGTAATTTCAAGTAATCAGCTGCTGTTGCTCATTTTCAATATAATGCCTACACCTGAGCATGAACGTCAAAGTTACCCTGAAAATCACCAGGAGGAATTATTGGGAAGCTTCCAGTCAAAGAGATTTTGGAAATAATGAAAAAAAAAAAAAAAAAAAAAAAAAAACATAACCCATCATAGACTTCTTAGGACTTTTAATGATGCCCTGAGACCGTTTTTGTCTCATCTTTTTCTCATGTAAGTCAGAGATGACAGCTTGGGCAAACAGACTACTGATCTCACTCTGGACAAAAGAGGCAACTGGTGGTCCCTTGAATTACCAGGTCCCATACCATCACAATGTCCCTTTTTGGATGTATATCACCGTCTTCTCCTTGTGTGACTCACTCCAGGCAAGATATCCCTTAGCATCTGGTCTCCATTAGGTAGTAGGCGTCAGAAGGAGGCGAGGTTTGCTATGGCTTCTTATTTGGAGTGCCTGTTGCTTGGTAGTACAAACAGCGGGCTATTAAAAGAGCCAAACGCTGTTATTTCCACAGAGCTTGTAACACAAGCTCCAGTTTGCTTCAGTTTGGTTACAGTGGTTTACACACAGAGCCGCATGCGTTTAAATATAATATTTATTAAGCTTACTTAAGTTTATTCTGAGGTATGACTGGAACCCAGTTTGTTCTGGCTGGCTCAGGGAGCCTGTGTCGGGTTTGGAAGTGTGATGTCCTGCCATGTGCACTGGTGCTGCTGCAGAGCTGGGGCAATCTGCTTCGAATTAGCAGCCCAGCTTATTTTATTGTGCTTGGCCTGGCCCCGCTAGCCAGTGACCCCGAGCGTGATTGCTCTTAAGGAGATAATATGGTTCGATAACACACAGGAACCTTCACAAAGGCGTTCCTCTACAGGGAAGAAGTATCAGCCGCGGGGGCCTAATTGTAGCCCACGGTGTATTTCCTTCAGTTCTTGGATGCCTGACATACGTAGGCTGCAAAAGCAGCTCCGTGCACCTGTATTTGGGCTGGCAGGAGCCCCTTCTTCTTCCCACACACCAGTGATGTGCTGGCTGCTCCTGCACAGTGACTGCTGCCCTGCCGAGGTGCAGGGCTGTGAGAAACGCCTCCCTCAGCCTCTCAGCAGCTCCAAGAGCAAGGCCAGGCATTTTCTGTGGGACATGGACAG
This sequence comes from Anas platyrhynchos, assembly GCF_047663525.1. Taxonomy (NCBI): domain Eukaryota; kingdom Metazoa; phylum Chordata; class Aves; order Anseriformes; family Anatidae; genus Anas; species Anas platyrhynchos. Next base: position 72,024,296 of record NC_092590.1, read on the forward strand.
AGCCAGAGCCAGAAGCTTGCAACCATTCTCCAGAGGGTACCTAGATATAGCGCCCAGCTGGAAAACGGCCCTCTGTTCAGAGTTGCTGAGTAAAGAGATTGCCTCGTGATGTACCAAGCACATATAATTTTGATTATTGCCTTATGATACAGGAGGCTATATATTCCACGGTAGCAATCCACAATTTGTAATTGAATCTATGCAGCGTACAGAGCACTCCCCAAAACAAGACTCACTGGCCTTGTTTCCCACAGTTACAGAATTGTCCCTCACGATGGTTTGTTTTTTTTTTTTTTTTTCCATAAGCAAAATTCTGTCTGTTGGAAAGCTCCTAAACAGCCACAGCTAAGAGCAGCGCAGCCTGCAAATGTTAGCGTTTCCAATGCTGCAAATGTCTGAAACAGTGAAGTTAAGGCAAAGGATGAGGAAGAGAAAAGTTGGGAAAAACAGTTTGTTAGGTACCTTCCAAACTTAAAGGAAACCTGCCCTTGCACCTGCAAGCACCTGCCCTTGCAAATTATCACAAACCTACTGAGAATTTCCTCAGTAAAACAAAGTGACTAAAAACAGCCCTGGCTAAGCTCTAGATACATCCATTTTCTCTTAGTTTATTCCCTTTAAGTACAGATATTTTACTTCATTGCCTGTGATGATTCTGGGGCACATCACTAAGACTTGGGGTATTTCATAGCCTCCTAATTCTCCTCTTAGACTATCTCTTCACACATCAGTACAGAGCCATGTATGCAGATAGGCCCAGGGTCACATCTAACTAATAATTGACAGAGTGTTATTTATGTTTTGTTTTAATCTGAGCATATTTTGTTCAAATTATGCTTTGTATGTTTTAAAAAGCCTAGCTGTGAAACATTTTAATTTCAATCCACAAACAGCCAGGGCATGGAGGAGCAGGGTACAGGGCCAGGATTCATCTCACCTAACATGAGCTCCCACAAAATTAGTCTCTGGGTAGATGTTCTGTCTTCTGTAGGCCCCTGCCCTGCTTTCACTTTTGACTTTGAAGGGAGTTTGTTTGCTAAGGGTAGGATTCAACACACAGATCTGACACACTAAGATACAGTGAACTATCAACTAAGTTGTCCACCCATCCACCTTCAGACCCATTTGAGATGCTAACGGGTATCCCTTCCTGGACCAGGGTGCCTCATAGGGTGTCTCATCTCTCTCTTGGCCTCATTCTTCTCACTGCCTTCAGAGGAATCCTGAACAATTACCTTGGATGGTGTGCCTAACACTCAGCTCACACTGAGACAATCCCAAGATCATCCTCACCGTGTGAGGCCTGACAGGTCTGCAGCATTTTCAGCAGCACAGCCAGAGGAAAGCATCTCTCTGCAACCAGCCATAGTCCCAGCCAGTCCCTCAGAAAAGCATAAGGAGCTGTCTTTCATCCTCTCCACAGCCCATGTTTCATCCTCTCCAGGGTAATGTATATATTTTCCTCGTCTGCTTTGCTAGCATGCTATGCAAGACGAAGGGCTGGCTCGAGCTAGAAAATGCAATCTTGGCTCTCAGAACTCCTGCTCCCTGTATAAAGGTTATACAAATAAAGATCTGGGGAATATTGCCCTTCTGCGAACACTGCTAATTGCCAGCATCTATCAGCCAGAGATGGCTGACATGCTCTGCCAGGAGAGATTGCTTCAGCAGCACAAAATAAACCACTTCTGCTCTTGTTAAAGCATGCAATTTTCTTGTCAACTCTTTTGTCATTGCTGTAGTCTCACAGGCAGGGCTGCCACTGTTTGCAGGCTCCCAGCCTTACTGCTGCCAGTCAGAGGGATGTGGAGTAGCACCCCTATAGGAGAGCTCCTAAATCCAAGGAAGAACAAGTGACAAACCTTTGCTGTACCTCTCCTCCCATAATCCAAGAGTGGAGGAACACCCAGTCCTTGTCTAGGTCTGGAAGCCCAAGCTCTGCTTTGCCAGTGTGACCTCGTGAGCTGCTTGAGGCTGACTATACAAAAATGCCCCAGTTCCCATTGCCTTCGGGACGCTTTGTGCATTACGGCCTCATTTCCTCCAGCGCTCTGCTGGGTTTTCCTTCCAGTTTGGCACCAGAAGAACTGCATTTCCCTCTTTTCCCTTATTCTAATGCTAACAGACTGGCTGTGAAAACAGAGGGCTTTGCCAGCGAGGGGAGGCCAGCCAGCAGAGCCCCTGCGCCAGCCTTGGGGAGGGACGGTCAGAGGGGGCTGGTTTTGGGGTGCTCAGCTATGCAGAGACGACTTCATGGGCACAGGAGTTCAGGGAAACCCACCCTCCCCTAAATACAGGTGAAGCGATGTGTCAGCACATCCCAGAATATCTAGAAAGAAAAGAGCAAGGGGGACTCATATCTGTCTTTGCATTCTCCAGCCACCAGTCTGAGCTCCATTGCATTCACCAGGAAGCCGAACAAAAAATGGGGAATAATGGGCATCCTGGAGTATGGACAGCCACTGGGGCATCTTAGGACGGGCACAACTCAGGGACAAAGGGCTTTTTATTACAAACAAAGTACCCAGGATCAAGCAGTTCCAGGTCCCTGAGGGTCCAAAGCTCCTCGGAGAAAATCCCAGGTGATGTCCCATACCCAGCCCTGCATACGCCAGCTCTGTCTGCCTGCTGCTCCCAGGCTCTGGGACTGCAGGACCCTTCACTGGGTGGAAAAGACTGCCAAACGAGATAACCAGCTCTGGAATTAGGGCTCTTTTTCTTTTTTTTTAATCCCTTGGAAAATATTCACAGCTCAGCCCCAAAGCTGAGGCGACCTTGCCCAAGGCTGTCTCAAGCCAGTGTAAGTCTTTGCGGATGGTGTTGCCAAGCTTCCTTTGGAAGCAGCCCTTGTCGGTTTTCCCTTTCAAGTACTTTTGTGGAAAACCCTTAAATCGATGAGAAAAAGGCACTTTCTCATGACAGAGTCTCCAGACAGCCTGGGTGAGCCGGGAGCTCAGCCCATGGGTGCCAGCTGGAGGGGGTCACCACTGCCCATGGCACGTCCATGGGCAAGGACCAGCCCCAAGAACAGAGTGAGCACTTGGGATGACGTGGGATGTGGAGGGCAACTTTCACAGCTCTCAACACCTACCCAGGGGTTCAATTGTCCCCTTAACACCTCCTACTGCAAGCAGAGAAGATGTGCCCTTATCAACCTTGTACTTAACAGCAGAACCTGATAAGGCAGGACCCACAGAAAGTGTGTCCTGCATTCAACATCTTCCCAGCCTCATTACAACAGGCAGTTTATACTGGTGTCTCTGGAAACCTTGACAGCCTTGAATGCTTGACAACCTTGTTACAGGAGCAGCTGAAGGAGGAGAAGGGCAACAAAATGATCTGGTGTTCAGGGCCTGTCTGTTCTGCTGCCTTCCTTCTTACTGCTAATACCTCACATTTTCTTTCTTAGGTTCAACAGCATTTAAATGTCAAATTTAGTACCAGCAGCTGGAACAGGTATGTTGTCTCCTTGCTTCAAGTCCCACCTTGCTACAGCTGCTGGGACGAGACCCTCACAAAACCTCAGCAAGCCTGCACCATGCTGCTCAGATTGATCTCCCTAACCCCTCAGCTCTGTCTGCTGACACTTGTGCGTCAATTCAAACCACCCACAGCACTGCAGAGTAAAGGCCACATGGACTCCTTCTGCCTAGCCACAGTGGCACTCTACAAAATCCAGGTGGCAAGAAAACATAGTCAGGACCCTGCATTTTTTAATGAAGAGGGTGTGATGATGCTGTGCCTCTTTACAAAGTCAGGTAGTCAAATTAATGAGCCTACTACAATTTTATGAAAGTTGCTGGCAGCATTTAGTCAGAGAAGCAATAAATAAACACATCATTTCAGTTCCACATTGGTTAAAAATAATAGAGGAGGTGTATTTGCATTTACAAGCAGTAAAGGCACCAAGTAAAGCAAAACATGTCTCTGCAGGGATAAATGACAGCAGAGCTCAATGCCAGCAAGAGAGGCAGTGAACTACATCTCTTTCCATGCTTTATGGCTATGGATTGTGCTCTCGCCAACATTTCTTTTCATTTCAGGGTAGTTAGCAAGGGGAGAGAAAAATCCAGCAGCAATAACTGAGTTGTTGCAACCTGCCCTTTCTGCTCCATCGGTTTCCTGTTTTTGTAAACAGGAAACGTCGTGTCACTTGGAGAGGGCTGCATGTGATAACGCTGAGGAACGATCCGACAGTAAACTATGAAACCACTGTGGTGTCTGCTGAGGAAAACCTACAAGCTGTCAAGAAAGCTGCTGGACATTTCGCGATACGATCTATCAATTATCCCAGCTGAATGCCTGTATTTATAGATTTTTTGTTGTTGTTGTAATTCCATGCCATCTCAGGCTTACAGTAAGCCACCTGGCCAGCATGAATGCACAGGTTAATTTCAGGATAATATATTATTCTATACAATAAATACAAGCTGTCTGGTTGTTTTTAGTGAGGTTGTCTAAGCCTGTTCCCATGGGCTCCACACCTCCCAGGGAGAAGTTGCAGTCTGCTCTGTTTCATCATCGCTTTTGTGGCATTTCCTACTGAGATGAGTGGCACCGAGACAGTTTCCAGACATGGTTATTTGTTCTCCTTGACCTGAGTGACTGCTGTTTTCTAAGCCATTTGCAGTGTCAATCCTGTGATATGAGGCTTATACTTCTCCAGTTGGGGATTAAAACACTGCACCTTTCTTTCGGGATCCTTATTAATTTTCTAGATATGTTTACAGTGAAGCTATTCCAATGGTTTGTTCACTACCAACACTTAAATGCCTTACTGCTGCAAACAATACCAGTTTCACTGATTTCCCATAACTCTGTGAGCCAATTTACAACTACCTAAAACCTGAAGATCCCCAGATCTCCAGCCCCAATTCTGCACAAAGTACTTAACAATAATGACTTTTTCGCCATACCTAAGGAAGATTTAACACACTGTTCCCACTTTTGCCTACAACCTGTACAGGCAGATCAAGAACAGCTTATAGCCCCAAATATTTCCCTCCTTTGAATTCTTTCTATTGTTTGTTTGGCAGTTCCCTTCCCAAAGTAAACAGTTCCATGAAAATTTAAGCAATCTTAAGTGTGGTGTTTGCAGTGACCTAATATCCCACAGAGAGAGAAACCCAGCACTCATTGGGCAATAATTTCCTACAGTTCATATACAATCTCAGGCCCCAAATGAGATGCGTGCCCCTGAAGTCACCTTCTGTTGTGGTTGGGTAATGTGTTGTCAGCTCCCATCTTTCAGCAACTGTCATCAGTGAGCTCAAGAACAAGCTCAGATGATCTGAGCAGTTCAGGTCACCAGCTCTGCTATGTTACCAGAAGGAGAAGTCCCACAGCCTAATTAAGAGACCACAAAATGGTTTGAGAGTGAGTCTGGAGCGCTTTTGATATCTTGCCCCACCTGGAGGGCTGCTGAGCCACTCTTGCTCTCTGTGGAAGCTTGCACCTACATGTGCTTGGTCATATACACCCCAGCTGAGGCCTCTAAAGTGGTAGATTAAAGCACTTTGTACAATAAATAAAGCTACGGCTTCTTTGAAGTCCCTTCAGGGCTGCATCCCATGTAAGGCCTACTCTTCTGCTCCATCCTTTGCAGAGGAGGGTTTGGGTGGAGCAGAGATCCTGAAGGTACAATGTCATGAATCAGAAGATTTTGTTGACTTAGTCATTAAAAATACTCCCCCAGGGCAAAACCATTTTCTGAGAAGAACCTCGGGAGACCAATGGTTGTCCTACCATCTTCATTTCTCAGTTTATTCCAAAGACATTGTCCTAGTTCAATAAGGTCATGGTGGAGGAGAAAGGTGGGGAAATATTCCATCGAACAGGGAGTTGCCAGCATGACAATCCAAGCCAGGAATTTTTTGTCGTCATTTCCTCCCTCATGCCCACCTTTTGCCTCCTCTCTCTTCTTGAGGACACATCTCCTGTTTGCCAGGGAAGCTCAGCCTTGAAGGAAAAGAGAAACAAGCACATCCCTTCATGACAGTTGCGTTGCCCTCTGAAGGCAAAGCACATACCTTGGCACAGCACGGTCAGCCTGGGGCAGGAGCCGAGCCAACAGCAAATGTCTGGAAGCCGCAGCAAGTCAGCACGTTGAGCTGGGAGGCGTTTGGCTTTGGGTCAGGAGAAGCCTTCCCGGCACTGCTTGAACAAACACACCTACCCGGCGCCAGGTGTGCTCCCCCCCGTGAACACTTCCGCGGGATGCACCCCGGCAGTCACCCTGTGATCGACAGGCCTGCTACACCCAGCGGGGTTTTATGGATAAGGATCTCTGGGCCTTGCCCCAAAGCATGAGGAGAAAGCCCAAGTGAGTCAGCAGTAAGGTACGGCTCCTCACAGGGCCTCTGGACATGATTTGTTGGGCTCTCACCCACCAAACGAGTAGGAGTGTTTTCTTATTGTCTCTAATGTGTTTTGGATTGAGCTTTTATCACAAGGAAAATAAAATAAATAATCTCGGTTCTAAAACATTCTCCTCCCCCTGGCTTCATTTTTCTACATGATTTAAGAGTGCCCAAGGGAAAATGTTTAATTCAAAACCCATTTTGGATTTGTATTTTAGGAACAGGCAGGAAAGTTATGAGATGCAGCATGTTAGGAGATCCTAGCAATTCAAAGGCAGATTTTCAAAGGCAGAGTGAAGCCAGGCACGTGAATTCCTTTAGCCAGTGCAAGAGGAATACCTGCACACCCTGTGCACCTCTGTACGGAGTCAGCAAAGGAGAGTAAAGCTGTTATCTCATAATATGCATGAGAACACATTTACAGCACAGACCTAACAATGAAAATTACTTGGTTCTCTGGAAGTTATCTCAAAGAAATTTCAACATAGGAGTGTCAAGGATGGGAATATTGAAAAACCATCGCGCTTCCCAAGAAGCTGTCACATACTTGTAATTTCAGTCCGCCCAAAACGATTGTGATAAATTAATTTCAAATATAGCCATCTGGTGTAATGTATGTGCTAAACAAATGACTTGGTGTGCTCCCAAAACAGCGAGGTCAGCATCCTGTTGGATGCTGCAAGGTTTTACGATGTAAAGAAAATTGAAAACAAAAGCGAGCTGCAGATCAAAGATGACCCAGAGGTTGATGGACTCTAGCATCCACACACAACAGTGCTCCAAGGGAGCTGGAGGGGTCATCTGGTCCATCTGCCTACTCCAGGACTGGGTCTGAGTCCCCTGCACCCCTTCACAACGACTGCAGTGAAGAAACCCCTTGAAAAGCTTTGCTAGTGTTCAGTCACAAAGAGCTCTTTTTTTCCTCTGGTGAGATTGCTTTAGTGGCATACCGTACTCCATACCCTAAAGGATTCCTGGTTGCATGTGCAAAAATGGAGCTCTGTGAAGGGGGGAGGCTGTCACGTTCCCATTTGATCGTCTAGCACATTTACACTGAGTGTGACATCCAGCAACACAGGAGGTAGAGGGGAACACCACCAATGAACTCAGGTCAGAGTGGAAAAATGAGATGACATAAAGGATGAGATGACATATACCAAAAGACACTGAGGTGTCGCTAGTGGAATTATTTAGAAATTCACAGTGACACAAAAACATCAGTTAATGAGGAGATGCAAAATTTGTAATAGGCTCTAAAAACTCTGTGCTGTGGATGAGGAATTCTGCTGCTGATCTCAGCTGGGTTTGGGGGAAGCCCTCACGAAGTGTCCTAAGCTTAGTTTAGGAGATAAGGCCAGCTGCAGGACACTGAGATCAGTGTGACAAAAAGTGTTAGTCACAGCATGATATGTCTTGCCCTTCTTGAACTTTGTTGTCTCTGGTCTCACTAACATGCTGATGTCTACAAGTTAAAAACATTTGTATATTAGCATAATTTTAGCATCACACTTCGTGTAATGATCTTCCCCACCTCCTGATTCAGTAGAGCAAATGAAAGCCTCACCAACACCAGGGACAAAGATCCCATTGACTTCCTTGTCATGGCCTGACAGCACAGCTCATCCCCAGCTCTGGGATCCCACATCACCTCCTAGACTAATATAGATAATCCCCTTTTATCATTTTTATTGTTTCTGTTTTGTGTTTTTTTTTTCTTCCTCGCTGACACACTATATTGACAAAGGAAAAGACCTAAGGAGTGTGTATTTTTAAATGCCCTGCAGGGACAGGCTGTATTTTTAAGTGGAGTTTATGCGGTTTGGATCAAAAATCAATGAGGCAAGTGGTTTTGAAATCAGAAAAATTACTATGTTGCCTGGAAAAGCATATCTTTCCTTTCTTTTAAAATGTGCTTATTTCTCTTTATTGTTTTCATTTTTTTTTTCCTACCGAGGGTATAAGAAAAATCAAATTGAGATTTCTAGCCAATATAAAGATGTATTGTCCCATAAGGAGAATATGTATCTTGTTTTTTTCCTTGGTCTGTATTTGCCTCCTGGGTCAATATGGATGAGCACTGACCTCAACCACAAGTCAGTATGGGTTTATGCTGGCAACTCACTCTGATATGCTTTGAATTAAGTTACTGAAGTATTTTTTTCCCCAGCAGTGCAAATCTGGGGGGAAGTGTGGGTAAATCAGAACAATGCAGTTTGAGCCTGAAATCACTTTTAAAATAGCAACAACAACAACAAAAATCAAGTCAGAAACAACCTGAGATTGCTTCACTACCTCCTGACTCTTTTGCAGGCAGCTGGGCTTTTCCATTAATGGCCTTAGAAGTAAGTCATGCTGCTTTGGGGAGCATGAAATCAGAGTTCAGCCCAGTAAAGGAAGACAATCCCTATTTCTTGACATCAGCTATTGGCATCATGCACAGAGTCAGGGTTCAGAACTGCCCCTTCCTCTGCACAGAGCTTGGGCAGAGGTGTGGGTAAGGACCTGGCTCTGCTCCATGGCTGGCACTTTTGCATCAACACCGTGAAAACACAACCCATCCCAGGGGAAGGACATCAGGTTACACTGAGCGAGACAGTCATTAAACAAAAGGCTAATGGGACGAGGATTCATGGTGACTCCAAAGGCTGTGGTACAGCTGCCTACAAGGACACAGCTCGAGGCTGGTTGACCCACGTAGACCTCCTCCTAGTTCTACAGTCCAGAGTCATCATTGCTACCGTGCAGTCCCTGATTTGTGTTTTACTGATCTTACAGTTCCATCTGGATCAGGAGCTCTCAGGATGGTTACCAACATGTGCTCCATAGCAGTGAGTCAAGCTCAAAAGCTTTTGAGAGAAGTTTAATAAAATAAAAGTTAGGTTTCTTTCTGAATATTGGCTTTTTAAAATCTTTTGACCCTTTTTGGTCAGTTTTTCCAGATCTTTACCAGGCAGCTTAGGCATTTTTTTCAACAAACGTAAGTATTTACATGTAGTTGTTTGTCTCCATTGCCAAAGATTTCAAGGAGACTCTGAATGTTGCATGATTCATCAAAATGGCACTAGAGCTGTCAAAAGCAGAACTTCAGACATGTGAATCGCCCTATCAAAGATTTGGGATTTATCAGCCAGATCAGGGCACAACAAGCAGCAACAGACCATGACAAGCAGGAGCACAAATGGAGTCAGAGCACAAAACCCAAGGAGAAGACAAATGATATGACACAAACACCCCGCCTCTAGTTGTAAACACACAGTAATCACCACCATTAACATCATAACAGTTTCCAGCCTAGGGAGGATGGAGCACATGAGAGCCTGATTCATTTCTCCCAAAAACCTCAGTCTGTCCCTGACAAATGCTCCTTGGCTGTACACAGCCTGTGAAAAGATACAATCAGAACAGACCCTCATTGTATCCCAGGACTGAAAGGCCATCTCTTGCTCAAGGGATGAAAAGCAATTCATCTTGGACAACTGTTTGTACAGTAATTCTTCCCCTTCTCCACCTCCTGGCCCTGGTAAGGGGCTTTGTACTGAGCGGATAGGGGCACCACATAGCCTTTCACCCAACCCATCACACCCGAGTCCCTCCTGGCTGTTCTTGGACCAGGGAATGAATTTAGCATGAAATCTGCAGGGGCTGCGAGGTGTTTGCCCTCCTGCTTGGTGGGAAGAGCAGAGCACAGCGTGCTGCTGGCACTGCCGAGGACCTGTCCTGCTGCCACCACCACAGCCAGCAGAGCACATCTCTTCTTGCAGAGAAGGGCTCCTGGCTCTGTTTCAAACCCCTGCCATTGTTGACAGTGATTCAGACACCAGAGTGAATGTGGAGACAGTGCTCAGATCAGCGCCGTTCCCTGTGTGCACGTGTGCATGCGTTTATATTTCAGCATTAGCTGTACTTGTTCTCACTGGGGGCCAACCACCGCCTGTAGGCACGCACGTACACGCGCAGACACTGAGTGAATGGTCTTGCAGCCTCAGATGGGATGGAAGACAAAACTTCTCTCCTAAAGCTAATGGGTCCTCTGGGCCCTTCATCATCAGCACTATCTTCTCCTACATTGTGCACGCTGCTGCTATTTTGGCTGGGCGAACCACCATCAGTCCAGCCCTACACCACTCTTCTATATTGCTCAGCCCTAGCTCATTCTTCCACACTATTCCATGACTCAAGGGTGAAATTCCCCTTCCTTGTATCTCTCCAGAAGCACACTTCCTTTGCTTGGGATCTCAGGTGTCTGGGGACATAGGGACAGGTCCATCCTAACGTGTGACACCAGTCTGGCCTCTTGATATCCAATAATAGTATTTCAGAAAGCAAGAAAGAGAACCATGTTAAAAGTACTTTATGAGTCTTTGACCTTTGTCACTTTGTTTCTAAGGTTTCTAATACTTTCCACAAATATTTCCAATTTTCTGATTTCTCTATTTTTTATCCCAGAGGCCTAACCTGAGCCCCCAGATCCTGATTCCATGGCTAACACTTCCACCAAGCTCCATGCTCATGTGATGGAGGGCACCGCATAACATTACCATCAGGCCATCCATCCCCTTAGGGCAGCCAGAGGTCAGACAGGGCGTGCTATTTGGGGGCTACCACATCCATTTCCGTGGAGCCAAGGCCTGGGAACTGCTAAGCAACAGTTTGGTGCCCAAAATTTCCCACATGTCATGGGAAGCATATGTCAGAATTTGGCCTTCTCTGTTTCTCAAATGCTCAAAGGAAAGGGGGTCATTTCTTTGCTTTAGGTAGCTCTATGAGTCCCCACAATAAAAATGCCACATTGAATAGTCATGAGGACACAGGACTGTGGAGCTAGACTTGCCAAAAGCTCTTTAAGCTCTTCAACCGACTGATTATATGGTTCCTAAAGTACATTAAATGTAATAAAATATATATACCCTTGCTAGGTGAGTTCTGTTTGGCCAATGAAAGGGACCCAAATCAGCAGCAAACAACTAACAGCCCTTCTCCCTGCACATCCTGCAAATTCTCTTTGCACTGATAAATCTTGATGGCTTTATGGATTTTGTAACCTCTCTACTTGCTGATGACAAATTTCTAGATGCAGGTCATATTGCCACTGACTGCATCTAAGAAAATTGTGTGCGAATCGGGTAAAACTAGTTATTCCTGGAGTATTACATTTCCAATTTTCTCTCCAGATATTTTTTCTCTATATAAAGGAAAGCCAGGCATATGTAGGTGGAAAGTCCCAGGTGAGACTCCTCTGTGGCCTAGCTGTCCAAAAAAATTATATTTAGAAAGAAATCAACAGCCAGGAACTGATAGGAACTGGGCTGCCTCCAAACTCATTTATTTCCAATTACTTCATCACACTGTGTGGTAGTATTCACTGTCAACTAACCAGTTATTTTTCCTGCCTTTTGACTGAGCCCTCTTAAATGACCCAAATGGACATGCTGTCAGACCTGCACTGCCTTTCCTGCAGAGGCCCTGGACCTTTTGGGCTCGTGCCTGGAGCTGGCATTGGCCTTGACAAAAGCGTGATCTGTGATGACAGGACCTCATACGTGCACTGCTTTGGGAACACACAGGGGAGGGTTTCCTCCCCTCGTTGTTGACTTCCATTGAAGAGTATTAAATACCCGTGGAAAAAGCACGTCTTCACCTGCACGACATACTCCTCAGGCTGCACCCTTTCCAGGGCACTCCCATTTACATTTTTGTTCTATTTATACTCCCTTTTCAGCAAACTGTTGTGATTCACAGAAACAAGAGATCCAGAAGGGTAGAAAGTCACGTATATAATTCTCCTTGCAGGGTCAGATTGCTTCCTAAAAAAAAATTAGCCATGGCTTTATTCTCTTCATACAAACCAGGAGGAATTGGGTCAATCTGGGGCAAGTAGATTCTGCTTACAAGTAGATTCTTACTTGGCAAGTGTAAATTTTAGGTGCTAAGTGAACTGAACTTCCTAAAGGGAATATCTATATGTCACTTATGGGGAGAGGGGAAGATACTGTTGTTGCCTGCAATGTGAAGCCCTGCCCAGCTAAGCAAGGTACCTGTCCTTGTTGACTGGGCAGAGAACTTTTCACCCATTTTAGGATGAAAATCCAGTCCCCAGGTGGACTGGATTCCTCCATCAGCATTTCAAATGAAATATAAATGAATTACACGTGGATCCTCCCAGCCCAGAAATGCTATGGGGAATCCCAAGTTCCTACTTAAAATTTCTGTCCCCAAGATGTCAACAGGAATCTTTCCATCGGCTTCAACAAGCCTTGAGTATTTTATATCCCCATAACCATCACAGTTGTTTCTCAATGATTTTGAAGTAGGACAGCGCTTGCTGTCAGCTCTCCAAAATCTCACTGCTACCTGCAAGCCACTGCAGATCCCAGCTACAACCGCCTTTCACAATTTCCGTCTCCGCATCAGTGAAGCCTACAGCTCGTAAAGAGCAGATGCAGCTCCATAAAGGCAGCTGAGGCATCCGAGCTGCGCCCAGGGGCTCTGCCATTCCCAACGCACCCGGTTTCCCTTTCCAAGAGCCTGTCTCTTCCGCACGCTCCCTCCGCGTGGGACGACTCCGGCATGGAAGGGTGCCAGCCCCCGCAGAAAACAAAGGGCAGGCACATCTGGCAGAAGAAGCTGCAAGACGTTCATAAATCACGACGGATCGCAGCGTTGCTGCAACGTGCCGCCAGGGTCCCTTTGAAGAGCCGTCCCCAGCTATAATTTGATAAACCCGGCGCTGCTTCTACTGCTCGCGAGCGGAGCAAGGGCTGTCTCAGCACCCTGCGAGAGCTTCTTGGCTTGCAGAGGGCTTTCTTCATTCTCCCTCTCCTCGGGTAAACTTCCCACAAGACAGGAGAGGCGCCCTTCCCACCCACCACCGCCACAAAAACATATGAGGTATCAAAAGAAATAAAGACACCAGCCACACTAATAAACACTGGGGCCTTCTGGCGTCTCTGTAACCCTCCTAGACTGACTCTATTTTTTATTTTTTTTTCCTGATGCTCAAAGAGACAAGCCATGCTTGCTTGCTGCTTGAAAATCAATGGCCTATTCTGCAAAGGAATGAAATACGTCAACAAGACACTCCTACCAGGGCTTCTGAGCCAGGCTGGCTCTGGGTAGTCCAAAGGGTTGAAGGCACGAGGTGGCCTGTGTTTTTCATAGATCTTTTTAGACTTCATCTACTCTACAGGAAAAAATAAGGTTGAATAAATTTAAAGCTCCGTTGTTGCACAAATATTAGGCACCATGAGTCTGATAGTTTTTGTTGCCTAATGTCACAGATTCCTCTTTAAACGGTTCTGACATGTCTCAGTCTTCCACCCCAACCACATCCCATACAAGACTAGTGAAAAATGGTGAGGAGTTAAATGTAGAAAATCCCAGTTTCCTGGGGTTTCTTGGAAGGAAATTCAAAATTCCAGAGACAAGTATTATCATTGCTTGGAGATCTGAAAAATGTCAACCAAGTGTTACGCCCACACTTTTCTCTGCCTGAAAATGAAATATTTTTGCTGTGCATACAGGTGAGAAGGGCAGGTAAATAAAGAGTAAATGAAACAAAGGCAGGTAAATAAAAATTAGGGAATAAAAGGTGGATAAATAAAGGTCACTCTAGTGATTCAGGCATTGAAATGGCCACCAAGGGACTGGTGATTTGATGCCCAACTACATTAAAGATTTACTGAGTAAATCAGGGACACTATACTCCATTTACCACAGACTCCACCCTTTGCAGCCTTTACGAATAAATTTTGTGCTTCCTTCCCTTACCGAAGTACTGAGTTTAAATTACTAAATTATTAGGCCTTGCAAAATCAAGATCCTGATGAATATTTCCTAGGACTGGATGCTGATGTTGACACAATCAACAGGGCCATGACAACAGAACAGGCACAAAATTAATGTTTTGCTTTTGTTGTTGTTGTTGTTTTTTGTTTGTTTTTCCCATGGGAGACAATGTACTTTTTATTTTTGCCTTGAATGAATTAAAATTAATTTAATACAAAGGACTGTGATGTTGGACTTTTCCATTGTCTTTTAATCACAGATTTTAATGGTCTACAGACAGATATGATAGACATGAATTCAAAGAGTCACTTTTCATCTCCACCATGTTTCTGCTCTTTTAACCCTGCTGACTTCAGAGAAGTCACTCAGAATTACATCCGGAGCAAAGAGTACTGAAACCAGCCCCCATTTTAGCAGAAACAAATAGCTGTGATTATTTCTCCTTATAGCTCTGGCCCTCCTCTGAGCAGTAACACAGTGCCTGTTGTGAGGGGTGACTCCCAGACCTTCCCTTCACACATGAGCTTTCCACCCCATTTAGCTCCCTGACTTGTTTATATTTTTGTTCAGAATGTGTTAAGCAAACATATACGGATAAACAATATTTTCCCCTGCGCCGATAGTTGTATTTGGGTCATTGGTGCCTTGTATCTTTCCCCAGACAAGAATGTTAAAAATACATATATATTAAGAATGGCTGCTCTGTTCTGAGATGAGAGAAGAGTGGCTGTGCCAGTACTCCAGCTTTCCAAGTTTTATAGACCATGTGGGCTGTGGTTGAGATCAAAGATATGGACATATTTTCTCCCAGAAAGCCAATAATGGGAGGTTTCCATAGCGATGGAAAAGATAATCCTGCAAAAAAAAATAAAAAAGTGGAAATCCTCCAGGTTGCATCCAACCCTTCCACACACTCTACTGCTGAAAACGAGAAGTTGGTGCTGCTCTGCTGAGCGACACCAGAGGAACTGCTTAACCATATGGTCTAATTATGGCTTTTTGTGTACTTTCCATGTATAAATGACTTTCAGGATTGCTGTCAGGAACAAGCAGCACACTACACTGTAGCGGTGCCAAATCTCATCATTTCATTATGTTTTGTCACAACTGGCACTCTTCCTAAACATCAGCTCTTTGACTCAGCCAATTAAGAGAGGATCTCGGCTTTCACAAAGGACAGACATCTCTGGTCTTGAGTCTTGCAGATCAAAGCTTGTAAATGTGACCTGAACATACTTCTTTAGGGCTCAAGAGGATGAACAGAAGCAAAAAAAAAAAAAAAAAAAAAAAAAAAAAAAAGAGTTGTTTTTTGTTTTTTGTTTCCAAGTCACATATTTTCCACACCCATTGCATTGAAGTAGGGCTCATGGGCTCATGGGCTCTGCATGCCAAGGTGGGCAGCCTTGGTGCACACACATGTGGTCACAGGAAAATGCCTCATTCTGGTAGTCTACATGCTACAATTACATGTGAGAACATCCATACCATCCACACTGTTCCTGCAGTTGCAGTGCCCACTTCTCCTGCCTTCCCAGCTGCTGAAAACAGCTCTTAGCTGCAGCCAAGGAGGGGTTTTCCATTGCAAGGCTTTTCATTGGAAGTGCTGATTCCAATAAACTGATTCATTTGGGAATTCTTTTTTTTTTTTTTTTTATGTGCTGCAATCACAAAGCTATTGTAAACCTGTGTTAGACATGAAAATACTTCATTCTGATGGTTTCAAAAGAGACATTTATATGGCATTTGTTTTCAGTGCTTTACAACAGATGGGGTGATTGGTCCTTTGGAGGTGCTTATCTGTATGGACTGCAAAGAGAGCTTGTCTAACTTTAAACAAAGTTAGATTAGATGATTCTCACTCCATAGCTACATTTACGTAAGTCTAAAGATATTTTAAAACCTAAACCAAAATACTCTGTCCAAGATAGAGACAGTGCTTTGTCACAATCTCTTTTGAAAGAGAAATGAAAAATTCATTCAAGTCAGTAGAATAAAATCTCGATATTTGGCTTGCGTGCACTACAGAAAAAATCATTTTGCCATGCAGCCCCTCTCTTTTCATGGCTAGTGGCTGTGTCTTACCCTCCATGCAATAGGGGTTCCAGGTAAAATGGCTTTGATGTTAACAGACTATGAACTCCATTTCTGGTAGTAGACAAGCGTGACACCTGGTTGTCCTTTCCAGACACCTCTGTCCTGCAGAAAAATAGAAAGGAGGGACTAGCAGGATGTTGAACAGCTAAATGCTTTTCAGACACAGTGCAACTCTAAACAGCTAGCTCAGATGCAATGAGATCAAGTTTGAGCAGAAAGCTTCCAGGGAACGCATCCTATGCAACACAGTTTGCCAGCTAAAGAGAGAAATAA
This sequence comes from Anas platyrhynchos, assembly GCF_047663525.1. Taxonomy (NCBI): domain Eukaryota; kingdom Metazoa; phylum Chordata; class Aves; order Anseriformes; family Anatidae; genus Anas; species Anas platyrhynchos. Next base: position 72,040,807 of record NC_092590.1, read on the forward strand.
AGCTTTCTGTGAATCTTGAACCAAAGTAGTTTATCAGGGATCGACGCAGGTCTCTGGTTACGTCCAGTGCTGTAAGGTGGATGGAGTCCTACCCATGCTCCCTTCAACACAACTACAGACAGACAACATTTTCTGAGCAAAAAATCATCTTTCTAATACTTCACTACTTTCTCACCCGGAAATCCCATAGCAGGTGTCAACTCATTCCTTGGACATCCCCTTGGGCTGGGTCAAGCAGCTCCTTGCCCCATTACGAAGGCAGAGGTGGGAGGCAAGTCCAGGCACAGGTCTGCTCCTGGCACATTGTAGACAAGGACAGAGATCTCTGTGCCTGGACACACACACTGGGGACTCAGACATTTTGCTCCAGAGGTTTCAGTGAATATTTTATATGCAAGACAGCCTGCGCTGAATTTTGCAGGAGCCAGAGGTCGTTCCCTGGCCGAGGTACCACTGACAGTAGAGATTAATCTTTTTTGAGAGGTTGACATCTGTCTTCATGCTACATTAAAATATAATTCCTTCCCTTTCCACCATGCAGTAAATGCAGAATTTTTCTCTGAAGGAATAAATAGCATTTAGGATTGATTACACAGTGCCAGTTGATTTATTTTATTTATTCTTTGCAATTATACAATTTAAAATTTTCAAAGCAAAATGTGATTTGTGAAGAAATATATATATATGTTTTATTCTCTTTCATTCAGGTTCATTCTGAAACTCTAAGAACAAGGGATTTTAAGATACCTGCGTGACTTAGGAAAGTACTTGCATTTCAGCTGGATTGTGTTTCCTACTGAAAATGCTTTGTTGGCATTTGTCCAGCCAGGTTTAATTACTTCTGCTTTATGTGACAAAGGAGGAATTCCAGCCTGTTCATCCTATCTGTAATGTCTGTCACTACCAAAGTTTAATCCCATGTAGCTTTCTACTATTTATTATTTATTCACAGCCTATGCTGAATAAATAGCAGTGAAAAGACCTGCGGAAGAAGCGTGTTTTCTTTGGCATTTCTTGGTATAAGTGTTCTCCTATTCAAAGCATCTGACACTGTACTTGCTGTTTGTTCTTCTTCAACCTTATTTATTACCTGACCATAATTTCTTCGGATGTAGTAAGCATGTCATTGCATCTGAAAAAAGAAATTCCAGGCTACGAGCTATAACAGAACTGTTAATACGTTGCAATATTCCTCTGCTTTCATTAACATTTAAGTTAAGATTCTTAGGATTTTTAAAGCATAGAGAGAGGGAAAGCATAACCCAGCCCCATTTCAGCCTGGGGTTTGTCCTTTGGTTCAGCCCAAGTCTCTGTACCTCAGTCTCTGAGTCTCTACAACCAGGGTAAGTATTGGATCGCGAGCGAAAGACTGGGGAAAGATTTAGCAGAGCTTTCCCTCCCTCTTTCCAAAGCTGAAACTTCATCATTTCAGTGTGATGGCAACACATGAAGCATGTCTAATACTCGCTGATCTTATAAGACTTTGTAAACTTAAGCCCATTGATGTTGCTATGCTGCTCTATGAGCTGTGAAAGAGCTGCTGAGGAGATGTAAAGTCCCATTTCAAACCGCAAACAGACTGATCATAAATAAATGTTTCAGTCGCATAAAAGGCAATTTAAGGATACTTCCTACTGTCTTCATTGCTTCGTAGTAAGGCAGTTTCTTGAACTACAGGGCAAGACCCTAGGAAAGCAGTAAAAAGGGAGGAAAAAGGATAGCAAAGGATTAGGAGTGTGGTAGCTTATCTGTATTTTTAAGCATTTAATTGAGCATTAGCTGTGTTAATCATAAAAAGGAATAATTTTAGGTGGAAAAAGTAAGAAAATAAATAGTAATGACTTTGACCTCCCACAGCTGAATTCATCAGCTGCTGGTGACTGCAGGGACCAAGCTACAAGGTACAAGTCAGGGGATGCTGGAAGCTCTGAACTCAGGGCTGGCACGGGGAGTTTCCCTCCTGATAACGCAAAACAAAGTTGAAAACAAAACACCAAAGCAGCAGCTTCAAACACAGGAAGAGACTTCTCTCTTAAGCTGTGGGGCTCCTTGACACTGGATGCTCCGGATTTCCAAAAATGTGCTTGGGTTCAAAGAGGCACTAGGCAAATTCATAGAAGAGGAAGCCACTTAGAGTTATTAGATACAAGAGATACACCACTAACTTAGCTGCAGGTCACTGACAGGAAAGAAAATATTCTTGAGAAGCAACATTACATGGTTGTAATAAGGTCATAAACAAGGTTTGCCATCTTCATATGCTCTTCCCCATATTCTCTCTGACCCTCTCTGCCAACAACTGAGCCTTTTTTTAGCAGGAGCCACTCCATGCCTCCTCAACATACATCTACATGCAGGGATCACCCAGCTCCTGCTCTTCACCCTGAGATTATTATACTGCTATTGGCAGATAGAGGAATTTAGCAGTTCCTGGGTAATGTAAAAAAAAAAAAAAAAAAAAAAAAAAGTGATGTACTCGTGTTTTCATGGTGGTTGCATCACAGGATGGGGAAGTGAGGAGGTCTCTGTGCAGGGGTGTAGGTTTTTGGAGACAAACCTATATGAGTTGCCCTGGTTTCTAGCTGGTTGGCATCCCTGCTGGTCACTGTGATGTGCTTGGGTAGCTCAACACTTCTGCTGGTGTGAATTGGTTGTGCAGGGGTTGTTGGACCAGGATTCAGCACAGTAGTGCTTAATTCCTGGTATTAGCATTGCTTTTTGGTTCTGTGTCGTTCAGTTGCTAAATCTTTAGAGGCCACAATTGCCACCTGAGGAAATGGGTCTGAGAATATGCCATGTGTTGTCTTGACCCTTATGGCTGCCTGTTTCTTGCAGTGGGTATTGGCTGTTGCTGTATCTCTGTGGAGTGCCCAGCACAACAGGGGCTAATTCATCTGGCACAATGAGGCACTGTTACAAAAATTAAGCAAATTTTGTATTATATTTAATTCTTTGTGGCTGTGTGTGTACGTGTGTCATTTGTTTGTTTGTTTGTTTTTTAATTGCCTCCCTTTTTTGATTTTTATATGAACATCCCTGTAATATGTAGCATCCAAAGGAATACCAGGAAAATTTCACCTATTTACTGTCTGTATTTTAAGCATCTCTATTCCCATTTGAAAACCCTCACAAAACTTTTTCCTCCCACACAGGAAATTGGGTTTTTGGTTCCCTCAGAGGCTCAGACTCCTCAAGAGCTGTGCACCTGGGTAAGTTATAGTTTCCACACAGCACATGCATTTCCAGCATCTCCCCAGGGCTTTTTCCCTGTGGTCATCGGAGATCTCGTAACAAGCATACATGTGCATGCTCTGAGCTGCCAACAGACCGAGTGCTAGAGGATAGATCATAGCAGAAGTTAAAGCATTCTTTGAGGAGGTCTCAGTCTGATTTGGGTTATACTGATCTAAATCAGAAGGCGCTCCTGCGAAATCACTGCCTGCAGAATGAATGCACAAGTCAGAGCAAAATTAGGTCCCCAGAATGGTGCGGGTTAATGGGTTTCAGAATGAAGTGGAGTCATGTTAACAACCTATCTGTGCCTTGTGGATCTATATGGGGATTCTCTGCAACTTCATCCATCACTCTGATGAAGGCATCATCTCCCAGAAGTCCTATCAGCCCCCAGAGTAGACGCCAACTTCTGGCAATCAAGTGTTACGTCCATCCTAGATATAACTCAGTAACTTTTGTTGTTGCCTGATTTTGTTTTGGTTTGTTTGGGTTTTGTTTGGTTCTGTTTCAGGGGAAATGGCCTTGGGCTGATCTGTCTCTAATCCCATGCTGGTGTAACTTTCTTTGTTGCAATAACACTGCTCCCGATGGACGCAGGGTAAATGAATGCAGGACCAACTCCGGTGTGTGTTGGGTGACATTCCAGGTTCTTGGCAGCTGAGAGATTTATAACCAAGGGAGGCAAGAAGTTAGAAACCACGTGTTGGAACAAGAAATAAACATCCTGGGTTGTATCCGATCATATAGGCTTGTTGTAGGGGTCTGGCTCATGAGGGACTTGGAATCAGGGACAAAAAATGAGCCCTTAAGTCCACAAAGCACTGACATTCTCCACCTATTAAATTAAACAGGAAATTAGTGTTGAGGGGAACTCACAGAACCATTAATAACTATTTTGTTTTGTGGGAAACCAAGTGGATATCCATCTCCCTCGCTGTGCGCTGCTCTCCTGCTCACATGAAAACTTTCACACCACGGTCATGTCAAGAGCTCAGCACATACATTCCCATCTAGTGCTGTCTAGTGCATGATGAGATGGTCTGGTAGGTGTTACAGCAGAGTAAATATTTTGAGGACTAAAGTAAATGGCAGTGTGTTCTCCCCACAAGGCTTTCTGTCTGAATTTGCAGACTCATACTGGAAAGCAACTCCAAAAAGAAGAGGTGAGAGCTGCCAGCTGGGCCTTTCAGCTTAGAGCAGCATCTTAATCTAGGAGCTCTAGGAGCAGTCCCCAAGTTTCAGCTGTGCTATTCGTACAGAGGAAGAGGACAACATCTGGCCTTGCATTTTACAAGTTATTTTTTCGCTTTGCCCAAGTTTGCAAACAGCCCAAATAATGAGAAATCAGCCTCCTACAGCAGTAACAGACTGGGAAATGCCAGAGATGTCATTGTTGTTCCAGTGAAAGGACGCAGTGTGTGTCACCACAATATCTCAGGTATTTGCCTACCTATATACAACTTCAAAACTGATGCCTAGCAAGTAAATAATAATAATAATAATAATAATATTGTGCTTAAAATTGGACATAAAAATGTTATGAAGTTTGTGAGCCTTACCAGTGTAGCAGACAAAACTGATAGCAAGGGTCCCTAAATAATGGCCTGGATCATTATGAAGACATTAGTTCTCCAAATACTTTAGAGAGGGCTATGTTATGACGGGAAGTTCAGCTCCATCCCTTCCTTTAGTTACACAACCCCAGCGACGTAACGTCAGCTCCTAGTTCTGGGAAAGTGCCTGCTTTAAATGGGTCTAGCAGAGCTTTATTAATGCTCCATTCATGCTCATTTTCTTCATACAAGCTGTCACTATTACTCAGCAGCTACTGCAGATGTGGTGCATTCAAGTGGACAGGAAAAAGAAAAAAAAAAAAAAGTTGGTTATATCAAACCTGGCTCTTTGAAGCTCTGTGAAATGAGGCTGTTGCCACCTCAGGGAGCTGCAAGCAGCCACATCGGCATCCTAAACCTCACCAGCTCATTGAGGTCTCGTAATTCAGGCAGTGTTCCTGGCTGCGGCGGGCTTGTGTCAGCTGCTCCAGGTCCACAGGGGTGCGTGGTCACCAGCACCACCCTTTGCAGCTCCTAATCCCTTCCTGGCCCCAGCGGGTCACCTGCAGCCTGCGGGGCAGCTGGCCTGACCCTGATGTGTCACTCTTTCTCCTGCTCAGTCAACAGTCAGAGCTCTGCAAATAGCACTGTTGGACTAAACCTCCATCTCCAGGAAAAACATTAAACGAAACACCTAGTTTATTGCTAAATTTAGGTTTCCTTTTGCTTGTGACTGGGCATATCAAGGTGATCTATCAGTTCAGCAGCTGTTTTAAAGCTCTGGTGGAGGCACAAATGTCCAAGCAGCAGGGCAGTGAGAGAAATTGGCTTTAATACACAGATGCCCACCTCTGCCTACATTTATGGGGTATGGTCTGGACTACAGCAGATCATGTTAGCCAGAAGCAGATGGCCACTGTAATAACTTCTTATAGCACAGGTCAAGGAAAAAAGGCAATTTGGGATTGATTAGAGTATAAATCCTCTAGCAGAAGCAGCCAGGAAGAGCAGCAATAGCAGATGGGTCCTTACATCCATCTCTGAATCCTTCCTGCGATGCAGGGCTCATCTCACAGATGCTGCCAGTGTCTCTGTGGACAGCAGGGTCTGCAGAGACCGTACAGGTGTCCTTCTTCCAGAGCCAGCAGGACACACTGCAGTCACTGTGATCTGTACAGTGCAGGTGTATACATCTCACCCTGTGCTTTAATTACCCCAGAAACAAAGGGTAATCTAGTTTCTTGGGTAGGAATCCAAGGCAAGAATGGGAGTATTTGGATAGGAATCCATAGAAAAGCCCCAGAACCTGTAGAAAATAGCAAAAGGAACCTTTCCCCCAAACCAGTGCTCCTGCAGCCACCCTGCACAGCGTCAACTTGGAGACCAGCAGGCTGCCAGAAGTGACAGCTTTCCTGGGAGATTTAAAACTGAAGTTCCTTCTGACAGCTTAATCCCCTGCATGTATATAGCACTTCACATGCCCAAATATTAACTGATTCATGGTTAATTAACTTCTGGTTATAAATTTCCCCTGGCACTTTTTGCAAGACTCAGGATGTGAATGTTAAACCAAGTGTCCCAGGCAAACTGCAGCACTGTAAGAAAAATAATGGGGCAGATCATCACCTGCTTTAGTGCAGCTATGTAGATTTACTCGAGCCCAGGGCCTGACCCAGTGGTCCTTGAATTTATTAAAGCAAACTGCAATGAATGAACTGCAGAGCTCCTTCCTATACATAACTACAGTAATTAATTCCTTGCTAAGGCAAGGTATATGGTATAAAATAGCACGCTCACTTTTGTTCAGGTGATTATTTTGGCATAAAATGGAGGAGATAAAGAAAGGTGGCTCAAGGCAGTGGAAATGAAGAAGTGTTGCAAAAGATCGTTCTATATAAAGGCTGGTAAAGGCAGAACCTAGTCATGTGCTTGAGCTGGATGCAAGGAGAAAGGAAAATTTTACCCAAAACCAAACATGACAGGGTAGCTCATTCACCTCAGTGCCACTATTCACCACCAAGAGCTGGTGACATGTCATGGGCACCTCCCTAATGGCCTCTGACAGGGAAAGTGTACGCCTGAGCTGCCTCCCCCCTCCTTTCCCTCACTTCATGTAATGGTCTTTGGAGACCCTCAGGAATTTTCCAGAAAACTCCGTTTCCTTTGACAAGTGCCAATCCAGTGAAACCAAAATTACTCACAAGCATTTCCAATCCATGCTATTTGACCTGGGCTGGAGAAAGGTTTGGGAAATATTAGGCAGATACACACACACACACATATACGTTTCTGGATCTCCCTACACGTATCAGCCCCACTCTGGCTTATGACCCTACAGTATTAGGCCTAATATTTCATGAACCTGATAAATACTTTCCAAGAATTTAGAGGTTTCTCTTCCAACCATAATTTGTGCAGGGCTCTGATATGTACCTCTGGCTTCCCCAGGCATCTAGCCCCTCTGGAGAGTGCTGCTACATCAAACTTAAATAGTTTTATGCAACCGCAGCACTGCTGAATTGGATTCTGGGGAACAGCCTCCTTTCCTTGCTATGATTTCACCTCGACTCCATTGGTCTGAGGCACAACTGGGGTAGCCACTCTAACAACAGGCCATGGCACTGGCTTCACACCAATTCTGTCATGGGAGATGAGTTTGAGGAGTCTATCAGGTACCATCAAGGACCTTTAGTGTAGAATGTGTTTCCAAATTCATGCCAACCATTTCAATGGCCACGTGGCAGACTGGACACTTGCTCTTAATTGTGGATTGTTCCCTTTTTATAATATGTTTTGTGCAGCACTTCAAGTTAAAGTCTTCCCTTGAGGTCACGTCCCTTCTTTCATGCCACCCACCTGGAGACCTCTATGAAGCTCTTGCTTACTGAAAAGTGCTCACTGGGGTGATGGGAAGGATGGATACACAAGAACAAGAGGGCTTCAGACCTACAGAAATTACTATAAAAAACAGAGCAACTTTCTAAAATAAATATATATATATATAAAAAAATAAAAAAGTGAAAATATGTAGGTGGTAATTTTATAATTTTATTGATTCACCAGCACAGGACCCAGTTCAGAAGCAATTAAACTGGTTTAAAGATTATTTAAGGTGGTGATGCTTGTTTGCTGATGGGGGGAGTGGGGCCTGTTTAAGATGCTACTCTACAGCTGTTTTCCATCACTCTTTTGATGAAGATCACATCAAGAGCAGCTCTAGCAAAACAGATCACATGGGCACCTGCTTTGTCTGTAACAGTTTAAATAGCCATTCACTGTGAGCCACGCTAACCATGCTGGCCACATCAAAACCTACATAGGACCTTCAGATAGTGATTTGCACCAGATTTGCTGATGGCAACTGTGGCCAAGGGACAAGAGTTCTTCCAAATGGATGAGCCATCCGTGGTGTTACTATGGATGAACCCTAAACTTGGACAGGGATATTGTGCTAGATGGTGTAGAAAAATAAAATAAAATATGTCAACACTTACTGCAGACAGTTTCTATTCCAAGTGTGCTTTAAGTCTAAAGAGACAACAGGGAGATGCAGACTGAGGTAGAAATACAAAGAAACAATGAGGCATTATGGAGTAGCACACTAGAAAGCAATATCAGCATGCTAGTGCTCAGCAGTTATCAAATTCTTTGAAAGAATCACAGCACAGGTGAGTTTTTAGGGGGGATTTCAGAGCGTTGTAACAGGCTGGACACCATAGCCACCTCCTCACCAGCAGGATGGCAGCTCTGCAGCATAGACAATACTGTCAGCAGGTCATGGTTCCCTTTTTGTGCAGAGACAAAATAATAAATAATGCAGAGGTGGCAAGCAAGTAAGGCACACTTACCCTTTCTCACATTGCAAATACAGGAAAATAAGCCAAAGGAAAAGAAACAGCTTAAGGAAGAAAAAAAAAAAAAAAAAAAAATTATTTTTATGTATGGGCGTTATTTACCTGAGAATTGTTGTGTGATTTCACTGTGTTAAGACATTAACAGAATTCAGGGAAAAAAAAAGATTCTGGTATTTTTACAGAGCAAGAAAGGATCCACAGTGCTGCTGAGAAATAAGATGATATTAACTAAGCATCAGCTAAGATAAATCAGGGAGAAATTCACCCTCAGGGCAGTTTGTTCCCTGCGCAGCTGTCTAGTGTCATGTGAAAGCAAAATGTTATGAATGCCTCTTCCTGGACTTGGGAGAAGGGTGATCACTCTGGTATTTAATAAGGCATAAACAGGAATGGAAATGTCCTCTACAATTAAAACACTTAATGGAGCATGTCTGAGTGGATTCTCACGTGTCTAATAAAGCACAGTCCCAGTGCAGCCTATCAGTGAGGGTGTTAACAGAGCCTCTCTTCTCCATCTAAAGGCTTATTTACACTTGCAAGAATTCAGTACTTTTGAAATCTCTACCCCTCTGTTACATTTAGCTGAAATCGGCACATGAGTTCAAAACTAGTTAGGAAACACACCTGCTACATAAACACATACATGCACATACACAACACACTGCGCAATGGCACAAGCCTTATTCTGTTAAGAGACGGGGTTGCAAAGCAGTGTGGGCACAGGAACATTACCTTTTTGACCCCTTCCCAAAATCCAGACCTGAATTCACAACAGCATTTTATACCTATGTTCACAGAGGGCATCCATAGCCATGTTCAGGGCTGGGATGAGGACAGAAAGCAGGGACCAAATGTCCTCTGACATCCCAGGCCACAGGGCTGGGAGCACACAAGACACTTTCACCTCCCTCCATCCACACTTTGGTGTTTACTTATGGACAGGAGATTATGGATTAGGGATTGTAGACGCCTCCCAAATCCCTGAGGAGAACAAGTTCTTGGGGGACATGTGCTGGAGGACAAGGACTGTGGCCACCTAACCCCCAGCCCCAGATAGGTGCTGGTGCTCCCCACCCAAACCCTCCTGATGCACCCCATTGACAATCCTTTGCAGCCACCAAGGCACGCTCATCCCCACTAGCTTTCACAACGGGGCTTGCCAACCTCCACAACGATCTACGCACAGTGATTTGTGATGTACTGAAACACAGTTTACATTGCAAAAAGCTCTAATATGTCCCTGGAAAGCAATTAAGAGAGAGTTGCATATGAGCGTTAAGAGTTTTGCTTCACGAGCAGATGTCCTCTTGGCGGATGCGCCTCCGACCCCTCGCTCCAGCAAGCCTTGCTCCACCTTGGAGCTGCAGCAAGGAGAGGGGCCGTCGTGCTCCTGCTTAGCCAGGCTGACTTTTACGAGGCCTTTCTCCGGAAATAAGAAGTATGGTAAAGCGAGGTGATCTTCCCCCGCGGCTGCTGGTGTGGATTATGGAGCTGGCAGCAGCAGGAACGCATTAAGGAAAGCTCCCAGCAATGGGTAAGTTTTAAAATGAAAGCTGGCTCAGTGTTAATGCGCAAGTAATGTGTCCCAGCTGTCTTTAATAAAACAGCCAGCTGAAACTCAGCATCATAATAAACGGAGAAGGGATTTCACAAACATCCTGGCTGCTCAGAAAGAGACTCTCTTTTTTTTCTTCTTCTTTTTTTTTTTTTTTTTTTTTCTCTCTCAGAGATTGATTAAACGTTTCCTGTTTTCAGCTTTCCAGAAAGGTCTTCGGAAGCCTCCCCCTGCTGCCTTCATGCCGGCAGCATCATTTTTCAAGGCCCTCTCCCCGTTCTGGCGGGACACGGATACGGGAGGCTTTGTGCAGACCTGATGCCCGGGCAGGAGGCGCCTCTGCTGCAGCCGCAGCCCTGTTGGGTTGGATCCCATCCCTGCGGGCATGGGGTGGAATGATGCTGGTGGCAGTCCCAAACATCTGGGAGTCTCACAGGACCCAAATAGGAACCTTACGAGCCGTCACATCCTATTTACGGACAAGGCGCAGAAGAAGTTGCCTACAGCTGACAAATAAACCTTGGAGTGTCAATGACTTCTGCTTTTGCCAGTGATTCAAAGTCACCCTAAAGCTAGACCATCAAAGCTGGTTAAGGGTTCAGTAACTCACGTAGACACAAAAAAGGCTGGGCTGGGTTTCATCCCGTTGGACTTGAGGTGTCCACTTTTAGAGTGTCCCTGCCAGTGGAGCAAAACAGGCACCTTTGAGGACAATTCATCTGAATTAACTTGAGGTTTTATAGGATAAGTTTTACCACGTGCTGTAAGGAGATGAACGTGACCACGCAGCTCTTGTGTCCATAGCCAAACTCCTCTTTCTGTCCCATGACTCAAGCCTAGAGGAGGAGAGGAGGATCCCCTGGCCAGCCAGTCCCTTTGATCATACAGGGCTTCTACAGCCCTTTCCACAAACACCTCTGAATCAGGGAACTGGAAGAAATAATGTGATTTTTCTCAGCTTTTTGACAACCTCTAAACACCAGAAAGAGACTGAAATCCAAAATGAGGGATGAAAGCTGCCTTGAGATTCTCATATGCTCCTGCCTCTGCCTAGCAAGCAAGCGGTACGCCTGACCTTTTGCTGAGGTACACGGGCATTTTGCCAGCCAGTAAAGTCAAGTTTCAACAATTAACTTTCAGTAGTGGAGGTTCTGGATAGAAGTACTCAACTTTAATCCCAGATAATGCGTGACAACTTTCGGTGCACTCATTCCAAATGTTTAATGGGTTTCAGTATTTCCTATAGCTCTATAATATCTCCCACAAAAATATAAATAATCTCTGTGGTATAGAAGAGAGAAAAGACTTGAAATTTTGACTATAGGAGAAATAAAAACATCTCCTTGTTACCTCTTGGTTTCAGTGGGAGGTATGTGTCCAAATATTTCTAGAATTCAAGATTGGCCTATTGTTTAGAAATGCCTATGTCGTTATCCTGATGTCAAAATTAGGGATCCTTTCACAATTTGGAATTTAACTTCTTTTTGCCTTAAATTTCCACATCTGACAAGGGTGTTGCCAGGATTAGTTAATATTGTGAAGTGGTGATTGATGAGTGGATCTTTCAAAACACAAAGTGCCGCCTAATGCTGAGGATTTTTGGGAGAGTTTGGAGAGTGACATTCCTAAGGAGCTAGTCTGAACATGACCTCTCTAATCATAAAATTATCATATAAACCAATGTAAAATGGAAATATTCTCTAATGTTCATTTTTGGTAACAGACTGGTGAATGGTGAGGGCTTCAGTTGATGCTTCTGGCTACCCATAAACTTCTGCAAGATTTGCAACATTCTGAGGGATGTTCCAAGAAAACAGATTAGTTTTCTTTCCCCCGCAGTCTTATTTTACTTTGAATCCTCAGCAATTTCTTTTCCTAAAACAAGGTATCAAAATATCTTGGATGGAATTATGCAATACATACCATGAAACACCTTGCCAAAAAACATTCACTTCAAACGGTATTTGTTTGGAGTACCTGAGTTTTCCTTAGCCTCAGGAATTCTGCTTAGCACAACTCCATAATAATTTAAAATGGAAACAAAATGACATTAAGCTTTATCAGCCAAATTCAGTAGCTTTTTTAGTCTTTGTAGATTGATCATGGGTAAGTGAAAATAAGTATTTCTGGAGTTTTCTCAAATTTTTCTTATATGTGTTTATCCTTTTTTCTCATCCGCACAATCCTCTTCTTTATTATCCTCGTAAAAGTTTTCAAAAGGCTTCAGGCTATGAACAGACTGAAGATAAAGTGTAAGCAGTAACACATTCCCTGACTATTATCAATATTTCTAAAATAGCTATCAGTGAAATACTTCATATTTTCAGGATTTTGTTTTTTCAAAACAGTAGTACAGACATCCCACAGAAGAGCTTTAGAATAGCTCATACTCCTTATGGTTTCATAGTCCATGCAATCTACCAGCCCACAAATGCTGAAAAACAGATATATCTCAACAAGCTAAAAATATTTGCCCTCAAAATTTTCTACCCAAGAATGAACTTATGTCAAAAATGTCATATACTTAAAGGAAATAGCAATAACAAAACCCTCTTTTGAGAAACCTTCCATTTCAAAAGACAAGAACCGTTTTTCAATATGTGAAATGCTTCAGTTTGGGGACTAAAGAAAATAAATATTTTTCCCTGCTGAAAAAGCACAGAAACAAATGAGTGGGCCCATTTTTTTTCTCTACCTTAATGCTCCCATTCCAACAGCAACAATAAAAATACACAAAATCAAAACGAAATACAGAGTCAAGAATCAGGAACCATCCTCTCCATTTTCGTTATGTCACAAGGAACAGTTTATATTCGCAGTAGTGAGGGCATTTCTGGTGAAAGCTAAGTCTTGGACAAACTGACAGCCTTATAGTGGAATGCGGTCCCAGAAGGAAGGTTAGATTTTGCTGAGCCCAAACTTTCTCCTTCAAAGATTTGCCAATTAAGTTACCACGTTGGGCTGCAAATTGCCACTGAACTCACATCTCATACTCCAAGCAAAGTAAAATGTTACAGTACACACTAGAAAATCAGTCTAGGAGCCTTCCCAGGACAGGTGGACACTTTGACCTTTGAAACAGTTGGGTCCTTTCATTTTCTAATTCTAAAGCCTAGAAATAAGCGCTGGTCCCAACCACATAACCTTGAAAGAGGCCTTCAGATAGCACAACCTGCGTCTGTTGCACAGCAATGCTCAGAGGCCTGAAAAGAGAACAAGCCTCTATTGTTCCTGATGCTGCCCCTTCCCCCAAGATTTTTGGTCTGCAACATACAAAGCAAGGATAAAGGAAAGGGGCTGTTATTCTCCTCCTCCACATCTCCATTTTATGGGCTGAGAACCAGGGGCGAAGGTCCCATGACTTATTCTTGGATGCACACCCAAAGCCTGTGCCAGCAACGGTATTTAACACAGCTCTTTGTCTTAGGCCAATGCTTTATCAATAAGACCCACTTTCTCCCGCCATAGATTTTTCCAAACAACAGGAAAAAAAAAAAAAAAAGCATTTTCTGACTGTCCCTGCTCTTTTCCTGTGGCACGTCATCCCTGTCAGCCATACCCTGGCATCTATCCAACCAATGTGGCCATTGCTTGTTAGCAGCCTCGCTCCTCTGAGATTGTTGCTATTGTCATGATATTCCACTCAGATCAAAGGTCCCAACCAAGACGGAGGCTCAGTTGGTTTAAGCATCACCTAAATTTACATTTCTATAAAGCAAGCCTTCCTATAAAGGAACGGAGCTGATGCGTAAGTCAGCTTTTTAGGTACAGCACGTCCTTGGCTGTGGAGAAGCAACTGCTGCTCACACAAGCCATCATTTCTGGCAACTGGCAGACAATTTCCCATGACACCAAACTGCAGTTCTTGGAAAAAAGGTTTGATTTGTGATTGGGACAGACAGGTTCCCTTTGGCAGGATGGAGGCAATACTGGTACAGGCACACCCAGCTTGTTCAAAGCTCTGCAAATAGTAGCAGTACTGGTCTTTAGTGGAGACCAGCTTTGGCAGAGCCAGAGATAAAGCTGTTGTCTCCCAAACCTGTATTAAATAAAGACGTGAGTGATGGAGTGCTTGCCTAGACTCCATGCTGATTATAAAGTGATTTTTATCACAGGAGAGGCTGCTAATTTATAACTTCATTCATATTAATGAAGAACAGTCTTTTTTTTTCTTTTTTTTTTTTTCAGATTCTGCTGCAGTCTAAATAGGAAAGTTTATATTTATTTTCAGGAGATTAAAGAAGGGGATGTCCAAATTAAGTGACTGTTTAGGAACTTCTATATTCGCGTGTCTTGTCATGGTTGGTCTTGAACTTGTCCTTCACAATAGCCACGCTGACACTAATGGAATAGGCACTGGTTTGGGCCCCGCCGCAGGGGCCATGCTGTGATTATATCAGTAAACAAGCCCATCTTTTGTGAGTTTTTTGGAATTTGTTTTTGTTCTACAGCCGAATGAAAACCAAACTTTCCAAATTTATTTCACACACAGGAAGAAAAAGATATGACAGGCCATCCTGGACCACAGAAACCTTCCTAATAAGAAACATAGCTTCAACACAACAGCTTTTACTGACCTAAGGAAAAGAAAGACATAAACAAGCACAGTGAAAGAAGAGCTCGTTGGAAGATCGCAGAGCAGCTGCAGCAGGGAGTCCCTTCACGAAGAGCGCAGTGGGAGAACAGATCTGTCACTGAATTGTTGCTCTGCTCATCATCGTGACCTTCAGGATGGTGTGCAGGGGTTTGGAGGAAAGCCCACCTCCGTGAGCAGGGGTACAATGCGCGGAGAGGACAATTTCCCCTTGTGCCACTTAGCCACAGGCATGGTCTGCTTGAGGGGAAATAGTTGTGCACGCAGCATCCGTGGCAGGGACAGCATCTTGCTCCACATGCAAAGGACAAAGCATTTCCAGCAGACCTTTTTGCCGACATTCAGACTGACTTTGAAGTGTCTTGTTCCTAGGGCTTTTCTTTTTTATATATAATTATTTTTTGTTTGTTTGTGTGGTTCTGCACTTCCAAAGGGTTGGGCCAGAAGTGGGAGCAAAGAAAGATCATAAACAATGCCGGCCCCACAGTGTTTCCAACCGCCAGCACAAGGGAGGGCAGGAAAACTCACAAGAAGTCTCTCCTTCCAGCGGATTCCTGCCTGTTTTCCAGACTAAAAGGGTTTAGATAAACACCGACCGCTTTGAGGCTTAATCACTGTGGTGCAAAACAGGGACAACAGGAATGGAAAATGCCTCCAAGATCATCCAGGCTTATTGCCTGCTGGGGCAGGATTGTGCCTCTGCTCTTTTTCATCCAATCGTTGTATAAAATTCTTTACTGAGGAACTTTCACGCTCATTTTGGTGTGGCACCAGAAGTTCCCATCATGTTGAGCAGGGCAGCTGCTCAAAGTGGGGGGTTTTATGCCTCTGGGACAGCAATCAGCACTGGCAGTCCAGCCCCTGAGTCCCCTCACAGTGTTATTTTATTCTGGAAGGGGACTGGTGTTTTATTTCTGTTTTCTTCTTCATTTGAAACCCAAGTGAAGACAGTGCCCATTGAACCAAGATGCCATTTCCATTCCTTCACCATTTCCATCTCTTTTCCCATTGCATGTTGCTGAGAAATGGTCATCACAGGTGGAGCAGTGAAGGGTTGAGAGCAGGTCAGAAGATTAACACCTCAGTTTACTAGCAGTTGTCCTGAATTTTCCTCTCCTAATTTTTTCTCATTGCTCCTCTATGTACATTCACAGCTCCTCAGGGAAGCTATAAAGAGAAAAACACTTTTTATTCCAGAAAGCAGTCAAAAGTAACACTTTCCTTTGTCTATATTACTTATTGGACTTATTGTCCAAAATTTAGGTGAGACAGTCAGCTGGTACAAAGCTCTCAAGTTCACACTCTGTCACTTCATGTCAGGTGAGAATCACTGTTAACCTCCACTCAAAATGTTAATCATGACTAAGGTATCAGCACGCATGAGATCAGCCCAATTCAGTTGTGATGACAGTGGGATCGATATCCATTCAGAGGAACCACACTGATGGAAAATGGGTCTGAGCAAAATAATCAGACCCTGATTTTGGATGGTCATGGAGGCACAGACCAGGCTCTTTCAATGCTGCTAGCAGAAACCATCTCCCAGGTAGGACGGGCAAAGAGACTGTCCAAGGCAGCAAACTGCACAAGTAAAGCAAGATGCCATTGCAGCCAGACAGGAAAAAAAAAAAAAAAAAAAAAAAAACTTTAGGGTTAGAAGAACAAGTAATCAGTCTCTTAGAAGTGTTTTCTTTTCATAAGAGCCTTTGCGACCACATTTATCCTAATAAACTCTAAGGCCATTGACATCTCACAGAAGCGTTTCCTGCCCTTGTGTCTCAAAAGACACACATTTCCCAATGGAGTGCAAGCCCTGCGATGAACATGTGCTGCCCTGCAGCAAATGGGCTGGGGGACATGTAAGCCTTCTAAGCAACATGGAATCCAAGAAACATAATGGATAAAACAGGCTGGATTTTCTTCGCTGGTGGCCATAACGACAATGATAGAAAGTGTAATGAGTATGGTGTTTCCGAAAGGATGTGAGGTTATGGATCCAGCAGTATCGGTAAATGGCGTCTGCTCTTCAGTTTGACCACATAATAACTAAAGTGCAGTATTTTCCATGCTACTCAGTTAAACAGCTTAAATTGGGCCCTCTCAAAGGCTAAAAGGAATCAGTTTCATCCTAAACAATTCCAAGGCCAACCTGACCAAAGCCTTTAATTCATGCCAGTTCAAGCCAAATCCTTTACGGCACAGGTTATGGTTCAATGTCCACCAAAAGACTGCCCTCCTTCTCCTTGCCCTCCCACTGCAGAGGTGACCAGCAGTTGATAAATGGGATTGCTCAGAATAAAAGGAGCTCCCTGGGTCAGTCCTCAGGTACCGACTGCATTTTGGTGCAGCTCTGTGCTCTCCTCATTACCTGGAAGCTATTAACTCCTTGGTCTGAGCTCCCCTTTCAGGGGCCACTCTGCAGAGCAGACTGCTGACCGGTTCCTGGTATGTTCTTTCATCTGATGAAAGAGCTTATTTAAACAGAAATTTGAACATTTATGCTCTGCCAGGCACCGGCTGAAAATATGTTAGTAGATGCTTTGTCATGAGCAAATCCAGACCAGAACTTCCCTCTAGGTTCCTCGAGTTCCAGTTATGAGGTTCTCAGTTTTCAGCCAGGTAGGTAAAAATCATTCACATTTTACAGATGGGGAAACTGTGGTGGAGCAGAAAGTGTAAGAAACGCACCCAAGATCAACAGTGATATTTTTTTTGTGGCAGAGTGAAGAGCCGAGCTCAGATCTCCTGCCACCCAGTGGGGTGCTTTCACCACACCACTCTCCTTCCTTTGTAAGCTTGCTAAAGCTGGGTTAATGGACAACACTTCAAACCCAGTGGCACCAAAAATCCCACAGAGAGCAAAAACAGTGCCCAGGGTCAGCGGCTGGATTGCTAAAATGGAGCAGAAGTGAGGCACCTCACACACATCTCCTGCAGAAAGACAACATACGGTCAGGGCCGGAGTGTCCCACCACCATCTAAAGGATAAAAAGCTAAAATTTGTCTGCAAAGGAAACTGCACAGACAGCTCATGGAAACCACTTCCAAACAGTCCTGTCATCCAGCCCAGGACCTGACAGATCAGACCACCCACCCCAGGGCAGGCATTAGGCGCCACGTACCTGGGGATCAGCAGTGGGGGGGATTTATTTCACCTCATTTCAGATGCCGACAAGGTAGAGCTGGCCACCCTCATGCTCTTCAATAGGTGGTTTTAAGGAGAGCCTTGTCTGACCTACTTTAGAGGCCTATTTTAAGACATGCAGAATTATACCCTAGATATGGAAAAATAGAAAAGGCAGCTACAGAGTCCAGCTCAGATGGAAATGGCTGTGCTCCGTGCATCTACTTTTGATCATACGTATCTCACCCAACATGACAAATGGGAATAAACTCAAATTTAAGTACAATTCTTTCAAAAACCTATAAAGTGATACTCAGTCCTTTTATTGAGTGTTCTTTTATTTTAAACATATATGCATATCTTTCATTGTGTATGTAAATGGAATGCAAGATCATTTAGCCACAGTACAGAGCTGATCCTTAGGACCATGGGAATGTTTCCATTACAAAAGCTGTTAATTGAATTGAGTATTTTTGGTGCAGTCCTGTTTATCTGCAGAGAAAGTTCATGTTCCCATTTTCCACTGGGCATAGCGGGAGCCAAAACCTAAGGAAGAGCTTCTCCCTGTCTTCTTGGTCTCTTTTTCTGGTCAACTCTATACTCAAAACACCCTCTTAGCGGTCAGCTGGGGTTATGCTCGGAGCTGTCTTGTGGCCACTCTGGGCTTTCTGCTGCCACCTCCTCTCCCCTTCTCCGGTACTTCTGGCACATTTGCTTTTGCACACACAGTTCAGCCAAAATGATATCCTGACCCCAGGTCTGCCTTCTGCTGCCAGCGAAACACCTCAGGCAATAGCACTGGGTTTCTGGAGAGCCTCAGTGCAGCTTTTCTTTTGGGAAATAGCTTCTATTACTTAACTCGGTTATATCTGGAGGATGGCTGTAGTAGCCAGCACTTCCAGTGATATTTTGCAGAAGTGGGGTAAAACGAGTAGCAGAGCTTGTCCCCTTCAGTCTCCTCCTGAATGGTCCTGGAACAGACCCTACTTTCAATCAATTCCTATTTTGCCAGACTTCAACTGTGTGGGCTGAAATGTTATGCTCCGGATATCTGCTGCAGGCTAAATATTTCAAGTCAATTTGAGACAAAATGTTTCAGGAAATTTTATGCACAATGCAAGGGAAAAATACATTCTTTTGCCCACGTTAAGCAAGCAGTTGTGTGAGCAGTGAGACTGAGGAAATATGGTTTCACCTCAACACAAGCCCTTCGGCTGCCAACACCAACCCCCTGCAATCACCCTAGTTCTCCCTAGGCCTTCTGCTCTGCCCTACCAGAGAAGCACTAAAATACCCCACGTTTTGTCCCAAGCCATGTGCTTATGGTCCAGCCAGCCAGCATAACATACTAACAAGCAGACTGAAAGAAATTCAACCACTTCTCTCCATTTTCAGGACACTTATCACTATCCCACATCTCTATCCTCTACCCAGCTGCCAAGTTTCAAAGTATTTGCAGAAACTTCATTGTATCGGAGATCTTCCTCCTCCTTTTGATACTGGTTTGAAATTAGCCATGAGATTTAAATAAAAATAAAATAAAAAATAGATGGTCGGATAGAATGATCACATAATCGTCTTTTTCACTTAGGTTGAAATCAGTATTGGACCTTTCTTAGTGGTATTGTCAACTCTGCTCACAGCACATTTAACAGCATGTCCAGATATTTACATTTACCTAACTGCTGAGGAGAAATGAACATGAATAAAAGGCCTAAATAAAAGCTTCTTGGACTGAAGGCAGTGATTTCAGCACCTCCTGAGGAGCTTTAGATCAGCTCAGAAAGAGGAACAAGACTTGGGTGATGTTTTTCATTTGACATTTATTTTGAAGAAACAGAACAATGAACAACCACCTCAATTTTCTCCAAAGGCAGTGTTTTCCACAGTGCTTCTAAACTCATCCTCATCGCTAGGGTACACCTGTTCTCTGCAAATATGAGAAGGATCCATTGAATTATCTCTATTAGCATGATGAATTGCATTGAAGCGGATAGTTGTGCATGGTGGCAATGTGGGGAACGTGTTGAGGTGCAGGGATTACTCACATGAATGTATTTAGAGCAGCTGTAAACAAAGATGTTGAAGGACTGTAACAGATTCCATGTTTACAGCTTTGCTGGCACCCGCAAGGGACTGGAAGGATGTTCTTGACAGTGACAGAAGAGATGATTTCTGGGGAAAATTAGTGCATTGCCTTCCAAGTTTAATGGCTTTAGGGAGTCCTGCCCAGGTGCTCATTGCAGGAGATCAATCTGATATGTGGAACACAAAAGCAGCCTCTGGGAGTTTGTTACACACTCACCTTGTGACTGGGAGCAGGGCAAAAGAGCACAACTTCCTCCAGCAATCTGTTATTCATTTGCGCATGGAAAAGCTACACTGAATGTGACAAATGAGGCTGAGAGCTGAGAGCTCCTGCTGACGGGCTGAGGGAATGTCAGAGAAGACCTCAGCTTTGCTTCAAGGTGGGGATGAAGGAGGGCACCAGCTTTGGCATTTGGGATGTTTGCAGCAGGGCAGTAGGAGCAAAGCTGATATAAGATGTCCTGACTGTCCTTGCAATTGATGAGGAGGTGCAAACACAAGCACCTCCACACGAGAGAAAGCACGGATTTTCTTACCTATGATTCCTTGGTGTTTTATTTTCACCCAGTGAAAAGCTCTTCCCATTCTCTTCACCTGAACATCTGTACGTGATTCAAAAGGAATCTCATTTGCACTGTTCCCACTTCATCTCTGAACACCGCCTGTGTTCTTCATATTTCCTTATAAATTTTCTTTGAGCAGCTGCAGAAAAAAAGCATATTGCTACACAAGGACTTGTAATACAGCAACACCCTGCGCTGACACCAGCTTCTCGTTTCCCATCTCCTTTAATCTCCTGGCTGTATGCAAACTTTTCCTTGCAGTGCATAAAAATGAACAAGTCAACGAGTCTAAGGAATTGTTTGGAGAGGTGTTATCTAAAATATGAAATGCCTGGTAGCTTAGAATTTCACTGCCTATTCCAGAACACATATTTCCATGTAAAACAGCTACAAAACATCTTCTGGGCACTCACAGAGGAAGCACCAGTATGAGAAGAATTTCTGACCATTTCTTGTGCACTCTGATGTGGCCCCGTGGGTTCAGTTGAAGCAGGTAGATGAAGTTGCCAAGTAAAAACTGTGCATTGACCACTTCCCCCTTATGCTACTTGTAAGGGATACCAAGAAGACAAGCCCCAGCTGGTCATCCAACTCATTCTGTGGCTCACTTAATGAGCCACAGAATCACACTATACAAAACCATTGCTCTGCATGTATTATTTTGGCTGATGAAATATCCACAAATCAATTCAGAAAGTCTTGGAGAACAGAGCTGCAGTATTATCAATTCTTCTTCCACCAGCCTTTCTGTTGTCACAAGAAGAAGCACACAGGCAGGCCTTTTCACATGCCCCAAAGTGTCTGAGATGCTCATCAAAATGAGCCATTCATCCTCCCAGAGCTGCATGAAGACATCCCTGCTCCTTGGCTACTGCGTAAACTTTCTGAATACAAGAACATGCATGCAATTACCAGCAGCTCTAAGGTTAGCATAAATCAAAGTGAGAAGTCAGCTGCCAGTGGCACTTCAGATGCAATGCCCACGTCTCGAATGGAGCTGAGCTAAAGCAATAACCCCATCCAAGTCCCTGAAAGGGCCATGGCTCGTAATGGGTTGGCACAAAGCGACATTATGCCACAAACTGCACCTGCTTCTAGAGCTGCTGTAGCAGTAGCAAATAGAGATGCCACCTGGCAAGATGGCATTTCCTGAAGCCTGCAGTGACGAGGCAGAAAAAAAAATCCCAACAAACAGATGGTGTCTGCAGAAATGGGAACTATATGGAAACAACAAAGGGCATTACAATGACGACAAATACACTGCTCTCAGCCCTCTCTAAACTGTCACGCACATCCTTAGTGGGTGGTACAGACAGGCCAAAATTCAGGTGCCTTCTTGCCCCAGAGAAAGGGATCTTGTTTTTCAAGTTCATTGCTCCTCAAACTGTATTAAAAAAAAAAAAAAAAAAAAAAAAAAAGATTAGAATCACAAAGACCAACTGAGCAGTGTCTGTCCCTGAGCATAAAGAGAGCAAAAAATAAACCCCAAGGACTGACAGTGCTAGAAACGGGCCATCTGCGAAGGGATGTAAATGTGACTGTGCCCCCCAGATCATGGCTTACAGGCTTGAAAAGCAGAAACATGCTGACTGAAAGCAAGCAATTAGTGCCAAGGAGGAAATAAAGTATGGGAATACAAGAAGAGGGGAGGTGGTCAAATTTGCAAGAGTAAAACAAAAGATTGTTTATCCCAATGAATTCATTGCAAAACTTGGAAGTAACAAATAAACAGAGGTGCCTCTGCCATGGGATATTGATTCTAAGAGTGTCCAGCCTCTGTTGCAGCCATCAGTTACAGAATAAATGGTCTGAAAGGAGAATTACTTCCTGACCCACAATAGTTTTGCCCTGAAACAAAAGTTTATGTCCTTCCCATAGCACTTGTTTATCTAGTCTTTAAAGTGTTATGACTACAATGCTCAATAGTCCTGTCCTTATTTCCATATGGACAACTATTTCTTGAGTCATGACCCCTGAAATTTCACAATAAGGTCAAAACAATAACTGCATCTCAAGGATCTGAAAGATCTTTACAAATGATGGAGAAGATCCTGCCTCCCCTGGCAGGAGATGTCCCAGGTTCATATTTATGGAGTTTCCAAAGTAGCAGACTCCTGGGACACTGAAGTTACCTCCCCATGGGAACAGGCAGGAGAAGGAGAGACGTAGCTCTCCAGATACCTAAGGAGCATCTGAAAAAACTCAAACATCTTAAACCATTCACACAAAAGTAATTATCTGCTTATAAATGGTGAGACACTCTAGAAATTCCTGGACCGCCTCCCCGAGGAGTTTGCCCTACAAACATCTCAAAGGAAAAGCTGAAGTGGTCTACTTCCAAGGGTGGCAGGCCACGCATTTATGTCGTTGTTAGCTGCCCAGGATGGTCAGTGTCCCTGCCTCAGGCAGAAGCTTTTTTCTCCCCGATATCCCTTCAGGGAGATGCCACACACAAAACCTTTCTGCTCAGGATTCAGACAGACCAAAGTCAGCAATCACCTACAGCTTGGGCCACGGCCTGGGAGATACACTTCATACTTGTCCCGGTAGAAGAACCAACACTGACGTGTTGTTCTTCCCAGAAGGACACCAAAGCTTTGTGTATCAACTCAATATACACCCGCCCTCTGCCGAAGTTTCACAGCCTTCCAGAATAACAGCAGAGTGACAAGATCATATGTGATAAACAAGTGGGTTTCCAGGGCTTAAGCTTCTCTTCAGGCAGGGCTAAGCTTCAAGACATTTGCCCCCTTTTTGTCTCTGAAGAACATCGTGCCCCACTGCTGCTGTGTGACACCTCCAGGGGTCTCAGCTCAGTGCTGTGAGACCAGGGTGAGTGACCCAGCAAACGACAAAGAATAAGTCAAGGAGATGGAGAAGCAGAAAGATAAAAAGAAGAAGAGAACAAGAGGATTCAAACAAGAAACACTTGACAAAAAATCTATACAATTCATGGAGGGAAAAAATAATAAAACTTAAAAACAGAAGAGTCTTGGCACAAGGGCAAACACGAAATTATCACAGCCCCAAAAATGGATCCAGTCACAATGCCAGATGCAACACAGGATCCAGAACAGAGCTTTCCAGCTCCTATCTATTTCTGGGATAATCAGTACCATGGGGGAAAGGGAAATAGAAACACCATAAAGTTTATCTAAGGGATGGAAACACACCCAGCGTTTGACATGAGAAAAGAAAATGTGCTATCATCCAGCATGTGTACTGCAGGAATGGCCACAGGCCCAGGCGGGATCAAGGCCTCTTGCGCTGAACTGCGTGAGTGCACATGGAGAGGCTGAAGAGAAAATACTCTCTCACCATCTGCTCTGTCAGCATCTGAACTGAATATGCAAGGACTGGGGACTTGTTTTTTTTAAGTCCCGAACAACTCACGAAGGAGTGAAAAGCCTCCTCTGATCCATAAAACAAAACTCAGCAAACATTTTTGTGTTTTCCCGCCTTTGATCGAAGCACATCACAGAACATGAAAAGCTGTAGCCTCAGCTGGTCTAAAACACTACTGAGCTCAGGTGAAAAATACCACTTCACTACCACTGGAGAATTAGGTTTCCAAAACATGCTGATCTGTTCCAAAGATGATGGAAGATAGCAAAAAGTGTCCTGTGAGGATGAAAGTATTTGGGACAAAGGCTGCAAAGAAAGGAAAGTTTGCACTTCTTGTAACCAAAACAACTGAGCTTGAAAGAGTGAGAAGAGAGAGGGGAAGAGGACCTGAGAAGAAAATCAGGTAGCCAGGATTTCAGGAGTGACTAATGACTCTGGATACCTTATTTCTAAAGACCTCAGTTTAAAGCAGACCAGGCCCATGTGTAAATAAGAGATTCACCACTGGGAGAAGCAGCAGGGGAGTGGATGGCAAACCTAAGAGTTGGCATAGCTGGTGTCTAAAAGCACCCAAGTGAAGTAAAATTCACTGCATCTGCATTTCACTTCCCAGGCCAAGCTGTCTTGACTAACAGTATATCCTCTCTGAAGGAGACATTGACTCCCGTTCTGGATGGCACACCTCCTACCTAAATTTAGACATCTATGACACAGATGTCAGTTAATGAAGAAAAAATAGACTTTTTTTTTTTTTTTTAATTTGCAGTTAATGGAGAAAATGAGACTTTCTTAGGAGATCACTTTTAGGTGATTATTTCATGATATCCCACTTCTTATCGACTCTATTGACTGTACTGTTTCCATAGGCTGTAGCTCCAAAGTAGGCACCCACACTCTTAAGTATCAGCAAGTGGCCAGATAAATCCCAGCCTGTATGGCTCTTTCTGCTTCAAGGAGCCCAGGTTCCAGCCAGGATCTCGGTATACAGCAGTAATACAAATAATATTAGGTAGGTCTGAACACCCTGAGGCACTGGAAGCACAGTTACAAATTATTTCAGGGCTCAGCTCCTAACCTGCACCAGAGCTAAGAAATCACTGGGAATCAGGGAGACATATGTCTCTGTGGATCAAAATTCCCTAGTTCTTGGAAGTGTAACAGCGATGAACTCTACCCACCTTCCAAGGGTTTCAGTGGAGTTATTGTGGTTTCAGACTCCCTCTGACATCCACTGTTACTGTTCTGCTGACCTCAGTGGTCCTGGGATGCAGCCTACATTTGGGGCAGGATGAGAATTGGTACCATGGCCTTTTTCCCATTCCCAAGAACCAGCCTATAATCAGAAACTGGCAAACCTCAGAAAGTCTGGCATGCCATCCAAAAAAGTTCATACGAAAACATCAGGGACAGGAACCAGGATCCAAATCTGCTGAGAGCAAGCAGGGCTTCTTACCAGAGCAGGGCAGAATGTGCTAGCAACAATAGGCATTTTGTGGTGTTTCACTTCGAGCCCCAACTGGAGCCAAGGAGCACACACCATCTGCAGATGTAGTTTAGAATGCAATGAACCTTTTTTTTTTTTTTTTCCACATACCAGAGTAAAAGAAAAAAGGCTGGGAAAAGGCTCTGAGTTGTCACTTGTATCTATTCAAATATAGCTAGTCAGTCACTAATGACAACCTACATTGAGACATGTCCAAAACGCAAACCAGCCCTTTGATGGAGGTTTAAAAAAGTCTGAATAACAAGGTTTCTTTTCTTTCCTCTCCCCTTCTTTCTTTTCCCCTCAGTTCTTAGGGTCCCCAGATCAGAAGCAGGAGTGCCAAAATACGAGGGGAACTGCCCATCCTGCCAGGTTCCCTCGAAGCAATGAATGCTGTTATTCTTCATTTCCCTCAGTGTACTTTCACTGAGGTCTCTACTTGCTTAAATTTGTCACTGTCTGATGGGGGTGCACACATGCACCTCCCCAGTTATCAAGACAACATGTTAGTTTGCCCATGTATTGGTAGTTACAGACAGTGGTGGGCAAACATAAGAGAGGTATTAACTGCTAAAGCTGGAAACAGATGTCAGCTTGCAGGCCACAAGGCCGCCTTTTGTCTGCAGCTTACCTGGGACATTTTGATGGAATTTAAGTCTTTCTTCAGATCTGCCCTGAAAAGGCACCTGTGTGTCCCACAGCTTGCCAATATTTTTCAGTCTAGATAATCTAATAAAATCTCTTTGCCCTACAAACTTGTCTCTTCTTTGGACGCCACATTATCACATTTCAGGCTCATAAGGACCCTCATTTTGGACGACAAAATCAGGGTCCTGGACAGCCTGGTGAAGAAAGCGTCAAGTGATGCTTCTGCAAATGGACCCAGCAGTTTCCCACTGAAGTCAGAGAAAGCCATAACCTTCCCCTGCTGTGGGCGGAGAGTAAATATCACCTTTAAACCCTGCCTGCAATTGGTAGTGAATGCAAGAAGTCAGGCAGAGGGGAATTGTGGGGTGGTCTTCGATGGCTGTTCAGCCACTGACCATTTCTGGTGTGATCATGTCAGAGTTTCCACCACTGTGGCTGTTTCCTCTAATTGTGTAAGGGAACACACACACATACAGCAGAGTCCTGCGAGGCTGATAAGATTAAGCAAATTTTTAAGCAGCACCATTCCAGGAGAGAAATTCAAATGTCCAAGTTTGCCTTTTACCCCTCACACCCTCCAAATGTGAGTAGGAAAACCAAAAACAGAAAGCCTCAGGTACTTCTAATTATCAGTTTAAACCTTAGTACTGCAATAGCTACGATACACTGCAAAGCTGCTGTAAATACTCAGAACTAACTGAACGATTGAATGCAGGAGAATTCACTGAACCAGGCTGAGCCAAGAAACAAATTATACCCTACATGACCTGCTGAAGAGTCATTTCATCCTTATCATTTTAATTCAATTCTTCCTTTTGATTAAACAGTTTATTTATTTATTTATTTGTTTGTTTTTCAGGATAAGGAGGAGATTTCAAATACCATTACTTGGAAATTTTCAAACAGTTATTGTCTTGCAAAGTCTCTCTCTGGACACCCAAGGATTGAATATAGCTCAGTACTGGAAAATGAACATTTATAGATCCAGGAAAGTCCTATGGACTTGAAGGAAGGCCTGTGTGGACATCAGATCATTTGAAATCTGACTTCAGCAGGATGAGGATTAATTCCAGTGTTTTTTTCATGAGATCTGGAAACTTTTCTCCTCCACCTTTCCGTAGCTGTCATGATCTCATGCCGCAAAGATACTGCTGCATCCCATCAGACAGTTAAAACGGCAGTTGGGTAGCTACAATTAATAGTGATAATACAAATAATTCTGACAGACATCACATTACTCACAGATTCATAAAAACACCCCATATGCTGGAAAACAACTTTGCACCAGGCAGGCTAAGACTAAGAAATAGTGTCCATCTTTTTGCAGCAGCTGATCATTAATTCTGATACACTTGGAACATGTAGCCTGTTTCCATCATGATCAGGGTAATGGTCATGAGTTCAGACAAGCAGAGCTTTGGTATAAAAACAGAGGAGTCCTGACAATTCAGCGAGAGGTTTTTTCTTGCATTCTCTGTGCTTCTAAGTCTGTTGCTTTTTCTCCCCACTTATATTTAGCTCACTTAAAAGAACTGCAGAATAAGCTTTATTTATATCCACAAAATAAATCCAGAGGGAGTCAAAGGGCTGATGAAGAAAACTGTACGAGGCTGCAAAGACAGCCGATCCCTTGAACATTGTGAATTCAAATCCAGAATCAACAAGTTTGTTAGCAGCAAGTGATGCATGGGCATGGCGTGAATGAACTCCAAACAAAGAGTACAGTGGGACATCTATGTGTTAAGCACAGAGGATAATAAATCATAGCTGTATTTATATCATTAGGGTCATCCCAAAGGAATTCAGGACTACAGATTAACATATGGAGATATTTTCACCTTCCTAAGAAAGTAACTGCCTCAGCCTATGCTTTGTCAAGAGAGAGTAACAGAATCACTAGGAGCAGAAGTAGAGAAAAAAAAATCGCACCCAGGGAAAATTTGGCACAGAATCATAGAAAATGGCTGAAAACAATCCCAGGACTCCCATAGCACCTTCTGTTGCCTCAAGATGAGATCTAAACCCATTCCCACAGATTCCCATAGCAGATCCCACAGCTAACACCATCAGTGCTTCCTTGCCTTTCTACTGTTTCTAATGTACAAATCAATTTTCTCCTGTAATTTATGTTCACTGCACAGCTTCATATGTATGCAAAGCTTTATTAAGAAAAACTTTTAGATTTTCAACTCTGGAGTGTCAGCCAAAATCTGAATTATTATTCTTTTGTAGCCACGGGTTAAACTAAACATGGAATCTAAATATCTCCACTTGTCCTTAAGGGAATGGACATTTGGGGTCCCAGGCCTGTAGTGAGCAGTCATGCAACTGGACAGCTCTTACTTCTCTTTATTCTGGCAAGAACCACTGCAGGAACTTGAATAAATTACACTTTTGTCTGTATATCACATAAAACAAGAAGAAATAAAGACTGACTCAGAAGTAAAAGGCTTCAGAATAATATTGCTGGGTTAGGGGGCAAGGTCCTGAGCAAATATATCCCAGGCCTGAAGGGGGAGATTGCAGCAGGATGGCAGAAAGGTGGGCAAAAGAGGTGCTGAAGCCTCTTCTGGGAGGCCAGGGACTTGTTCCAGTCCAGCCAAAATATGATAGAGCTCTCTCTGAGCTTTCTGCTCATATATTCAGGGCCTCAGAAAATGGCAGATCAGGTCAGCTCAGCCCTCCCTAAAATGGCTGCCAGGCCCCCTGGTCAGGGTGGGGCTGGCCTGACCCTTCAGAGTGCTTGTCAGGTTTTGGTTCTTTTTGGTAACTTGCATGGATTTAAAAGCACATTTTGATAACATGCCTGGCTTTCTTTTCTTTCAAGGGTCTGCTACAGGAATCTACCCTTTTTGCTGCTGCACTGGTTTAGCTCCCCCATGAACTCTGAACTCCTCAATTATGAAACCATAGACAATACAAAAGAGAGTATGAACTAATACATTTTTTTCTCCCTGCGTCTAGCAGTATTTTGGCTGCTCCAGCAGACATGTATTTGGACCAGCAGCTAATCCTCTTAATAATTTCTCACCACTTCATCTGCAGACTTGAACAAAGTGTCTGTCTGATCCCCGTGGTAGGATCTCTCAGTATGTGCACATCAGAGAGCCTGTGAAAACAGCAGCACAAAATGCTTACCGTGCCCCCCCAGCTGAAAAAGAGAGCTAGAGAGATGTCCTGTGTCTCCATGAGAGCCTGCTGGTGACAATTTCCAACCAGCTTAAAACTCTGCCTGTCTTTAGCACTGCTCCAGGGGTGCTGCGC
The DNA here is from genome assembly GCF_047663525.1 of Anas platyrhynchos. Lineage (NCBI taxonomy): Eukaryota > Metazoa > Chordata > Aves > Anseriformes > Anatidae > Anas > Anas platyrhynchos. Next base: position 72,070,112 of record NC_092590.1, read on the forward strand.
CCAGCTGCAAGCCACTGTGAAAACATTCACCAGCCAGCGGGGAGCGACTTGTTGCTTCAGGGATTCTCTGTGTTGATAATTCATGCATAAACATTATTCATCCCTTTTGGCAATAGATGCCTAGCATGAAAGTCAAGGCAAAGGTTCACTTCGCCCGTCCAATCCAAACTTCCCACGTCCCTCCCACCCTTGTGTTTTGGCCTGTTCCTCTTCCCCCGAGCTGGAGATGCTGCTCCAGGGATGTGATAAGGCTTGAAATGGGGACAGATAGGAGGGACTCCTTAGCCCCTGGTTTGAAGTCTGCAGTGCCAAGAAGCAGTACCTGAGCCCACGTGGAGCATAAGTCCTGATGTGATCTCAGCCCATGGCCATGGTGAGAGAAGGGAGCCAAGAGGAAGGGTTTAGAAAGAAGTAAGGGAAGGCTGGAGCCACCTCTCCAGCTGTTTGCCAGTGCTGGTGCTTCAGCCGATTCACCAGGTACAAGAGCACCTCTCTGCAGTCTCGGGTCTCAGGTACCTCCTCCTGAAGTAGCTTCAGTTCATGTGTATGCGTTACTCTCCAGTTCATTGCTTTCTTCTGCTTCATTCCATCTGTGAAAGCAATTTGAACAGTGTACAAATCAGGCTTCAGGCCACATTTTCCAGTAGGTATTTAACAAGTTAGGTAAAATTTGGGTAGCAATCAGCAATTCAGAACACTTATTACTCAGCTTTCTTGCCATAGCTCCCTGTACAGAAAAGGTACTATGATTCTAAAGCTGCATCCTGTAGCTAGACAACTTAAATTTGGCCCTTCATCAACATTGTCTTGAAGACATGGTCCCTTTATTCCCTGAAATATGAAAGAAATTTTTGAGTTTCTCTATGGGGGCATTTTCTTCCTGACTTGGTCCCTTCCTTCCATCGAACAGACAAACAAAACTCCTGCTACCCATATCAGACATATTGGGGTTTGCATATATGACTGCTTCATCACCAAATGCCACCCTCCTCCGTGCTTCCTTTCCTGCAGGTTTCCTGCCCTCATGCTGCTTCTAGCCACCTCCTGGGGATGGAATTTCCTTCTTGCTGAGATGTCTCAGGCCCCACAAACGGTGGCTGCTGCCAGCCAAGTCCTTCCCTAGGCATATAAGGGGTTGTCCCAGGGCCGCTAGCACTGGGTGTTTGCAAAAATCTAGTGAATTAGAAGATATAAGTATGTGCAATTGCTGCAATATTCTCCAAAATTTAGCAGATGGGAAACCAGAGTTTGAGGCCAGCATTGAAGTGAAATCGCAGCATCTCCACCTGACTTGGTTGTGCTGGGTTTGCATGTCAGGCACTGCCCTTCCACAGCGCTGCAGCCTGACGTACCAACCCAGGCAGCAAAACAGAGCAATCTGCACCTTTCACCTCAGCTGTCTGCTTTTCATTTTCCCCTTTAATCACAAGCAGATTTCGGCTATCAAGTGTGAAAGTTTAGCAGACCTAGAGCCCCCTGCAGAGGCGGAGATCTAAACTCAATTCACAATTCATTTTGTGCCTGCTGATATATCTGATCACTAGTTTAAAAAAGGGGATTTACTGGATGTTTTGCCCCCATAGAGAGAAAGGAGAAGGAAAGATTTACACTCACAGGAAGGTAGTGAAGCAAATACCAGCAGTACTTTAGACAGTCTCCCCCTGACTCAGGAACAAAAAAACCCTTCTCTATGATAAAAATAAATACAAGAAAAATGTGAGTGGTTGCTGATACACCCAGCTCAGCACCAGCTGGCCTCTTCTTGTTTTCCTGCATTCTGCATTTGTACAGTGCCTTGCACCATGAACAAATTACAGCTTTTCTCCAGTTCCTGTGGGGTACCAACACCATAAATCCCACCAGCTGACAAAGTCAAGGAAGAAGCAGATGCAGGTTGACTCTGCAGGACAAGCCTGCTCCGGGGGGGATTCACGTGGAGGTTTCTCATGGTGAAAACCAGGAACCCAGGAAGTGTTTCCAGCTGGAGGATGCATAGTTGGCGCAGCCTTTATGAGGCAGTGGGTGGCTTTTCAAAGCCAAATGTAACCTGGGGGATAATGCAGAGCTTTGCAGCCCTGCAGAAATACATGTACTTTCCCAGGTAGGACGGGCTCTCCTGGAGTTGTTTCCATCACTGTTCAGTCTGTCGGGATGGAGTGGTGTGAAGCATACATGGCAGGACAGGTCTGCTCTGAATCATGTACCAGAGCACAGCAGGGAAGCAAATGAAGCAGGGAGCAAATTCCTCAATGCCTGAGGAAGAAGTAGATATGTTAGACGACTTTTTATTTTCTTTCCAAAAAAAAAAAAAAAAAAAGTTTCATTAACAATCATCAATGTCAGCTTTGCTTTCCTCACTCTTCTTTATTTCAATCAGTATATATAGCCCCAAACGCTGTTGCACTGGGCATGTCTGTACAGAGCAGAGGAAAACGCCTTTCCAGGGCAATTCCATGCATTTGATCATGACACCCTGCCATGCACACATAGTTGTGAGAGGGGGGGAACAGACACAGGGGCAAGCGACGATTTCCAGATCAGAACCCAAATCTGCCCACGGGGATGGGCTTGCATGAGCAGGGCTGTGGGGATTTCACCACCAGCCTCCCGACTGTCTGGTCCCCTTGGGAAAACCCTGCAGACAGCTACAGCTCCTGCTGCTTGTTTTCTCCTACTCTGCCTGGCAGCTTCCCGTGCATGTACCTCTTGATGTGTGCTCCCAAGGCTTTATTTGCCATATCAGCCACCCCCACCCTGGAGTCTGAATTTGCTGATGAGTTTTTTGTGCTCAACATACCAATGTTTCACAACTTCCATCCAACTTAAAAGTCACCTCTCCATTCCTCATACTCATGCACTGTGTGTGTTGCTCTGATGCTCAAACTGCTTACTATTTTTGTGCCTGGCAAGCACATTGAAACCTGATTTCTTGTAGTCTCCAGAAAGTCACAGAAACAAACATCTCTAAGAGCATATCTATGTGATCTCTTTTAATCCAGTCAACTCCTCTGCAATATGTCCATTCACTGAAACGTTACATAGCATCGATATTATCACTGCTAGCATTATTTCTCCAAAATTTAATCACAATGTACAGGCTGGACCATGGCAGCAATGAGCTCAGGTGCATACGAGGGTACTATCAGGGCCTGCAACCTCGTTTGTGATCACTCACTTATAAGATCTGCCCTCCTGGCCCCACCACACCTAAGCTGGGTCTGAAATCTCTCCATGCACATTGAAATTTAGAGAAGTTTAACTATTTTGTGAAAAATTGGACAACAGCTAAGAAATACAGTATTTCTGTACCCTTACATTGACAGAGCACTGTTAAGTAGCACATGTTGTACATGGGTTAGTAGCTCATGTTGTATTACAATGACTCCCCACATTTAATTTGAATGGGGATCAAGGGTGAAAAAAGTGCAATAACTTGGTAAGCCTCTACCTCAACTCATTTTGCCATGCAGTGACAATAATCCCAAATGACTAAATATTTTTTACTACCTGACATTTCACATGGCTAACTTCTCCTAAGATGCAAAGGCCTCAAAACAAGACATGTATAAACTTACCATTGATGTAGATGGGAACGATTACTGTAGGACACTAAAGTGGCAATGGGATGGGGATATTTATACTGAATTTTCTGCTTTTGCTAATAAAACTGCTGAGGCATCATATCAGCTGCTGTCAAACCATGGCTGCAGACATCACTGTAAGCCATCCACCCCCCTGCCAGCAGAGGCTTTGATTTGCAGCCGGCATAGCCCCTGCAAAAAGGACTCCCTGGCTTGTTTCTGTGGCTCATACACATTGTTCTCCTAACTGCTGCCCTAAATAACTTCTCTGCAGTGGCCAGTTTGATGGTGGTCGTAGCCACCTGAGGAGCAGCAGACCCATATCAATCTGCAGAGAAGGACTCGAAAGCAGCTGTGCCTTCTGGAGCCACCCCAATTCATTCAGAGGGCCGAACAGCCAAAACCACTTGCTCAAATTACCACAGTATTGGCTCGCTAATCCCAAATTAGATACACAGGAAGCACAGCAATTTTCAAGAGAATCTGTTTCTGCAAGTGGATTCAGAGTCACTCGGGAACATCACCTCTCTGGACCCATGCTGGTGTGGGGCCATGGCCCCAGTGGATGTACAAAGAGCCTTGAGTTCATTCCCCTCTGTGTCTCCCCATGCTCACCACATTGTAAATATTGTGCTGATACCCTGCAGTTGTTATGAGCATGGGGCTTTGTTCTTGCATGTGATATTTTCCTTTCCAAAGACAAACATAATAAGCAGGTTCCTAATGTGCTGGAAATGCTAGGGATGGTCTGTGCTCAAGATAACAGTTCATTTGTGTTGAATGACAACCATCCTAAACTGCTCCGGCTGGGAAATGCTCATCGATGCTGGGAAACTGATGCTGGAAGAGTGGCAAAAGCAGGGGACCCATACAGCAGGGATCCACCCTGATTGCACAGGCCTCCCAAACTTTACCCCCTTCAGAGGCCACCCATAAACTCCAAACACACCAAAGATGTTAAGTGCCCTTGGAAGCTCTACATGGACCTGCTTAAGCAGGGGTTTCAACCAGATGACTTCCAGAGGTCCCTTCCAACCTCAGCTGTTCTGGAATTCTGTGAAAAGGCAAATTCTGGAGAAAGAGCTGACATCATAACTCAGTAATATTTGTGTACACTGAAGGAGAGCAAAAATTATATTTTGGACCTCAGGCTAAGAATCTCAGGATGCAGATGGGCCAAGTCTTCCAAAAATGCCAGTTGCTTTGGAAAGCCCTAGACTGGCGTCAAGCCCTTGCCAAATTCGGTAGCAATAAACTTTCTAGCCATGGTCACTTGAGCTAGGGATGAAGAAAGGACAAGGAAGAGGAACACTAGCAGAGGAACACTAGTGCTGGTGAGCACCTTGCTGGCTAAAGGAAGCCTTCCTGCAAACTTAATTGAAATGTGAATTCTGCCACTGTGCAAGGCTTGAAATCTGAATGTTTCCTGACGTCCCACACTGCTATTAAAATAAACCGAAAAGGTTTCCAACAAAGCAGCACATTTTATATATGCCAGGAAGAAAATGAATAAAAAATGCATATCTTTGTTTCTTCCTGACAGTATCCCATTGATGCAAAGCAGCAAGCAAACCACAGCAACAATCAGTGCTCTGCAAAGAGGTGCCCATAACTGAGCAAGGAGGAGGTTTTGCTCCCCACCCTTGGACTACCCTCACTAGAAATCTGGATTTCCATATGCATCTCCCTCCCCACTATGGAGACATCTCAAGGCCTATTTGCGTGCAATGGCTCTTGAAGGGAATAAGCACTTTAAACTGGCCCTGGCACCATGGAAAAGAATCAGGAAACTTTAATTAGGGGAGAAAAAACAAGAAATCACCCACAAGACATTTTTGTATTTACTTTCACTAAGTGCAAAAATGAACTTCACAGGAATTTCATCCCACAGGAATTTCCAATATTTCAGTATTTGTTTCCGTTATGACTCGGGACAAAATGTTGAAATATCAAAATGTTTTTCATAGAATAAATTGTTCTGGGAAGCAATATTTCATACGTCACTTTGACGTGCTTCAGGCTTGATCTTGCACCTGGATGAGCTGCTGAGAGGTCGCCAGGCACATGCCCTATGGTCCCAGCCTCCTCAGTAGACAAGCTTCAGCACGTTTGAGACTTCCCACCCCAAAATGCTTCAGCGGGTCCCAACGCAAAACACAGAAACGCAACAAGGCAGAAGGCAGTAATTCATCATGGGATATGTAGTCCAGATACAGGCTTGGTCTATGTAAGAGAATTAGCCACCAGGTCTCCATCCTGTGTGAGCTGAGTATGCATAAATGTTGAACACAGCTGAGCCCAAATGTTTCATTTCAATATTGTTGGCTTGTTTATTTTTTTTTGTCATAAAAATTAGACAGTTCTCAGCCAGCTGTAATAGTGTCTTGGTTTGTCAGCACTCCAAAGACATGCCTACCTCAACCTGCACAGCAGAACTCAATCTGTCCATCTCTTTCCTCCATCACCATCTTCAGGGGACTAAGCTTCTAGATTAATCTTGTCACTTAAGCTCTCTCCTTGCCCTGGATGTAGCTCTTTTGGAGCTCCTGGGCATAGATCAAATCTCCAAAGAGGATTCATCTTAGCATAAGCTGATTAAAAGTCAGGCATCCAGTCCACACTCACCCGTGTGCTTTTCCATCACGAGGAGCAATGACCTCCAGCAGAGGAGGTTCATTCCTATGCACTACCTCGAGGTACCTCCTTTGAGGCACCCCATGGAGGCACCCTCAGCATCCCGGTTAGAGGGTTACATGAGGAGAAGTGCATCCCACCTAATGTCCACAGCACTTTTTCTTGATAAATCTGTCCTCCTTTTGTGGTTGTTTGTCCCAGCCCTGACTCACAGAGGTTTCCAGGTACCAAGATGAAGGAGCAGAGCAGGAAGTGGGGCCAACATACAGCAATCCACTTTTTCAGAAAAAGAGAAAAATCTCAACTCAGAAAAATAACAAAAAAAATCCTAGAGGTACAAGGTCCCTTGTGACTTTTTTGTATTAGTCTCAGTATCAGATTTCGCATCACCTGGCAGAAAAGGATGGCAGAACTGATTGTGCATCTTAATTTTTCTAACGTGTCTGGCCTAAGAACTGCTACTGTACATTTTCCATGTCTGATATTTTCTCACATACTGTTTTGTGCTCTCCAGCCATTGCCTTTCTGGGAATTCAGGTGACCTGTGGGGTTGGGCAGGAATTTCCCAGCCAAACATCACTCCTCCAGACATTTTTGGTATCAAGAAAAATAAGCCCCACTTCACACACACACACACTTTTTACCTTTGAAACCTTAATTTCTCCTGGAGCAAGCGTGGACCAGGAGCTGGCCAGGACCACACACAGCTCTCCCAATATCCCAACCTGATGAAGAAGAGGGGGATGGAGGAGGCAACCAGCACGTTGTGCAGAAGGGAAGGAGATGAAATCCAACCATTGACAGGAGAGGACCACGAAGCCTAAGCTCAGATGAAAAACCCCGTGGAAATGAGTGGAAGTTTTGACAGAGGAAGGACAGGGTCCCATGATCTGCATCCTAGAGCCATGCATTAGGTTCTCCTGTAGGCATGGGCCCTGTTTTGGGCAGAGCATGCAGGCTGGCATGCCCATTGCTTCCTCTCAGGCCACCTGCAGGTCTCTTTGTAGGCCAAAGTCTTTTGGGCAAGATACCTTATGCCAAAGCCACCTTACAAAAGTGGGCTCCTCACCACCAGCTCAGTCCCAGGGCTGGTCCAGGCCCCTTGCAGAGCTCCTGGTGGGGTGGAGGGCTGTCCCCAGAGGTTGGCTGGAAATAAATCAGCGTTGCATTCGTGTGGGTTTCCTGGAAGGTGGAGCAATCACACCCTGCTGAGTTAGGATCACAGCCTTTCGTTTACCATGGACTTGTTTCTGATGTAATGGAAGGTTTGGTTTCCACCATAACTCATGAGTCGACATGTCACAGGCTGCAAGGATGCATCTAGCCGACAGAAATGGTGCATTGGGCTTAGTTCTTCCAAAATGCAATTGTTTTGTTCCAAAGACAGGCCTTCGCCCAGCAAAAGGTGCTGCCTGCAGGCATAGTTCCTTCCTGCAGCCCACAGCCCTCCGTGCATCCCTTCCAACAGGCACTTTCTCCACTTATAAACAACTCTTGCTCTTCCCAGTATTTCCAGGACACATGAAGATTTTCCTACACATCCTCCGTGGCCACAAACACACTGTGTATGTTGCAGGCTTAATAAACAAAGAGTATTTGTTAAGCTTTCCATCAGATCATTCCCACCGAGACACGAGACGTTCTCAAGTCCAGTCAGTGGAAGCTTTTACTTAGGAAGAGACAGGGGAAGACATCTGCTGCAGCAAACCTCAGCTGATAGCAATTGGGAGAGCGCCTTTATCTCTTGTAATGGTATGCTAATTCAAACCAGAGCAGATTTCCTCGGATACCATGGCAGCAGGCTCAGATTGTTGTGAGAATCAGAATTGTTTGCAAGAGCCGATGCGCCTGACCAGACCTAAACTCCAGAAATGCTGTCACCTGGCCAAAAAGCACCTGACCTGCTGACAGAGGGGGGTTCAGCTGGTCCCACTGCTCTGAGGTCTGCCCATTCGGATGTCCAATCCCATGTCAGCCCAGGACTTCACCTCTTTTTCCTTGCCGGAGTGCCAAGAACGCTCAGTCCTCCGCTCTGCAAAAGGCTGAAGCACATGCCTCTCTTCCCAGCCAAGCATCAAGGAAATGATGATTTCTCTGCCTTCCAGTAACTTTTTAATAATGTGCAACTTATCTAACTTGGGACAGATCCCATCGTTTTGCATCAGTGCAGATTTATCCCGCAGCTGCCCGGTAGGAACAGATGAGGGGCTGCCGCGTGTCAGGAGTTATTTGCTGCCATTGGGACAACAGGGCCGAATGCTGCCCTCTCCTGAAGGAGAACAAGGGTGTATGTTTGTGGCATTGGGCTCAGGGGGGTTGGCTCCCAAAAAATCCCTTGTCTCAGTTTACTTGAATGAGCAAAGACACGAGAGAGTCAAAGGATGCTTCTCAACATGTGTCATTCCTCGGGGCTGTGGGAATCAGGATTTACAGGTGTGATGTCCCCTCACCAACTCCAAAAAGTAATGTCCAAACACACCTACTTCCGTGCTAGTGGCATTTTTGCTAATTTTGCTAATGGCATTTTTCCTAAATGCCATTTCCCATCCATTTTTTCTTAAATGCCATTAGGAAAAGTATTTTCACATGTTCATTTTCAGGATTGCCACTCTGCAGATGTGCAGTCTCCACCATTATAGGGAGGGTTGGCCTGAAATGAGGAACACCTCATTTGCAGAGGCAGCACTGGAAAGCAAGAGCATCAAAGTGAAGGAGGAATGGAGAGATCTGTCAGAAATACTTTTGTCCATTCAGGACAGCACCAATACCTCACAGCAATGAGTTCCACAGGTCAACAGCAGCATTTAGGAAAAAAAAAAAAATCAAGAAAAAAAAAAAAAACTGTTCCCACATAGTTATCACCTCAGAGTTCAAATGTTTTGGAGATGGCCCTGGTGTTGCAGTTAAACAGAATAGGAGAGCCCCTGACAACTTTAACAGCAGAGCCCTTTGACTCTGATCTCTTTATCTGTGGTGTCTTCCTACATCATCCCCAAGGCTGAGGCTGTATACCAACACAGCATCTGGCTGCGGGTGGATTCACTCTCTCTGCAGCTTCAAGAACTAAAATAATAATAATAAAAAAAAAAAAAATCCCAGTGCAGGCACAGAAGCACCAGAACTAATTTTCCGGCAGATGCAAGAGACCGTCAACTAATGTAGGAAATTAAATGTTTAAGGAAATTATAGAACAAAAATATAAACTCTTGAATGGGAGCCAAAAAACACAAATTCCATCATTTATCAAAAAAAAAAAAAAAGAAAAAGCTCTAAAATGAGCCTGAAACAGTGTGGGGACGACTGAATGAAAGGCTATATTCAGGCGGCAGCACTGTTTAGCTTACTTTTTGGACCTTTTCCCTTTATTGATGCTGTTGGGAGGCCCTCATTCCAAAACCTCTAATGCCGTCGTGTTCTAGGATGAGTTACTAAAAGCAACCGTTCTTCTGCATATGAAAACATTTAATTATTTGCATGTTCGGTGTCTTTAATGCCTCTTTTGTGCCTCTGTTTTAGGGGGTGAGGCAGATGAGGGATCTTGAATTTCAGCAGTATTCTGATATAAACTTCCTCCAAGAGAGGGAAGGCAAAGAAGAAAAAGTCTTTGCAAGCCTGAAACGGAGTCAAGGAGGGCTGGTTTTCTTGATTTACTTGAAGGGACCGATGAAGGTGTTTATTCAGGACTTGTGGAGTCCTGCCAGGCCTTAAATAAGGACTCAGCCCCAAAGTTTCGACATTACTTAGTGCTCCTCCTGCCATGTGACACAGAAATGTCCAATCTGAACCACCCCAAACAGTTGCTGCAGTGGCATGAATACTGGAAACAGGCACAGGACAGACGATGGGCTCAGAGAGCTGCTCCATAAGCATCACAGAAAGCGGTGAGAGTGTATTAGGGGAGCATTTAGGGGCAGAAAACCTTTTGGCAGGTCACAGCAGCCAAGTCCAATGCTTTGCCATGTCAGTTTGGTTTTCTCTCGCTTGGGCTAGAAAGTTATAGGGAAGCTGGAGGCACCTGGCCAGCTGCAGACGTGTTAGCGCACTAATGCTGGTAAATGCTGTCTAATTGACCTGTGAAACTCACTGCTGCAAGGCATCAGCGTGACTCCAGGTATGAGCAGATCATGGCTCATTCACTGGTAGGTTGGCTGGTGTTGAAACAGTGCCTGGCGTTGTGGGAGATGCTACCACTCTGCAAAAGCAGATTAGATCTCAGTTAAATGTGCTGCCGAGCTCCACTGTGCAACTGCAAAGGGCTAAGAGCTCATAAATCGCCAGTGGCCAGGGCTCAGCGGAGAAGTGGTAATTCATTAAGCCATGATAATTCAATTGCCAGTGATTTTCTTCCTCTAGCCAACAAATCTAGTAGGAATCCACAAGAGAATTGCTTGCATTTGTGGCTAACGAGATTAGTTGGTCATAATAGCCGGCATTAAACAAACAAGAAACAAGAGGTTTGGAAGAAATCAAAATCTTCAGGGCTTAAACCAATGGCTGGGGATTAGGAAGAAATTTCTCTGATGTTCAGTTATTCCTAATCTCTCGTGGCTTCTTACATCTCTTGCCAGAGCATCTACCCTTTGCCCAAAAAGTCCTGGCCTAGGCGCAGCTCTGTCCTGCTCCACCATGGGCAGGGCTGGGTCTGCAGAGGACAGCCGAAGGAGATCGCTTTGTCCCCCCAAACACCCCGGTGGTCCTCGATCCCTCAGCTCTGTCTCTCTGCGTCCCCTTTTCAACACATCAGCTTTTGGCAGCGGAGCTCAGGATTTACCCGCCGAGGTGCTCCGAGAGCTCTGAGCTGCCTTGGTTTTCTCCGTGCTGACTTGCTCAAGAGGCGCTGCTTTCACTGGAGCTTTTAGTGTCGGCAAATAGAGCCCAGCTCCGCTTTCCTGGGCCAGCAGCACCATCTACAGCCTGCTCCCACATCTGCAGCCTGCTTCCTCCCTCCTTCCATCTGCAGTTGAGGAAAAAAAAAAAAAAGAAAAAAAAAGTCACAAATAATTTACTCGTGTTCGGGTAGAAAGAGAAAATAACAGAGAGAACACCTCTGGGGCTGGAAAAGGTAACACGCAGCCATATACAGCTTGTGTGTTGTAATAAAAACGGGAAGGTAGGCGTAGTAGTGTTAGAGGCAAAAAGGATATGTTCCTAGCTAGACAAGTTATCTGCTGGTAGCTTGTTCCCAGGTAGTGCTGCATGTATCTGGAGGAGGAAGCTGGTCAGCCAGCGGGGGTACAAGCCTTGTACGGTGCTTTCATCATGTGAAAAGGGGGAGGCAGCTTGGGCAACGTGACAAGAGCGGCTGGTGACAGAGCCAGGACCACTGTGGATGCTGTTTCTGATTTCCTGGCCAACAGCCGGGTCATTGCTACTTCTCCAAAGGCAAATGAAGAGGGTCATGGGGTTCAGTGTCCTAAAAACATCCATCCAGTGCAGAACAAGAGTCCCTTACACCACGACAAGCGCTGGTGCCGTGCAGGGCTTCCAAAGGGCACTTAAGGAGCAAGTTTATATCCTATAGAAGAAAACCATATGAAATCACTCTAACATGCCACTGGAAGAGAGCAGGAGCAACCCAGGGCACAGCCTCTTGCCGATCTCTGCAATAGGAAGCAATCTGAACAATAAAGCTCGGGGACAATGCTAGCAAGCAGAGCATGCCCCATGCTCACAGAGGAGAGAAAAAAATAAAATAAAATAAAAAAATGAAAAAAAAAAATGCTTCCCTCTGTCTTTTGGGTCTCAGGGGAAACCCTTCCTGATGCCCCAGCACTTTAAGCTCCCCAGGCTGGCCTTTGAGACAGCACTCAGCTGCTTAGAGGAGCCAGTGCTGAGAGCATGGGTTAGAGCAATGTCTTTCCCAGAATGAACTGGAAACAATTAGATCCTGAAAAACGGGCGAGCCAAAGCACTGGGGTTTGTATGGAAAAGGACAACCCTGCGTGGCCCCAGTGCTACATGCCACCACTGAGGACAGCAGCTGGGGACATCTGCATCATGATGTACACAGAATGGCAGGAGAAAGAGCTGGACACACACACAGATTAGTCCTAAACTAACCTATCCTGCCTCTTTTTGCAGCAAGTCCATGTTTTGCTGTGTTGTTACAGGAGCCATGGACCAGTAAACCTAGGGGAACACATAAATTTCCCCCTTGTCTTCTCTTCCTTCCTCTCGGAAAGCAGGATCTGCTGTGCTGCCAACAGCTAAGTTAAACCCCACCAGTGCTCATTAGATGAAATTGTCTGGGACAGAGATTGTACCTTGTGGTTACACCCATATTAGTAACCTAGATGGGACCAAGAGACCAACACATGGTTCACGTGCCATCCCACAGCTGTCCACGGCCACCCACATGATGCAGGGGCACAACAAAGCAACCCGGACCATCAGCCATGCTCCCAGTAGGTAGTTTGGATGAAACCGTCTGCCACTGCTGAGGAAATGCTTTGAGCATTTTGGAGAAAGCTGCTGTATGCACCGTGGTCTCAGGTACCCAGGAGCAGCAACCACCAGGTCCTGGAGCCACGACTGCAAAGCCAAACAGTGCTCCTGGAAGGAGGGAGCAGAGATTTCCCAGGAGATGCTGAAGTGCCAGGACCACGCATCTTTGATCTCATTCACTCTGTCTCTCCGAGTAACAAGGGACTATACAGGAATAAATCAGCATAGTAATGGTGATGCTAATTGCAGCTGAATCTGGGATGGACTAAAATTTACACATTCCTTCAACAGCCCAATTTAAAACACTTTTTTTTTTCCTTTGTTTTTTCCTTTTTTATTATTTTTTTCCTTTTTTTTTTTTTTTATGAGTGCAACTCTTACTTGAAAGATCAGCCAGCCTTTCAATGCTTTTGAAATTTTGGTTAAAATATAAAGACAACTAACAGGACTGATCCTGATCTCTATATCACAGTATAATCAACACTACCTCCTTTGTTAACGTGGAGCCATTCTGAGTGACTGAGGTCAGAATAAGGCCCCGTATTCAAAAGTGTGCCCTTTTAACAAGAGGCAGAAAATACACTTCTGTTCCCATTTCTCCTTGGCTGAGCAACACTGCGCTGTTAAATAACTGGCATTTCAATGCCTGTGTGCAGTGACCACATTCCTGAGTGAGCAAAGAGCTATGAAGTGTGTGAAACTGCTAACGCTACGTATCAGGATACGTATACGTGTGCTGCTTTGTTACCACCAGAGTGAGACTTCCACTCTCTGTACCTGAGGACCTGTAGCTCCATCTCAGGAGATAAGCTGGATGCAGCGTGTGCCATTTGTGGAAGATCTTTCTTTGATCTTTGCTTTGACCAAAACTAAAAGGGCTTCAGGATGTGTCTCTTATGCACAGGAGAGCACAGCCCAGATTCATCTGGGCTAACACATGAGTCCAGGTCACCAAGTGCCTTAAAAATATAATTAGAGTGCCCCAAGTGCTTAAGCTCTCCTGTTCTCATGTGTTCCTCTTGCTGATGGCTTTGGTGCAGGTGGAAGGTGTGCTCCACCCCAGGCAGAGGAGTCAGGGGAGATTGCCAGTTTTCCCATTCCTGTTTTCCCAGCTCCACTGCAGACACCATCACAGGGGATGCAGCTTGGAGAGGACACTGTAATAGAGATGTAAAAGAACTGAAACATTCTCTCACACCCATGCTGTTCTTATACGTGGCCCAGAGCCTCGTCTTGCACCGTTGAAGACAGCAGCTGTGTAAAGATGGGCAGCATCCCCCCTCCTTGTCCATTCTCTTGTCAGTCTGTCCCACTGCCAGCAGCTTTTTTCCCCTTTTGTTGGTTGTGGTCACCAGTCTCCAAAGTGAGCGCATATCAAGCTGGAGACCAGTCAAACCACCCGAGTCCCATCAGTCCATGCAGAATCTCAGATTTTGCATTGGTTTGGTGTTTCATGAGCTTTAGATATTTCTGATTACAGAGAAGCAGTGATAGCCCTTAGGAAAATGTTTTAATCACACGGTACCCTCTCTTTCTACTCTCTTTCCACTAAATCATCTGTAGGTCCCAAAAGCACCCCACTCACGTCCTCTTCAGCCGTTAGCTGCCTGAGGTCTCAGCCCTGAGGCCGGGAGCTGGTCTCATCAGCAACATCCAAAGTTACTCCCTCTCATCTCTGCAGAACACCGCTCCAAATCCCTCTTTCCCCCATCCACATGTGGTCTGTTCTTCACACCTGCCTGTATGCATCCCAGTCACTTCACACCTTCATCCAGGTTGAAATATCTGCCTGGAAAATAAGCATTTTGGCAAGTCTCCTCATTATAGCCTATTCTCACTTCTTTCTGGGGCTTTGTTCAGGAGAGAGTAGAAAGCTCCAGGGACTTCTTTCCGGAGTCCCAGCTTAAACCTGAAGAGGATTTACCTGTGGCAAAGCCACAGGACAGCATTTTGATTTGGGATATTGCTCTGCTCCTAATAGGAAGACTCAGAGACTAGGCCTGGAGGTGCACATGCTTGCCTCTATACTGAACTTAATTTATGGTGTGTTGTCATATAAAGAGCTGTTAAATGGAGTGCTAATCTTCTCCTTTAAGGGGGAGCTATAACAACAGAGGGGTATGAACAGGCTTGTGCACTTGAATCAGCCAAGACACAGCTCTCCAGGCCTTCTCCCCTGTAGTGAGGCAGGGTAAATGCTTATAGCACTGCTGATGGCCGTGGATGGAAATAAATATTTTCTGATATGTTAGATATGCATGGATAGGAAAATTTGCTTTCAGTTTTATAATATACAGGTATGGGCAGAGTTTGGCCTTGCTTCTCTGGTAGAAACCTCATGGCTGGTTGGAAGCACCCAGGTGGGACTGGAGTGTCCCCAAGGACCCTAGAGCAGTGATCCTCAGTGACACTGGTGCAGGTGTATGGGGACATGAGAAGGGAAAGGCTAGACCTCAGGAGTGCTGGATGGGTCTGGATTCCCCCCCAGCAGCCTGACTTCCTCCAATAACCACGTGAAAAGAAGTTTCAGATGATTTTGGGAGTCAACCCTGTCTTGGTGCATAGGATTTCAAAAACCAGTCTCTTTCCAAGAGAGGTGCCAAAGGAGGGGTGGTGCCAAGTTCTGGGTGAGGATGCAAGGCCACGGTGGCTTTTAGCACCAGGAGGGGTGCTTAGCAGTGATTCCTAGGTCCAGCAGCCACCTGCACAGCTGTGAAAAGATGTACTCGTGTACAAATCACTTGACTCGAGGCTGGAGGCCAGCAGGCTTCACCACCCTTCAACATTGGGCTGAAAGCATCTGGTTCCTAACATGTCACCAAAGAAAAGCATCAGCTGCTGCAAATACCGAGAAGAAAAACCTTACCTTTAATCATGGCTTCAAAGAGCTCACCCAGTGACAGGCAGGGCTGGAGCCAGGCTCCATCCCACACTCAGCCCCAGCAGCTCGGGAGGTGCTCGTGATGCAGAAGTGCCCTCACCAGAGAACGGGCTGAGCTCCCCGAGCGAGTGGCCAGTGATGTAACTGGGCAAGCACGCAGTAAAGTAGCAAATAAGTGGATCAAAAGTAAATAGTAGATTTTATGTAGCTGTTATATTTATTCTGCTGAAGTGTTTGGATGCCAGATTGAGGGGAAAGGGAGGGGGAGAATTTCAATTTACTTAATGGGACCTGGCTCCAGTGTACACATCCTTTCAAGCCTTGTCAGTCACTGTTATAAAAGGGGTGGCAAGGTGGTTGAACGTGCCAGCTTTTCAGTCTGGCAGATTTGTGTTGGGTTCACGGCCACTCACTGATTCCAGCACTCACTACTTTCACGTGCACCTTGAAACAGCCCCTGGGCTCTGTGCCCCACAAGTCGAGTGAGCAGGCGAGACTGCCAGCTTGTGCTGAACAGCAAAACCATTGAGACATCACAGCGGGGCAGAAAGGTCCCCAAAACACACAGCATGAACCCCAACCTGATTATTTCTTTAGAGTACAGAAGTTTTTAAATGCATCCAGAACTTTCCTGAGCCAAGATATAGACTTAGATAAATGGACAGTCTCTGCTTGGAGCAAAACCCTCTCCAGCGTGTCCAGCACTCCCTTTGGGGACAGGTCGAGCAGGGGACCAAAGCATGGATGGCAGACAATGGTTATATCCCGGCTGCAGTGATGGGAAGCATGTGCATGCAAGGGCAGTTTTTCCATAGGTCAGTTTTCATCATTTGGTATTCATGGGTTGGAAGTTTGGGATTCCTCATAGCCACAACCCTGCCTAGATGCTGTTTATAATGTTAATCAAAACAGACAAACTAACAAAAGATGGTATCTGAGGATATTCTGGCTCTTTAGATCAAATTTGGATTAATGCCAGTGAAATGACCTTTCCACTGACAAATTGCACAACCTTCAACTTTTCATAGTTTTGGGGGAACCCATGTCCAGCTCATCATTTTTATATATAAGGAATTACGGAGAAAATGCATTGTTTTTCTCTGGTTTATCTATCACATCGTATTAACTAGTTAAAGAACACACAGATAATTACTGACATAGATTTGTAACCCACACTTTGTACTCAGATTATGTTACTATAGCATATTCCTTGCTTATTGATGCTGATAATTTCCATGATGATAACACAGAAATGAACCTTTATACAGTATATTTGGAGAAATTATTACTCATGGAAGCAAAGAGGTTAAAATCCCTGCTTTGAATGTGACCTGTTCACATCAGAGTCCTCAAAATCAGCAAGATCTACCAATTAGATGATCTTTGGATAAAGCCTGAAAGTAATTGAGGCTTCAGCTGGCTTTGATGATCTTTGAGGTCCTTTCCAACCTAAATGATTCTGTGAGTCTATGATTCTATCTCTGTCCCCTGTGACTATGATCTCTGATAGTGGTGTAAATCAGGGCTTCCTTTTAAGATTTCCACACGGTTATCATCTTACCAGAGACACACAAGAGGGGGCACAGGAATTATGCTATTTGAGCATACACATCCTACCCTCCTCTCCTAAAGCATTAGTGACAGTATACAAAAATACCACCCACACAAACCTGTGCTGGTAACTCTCTTCTACTGGCATGTCTGCAAGAAGAAGCACAATAAATACAAGCAGCAGGCTGTCATTTACTACAAAAGAAGAGCTTTTAACCAACATTACTATGCAGCACACAGAAACAGTTGATAGAGCTAAAGATCCTAGAAAGTTTAGCCAGGCCCAAGTCTGCACAGCAAAGCATCACGAGATTTTAGTTTTGTTTAAACCTTAACCAAAGAGGTACAGAAGCAAGTGTCTAAATTATAGCACAGGCCAACAGAAATATGAGGGAAAAAATGTGAAAGTCATTGGAAACACGTCGAGAGTTGAAAGGCTTGCTGCCCAACACCGGCTATTCCCTAAGAAATGATTTTTTCTACTTTGAAATGTGCTACAGAATGGTTCTGGAGCAGCCAGAGAAAACCTGTGGGCTTCCAGAAAGAAAATCAATGAGAGCAAATGTCTGAATTTTGCATTTACAATCTCTTGATAAAGTTTTCACCTCAGGTGCCTCCTTCACCCTTCAGCTGGCAGATCTCCAGCTAGACTGACCACAGAGACACCAAGCTGGCCAGACATTTGTGCCCTATCTTGCCTAAACAGCCTTCTCTCCTGATACACAGGAACTTCTCCATGTCCATTGGAGGGGACCATCTTGATCATTATTTATTATTATTATTATTATTATTGTTGTTGTTGTTGTTGTTGTTGTTGTTTATTAATGTTGGTTTTTTGTTTGTTTCTTATAGCTTCTTTGGGCTTTCTGCAACACTGAGGGACTCCTGGACTGAGAGATCAAGATCCACCAAGATGCCACGTGCTTGGGATGAAGTGCATTCCCTGGATATCCCCTTGGCACTGTAAGGCAAGCCAGGATTCATTACTACCTCCTCCCACAATGGGGTAGCTGCCCCTCTGTACTGGTCAGTCCCCACCACTGCTCCATGCAGCTCCAACACCTGGTAGCTGCTGGCACATTCATCTGCCCCAATGTTTCGGTGCAATACAGGATGAGAGGAAATGATGGCATTCCCTGAGGAACAGAAAATGGAGTTTCAGCCCTAGATGAAGGTTTAAAAGAAGTTGCTGCTCAAGCACAGAAGAAAAAAAAAAAAAAGGGGGGGGGGGGGAATCTGCTGAGCCATAAGCTACTAGCTCTGGTTCTTCTGCTCTGCTGATGTTGTGGTTTAACCCAGCAGGCAGCTCAGCACCACACAGCTGTTTGCTCACTCCCCGGCTGTGGGATGGGGGAGAGAACTGGAAAACAGAAAAAAAAATAAAATAAATAAATAAATAAATAAATAAAACTTGTGGGTTGAGATAAAGACAGTTTAATAGAACAGAAAAGGAATGGAAAATAATAATAACGATAACAGAATATACAAAACAAGAAATGCACAATGCAGTTGCTCACCACTTGCTGACCAATGCCCAGCCCAGCCCTGAGCAGTGCCCTCCCCAGTGTTTTTGTTCAGAATTATGCCATACAGTACAAAACATCCCTTGGGCCAGCCTGGGCCAGCTGTCCTGACTCTGTCCCCTCCCAGCCTCCTTGCTGGCAGGGTAGTATGAGAAACTGAAAAATCCTTGACTTAGTGTAAGCACTGCTCTGCAACAACAAAAACATCAGGGTGTTATCAGCATTGTTCTCATGCAAAATCCAAAACACAGCACCACAGGAAGAAAATTAACTCTATCACAGCTAAAAGCAGGACACCTGGCCAGGTTCAATAGACAAGAGGCATCATGGGCTGTGCTTCTGTTGGCTGGTGGTTGTCACTCCACGTGTGGACACTGGATGCTGCCTGCTTTGTCCTCGCTGGACCTTCTTGTTCTCTCGGTACCCAGACACTTGGTGAATCTCCTTGTCCAGACCTGCCAGTTGTATTCACAACATAGGCTTACAGCAATGGAAACATCTCTGCCTCTTCAAAGAAATCCCAGTAGCATGTGAAGGTCTGGCCCAATGTTTTTTGGCTGCTTAGCAGATGCCATAAATAACTCAAACACATGCTTTAACAAAGTCTGGTCCTGTGGATTGCCAGACTAGGAGTCCTGCCATTGATCTGGCAGAGAAGGAGACCAAATCCACACATAAACACGACAGATTTGAAGGCTGAGAGCAAAACCCAGCAAGTGATAGGGAAGAAAGGACCCCATCTCCTCACAGCTGGATCCCTGAAGTTTAAGCAAGGCTCAGTCCTAACCTGTGGGCACCCAGGGACAGGCCTTAAAAGCTGCTTAAGGCAGGGTCACAGCATGGCTGTGGTGGTAAGGGACTTCTGGAGATGTCCTGTCCAGGGCCCCAGCTCAAGCCAGGCCAGAGCAGGTTGCTCAGGATGTCACTGGCACCACAGAGTGTCTCACCAGCACAAGATGTTCACATCTGGGGACCAAATCGCTCCCTTTCTGTCATCAAAATGTTCACTACCCCTGGAGAAGGGCCCAGTGCAAGCCCTGATCTGCAGGCCCACTTGGAGTAGTGCTGCTGGGCCTGGTACACGTGCAGAAAGGCAAAACATAACCCCAGCTGTAATCCTTGTCCTTACCACAGTTTTTACTCTTTCTTTGGGTTAAAATAAATAAATAAATAAAAATCTCCAGTGTAAAAAACAAGAGTTACATCAGCATGTGATCTGTGAAACGTGCTGACAGAGGCTGGGCCAGAGCCACTCTGGAGCTGTGTTAGCAGGCAAACCATGTGGAAACCAAGCAAACCGGTGCCAGGACTCCTGACAGTGGTGGATTTCCAGGGGAAAAAAAAAACACCTTCAGACCAATGTGGGAGCAAGCACAGAGTTTATAATGGTGCTGATAATGGGATAAAGTGGAGGAAATGCAGACACAACTGATTGTACTCTCTTGCTGTGAAGAAAAGCAGATGAATCGAGTGGGGCATGGCTACCCCAAAAAGCAATGTGAAGGCTGAGGAGTCATTTGATGAGTACTGGGATTCCAGCAACCAGAAGAACGTGGAGAAATACTATTGTTTGGGGATTGTTTTTTTTTTTTTCCTTTTTTACTTGAAACCAAGGAATGGAGGACAGAGTAGAGAATTCTGCTCCACAGCTGAGAACTTTGGCATCTGCACACAGACCGTGAAGCACAAACACTTCCTGGCTCGACAGAGAACTCTTTGTGGGACCCAAGATTTTCAGGAGGAATTACTGAGGGCAGCAGAGCTAAAGCTCCAAACAGCAAGGCCAGCAGAAATGTCCAGGGAGTGGATGCTTTCTGCAGCCACTGAGCTGAACAAGTGCATGGCTTCAAGTGAAGGGAAGTTGGGAGTCAGGACAGTGAGATGCGCTGGAGGATCATTTATCACAAGGCAGTGATGTAGAAAAGAATAAATAAATAAATAAATAATGAGTACCTAAGTTCTGGATAACAGCTCAGGGAGGAAGAGAGCTACTTTGTGTTCCCAAATAGCCTTTTCTTGCCAGAAGCTAGGCAAGAAAAAAGCAGTTTTATTGATGGAGGTGTTGGGGCTCTCTGTTGCAATGGCAGGTGTAGAGCAGCTCTCCAGGCTGGGTGGAATTAGGTGAGATTAGAGGAGGTTTTCCTCCAGTCGTCTTCCCCACACATAAAGTGGTTTTGCCCCAGGAGAAGGATAACACCAGGGAGAGGTGATCCTCAACCATGGTCCCAGTGCTGTGCAGGGGGAACCTGGGGGTAGGCATAGAGCAGGAACAGGCTGACCCTGGAGCTCTGAAACCCCTGGCATCCCGAGAACTGAGGGAAGACATCGTGCCCTAAAGAAAATGTAAATGTGAAGCATCTGAAGGCTGAAACGTGAAGCTCCCAGGCCTCAGGATGGTGGGTATCCCCATGAATGGGCCCCATCTGTTGGTTTCATGACCACGGAGTTATGTTAACTGCCATGCCAAACGTGAGACACAAATATCCTCTGTCTCAGCCTCTGGTCCTCAAGCACCCCCAAAAAGCCACCTAAGGGGGTGATGGTGGCTCCCATTCCTCAGCTGGATCCCTTCTCAGCCAAGCCCACTCCAGGAGCATTCCCAAACCATGTTTCACAGCACACAGGGCCAGAATAACAAGAGCCAATTTCCCCAGCTTCCTGCCCTATATAGCATCACACCACGGATGGGCAGTAGCATTATTGTGGTTATCCTAACACAAGTGTATGACCACTCAACCATGCCCCGTGCCCGCTCATTCCTCGAGATGGTGGCACATCAGCCACAGTGCATCAGGCTGAGGACTACAGTCCCTGGCATCACTCAGCCACTTGCTGGCAAATCTGAGGCAGCCCCATCACTGGATGGCAAAGAGCATTTTAAGGCATAATCAACTTTATTATTTGATAGTGGCTTGTTATGCATGTACAAAAGTTTTTTGTTTGTTCCTGTTGTTGCAGTGTTTATTCCCCAAACTTTCAATAGTGGACTTTTCACAAAGTGTTTCCCCAGCAGTGGGAACTACACATACAGCACAAAGCAAACACTTGCAAGATAAACATCCTTCACATCCCATGCTGGTCCTAACCCCTTGGAGCTTGCCATTACCTCCCTTGGAGCAATTTAGCACAACTTAATCAAAGTTAAAAATGATACTGTGTGATTTTATTTTTTGTACTTGCTCAGCAAGCTTTTATTGGCAGTTGCTGCCAGGATCTGGGATCCTGCCAAATTCCCTGGTTATATTGCTCCAGTGTGGACAAACAAAGAAAGCCTATTTAAAGCTTCTTGGAGGCAAATAAGGTAAAAACATAACAAAATAAAAAAACAATGTGTAATTATTTCTTTCCTTTATGAAGGGCCTCCTTTGGAGTCCTTTGAAATCTGTACTTGCTTCCACCTACGAAAGTTACCCAAGTGTATTATTTAATATTAATAGACATTCCCGAACCAGAATGCTACAACCAGAGGCACAAAATCCAGGGGAAAGAGGCTATCTGTATTTGCATTTCATATTAAACTCTCTGAGCCAAAATAACAACTTCAGCTCCTTGGCTTTCTTGGTAATGTTGGTTGCTTCACATCATGACTCAAAACAATTTTGTATTTAAATTAGTTAAGCACAACTATATTAACTAAGAATTTTATATTAATTAAGAATTTAATGCAAATTATAGCAGACCTCAGTGCAAAATTGTGATGGGAAGGTTTTCTGGCCAGAGGGGGAGTGGAGAGGAGGAGAAAAAAGAGGGAGACGTGGAGATAGGATGTGAGAGGAAGAGAATGAGATGTAGAGGGAGAGGAGTACAGTGGGAACAGGGGAGAGGAGAAGGAGAAGATCTCTCCCTGTTGGACAATGATATTTGGCAGTGCCTCCTGTCAACAACACACACAATGTACTTTTGAAAAAGCAGAAGCGTACATGTAGTTCCTTGGCAAATTGAAATAACCATCAACGTACAGACAAACAGTTTTTGGAGCATATGTTTTTTGAACACCCAAGAAACTCCAGCTTTTTTTTTTTTTTTCAGGTCACCTCCAATTTATTATGCAGAGTCAGTTGCTTTCTGGTGTGCACAATCCCAAGTCACAATAAGAATAAGGAAAAAAAAAAAACAACTCTCTCCCAACAGAAATGTCTGACAGCAAAAAAAAGAGCTAAGAGCTGAGAAAAGCTGCTTTTTTGCTCACCAGTGGCTGCAAAAAAAGAGATTAGTGGGAAAATAAAGTCCCCGTTTTGCTGCTCCTTCTCGCTCAGCAAGTTTTGGTCTGAGAGAGCCTCTTAAAACTTTTTTACAAAGCTTGAAAATGCTAAGTCTAAGTAAAATTCAGGTCACTTGTAAGAATTTCTTGGGGAACGTCTGAATTTCCACCTGTAACAGAAAGCAGGAGCTGAGATTTCTGCCTTTCTTGCTAGACCACCTTATGCAAGTCAAAGTATTCTCAGGGTGGCCGAGGCTGGCAGAGACCTCTGGGGCCTTCTGCTCTGAGCCTTGCCCCAGCAGTGCCACCCCGAGCAGGGGTCACAGTCTTTAATAAAGGTTTCTTTATTCCTTTATTTATTTCTTTATTTACTTCTGTGCAAGTTGTTTCTTTGTTGCTTTTGTCAGGGTGGCTGTACCTTGGAATAGGATGGAGGGAAGGAATTGGGATTGGAAATTCACCTCATAAAGCTGATGGCTCGTGTCAGCCCCATAGCCAGGTGGACCATCTTGAGCAAAAAGTCATGGTTGTGTCCTGCAGACCTTTAGCATGGCCCCAACTCACCAGTCTTTGAAAGTCACAGTCCTTAAAACCTACCAAATCCTTCCTGCAACTACCCCTCACTCCTGCCACGACTGATCTGTGGCCCTAATCCAAGAGGATCCCTTGTGTCACCTCCCTACTTTTCTTTGAGAACGACAGATCATTTCCCCACTGGTCTAAAAGGAAAGCTGAGAGTTGAAAGCAGTCCATTGATCCATCTGCAGAGCTGTGAAGAAGATGTAAAGGAAAGGCAGCTTGCTGTGACAGCAGCCTCCCACCCTGGATCTGTCTCGTGCAGGAGGAAACAGCTGGGACAGAGGCCAGCTCTGGGCCAGAGGAAATGTCTGACTTCACTGCAGTGACACCTGTTAGCTTCCACCATATATATATATTTTTTAAAAATTTTAATTTTTTGTAAAGTTACCCCTGGAATCATAAGTTACATTACCAGGTATTGCAGGAAAAGGGGAATTGCAGCAAAACGCAGCTTGGTGGCAGGGGTACCTCACAAGTCTGCCATCTCCCCACATGCAAAGCGCAGAGTAGGGGGGAGGAATAGCACTTGGGTCCTCATCATGAGCAAATACCTCATTCCCACTGAAATCTGTGCAAATGACATGTCTAACAGCCTTAAGGAACTGGCTGTATAGGACCAGGACATTTCTAGCTTCCCGTGCATGACAGTCATGCTGAAACGTGCCTTGGACCTGTTTATTACAATTATTACAATTATGAACAGCCGGCACAGAAACTTAGCTCCTGCCTGTTCCTTGCTGCAGATGGCGTGGGTATGTGGCCTTGCAGTTCGTTGTCTTGTTTTGATGTTCCAAGGGAAGTAGCAACCCTCTTTCCACTTTTTTTTATTTGCAGACCGCTACCAGCAGTACAAAGCAGGTGTGAACTACAAACTGGAGAATTAAAGCACACTTACACCATTTATTTATTGAGCTTCAACTTTTTGGGAACCATGGATTGAAACTCATGCTGGCTCTTTCTGCCCTCTGTCCCAGCAGACACCCTGCAGCATGCTGCCCCAAGCCCTGGAGTCCATCACCATCCTAAGCCATGAATTCACAGCACACTTGTAAGGACCTGGAGATGTGCTTGCTGCTAACAAAAGGCTTCACAACCCTGCCTGAGCCATACCATAAAACCTGGAGCTCAGTTTTGCCCATCCAGTTCATTTCTCCAATGATCTCTGGTAGGTTTCCAGCCTTTCCCTTCGTATTTTACTCATTATCAATCAAACTACAACCCAAGCTGCTGTTCATTTTATTTACAAGAATCCACTATGTAATCATGGATCCACAATTTTATCCATTTCTTCATCATCCTCTGGATTTCACAGCCACGTAGCACAGCAAAACGCAACTGAAAGATGCAGCCTGAATTAATTGCTTGGTTGCTTGCCAGGAGTATAAAGTTCCCATAAATTATATTTCTTACAAAGCTGAGAAACCAAATATCGCTGTGAGCAAAGCAAGCAATTAAGTGCACAACAGTTTCACACCTGGACAGGCAGCACAGGTACCTTAACTCCTCGCCTACAGCAATCAAGCTGCTTTGCTCCCTGTCCACCCATGCGAATCAGCTGAAAAACACCTGGCAGCGCTGCAAAGTGCTATGCCACTGGTGGACTGGGACTCTTATTTAGCTTCAGGAACACTTCTCGGAGCTGGTAAGATCCTGAGCCACGTCTTAGCATAGTGGAGAACACGCAAGACCCTCATCTGGAGGTTTGGAGCTTGGATCAGACAACAAGGGATGATACTTAGAGAGACGTATATGTATGTACTGACCCGTGGTCTTATTTATATTTATGTATCTAAATAGGAAAGGACAAATATGTCACCAACATTTCCAGTTGCAGGTTTTTTTTTAATCCTGCTCACATTAGGATGGATGCTCAGATTGGACCTAATCCTGGGTAATACAAAGCAGCCTCCTCCTTCGGTCTCCATGGTCTGCCATTACCTAAAGCCCAAGCACAAGCTTTCCTGGGGTGCCTCGGATGGGATTTATGGTGGAAGAGGAGAGCAGCACTTGTAGGAACGAATTGCAGACCCCAAGCAGACAAACCAGCTCTGGGCTCTGCCTTGAATAATTGTCACTCGAAGACCTCGGGCACCAGAAAGAAGTTAACAACACTCCCTGCTCATATTGAGTCACCCCAAGTATTGAAATGTCACAAGTTTGAGCAATGGGTTTGTCAGTGCCAGCGAAATAAACAGTGGGTGATACAGCACCAGCTGCTGGGGGCTCTGCAACAACCAGACAGCCTTGCCCTAAGTCCTAGCATCAGCCACCACTTTGAGACTCTTTAAAAGCCTTAATTTTACAGAAAATACAGAGTGGTCCCATTTTTGTTTAGAAAAAGCACATTTTTTCATTGCCAGTTGCTCACCCAGCGCTACCAAACACAGCCCAGCTTTTCACCCCCACATCCCAGAGCTGCAGCCCCGGGTTTGGAGGTCATCTTGATTAAACCAAGACTAAATAAAATTTAAGAGCTGCTCACAAGTCAGCCCCTCGGCTGAAATGTATCGGCATAAATGGACGCCAAGCGTCCTAGCATGATCTTTTCCCACAGAAAGGCTCTCCTCCAAAGCAACCCCATACAGCTTGCCCTGGGAAATAGGGACAGGCTGAGAGAAACACGAACTTTGCCACGGTGCCAGCTGTGAGATGGCTGACAGGGGAGATGTCTGTAGGGCTGGCAGGTTCAGAGGTACCACGATGTACAGCCAGACTCTGCTCGTCACCCAGAACACTCGTCACAGACAACGTGAACAGTGCAACAAGAAGATCTGCTTTTTTAAAAAAAGTATCTGTCACCTCCATTCAATAGTTAAACCCACAGCCAGTCCCCATGTCCTGGATTCCAGGCAGACCAGATCTCAGCTGGAGATTTCAGATTTGAGACCCAGATATAAGTTCCATTGTTTGGAAACAACTGCTGATCAAAACACTGTTTTGGAAAGGATTTTATTTGTTTACAGAAATCTCCCTAGAAACTCCAGCAGAGATTTTTCTACCAGATGTGATGCTTCATTGTTAATTAGTTCATTTATCAGAACAACAGCTTTTCTATCACGAGATCTGGGCAGCTAAAATTCGGAGTGCTTGCTCCAGGCTGCCCCTCAGACGGAAAATATTAGTAACAGGCTCAGCTTTTGGAACTGAAAACCTCCCAGTGCATTGTGCAAAGCAGCAGCCCTCATCAATTTCCAGCTACCACTGTGGAAACGGAGGCACGGAGGACCAAAGCAGCTTCTCCAAGCGCACGCTACGACTCAGCGCTTAGATCCCAGCACTCAAATTTAGCCCCCCATTGACTAAACCCCAGCTTTATTGCAAGATCCAATTAGAAATGTTATTGATTTACTGCAAGAACCAATAAAAAATGTTATCGATTAACGCTATAGATTATGTTCAGTGACATTCTGCCTCCAGGCTACAAGGGACACGGTGAACAGCAGCACTGAACAGGCCAGCAGCAGATGCTGCTGAGGTTGGGAGAACAGAAAGCAGCCAGCACACCTCCATGCCTTCAGCTTTGCTGAACACACTTTAGGAGCTAGGCTGAGGATCTATTTTTAAACCAACATTTACCTCTCTTCCAACCCAAACATAATTCTCCCTCATCACACTGACGTTGCTTTCAAAGGGAATGACAAGTGATGGCGCCACGCTTATAAATAAAACCATCAGCTGTTGGGCAAAGGCTCCCGCACAGCTCCTCAGCGCAAGCCAGGGTAACGCTTGTCACTCGCTTCCCAAACGCAGTCCCGGTGGGTTTGCTAATGGAAAGAAAGGCAGGGGCTGGCTGGTTTAGGTGCCAGAGCCAGACAAGTGGTGGGACTTGCTGCACGATGGAACTTTGCATAACTAAGTTCCCCAAATAATGTTCTCTTTTTCCTGTGTCTGCCACGCAATGCCTTTTTTTCCCCTCCTTAATGGTACTTGTGCTCTTAAACTAGGGACAAATCCATGCCCAGAAATTCAAGGAAAACTTTTGGATTCCCCTACTGCCTGATGCCCTCCCATACTCCAGGCTGCACAGCCCATTCCCACTATTTAATATGGACTCTTTGCTCCCTGTAGCCAGAATCACCTTTCTGCAAGTTTTGTTCTCTTTTTGGCTAGCTATGAGGGAATAAGAGAAGCAGCTTGAAGAACTGGTACAAAAGGGAGTTAACTGAATTTGAAAAGCCCAATATTTACTTATGGTGGGAGGGAAAAATACAGGCTTTCGATTTGGGGAGAAAAAGGCAATGCAGAGAAACTATATTTTTTTGTAGATGAAATTGGACAAAAAAATAAGACATCTAAACAAATTAAAAAGCATAACTGGCTTAAGGATACAATATAGCTCAACATGCTCCCAAGACAAATTGGAGAAAAGCATTGAATGGTTCATTAGACAGCTCCATGCCATCCTACCACATTTCTTCCACAAGCATCTGAATTCCACCCTGGTGTTGCACAAGAGCCACTAGATCTGGGACTAGAGCAACACAGTAGTGGAAGGGCTCGAAGACCTTTCCCCCCCAGTCTTGCACTGTAAGTCCAAGGAATTTAAAGAGATGCAGGGAGGAAGATTCACCAGATTTATGTCCCAAGCAGCTCTTTTCTTATGTCTAACAAGGTACATGACACATGAGCACACTTGGTGCTCTGTTGCAACCCATGTTTGCTCCATCAAACTATCACAGCTGCTTCTGGGACACTGGGATCATACACAAGCTGGGCTCCAGCTCCATCAGCGCTCTGGCAGGTGACACCAGCCAGGAGCCAGTCTCACAGCCTGGCTTCTCCTCTCTAGCACACCAAGAGTCAGGAAGGACTCCAGAAGACAGATAAAGTTACACCACAGCCCTCTTAAAGCCAGCAGGATTTCACCACTGGGAAACTCTCACCCAGCAGACTCAAAAAAAAAAATAAATCTAGAGTCTGACAGTTATGATCCCAGTCTGCAAATGGCCACCGAGATGTTCAGGGAGTAAGACATCACTGGCAAAAGCCTGACAAGTGCTGAAAAGCAAATACCTGATGTAAACTGCTGTTAGTTTTACTGACACTCGTATCATTAAAAGTAGGAAGAAACTCACAGGAATTCCTTCACTCCTGTGCAGCATTTAGTTTGCCAGTACTAACTAGGCATACAGGAAAGGAAAAGACATCTAAGGAAGTAAATGCTGTGACCAATCCATTTTACAAGCTCAAAAAAAAAAAAAAATCACAGGAATCTTTCAAAGCCAAAGAAGGATCAGTTGTGCCATGATCGAATGACTTCTGACAAGGCTGAGCTCCTCATTCAGCCAAATACAGCATGCTGAAGCTAAAAGCTTTCTGAATCTGTTTTCTGGTGGAAAAAGAGTGTTAATTTCTATTTTCTACTTTAAAATATTGTTTAGTGGTTCAGGTAGCAAATTCTTGCTCCAAAATGAGGAAAACACAGATGTCCCATTATTTGTCTGGCTTTCTTCTGTGCAAATTACAGTGTTTGGTTTGTGTTTTTAAATGTGGGACAGAAGTGAATTACATCTGCTTTGGAGTAACCAGTTTCAGCCTTAGAAGTGAAGCTGGTACATTGAAGTGTCCATCTGAAGTCACAGCAACAGATTCAGCCCTGCACGGTTCAAGTTTCACACTGAGACGACTCTCCTGAAACTCTCTCATGTTACACTATGGCATTTCTTTAAACCAGAGCAGTGCAAAAAGGACTAGAAAGTCAGAATGCAACCTTTCAATTCTGGAATGAGTCTGGAGATATGTATTAAATGCAGCAGGGTTTGAGCCATGACTTCAGAACCTATGTCTCTAACTAGATGTGAGTCCGGGTAGTCTGTGCTTGGACCATGAACAGTGTTCCCCTGAAATCAGGTTATAATGGAACAGGAGCTGACATGGCTGGAAAGGTGACTTTGGATATGCTAGACAAGGCTAAGCAGTTACATTTGCTTTGAAAACCTAACAGAAAAAGGAGTCCCATCACAGTCTGACTAACATCAACACAGATTGCCTGCACAGTAGCACAGCTGAGAAGAGTCCAAGGGCAGCTGCACACCCTTAAGACTTGAGTAATATGAAGAACCCGGGAAACATCATGAAAAGGTGTTAAAAGCCCAGTCCCCTGAAAGACCTTACTATAAATACAGGAGTGCAGTTAGCTCTCACAACAGATTCAGTACCTTTGATCCACTCTAATCAACTTTGAAATAAAAATATCTCATCCTGTATACTTGAACCAGAAACTGGCTGTCTGGAGCAAGAACTATCACACTGATTGTGCAGCACCTAGCAATTACTTGCATTTATATAAATGTTATTTTAGTATGAATAAAGAAAAACAAGCGAGCACAGAAGCACCAGGCAGTAAGCTATTTCCCTATTATCTGCTTGCTACTAGTAAATAGCAATAAGATAAACCAACCAGCTTGATGCATATCTGAGGGTAGTGCACTCTAATCTCATCCAACTGGAACACACAGCTTCAGTACTGTGCAACCAGCCTCCTATATTGCATGCTGTAAAAATGAATTCTTCTGATGGGGACTGTCCAGCACTAGAGGAATAATAGTTAAAAAAAAGAATGATGCTTTGAAATAAGGAAGGTGACACTTAAATGCTCTTCAACTAGAAATTATGAAACATTAGACTTTCTCACAGACTGTGAGTGTAAATTGAAGATATATACTGCACCTGTAGAGAAAAATAAGTTATCCCTTCTGAGCTGATTAAAATGCAAAGGTCAAAGCAGACCATACAAAGAAGCAAAAGGGAAAAAAAGCCATGCACAAACTTGACAAGCAAAATGTAGTCATCCAGGCTGGAAGTTAAGGAATACTCAAGCGATAAGCTTTGGTAACTCACACATTCAAATACTGCCCACTCATCCTCCTCAGTGCACAGGTATTCATAGCCATCTCTGAGTGATGATTGCCACGTAGTTATCTTGTACAGAGGGAGACAACCAGCAAATAGAAGAGCCTCAGGCAGATTTCACAGCACAGTAGTCACAGATTGCAGTAGGACTGTGGTGTGCTGTCTCTCAACATCTTACTGAAGTGCAGTTTCCATTATTCAATATCAATAGGCAATAAACAGCCACATGAGATGTGATTCTTGATGATACATGTGATAAGAGACCAAATGAGAATTGTATCTGGTGTGCTGCTCTCTTACTGGACTTGATCTGCATCCACCTCAGTCAGGAGACTGGGGACTAAGGTGTCTGCAATGCCCTTATATTCAAGCAAGGGAACAAGCAAGCTGAGAGGCTCCTCTCCTTCCTCCACTTCACAGCTCTCCTCCCTTTATCTGCCGAGATACTGGATCAGAGACTGTCTGCTTATGCAGTTCACCCAAAGCCATCCATGGACATTTCACCCTGACGGAACGAAGGAAGGTGAGGAGGGTGCCAGTACTCCCTTGTGCAGCAGCTGCCTAAAGGCACACACAAAATGCCTACAACTCCCCCATCCCACATCCATAGAGCAGAAGGGCAAAACTAGCAACAGAGACCCCGTCACCCAGCCAACTCTGAAGAACTTGATTATATTAATTGGTGGTATGATTACTACTTTGATAGCTGTAGCACTGAAGTTTCATGTAGTGTTATCACTATGTATATACAGTCTGTTGGCATACATCACTTTGCAGCTCTTCATCCCTCCCAACAGGAACCTACTAGAACAATTGCCTTGTTAGTATTAAGCACTAGTCAGGGACTATCTCCACTTCTGCAGTGTGCTGACACACAGCCCTGCCATTTACAGCCAACATTTGGAAGAGCAGCAGCTACATCTTGTGGGAAGATTTGCCATTGCAAGTTTATTTCTAATGAGTTTGTAGAGTTATTAGTTCAAGTTCAGTTTTGCATTAAGGTAGTCAGTTACTCTGCCAAAGTGACCTGCCTTTTTTGTTTTTTATCCCTTTTTGTACTAGATGTAAAAAGTGAACCTTCACAGCACATCGATCCCCTGCAAACCAGTTTCTTCTAATCAGACACCCTTTCACCTTGGCCAGTTAGTCCATCCGGGCCAGCACACCACAGAGATGATCCAACACCAGAGAGAAAAGGACTACACTTTGTGGCTGCACGCTTAATCTTATCTTAACATCAACCTGCAGCCTCAGTATTCACTGAGAACTTCAAGAGAAATTAGTCTCCATAATTAAAATATGAGCAGAAGTTCATATTCAACAGGCACCAAGTTTCTCAGTTCTGTTTAAGTCTATTACAAAGGGACACTCCAAGACACAGCTTGGAGTAATCCCTGTTATCTAAAGTTGATATAGCAAGGCTTTGTTTTTGTACAGTCTGTTCTGTGAATGATTTCTTCTCTGCCTCCATGTAGCACTTCCTGAGCTATAGATTAAAGAAAAAAATCTAGCAAAGCAATTTCTGCAGGAAGCGGGCATTCAATATCATTGCTACTGACTTCACATTGACATTCCCAGGTTAGTTCTGAAACTATAAAGTGAAAGAAAACTCAACGCACCATGAGCTTTGAAGTGTTAATTAACCCTAGAGTGGAACAGGTCTCAAGTATTCTAGCTACATACAGCTTCCTGTAAACATACCAATAATGACAAGTAGCTACCTAGCCAGAGTATACCCCAGATTCCATGATTTAAGTACTGTTAGTCATTTTTCCTCCTGCCCCAAGCAAACTACCCTTAACAAATACGGGAAGAGCTCCAAGTACAGCCACAAGCACACCCGGCAGCAACAACCCTTCTGAGAGAAAAATGCAGCTACTAGTTAGGCAAGTGAGGGAATGACCTCCCAGTAATATTAAACGAAAAACTATAGCTTACACAATGAGACAATCCTGTAGAAGGTCTGTTAGGTAATAACTTATCTGACGTATCTACTTCTGTCCTAATTAAAACTGATTTCATTATGACCTGTGACCTGCAGCCTACTACATTCCTCAAAGCCTTTCTGTAAGAGTGGCATAGAGCTCTGGATGGCTGACTGGAAAGTCAATAGCATCAGACTAATGACTTGAAAAATATTACGGCAGTAGAGTAGCAAGCAAGTCTGTCCTGTTTTCCAGTCCCTTGGCATCTTAGCTCATCTGAAAACAAATCACTTCAGCTCAGGTTTATATTTTTCTTTTAATAAAGAAAAGCTGAAGTTCTGAGGTTTTTTTTTACATCACTAAGTGAAAAAAATATCCCAAACCTTCTTCCCCCCACCGCCAAGCCCTGCTTGGAAATAAAGTACAAAACACTCCTATACAATATTCTGCTCAGTATTCACTTTCAAGGTCAGTAATTGGCCTGGTTTACTGCAAACAGCTATCAAGTCTTCTCAAGATTCACAACTGTCACTTATAAAGAAGGAACATAAGTCACCATTGACAGGATGTGACACCTAGTCTGCTTAAAACTACAATCCTCTAACTTCATAAAGTTTTGACTGAAATGACACAGCAGGAAGCGCAAGATAGACATGTCCTTAATGCTGACCTTCATCAGCAGCCAGGATATCACAGAATCTTGGTGTTCTCACACAGGGAAGAGACTGAGGGTAAGACGATTAGTTTTTCCTTCCACTGACATATGTGAAAGTAGGCAATATATTGATACATACCAGAAGAGAAAATTGAACTTCAGTATTTATAAACATATCAGTAAACTGACATTTCCAACAAGAGATAATAATATACAAGAGGAGTGCAAATCAGAAGTTTTATTTTTTCCCCCAATACATAATTAAAAGACTGAATGAACACATGGGACAGGAAGTCAGAAAAACTAGAAATATTTACAAGAACAATTAAGCTATGCATTTTTTTCCATCTTCAAAATCAAGTCATCACAGATTTTTGTTAGTTCATCGTTTTCTTTAGTCTGTTAAAGAAAAAAAAGAAGAGTTACGGGTACATGTAAGGTATGCTACAGGTAGCAAGCTGAGTCACAATAAGCCACATTTCCCAACATGGAATAGAAAGTCCGTTTATATGCTAGTGACTTACAGAAATTTACTCAAAAGGGACAGTCTACTTTGTAGATCTCATGTAGATCCCCGTAAGATCCCCAGGAAGTGAAGCAGAATTAGCTATAGTTCCTCTACTTCAACAGATTTCCATAGATCAATTTGTTTCTAAAAATTTTGGTAAACTTAGACTTTTCAGACTCAAGGTCATTTTGTTAGGTATACTGAAATTCAAGATGATAGCAATGGTTTGGATTTTAAACTTCACAAGACAGACATCTCCATGGCATGATGCTTCGGTACTTTTACCAACATGTGGTAGTAGTTTCCAGCTTGTGTTAATTGCTTGAGTGGTTAAACCATTTTAATAAGAGTTCCTAACATAAAATACAAGAAAAATCAAATCTGAAACAGGAAAAAAATACTTCTGTGCTAAATGACTCATTTCATCGTTCTAGTTATAGGTCTACTGTTTCCTCATTTATTCAAACCTTAGCCATAACCGTGAAGACATAAATACAGGATATTTTTTCGTAACAGCAGGAATGCATCAGAATTATCTGTTTTTGAGTCTTCAGCATTGGCAAAAGTACAACCATGATGCAGTAGAACTAAGAGCATGCACTTCCAGCAATATGTTTCAACCCTCAGAAATATTTCTATTTATTTGTTCTAACAAAGGAGACTGATGTGGCTGTACAAAGCATTTCAAGACTTCCTCCATGAAGTATATTTGATCACAGTGTTTCATAAAGATTAAGGGCCTGAACAATATTGAAAGAGTTCAGCCAATACAAAACAGCTTGACTAGTGCTAATGGCTTACAAATCATGTGTCTACAAACAAGCTGAATCAGGCAGTTATTCAAGATCATTTCCAGATTCTGCTCTTGGATGTGTTTAAGTTTCAAAACACTAACTCCTTCAGTAGCTTAGAGAGCATCCTGAGACAGCAGCCTCGATTGGTCATTTCTGTGACCCATCTATGGGAACAAGCCCTTTTGATCCAAGAAAAAAAAATCTATATACAGATAAGGCACACATCAATTATGTCAAGACTCAATTTCAGTACTTATTTCCCAACACCTACCTGGACAGCAGTCACCTAAAACAGCAGTTATTAGGACTATTTCTAGTAGTGGTGCAAGGTATTTCTTCAGCTTGTCTAAGGCAATAGATTAGAAAGACTCAGTCACAGCCTTTTGACTAACCTTTTGTTCAAGGCTCCTCTCTAAAGACTGGATCCTCATTTGTTCTTTGCGGAGGCTGGCTTGGAGCGCTGCAGTCTCCGATTTAGCTTTGCTTCGTACTTGGGCAATTTCCTCATTTGCTCTGGAATTGAAGCAAAATGGATGTTTCTATCACCTTCAAACAGCAGTATGACTGTTCATAGAATCACACTAGATTCTCATTCTTTGAAGATCAACCCCTCAAAATCACTACTTTAAGCCAGGTTTTGGCATAAGCAAACCCCATTTAACAGCAACTGGGGAAAACTGCATATTTCACTCTTAGTACTTGGCTTCTTGGCATGGTACTTACTGATGCAGCTTTTCTTCAGCATGTGCCTTTAGTGCCTGATATCTCTGTTCCTCTCTCTTAATTCTAGCCAGGTATTCTTCAGCATATTTTTTCAAAGCCTCTTCATTCTGCCCCAGGAAGAAGTTTAGTTGGCTTTTTATGTACTAGTAGGTAAAATGGAAAGACTTTGCACAAGTCAGCAACTTAACTACACCAAAGTGACAGTATTTACCAATCAGAGTAAGAGGAAAAATTGCCAAGTAACACAAGCTATGAAATAAGCGCCAAGTCTCCCTACTAATTCCAACTCCTGACTTTGGCAAATCACTGTCTCCAGGTGATGCTTTAACTCTGTGCTAAGGAAAGGGCTTTGGAAAGCAGGGCAGAGAGATGGAAAGAATGCAAGATGAAGTCCTGCATAGGTTTCTGCTGAATAAGTCTAAGCATTTTGTATAAGAAACCATAGCTTATGATCATCATTAGCTTCATTCTTCTAGTCTGAGTATGTTTGACTTCACCAGTTTAAGCTAGAGAACATTCAGTAAATATATCATTTTGACTTGTAATAGAAAATCCTCTTCAGTACCCATTCAATGCTACGTAGGGGAAAACAAGCTGTCCTTATGCAACAAGTTGCTACAATAGATTTGTTCCTCATAATTAACAGAAAAACCAATATACATACAATAAGAAAAAGCTCATTTTTGTTTGAAAAGCCTTTGGCTTCTAACAGAAAGATCATTATCATACTTTAAGCCAGCCACTAAATATAATGAACATTTTTAAATCTTTAAAGCAGACTTGTTTTACAGGCTGTGCCTCTACTAGAGAATTAATGGCTGCTCTAGAAATGCATAACTTATGATCTTCTCTAAGAGGAAAGGAAGTCTTATTTATCTTGGAAGAGTATTATTTGCATTATAGCATCTTACTTTATGGTAACCCTCCAGCACTTCTTTCTGTTTTTCAAATCTCTTAAAGAGTTCAGAAAAAGATTTCTCCATAGAATTCAGATCTGAAATAACTTGTTGCTTCTCTTCCGCCATCCTCTGCATTTCTTTCTTTGAAAGCTCCTTTTGCTTCTGAGCATCCTCTAAAGAAATTGGAGGTAACAGGGTTACATTAATGATAGTTATTGAATTAGTATAAAGCTAGATCCATAATACAGACAAGTAACCCACCAGATAACACTATGAAAAGATGTTTTCATAGCATAATGTCTCTTCCAAAAAGGAGGCTGTGTCTTTACTTTTAGTAAAGTAGTAGTATTCTCTTAGTTTGCTACATGTTCTCTTGTACTAACCCCAAGGCTATTAAAGATTGTGATTATCACAATAGTCGAGTAACTGGAGAAGACTGGGATAACAAGACAAACTAGCCTGGCAAACCTTTCCAGGACAACTTCTTGCTAGCACACCTGAGCTACATTTCCCACAGGCTTACTTTTTAAAAAAAGCATACATACAAAAAAAACTAGCATGCTCTTCAGTTTCCTTAAAGAACTACGTTTAAGCAAGGCACAGATTTGGCTAATTCACTTCTCAGCTAGAACAACGTACCTATGTAACAAGAACTTAATGTGCTTCAAAGTTAGGAAGACAAACTTGATGGAAGAAGAGGGCAGATCAGTCCAGCAAGATCCCCTACTGACATCCCATCGCTTAATTAAGGCCAGATAATAAACCGTTAAGCAAGCTGCAGACATCTGGATCTGCCAGTTTTAATGAACTGGTAGTTCACAGTCCACTGGAGTGTCAGAGGATGTTAGACGTGCTCATGCTTGCCTCCCAATGTCATTATTGTCTACTAAATCAACACACAGCCATGTCTATATGAATATTCATTGAAATGTTACCCTCTAAGTACCTTGTCTGAAACCTTATTCACCCTCAAAGCACTTGAAACATTAATGACATCAGAAGTGAAACAGTTCAATTGGCAACCTTAGGCTAAACACAGCCCCCAGAATAATTTCAAATGCAAATTCAGAACTTACCCATCATTTGGGTTATTGTACCTTCAAACTCAGCAACTATTTTTCTATAAAAAGAAAAGAAAGTTAGACTATGAGATGGAAGAAGCAGCTGCAGTAAATAAGCTGGCATAGAAGAGATACTTACCCCATTTCCTTGTATTCCATATGAAGCTTTTCATACTTCTTTTTCCATTCGAGAGTCTCCAACTCTTTCTCTTGAACCTTTCAGGGAAAAGTAAACATGTCTCTTTCACATGAAGTGATACAAGATTTGATACTAGGAATGGTCCAAAGGATAGCTTAGTTATACTTAATTTTCCCCATTTCAAACTCTAACTGCCTAACAGGTTCAAAGTGAAACATTTATTTACAAATTTGAGTCAAGTAAGATGTACGTGAAAACTAGAACTCAAACTGCACAATTCCCAGTGTTACCAAATTCTCTCAGCTGGCAAGTCCACCACTTGCCTGCTCTTATCCATCCTACACATAGCTCATTGCTCATTGGCCAGTAATGCTCTCAGGTGACATATATTCCCTTTTTATTTACAAATCATAAAAAGTCAGTCACACATCTACTGATCATAACACAAGACAGACAGTAAATACTGAAAGACTACGCTGGTCAAGATTAATTTGATGTTTGGAGTCATCTTTATTCAATACTCAACTCCCTCCCTAACATGTTTCCAAATTTAAGACACCTCAGTCATCTTAAAAATAAATAGAACTATTTCACATCAGTTTAATTAAAGCAGAGCTCACAGTAACAGCAAAGAGTGCTTTTACTGCTTAATACTAAATAGTTTGTGCAAACCCCATGAATTCAGTTTTGTCCTGGAATTTCTATTAATAGCCATAATGTTGATAAGTTGACTGCACAGTGTGGGAGGCCTTGAACATCGAACAAGGCCCAAAAACAGCTGTGAAATTTGAACAGAAAAAGGTAAGTGCACTTAATTATTGCTGTCTTCCTTTCAGAGTTGCATGGTACATTGCAGTATACTGTTTTTTGTTTGTTTAAGCAGTTTTAAGAGTAAATGCATTTTAAGTGTACTGTAGTATTTCAGATGGCAGGAAGTGAGTCAGGAGTGAAAAAGAATATAACATAAGGAGAATCTGAACATTTCAACTCAAGAGGTATGCTTGCAGAAGGCATCAATAATAGTTAAGCTAGAAATAAGTGTTGAAACAGCAGAAGCATGTTGAGATAGAAGCTTTCATTAGCAAACTCATCTGAAATGGTTCAGCAGACAAGAAAGCATGCTTTCATGAAACGTTATATTTGCTCAGGAGGAAAATACATTTTCCCTCCTTCTCATCTCAGCTTGAGGTGTTTCACAAAAAAATCTTAAATTCGATCCATCTTGCTTTCAGGTTAATACAGGAAACCCGAGCACTTCTATCCATTTTTAAGAGCCCAAATAGCTGGTATAACAGTCACACCTGCCTTGCTGCAACTATTTCTCCATGTTTAAAATGGTGCTCTAACATCTCACTTCAAATAATTATGTTCAAAATATTAGAAGAACAGGGAGCAAAGCTTATAACTTCTTTGTTTCAGATCAGCGCACTAAGAGCTGACCCCTGCCAGAGCCACCCATTTCATGTGTTAGACAACATACTGGGTAAAAGTTACTCCCAGAAAAGGTAGTATTTTTAGAGTATAAAAGGGAAAGAAAAGAACTGACCTGCAGCCTATTGCTGCTTTACACCTTCACTAAGGGCATTTACTGGTTGTGATATTGTTCACTTAGAATTTAGAATGCTCTTTTCTTCTGAAGTTATTTTTGAAGTGAAAACTAGCTTTATGAGAACTGGTGCTTCAGTCCTGCTCTTACAATATTCAGTATTCATGAATTCACATAATCCAAAAGCTATAATTTTTTAAGTATCCAGATTTCGAGTACTGTGTTCAGTTTTGGGCCCCTCGCTACAAGAAGGACATCGAGGTGCTTGAGCGGGTCCAAAGAAGGGCGACGAAGCTGGTGAGGGGCCTGGAGAACAAGTCCTATGAGGAGCGGCTGAAGGAGCTGGGCTTGTTCAGCCTAGAGAAGAGGAGGCTCAGGGGTGACCTTATTGCTCTGTATAAGTACATTAAAGGAGGCTGTAGCGAGGTGGGGGTTGGCCTGTTCTCCCATGTGCCTGGTGACAGGACGAGGGGGAATGGGCTAAAGTTATGCCAGGGGAGTTTTAGGTTAGATGTTAGGAAGAATTTCTTTACTGAAAGGGTTGTTAGGCACTGGAACGGGCTGCCCAGGGAGGTGGTGGAGTCACCATCCCTGGAAGTCTTCAAAAGACGTTTAGATGTAGAACTTAGGGATATGGTTTAGTGGGTACTGTTAGTGTTAGGTTAGAGGTTGGACTCGATGATCTTGAGGTCTCTTCCAACCTAGAGATTCTGTGATTCTGTGATTTTTTAAAGTGAATGAATACACTATTCTTTCAGCATCAGGGAGAAGGTGGGATTTCAAAAGCAATTTCTGTAGTGATTTAGTTACAGATCATGAGGGAAGTACCTCAGGCATCAATACTTGGTCCAGTCCTGTTTACCATTTTCATTAACAATCTGGATGACTGGGGGTAGAGCACACCCTCAATGAATTCACAGATGAGGCAAAAGGGAGTGACCCATTCACCAGAGGGTCATGCTGTCATCTAGAAGGACCTCAACACACTAGAGACGTACAAAGTCCTGCACCTCAGGAGGAACAAATGGCACCAACACATGCTGGGAGGCACCCAACTAGAAGGCGGCTTTGCAGAAAAGGATCTAGGAATCCTGGTGGACACCAATTTGAACATGAACCAGCAACATGCCCTTGCTCTTAAGAAGGCTAACTATTCTTGGATGCATCAGGCAAAGTATCAGCAGCAGGGAAAGAGAGGCAATCCTTCCTCTTGCAGTCCTTCTCTAACTCAGCACTGGTGAGGCTGCACCTGGAGTGCTGGGTCTAGTTCTGGGTCCCCCAGCACTGGAAAGAGTCCAGAGGTCCACCAAGATAGTGAAAGGTCTGGAGCACCTATCCTACAAGGAGAGCTGAGACTGTTCAGCATGGAAAAAGGAGTTCAGGGGGATTTCATCCATGTCTGTAAATACCTGAAGGGAAGGTGCAAAGAAGACCGAGCCAGGCTCTTTTCAGTAGTGCCCAGTGACAGGACAAGAGGCAACAGGCAGAAACTAGAACACGAAAGGTTCCCCCCAAACATCAGGAAACATTTATTTTATTTTTTTTACCATGCAGGTTGCCTGGAGAGGTTGTGGAGCTCCCCTCCTTGGAGGGCTTCAAAAGCCACCCGGACATAGTCCTGCGCCACCTGCTCTGGGTGGCCCTGCCTTAGCAGGGGTCAGACCACACAGCCTCCAGAGGGCCCTTCCAACCTCAGCCACTCTGTGAGTCAATGTTTAAAATTCCACTGACTCTTTCTGCACCTCCCAACTAATGTTAGTCCAGAGGGAGCTCTGGATCTCCCCAGCATTTATTTTAGTTGCTGGACATACTGACATGCCTCCCTATTCCACAAAAAAAAAGTTATCACCACACCGAATTGACATTACAGATTTATCTTGCTTTACTGGAATAGTTATATAAAACGCAACCCCTCCTTCCCACTGGTAAGAATAGGTATTTCCTGGGTAGTTTAAAAAATATTTTGGTAACTGGTATCAAGCCCCAAATCTGATCAAGAATGCTTTTTAATATGGATCGGTTCTAAGGCAGAACCCAACTAAAAGTTAAGTTTGACGTATTTCCTTAGATATCAGCTCTTCAGAGTTCTACTCCTATTGTTCCTATCAAGAACGCAACAAGCTTTTGGGGATGAGATGTTTATGTCAAGTATGACTGATAGAATTGTCAAGCGTGGAACTCTACAACAGAATCTAAACAAAAATGATTTTCAAGGCTATGCGGAGTCAAGTGTCACCATACCTCTCTTTTAACCAGTTCAACAGCTGCATCCATGTCTTTTTGGCTATATTTTAGTACATCTATAATAGCATCCACCGCAGCATCTGTGGAAGCAGCAGAATTGAGTGGAGAAATGTCACTAGTGAAAGAGTCTGGGATTAAGGAATCTGTGTCCTGTGAGGAGATAAAAGCTGAGTTAAGTGATTCTGAATTTTTTATGCAATCATTAACTGTTGATAGATCAGTGTAAATGAATATATCCCAATAAGAAGCCCCCCAAATACCTCCATAACTTAATTACCATGGCTTTCTTATCTTGTAGGTATTTTATAAAGCTACATCGGTATCTGAGGTGTAACAGAGTGCTACCCTCCAATTATCTGCTGTGTTTCTGATGGTTATGACACCACACTATTCCCTATGAGTAAATAGAACACCTTTTCAGGATGAGTTACTATGTGCAGATCTGTTCATATAAGGGTGTTCATTGCTCTGAAGCTTACACTGTATGGCATCAAGTTTAATCAAAAGTGCTTTTCATCTCAGCACTGCAATTAAAATAGAAGTTTGTCTTATTTTTGTGGCTTCAGCTGTATGAAAAAAGATTGCTTGATTAAAGCAGTTTTTAAAAACAGTTCAAATTCTCCTGGACCATGTGCAATGCCATCAGTTTCCACAAAAAAGATTTGTAATACAAGAAAATTAAGTCCATCCAAAAGTTCAGCTTTGATATGAGTAGTTAACCAACCTTTCTAGGACAACAATTAAGATAAGCCTCAAATATTCTGCAATCTTTAAAAGCTGTGTAAGTCTTAACTCCAGATTCTGGCTGATCGCTTCCCCAAAATAAAGACATTAAACCCAGTATCACTCCAGACATCCTTACAGAAGTTGTAAATGTTCCTAGAAGATCTAGTCCTTTTGGTTTCTCTTCATTTTGAAGACTCACAGCAGGCTTTTCAGCTTCCTCAAGCAGTTTGCTTAGATCAGAAACAGGGCTAAAAACAAACAAACACAACATAATATTCCAGTGCTGCCTTTCCTTACACCACCACATACTATAGTCTAGATTAAATCAGTACCTACCCATACTGTGGTGGAACAGCCATGATACTTGTACTTGTCTCAAAAGTGCCAAAAATTGGTTTTCTTGGACTGTCTCTCAGCAGAGGGTCAAACTTCAAATACAGAGATTGTTTCCTCAAAGCAGACTCTTTGAACTGAGGGGAAGAGGCATAAACTGGTAGATTTGCTGCTTCACAGAATAACACACACGCAAACCCCCACACAAATAACCCTCTGGAAAGAGGGTGAGCCTATTCTTCTGTGGCCAGAGTATTGTTCTCAGGAGAAAAATACATAAGCTTGTGGGCACCGAGTTCTGAAGTCCTTATGTAACATCAAGTGAACAGTCCTCTGCTCACAGATAGAGCCAAAAGGACAAACTTTTACTAACTATTCAAAACCAGAAAAGACACTGAAAGATGGTACTGTAAACTGAATGCGCAGTCTTGTCTTTTGTTTTTGCTCACATAAAAATAAGGACAAACACAGTATGACTAAAAAACAAGTTTAATTTCAGTATATTCACTCTATACTCAAAGCCACTCCCACTCCAGCCCAAAGCGGGAGAAAAAAAAACAACTGAGCTGAACTGATTGAAACATGACATAGCCAATTCAGAGTCAGATTTCCTGAAACATTTCCTGAAACAGCCCATGAAACAGAAGGGCTTAAAAAATCTTTTCAAAACAATGATCCTGCACTTTCAAAGCATGCTGTTCTTGCCATTTTGGCAGAGAGGGGAAATGTCATCCATCTGAACTTCACCACTGTAAGAAAAATGGCAAACTCTGCAAACCGGAAGCATAGGACACCTGATTCTTTGCAGAATTGTTTATAACCTCATTCCCTCCTCCTCACCATGCCTTATAGACACATTCCTATGAAATAAACCTGTATTTCTGTAAGCAAGTTCAAAGTCAAGTTACTTCACAAAAACATTTAAGGCTTGATGGCTTCCTTTTCACCCAGCCAGGGAGGCAAACAAAGCATTTCAATACAATACTTACTGATGAAGTTCCAAACTGCTCCAGATAGTCTATTTCATTGCCCATTCCTAGAACTGGAAAAGAAGTGATATGATATGATAATATTGCATCTTCATTGCTATCTCACAGTGAAGCATCTACAGCTATGCTGGTGTATACGGTCAATAAGTTTGTGCTCCTATCTCACGAGCTCATTTTCCATCTACTAAAAGATATTGTACTTTTATCTCAAAAAGAAATAAAATGAAAATCAGGCAAAGGGTTCTAAAATGGATGAATGACCATCCATATAGCAATAAGCAGCAACTATTCAAGCAGTGCTGAGGGCTTGCAGTTACCCTCAAGACTCACAATTACAGGTAGTTGTATAGCTCCAGTGTTCTCCCTTTAAAAACCCCTTAATACCAGAAGTGATTTTAAGGGCAGAGGTTTTCTTCTTAAAAAAAGAAAAGCTGCCACTGAAGCCCCAAATAAATTATTTCTACACAAGCCCAAGTTTCATCTTCACAGGCAGCTGATGGCTGATAGCCAGCTATTTCAATTTAGCTTAACCTATTAATACAGAAAAAGTTAGAAGTAAGCTCAGGTACATTTCCCACCCTGCTAGTTATTGTGTTGGGCTTTTTTTCCCCCCCAACAATCCTTCCAGAAGAAGGAAATGGAAGATAATAAAAGCTAAAATCAGTACTAAAATTGAAGAGAAATACATGCACAGAAGTTACTATAATAATATCTTTCAATTTTACTGTGAAGGAGTATCCTTACCTTCTGCTGATGGTCTGAAGAACTCTTCAGCTTCAGTGCTTGCTGTCTGCTCATCTGCTGTTATTTCGGTTTTGTGTGAGCTAGGTTTAGTTTCTTCTGCAGACATTGACCTTTTCCCACTGTCAGCAGAAACTAAATTATCTTGAGATGGGGTATTAGCTGGAGACACTTTAGATGGGTTTATTTGCTTCTCCTGAAAAGAAAAAAACAATCCTTTTTATTGTTTAAAACAACAATTTAAATGCAATATGAAAGTCACAATAATAATCAAATTGGTTTGGCACAAATTAGCTGTGCAACCAGGATAATAAGCTTCAGTAATTCAGACTGGGACACTAAACAGTACCAACACTAAGTACAGGAGTCACTTTTTAAGAATCCACACCCTTGTGTTTGTCCTCGTATGCAACTTCTGATCAAAAATGATACCACACACCAAGGCACCAATTGTCTGTCTCTGATGTTACCTTCAAAAGACAAGTCGACACAGTTTTCATTTACTCTAGAACTGCTGAAGCTTCATTAAAAAAAACTATTTCTTGGATAAATTATCAAACATGGGTCTGACAAGGTTAAGTTGCAAAGAACTTTGTTCCAAGGAACAACTTGGTAAAAGCTGGCTATCTTTTCTATACCTTACCATTGCCGGTGCTTCTGGAAGTTCAGCTTCTCCTTGAACTCCTGGTGTTTCTTGCATTCTTGGCTTGTCTTCTACCACATTCTGTTTGCCAATCTCCCTTGGTGGGAAGAAGAGGGAGAAGTCAAAATCCCAGTCACAGACAGTTCTGAATTTTATCTATGAGATATACTGAAGCACTGAATAAATAAGCTTATTTGAGCGCTTCTACTGCAAAGTACAGGAAGCTTCAAGGAAGATGAGGATGTAAATTCTCTGTCTTGCCTGGTCACAACTTAAATGACAAAGCTCTACCTCCACCAGAAGCAGTGCTATGTGGGAAGCAGAAAAATCACAACAGTATTACTTGTTCCTGTTCACTCAACACCCTTCTCATTTCCATTTGAGCAGCCCAACATTTTTAAACTAAAGATAGGCTTTTGTTTAATTAAGAGCAGAATTACAGGCAGGCTGCTCTTTCCACCAAAATAACACTGTGAGTCTTGGTGTAAGCCATAGAACTTCATTAGAGAGGTC
Organism: Anas platyrhynchos; assembly: GCF_047663525.1. NCBI lineage: Eukaryota > Metazoa > Chordata > Aves > Anseriformes > Anatidae > Anas > Anas platyrhynchos. The sequence goes on from NC_092590.1 coordinate 72,114,797, forward strand.
CAATACTTCAGTTAATGCTGACAGCATAACTTTCCCCTTTGGTAAATAGTAGCTGATTACAGTACACTGGGAGAGCAAACATTTCTGTTAAATCAGCATCTCCTGGCAGTCTCCTTCAGGTTTGTTCCTGGCTGCCTATTGTAATACTGACATTTTAATAGTTACACTTCCAAGAAAAGGCAACACATCATCTCCCATTCCCAAATAGGAGAAGCTTGCTTCTTCTGGTGCCAAAAAAATAGAACTTTCCTGACCAGCATTTTTATGGGAGACGGCATTCAGATACCAAGAAAATGCAAGGCAGAAACAGCACCTCTGAGTTCAGCCAAGACACTAAGTATAGAACAGAACTGCCTAGTTCTTCCATGTAGTACCTGATATGCAACACTGCCTACTTACCTGTTTCCTGAAAGATAGTAGTTACCTGATATTTCACACTTTACTTTAATCTTGGAGTAGGTAAAGAGCTACTTGACCAAGGCATTAATGCTCTTCCCATGTAAGTCTGCCCCCTTCCCTTCCTCCAAATTTAAAGATACCTTTTGCCAAGAGCTAGCCATGGTTTCTCCAATGAAATCTTAGCTGCTGCAACATGTTGTGTTAAAGGTTACCATGTGCAATATAAGCAAGCCAGCCTTGGAGGAAGAAAGTCAAGGAGGTGTAGGAGCCTAATTATTATTAGATAGATACCATCTAACTACTTTTTCCTCACATGAGTTCAAGGCCCTTCTACTTTCAGTTATACAGATTTACTTACGGGCTTCTGGGTTCTTTTTTCTCAAGAATTTCACCAGTAATTGGTCTGTTATCCTGCTCCACTGGAAGAGGCTCCTTTCTTGGTGAGGTGTGATCCAGCTCCTCCTGCAGTTCAGCTTTCTGAGAGCTAGGTTCAGAGCACTTGGGTGAGGTGGAAATTTTAGAGCCTCCTCCAAAGGGATTGAAGTTTGGATCATCAAGTTTGTCCCAGTCAAACTTATAAGATGCTTTTGGAACAGGAATTTCATCTTCCACATTACTTTTATTTTGCACTTCAGTATTCTCTGGCTTTGTTTTGGTAGTCGGAATTTTTTTGGAAGGTGGTTTAATACCAGGCCTTTTACCTAGTTTCTTCGGCGGTGGTTTTCTAGCACTGGTATTATCAAAGTCAAATTCCAGTTTTACTGGTCCGGCTTTGGGGACACCAGGCTTTTCTGAGGGTTCCCTTTTAGAGACAGCAGGTTCTTCCAGAGGCTTCAACTCTTCTGCAGAAGCTTTTTCTGCTACTGAAACATTCTGAAGCTTTGATTCCCCAGTTTTAGAAGAATCAGTTGCATCAGAGCTACTAGGACCCAGATTGCCAGATTTACCAGCTTGGTTTACTTCTGTGGAAGTTGACTCCTGCACAGAGTCACTGATAGCTTGTTTTGGGGACAGTTTGGGTTTGTTAGACTCCAACTCTGTCAAAACAGATTCTTTTCCAGCAAAAAGAGTATTCTCCTCTTCACTTGGGTGCTCAGTACTTGCTATAGGTGAAGAAGCTGTACTATCCAGTGGAAGAGAATTACTACTTTTTTCAGAAGTTTTCCCAGAGCTGCTAGATACTCTTACAGGAGATTTTTGCAGATTTCCAGGAGAGTTCTGAAGCTGCATTGAACTCTGAAAGGGATTGATGTCATTTAAGTTATCAAAATCAATATTGTAGGAACCTCGGCTCTTCACTGGCATCTCATCATCTGGGAAAGGAGCAGCACTGACTTTCTCTGGCATTTGCGTATTTATCTCTGTATTACTTGCTTCAGCTTCAGCCTTTTGAAGACTCGTGCTGCATTAAAAAAGGTCAAATCACACATGATATAGCCATTTTTTAGATCTCTTTAAATATGATGTGAAATGCTATTTGCTTAAGTAGCTTTCTTCAGATAATAAAAATTGGTGGTATAATGAGAGCAGCTGATAGCAAAAGAATACCCTAAAAGCAAAAATCCAGATGCTACCTAAGTAGTCTGAAATCACGAGCTAGCACACACAAGCTACATGAAAAATCAATCTTTGAAGGTACTCAGTATTCTTAAGCCACCAGTTCTACACACAGCTGCCTTATGCCAGTCACCTCTGATGACCTTACAGACATTTCCCTGTCACTAAGCAGTGTGAAATACACGTTGTTTAGGAAGTTATTAACAACAAGGAGTCTGAGGAAAGGCACAACAAGTTGTGCATTTTTGTGTAATTTCATCCATGAGTCATGACCGAGTCACAAGACAGACTAAACTAAATTATGATTCAGGTTCTCCCATTCTAGTCAATGCTCTGTCTGGTCACCAACAGATTTCCCCCCCTCCCCCCAGTGCAAGTATCCACCAGGATATCATCTGCACAGGCCTATATGTCAAAACAGAACCTACATTTCAGGCACTCTGAACTCAACACAACACAAGAGCTGAAGAGCAAAGCAGTATACAAGCAAATACTTCTCCAGTACATAAAACATAAGACTCTCCAGCAGAAGAAACAGGTTAAAGAATGAGTTTATGTACTCACTACTGGTGGGTAGTCTACAAGTCATTGCTCTCCACGTTAGTTCCCCAAACTTGACTTAACTTCTGAGGCTTTGCCTCAGACTACAGGGAGTTAAGCCATTACTTCCTGAAACAGGATTTCCTCCCATTGTTTTGTCCCTGCTCAAAGCAGCTATTTCTATGTGCCATTCATATCTGCTGTAGAGCAGGACATGATTAAAAGCCTGTCAGTAAAAATAGCACTTTGATAAGCCTGAAAGCAAAGGCAGGAGATAGAGTTCAGGAAGTTCTTCTCACCGGGTTGGAGTGCCTCTTCCCTTCGATAGTTCAGCCCCAGACTTGTTCAACTGCTCAGGCCCCTCCCATTCTCCTTCAGTGCTTAACCTAATAAATGCCAGCCCAGAGCAAGTCACCTGCTTGAAACTTTGCCTAATTTATTCAGAAACTAGTCAAAAGTGACCTCTTTCAGCAAGACCCACTCCTTTAGCTTTTTTGCTGCAAGCAGATTCTTATATTTTAAATGTAGAAAAGATACGCACAGCCAAAGTGGTATCTTGACACACACTCATCCCCCTAGAGACAGTTTGGTGCTAGCCTTTTTAACTGAACTGAGCCATGTATGTACCAAATCATCATTTAAGCAGTAAGTTTGAGGCATAAACACAATTAAGTTACTTAAAAATTGAGGTGGTTTGTTCAGATGTACTTTTCTGAACTGGAGTTTACGTATAAATTAACAGCTGAAGCAAACCTAAATGTTTAATGAACATGTAAGCATTCAATCTTTCTCCCTTCTCCCAGTCCCAAACACAAGAATTGGGATCAAATGAATACTATAGGGTAGCTGAAGACAAAAGGATATACTTCCTCACAGAAGACAAAAGTTAAGATCTGAGACTTCTTGTCACTGGGCACTGTAGACACCAGATATTTGCAGAAGTTTAACAAGGGGCTGAAAAAATTCAGTAAGAAAAATATGCATTGAGGCTTGCCTATTTAGATATTTTATCATTATACCATTATAACAACACTTGTAGTAAAGGAGAGGTTACAAAACCCTAAACTGTAACACTGCAGACCTTGTGCTCTTCTCTAGACAGGTGCCACCAGGCTCCTTAAAACCCAGGCTGCTAGACTGTTCTTACTTGGAATTGACATGATATTCCCTGTGTTATTAGATTTCCTTTAATCTTAACACTCACTGGCTCAAGGTGGCAATTCAAGCTAACCCTCCAGAAAACGTATCCTAAGGAGAAAGCCTAAAGAGATAAAGCAGTACCTAACATAAAGATGAAGTTTTAAGGCTTGATTAACTTCAGAATAGTCATAGCCTCGCATGAAAACCTGACTGTAGGAAGCAGTTTCACATTCTCTGCCTAAAGTGCTTTTCTCTTAAATTATTTATGCTTACTAGTATATACACTAAGAAATATATCTTATTATAGTCATCTGTAGGAAATCAGTTACTAAAGGAATTAAAAATCTAGTTCAATATTCAATATTACAAACCACGAGAAGGCTTTCTTAAAAGTAGTAACAGTTATCTTTGAAAGAAGTTTGTGTATCAAGTCAGCATTAATTTTTGCTGTTTCCATCTCGTTACAAAATATTATATTACAGTTTAAATATACAGGTTTAAAAAGGGGAAAATTAGCTTGCAGATGTCCCCCATTGCTAATGCTGCTAGCAGTGAATACTCTACTTACTCAATACTGACAGGTGCAGATAAAAGATCATCCTGAAAGGCTTCACTGCAATCATCAAGTGTGAAAGTAGACTCAAGTTTGTCCGTCATGGTAGGACTCAAGATTTTTCGAGTTTGAGGATCTCTTAGAGGAGTTTGAAAGGTTACCTTTAAGAAAGGGACAGGGGTGAGCAGAGGGAAGGAAAAAAAGAACATGAACACCAGAACATCTTCAAGCTCCAAACAGCATACGCATTTAGTAGTGTTGATCATAGGAGGAAGAAGAACAATCAATATGAAAGCAAAACTCTACCTTCATAGCTTTTGCCACGCTTTTTGGTGGCAAGTTTTCTTTCTGGGACAGGCGCAGAATGGAAGGTCTCCCTGTAGGTTCCGGTGGTGCGAAGCAAAAGCCACAGTCTTCCGCTGTTAGATCATCACTGATGTTTTCTCCATTTTCTCCATTTTCTGCATTTAAAATCTGCAGACTCATTCTAGGATATCAACACATACAACATCACTGCATGAATGAGAGGGTGTGGTCAGCCAGATGCACTTTCAGATAACTGAAGTTGGAAGCCTGACACTGGCTAGCAAAAAAAAAAAAAAAGCTTCAAAAGCAGCCTTAAAAGCATTCAAAATCCTGACATGAAAAGGTACCTCGAGACTATGAAAGCATCTAAATGCGGCATTTGTCCAGCCCCTCTGCTTTTGCTAGTGGTCTAGGCAGTTAATTGCTAATATTATGCTTTCCAGTTAACATACTACCCTACTAATTAAGCTGCCCATACTTTAGAAGGAGCTCTATCATTTGCAAGTTTCTTCATTCTCAGCCCCTTAAAACCAGCAGTGACATGCAGTCACGTCTCTTGTAATAGGGCATCCAGCTAAGCAAAATTACAGCTTTTGCAAGAGGCAGATGACAATCATTCCTCTATTTTATTCACATGGTCTCATTTCTACATTGTATATCAGCAAAACACAAATGTGTTTAGTTAGGGTGTGTTTAGGATCAGAGTCCTGAATACAATTATTCAGCTTTTTCCAGCACTGTCTGAACACATGCTGCTTTTGTGAAGCACATATACTTAAGAATCCTTTGTTGTATAGACATTACTAGTATGTAAATCTAAAAAAAAAAAAAGTAATAAATAGATATTTATGAAATATTGCTTTTGAGACATGCACAAAGCTTCACTAGACCATACAGGCTTGTCTAATTTTACTAATATTTCAAATGTGAAAGACTTGAAACTAAAATTTCCACATCTAAGATCAAAGATGAAAATAAGTTAGAAATACAAAAAGAACACTTCAAGTATCCCAGGCAAGCCAACATGTTCTATGTACTTGAACTCAGTCTACTTCTAATTCCCATTGGAGTCTCCTCTGTTTTTAAACGTTAAAGCAACAATGCTCAGTGGTGCTACTGAGCAAACAGAAACAACCAAAAAGGACCAGAGCACAAGAGGCATTTTAAGCAAGATCTAAGCATACCCATTGTCCACCAAGGATAGCTCAGCTCTTGAGAAGCACAGCTATCTGCCAGGCCCCTGACAAAGTGATTTCTTTCATAAGAATTGAAATTAGAAGGCATCAGACAGCACTTATGCAAGATAACCAGGATCATCAAGCAGAGACGTTGGCTTTCTGCACTGGATAACCATTCCAAGTTGTCTCAAAAGCTTGATTTGAACAAACAGCTGACCATCAGCTTCTTTTTCCATCCTCCATCATGCAGTCAACAAAATTAGCAGAGGGAGACTCCAAATGATCATTTTAATTTTCCTAAAGAGGTAACAAGAACACTCACGCTGAAAGCTTTGTCACATTTTCAATCTCATTGCCCTTATATGCAGAGACTTAAATATGGAAATTTGAATATTCATCTCCCCACTCTTACAATAATCTTTATGGGAAAGTCTGCTTCCTACTCTCCAGTGACCTCAGCTGCTTTGTCTGAGAGACTGACAACAGCAGGGTGTTAATCAGCAATAGAATGCAAACAACAGATATGGAAGCAATGCCAAGTACACCTCTATTTGCTATTTCTTCGTTCCTTCTTTAGCTTTCATCACACTCATACTTTAGCCCAAGTTATTTTACACATAAAATATTTTTTACATTAACCTGTAGAACTTGAAATAAAGCACTTCAGGGCAAGCTAAAATTGGGACAACAGATCAACAAATCTTTAGGTATTTTGTGCAATCAATTAGTTTAGAAACAAAGCCTAAGATGTGATGAAGTTGGCAGCACTTTTAAAACAAGCTCCACAAGCATGGGATGCTCACCTGGAGACTTCAGGCTTGTTATTCAGCTACACATGCACCAGATTCAGATCACTAAAATGGCTAACAAATTGACCCCATATACACGTGCGTATTTTTGTCCAGACTTTTAGATATTAAATCTAGAAGTCAAATATTTTAAATAAATGCAGAATTTAAGTAAAAAAAAAATGACATCGTTGTTTGAGGTGATCAGTAGCCAATTCATGCAAGCAGGGGTTGTGAAAGACAAGTTTTCCCCCACTATGGCCACTCAAAGATCCCAAAATGAAACTGCTTCATGTTTCTGAAGAATATTTATCTACGTACAACCAGCAGCCTTCCATTCTGTATTTGAGAACATAAGTCTGGTGACACCAAGTGAATCCAATTTATAAATTGAGGGCTTCCTAGCAGCTACCTGTTATTTTCTACCAGTCGCAGGGCACAACACCCAATACACCAGTGTGGTCTCAAATGCCTGCACTGAACATGCAAAGCAAAAGCAATTTTTTCCTACTTATTTATTCTTTTGATGCCCTCCAGCAGCTACGATGCCGAGCACTCACCCCAGACGGAGTAACACATTACAACCAACATTCACACCTGGTATTTTTGGCTGTTTTTTCATGTGTTAACTGCAGCTCACACATCACTAAGTGACCCAAGGCACGTGCTGCTGTGTTTCCCCACAGAGCTGACAGCTGTCTTTTCACGGAATGGTTGAGGTTAGAAGGGACCTCCAGAGATCATTAGTCCACCCTTGCTCAAGCAGGATCACATAAAACATGCTGCACAGGACCACATCCAGGCGGGTTCTGAGCATCTCCAAAGAAGGAGACTCCACAACCTCTCTGGGCAGCCCGTTCCAGTGCTCTGTCATCCAAACCATACAGAAGCTCTCCCTCATATGGCAATGAAGCCTCCTGTGGTTCAATTTACACCTGTTAACCCCTGTCCTATCACTGGCCACCACTGAGAAGAGCTTGGCCCCATCCTCTTCACATGGCCCCCTCAGGTACTTGTAGAGATTGATGAGATCCCTTCTCGGTACCCTGTTCTCTAGGCTAAACAGGCCCAGCTCGCTTGGACTTTCCTCAAAAAGTCTTTCCTTACTAGCACAAACACCTCAGCCCAGCACCAGCAATGACTTTTCCCATTAACAGCCTCCTTCACAGTCGTGGCCTGCCTCTGACCGCAGAGGCCACTCGACTCCCAAACCGTTTGAGGGAGAATTCGCAGCAGCCCCAGCCCAGAACAGCCGTGAGGGGCAGCAGCCAGCCCCCTCGTCCCCCCCTTCTTCGTGTGGGGACCAAAAAGCGGCCTCAGCGACCCAGAAATGCGCATCTCTGTTGACCGAGCCCCCCCCCCCCAGCCCCCTGGGGACCCCAGTCCCACAGAGCCGAACCTGTACCCCCTCCCCTCACCCCCACTCCCTAGAGACCCCCCTACACCGCCCCCAAGACCCAAGGACGACCCCAAGCCCTTCCCGAGCCCCTCGCCGCCCCCTGAGCCCTGCCTCTGGGCCCCAACCCCACAGACCCCCTCACAAGACCCCCACAAAACACTCCCAACCCCCCAAAAAACCACAAAGGGGCCCCCCAGCGCCCCCCAAAGCACACCAAGGAACCCCCCAGCCCCTCTCAGCCCTTACCTGCCGGCAGCGACCCGGGCCCGAGCCCCCTCAGCGCGTCCAGCAGGACCCGGCAGGCACGAACCGCCCTCGCCACAGCCACCAGCGCCGCCGCCTCAGGATTTCAAATTTCAACGGCGGCTCCAACCGGCGAATGGGAAGCGGCATTTACAACGCTTTAGCCAATCGGAAAAGCGCGCTGCCAGGTGGGGCGGGGATAGAGGGGCGGCGCGCCAATAGGGCGCCGCGGAAGGGGGTGTTGCCGCGTGAGGCATGCTGGGAATTGTAGTTTGCGGCGCTCTGTTATGGCTCAGCCCCGCTTCCCGCTAGGCCAAGCACCTGCTGGTTCTGAGGGGAGAAAACCCCGTGTTTAGTGTTATTCTGGAGAAATTTGTGGTGTTACTGGCACCCCAAGATCGGCCCCAACAGGACTGAAGTGTATTTGGGGGGCAGGGACTCGGGTCCGTAAATCCTGTGCTAAATAACTCCACTTTTCGGTGTGACATTTTACAAAACCAACGTTTTAATACCCAAAACCCTCTTGCAGCAGAAGGAAATGAGCTAAGAGGGTGCCTGCAAAGCACTGAAAACCCATAGAGATATTTACAGACTCAGGCAGGTGCCTGCCTGTGCTCATCAGTCCAAACTACACACACCCTGATGTCCATACGAAGCAAAAAAGGGTAAAAATCACAGGAATAGGCTCTAATATTCTCTCTCAGGAGACTGGAGGAGTCAGGTCTGAGCCTACAGCAGGCTGGGCTGACTTTTTGAGAGGTCTCTGGAAGTAAAAACCCAGAGCATCCCCTGAGAGTCACGCCTGTGCTGAGCTCATGAAATGTTTCTTTTTTTCCCCATTAAGATCCTTTAAAATAAATAAAAATTTGCTGATGCAGAAAATAATGCAGGATCAGCTCAGAAGTTGGAAAAGTTTTACATCCACGTTTAAATTCTGGTTCTGTTGAGAAATCTGTGTTGATAAATAAATCCACATGGACCTTCAGGACTTTTGCACAACTGTCCCACATAGCTCTGAGAGTATTTTGCCTCTCCTTCCTCCTCCCTCTGGCACAATAACTTCCACAACATCTCAGTTATTCTGTTTCAACATTCCTCTTAAAAAAAAAAAAAAAAAAAAAAAAAAAAAAAAAAAAAAAAAAAGCTTCACAAGCTTATTTTTATTAATCTTCATAGCCCAGCCCAGGAATTAAAACAGATCTTGCAGCTGAGTCATTAGCAACAATGAAATGATTGTTAAAACAATTTTGTAACAACACTGTCTTTTAGGATGAAATAAGATGTTCCCAATCCAAGCTTAGTTGTATCAATGCAGCAATCTTATTCAAGAATCACTAAACAACCATGAATTCCTGATCCCCAAGAACATCAGTAACACGGCAACCATCTGCCAGCATAAGATTTCACATTGTGGGGGCTGCATTTCCTATTTACTTGGTTTACTTGGTAGCAGTTTAAAATGTTGCACAATGGTTTCTTTTCTGTGCTTCTCCAATTACACAATTTCCCCTTTCTTTGTAACAGACAAATGTTGCAGTTCATGGTTACTGCAGGGTGCAGGCAGGGGGGGTGTTGCATTCTGAGAGAAACAGCCATTCTTGTGGCTATTAGTTTTTGTTTTGTTTTGTTTTGTTTCGTTTCTATTTCAGGAGTAGCCAGAAATCACAGGTAGGACTGTACTGTGTTTTGGAGTGTACAAATGTACCTTTAAATCTGTCTCCCATTAAGGTCTTAGCTGATCATCCTCTAAAGAAAATATTACGTAAAACACAACAGGAAGCCTGGATAAAAAGTGTTTTTTTTGTTGTTTTTTTTTTTTTTTTTCTTTTTTTCTTGTTCTTTTTTTTCCAGAGCCTTAAGTAAAACATTAGCCTAATTCAGACGGATGTTATCTTCATACGGCGCTCTTCTGGGTTTAAAACTCTAATTAATTTCCTCTGCCGGGCCTGTGCAGCGTACAATTAAAAGTTTATGAACTTCATCGAGCTCAGCACCTCCGCATTCACGTGCCTGGCTGCCGGGGATGGAGACAGCAGGTGACGCCACAATGAGAGCCTTTGGGTGAGGAGCAACCCCAAACCCTCCTGGCCCTGCCCAGCCTCCCCACGGCCATCTATCTCCTGAGGCCGTGCTGTGCGGTGGCAGCAGGATTTCGGCGAGCCCGCAGGACTACATCTCCCAGAGAGCCTCGCAAGGCTGAGCTGAGCCGTGCTGAGCCGTGCTGTGCCCCGGCGGCTCAGCATGGAGAGCCCGGCGGTGACCTTCACGTTGGCTTACGTGGTGTTCGCCGTCTGCTTCGTCTTCCCCCCGGACGAGGTGCGCTCAGCGGGGCTGACAGTGCAGGGCCTGCTGGCCTCCTGGCTGGGCAGCGAGGACGCGGCCTTCGTGCAGTACCACCTGCGGCGCAGCACCGGCACGCTGCTGGCTCACTCCCTGCTGCCCCTCGGTGAGACACCCGGCTTCGGTGGGGAGAAAGGGGCCGGCACCCGTCTCCCACCCTTGGGTGCGGGAAGGTGGGCAGCTCCCCGACAGCGGGCGGCGTGGTGGGAGCTCTCCGGCTTCTTTGGAATGCTGAGCTTTGAAACTACCTGGCTGCGTCCATGCCATTACAAAAAAAGAGGTTTTTATTTAACCAGGAAGTTCAAATCGGCTTCCTTGAGTGATATATTTCTAGTAAAACTCAGTGACAGGTAAGGGTACGAAGTATCAAATTGCTTAGGATGACAGATACCGTCCTACAGCTGTCCCGGGGGTGAGCTCACTGGCTAGATTAACTGTAAGATCCAGGGGTGTGTCTTTACGTGTGTACTTAACTGCTTCCTCTTCCTTGCAGGTTATTACCTTGGTATGTGCTTTGCTGCACCTGAAAAACACCTTTATTTTTTCTACCTGGCTTCAAGTGGATGGAAAACTTTCCTGTTTTTCGCCGTTCTCTTCCCAGCGGTGGCTGGTGCCCTGGCATATTACTGGTCACGGAAGGGTTGGAATAACCACCCCTTAGCCCGGACGCTCGCTGTTCACGCTCTCCCACAGTCAGGATGGAGGGCAGTGGCTTCTTCCATCAATACAGAATTCAGGAGAATTGACAAATTTGCTACTGGAGCCCCAGGAGCGAGGGTGATCGTTACGGACACGTGGGTGATTAAGGTGACCACCTACTGTTTACATGTTGCCCAGCAGCAGGACATTCATTTGACAGTGACAGACTCCAGACAGCATGAGCTCACGCCAGACTCAAATATGCCTGTGCAGTTCCTCACCATCCGTGTTGCCAGTATTAATCCCTACGTGAAGGCGTTTGATATTCGGTAAAACAAAATATATTGCCCTGTTATGTTATATATATGGTATTTGATGATGCTGATGGAGTGTGTTTGTGGCAGATCTGAAGACTCCTTGGGTCTTGCCCCTTCCTTTTTGCTCCCTGCCTGGTGTTCAGAGATGCTGTGAGCACAGTTCTACCATGCAGTGTGTTGAAGAAAGATTGTTTAGGAAGATTCATGTACCTACAGTAATAATGCACAACGGTTAAACAGAGGGACTGCCCCATTTGGTCCTCTCTTAGGAAAAGGGTTGTTCTGGATGCAGAAAAAAAAAAAAAAGTAACTTGAAAAACTTAGTTGAAAGGTGAAGAACAGGAAAGAAAGGGAGAATCTCTGAATCTTTGGTCTCACGAATTTTGGGAGTGAAGAAATAGTGATGTGTCTAAAACTGTCTGTTGTACTCCCATGTCTTTTTTTGCTCCTCCTGCTCAAGGCTCGTAACTCTGTCACTTGTCAAAAGAGAGCTCATTGAGCAAGCCAACTACCCTTAAAGCAAGGAAATAATTTTGGTCCATTTATGATTTATGTATTCTCATAGCAGTAAATCATAGTAAATATTCTGTGAACTGTTATGGATCGTTTTCCCAGGGCCTGCGCTATTTTTTTAGCAGTCTTTCTCTGTAGCTGGGCAAAAGTACAAGATTCTGCAGAAACCTGTAACACTGAATAGTATGGTGCTAAGGTCTTTGTTGTTCTTGTGTCATTAAAAGGAGTACACAAAGCCATGTTTGTGCTCCTGCAACTACACATTTGAAAAGGTATTTGAGTGTCTTTTTGCTGTAAATTTGTAAGTCAGCAGCATGTATTTACGAGGTAACTAAAAGTAGACGTTACCAGACATTTAGCTAAATGGAGGGGTCCTGGCATGAGGGTGGCATGAGACATCCAGGTGAACAGCTCAAACTGAGAAGTTAGGGTGAGCATGACAGAATCCAAAAGAGGAGACTTCTATAGGCCTGTGAGAGTGGTGACCAAATAAATATTAAACAACTAAATGATCTTCTTCTGTAAGTGCTTCAGTGTCAGAGTGATAAAACTACATCCCCTGCTGAGAAAAGTGTGACTTCCTTGGCAATTTCTGTTAGGAAAAAAAATTCCAAAAACCACAAATTCTATGGCTAAATGGAACAGCACCGAGAAGACTGTTTAGAAGCTCTTGTAATAAGACATGTCAAAAAGAGCAAATCAGTTAGGCTGCAGCCATACAGTTTTTAAGAAAATTGCCATAGGTCAAAAATCCCTTTTTAAGGCTACAGAATCATTGTATATATGCAGAATCAGAAGTAGATACAGCGGGATGTTTCTGAAAGAAAAATGCTTTTGTGTAGGCAGGCCATGTTTCTCTGCGTGTTCAGCGTGAGTTCATTCTCTGGATACAAAGGTCTCTGTTATTTGCACAGACACTGTAGTCAGCAAACTCCATTATCCTACAGCAGTTAAAACAATGGAGACCACCAGGAATTAAAACTAAACTAGCCTTGTGCTGCAGGAACTGAGCTAGTGACAGAATGACCCAGGAATTTCAGGGCGATGTTCCCAGGGCTCCTTCAATGAAAGCTGTTTAATGAGTGGAAACACTGAGATGGAGACTTCTGAATCTACAGTTCAGAGCTGCTAAATTTGAAAGGGTAACAATAATAATGTGCCACTACAGGATCTGTAAAGTCTTGTGGTACTTAAGGCCTGTGCAACTCGCTTAGGGAGACTTATTTTACTAGAGGCAACCTAGTGTGAAACACAGCCTGCTGCTGCCTTAAATCAGAGCATGTCACATTCAGCAGCCATTTGTAGCCTTTGTGAAATCTCAGTTTTAATCTGTAATTGTATCACAGAGTCATAGAAACTTATATCAACTGTCATTTTTCTGATGTTTACACGTACTGTATTGATATGTGATACAAGCCTCATCATACGATAATTATAATTTGTGTTCTCAGGAGTTCATGAACTCTAGGGAACTATATATATTATTATAATGAAGTTGTACTATTGTATAAGTAAATAGGCATTAAAAGATGGACAGAAACTGTGCATGCAGTATTTTCTAGTTAAAGTATGATTTATCTAACAGTATTACTTTTATTCATGCTAATGACTTCAAAAGCCTTCCTTTTATGATGTTTTAGCTGATCTTTGGAATATCCTGCTGGCAATCTGATAAGGGTATGATGAAGAACTGGCTGGACATGAAGCCTGAACTTACTTATATATGCAGGCTGGGATCCAGGCAGGATGACATCGTGTTTCAAGTTGTATCAGAAACAAACAAACAGCAAAAGAAAATAAAATCATTGCTGTCATGTTTATTCTAACCAGTATGTACCAACCCACACAGCTTTTCCATGTATTCACTTTTCTGATGTTCATCTCTGCACCGTACTATCAAGGTATTTGAATGGATAACCAAAGTAACATTTTGTTCCATCTTTTCTTCTTCAGGCTGAACTCCACAGAGTATGGGGAGCTCCGAGAAAAGCTCCGTGCTCCCATCAGCAATGCAGCTAATGTTGTGATCCATCAAAGCCTCAGTGATTTATTTCTAGAAACCTTTACTTCTCTGGTGGAAACTAACCAGCCTTATTCTGTTCCAAACACTCAGGTGAGACCTTCTATCCATGTGAGACTGTAATAATGATATTTTTCAATGTAGGTGAGCCTGTGATTACTGTAATTGGTAACTCTGTTTACTTAGGGTTCACCTTCTGTTTCAGTAAACATTTATTATGTAGATCTAGCTGCTGCTTCTGTTCCTTCTACTAAGAAACAAACTGTCTTGTGAACATTACATTTTTGAGACACGAGAAAAATAGCATAGTAGAAGAAGTCCCCTATAATAATTCCCATAAAACTTTTACTTGAAAACATTTGGATATGGTGAGGTTGTATTTTCAGAAGGTTTACAGAGACCTAGAATAACAGCTGTTGTTACTGTGCTTTAGGCAGTTTGCTCTATTACAGCTTGCTTTTCTAGACAGCCAGGTTTTGCTGGATCTTCTTCTGTAATAAATTAAAGATGCTTAACTGGGGCTTGCTTTAATTGTAAATAATGCCATGGAGTCCTTCCTTCAGTAACCTGTGGGGAGACCTGGTTATTATTATACTTGTGCTGTAATCATAAGCGTGACTAAAGCATTGTTCAGTGTAACAGAGGCAACTAATCGAACTAGCTCTGGTGACCTTGCAGGGAGGCTGTGGCAGATGTACCACCTAATGGAGTGAGTACTTGATATCTTGGGCAGTATCACGCAGCTTCTATTATCTTCACTGCATGGTTACATGCAATAGCCAAAATAAAGCTGGATCAGACATATCTGCACATAGTGAGGTTGTGCATTCTGATTGCAGTGCCAGCAAACAGTCTGAAGACATTAAAGAAAATATACTATTTATTTGTTAGAGTTGCTTTCAGGGCTTTTAATTTGTGACATATTTAAGTGTCAACTGAGCTACTCAATTTCGGTTTGACATTGCACAATAAAAAACAACAAAAAATATGATGCAGACATTAAAAATACGACGTGATTTTTCCCTACTCTGAAGCTCCATGAATATATTGAAAAAGTTAGTTAACCTTTCTGCACTGGAGTTTTTCTTGCCTAAAAACTAAGAAAACTAAGTTTCTCAAACTAAAACCCTATATAGCCCCTGAAAGAAGCAGTCCTGCTTCCTACACTCTTCCTTTCCCAATGTTGATGCAAGACTTTGTCTGCGGTGAACCTGACTGGGAGAAATGACTGGGGTGAAAAGAGGCTAAGGAAGATGACTAGTTTTTGTCTGATCTGTTCGACAATCAAACCACCTATGTGGTTAAAGGAAGATGTGCTGTGGAAGTGGTAGCCAGAGACCACAAAGCTGAGCTGCTTTTTGTTATATCAGTGCTATCTTACACCAACAGTATGGTTTTACCCTGCTGTGAGGATAGTTTTGTAAATGCTAGTAAGCGCTTCAATGTTTTGTTTTGTTTTCATTTATGCCATTATATTTTTTTAAAAGGTAAGTGACAGATAGTTATTTCCATTTTTCTTTAATATAAATACACATTTAGGTGTTAAGATGCATTTCCCAGAATTTTATAAATCCCTGATAGAGGCATGAACAGGATTCACATCTCCTTGCCTGTACAGCAGTCTTTTAAACTTCATCAGGTTCTTGGAGAGCTTTAGCTGGAAGACACATGGGAAATGCTAATTGTTTATCAATTAATTAGTGGCAGGGGGTTGAAATTAGATGATCTTTAAGGTCCTTCCAACCCAAACCATTCTGTGATTCTAATTGCTAAAACACTTCAGAGCAAGATGATCTCTCTATATGCAACTGCTAGTTCACATGGCATAATTAACTGTGGGGAAATATAAATTATTCTAATATTTCCCGAGAAAAATTAAGTAAATTTCTGGTCCCTCAAGACCAGTGCTCATTAATTTCAGGAGACCCCATATTTCCTGTTATTTATGTCTTTTATTTACAAACATGGAAGATAGGAACCACTTGATGTAACAAGTAGTGAGAACTGTTTGCTTTGATTATTTTCCTAACTGTATATTTCTGTGTTATTTGAAAAAGAGTATGTCTGAATGATAAAGATGTCTGCTTGTTTACCTTAATGTGGCTGCTGTACTCTGGAAACAGATGGAGATCTTCAGAGACCTGAAAAAAGTCTGTTTTCAGTCATTTGTGCTTAATCAGTTTCATGCAGCAGTTCTGGATTTTCTGCCTATAGAGTAAATTTGTTCTCATTCATTAGTTTGTGTTCTCATGGAAGCTCTGGAGACTGGAAGCACATGCTATCTTCTGCTGAGGCAGGTCTGCCTTGAGGCTCTGCCCAGCTCAGGTTCCTGCTGTGCTTGTATGGAGATAATTTTCAAAAAGCCTTTTGAAGAGCAATAGCAAGCCATTGTGTGCGATTCATAGTTTTGACATTATTCTCCTTCAGGAGCTGGAGCCATGCATAGGGTGTATGCAGACTATTGCAAACATCAAGCTCATCAAGAACTGCCAGGAGCCAAATGAAGGGGAATGCCAGCAATGCTACTGTCGTCCTATGTGGTGCCTCACCTGCATGGGCAAATGGTTTGCTAGCCGACAGGATCAGCAGCACCCAGAGACCTGGCTGTCGAGCCGCGTGCCTTGTCCAACTTGCCGAGCCAAGTTCTGCATTTTAGATGTTTGCATAATAAGATGAATAATTCTTGGATATGCTTTAACTTTTTTAATATGAATGTATTTCATAGTGGTTTTGGCCAAAAGGCCTGTTAGCATTTTCTTATACTTCACATTCTACAGGAGTTCAAACTCAGAGCTTTCTTTTACAGCCTTTAAAATGGATGTTGATCTTTTCATGTTCCTTTCCATTTTTACCTGTGTCTTTGTTTTTTTTATTCATCAGATGTCAGTTTCTGGAACAACAATATTTTGTTTATGTCGTGGATGGAATAACGTTATCCCATCCATGTGTGCAGTAGTATTCTCTTTTAAACATAGGTATTTCTGATTCTTTCACAAAGGGCTAACTGAAAAAAAAATGACTTTGGTTAGTCTTCATTGATACCTTTGTGTTTATTTAATCTGTTTTTCAAGTTATTATTCATCTTGGCTAGTGTTCACAAAGCAAGTATTCCAGTTGTGTTCCTTCTGCTGGTCCCTTCCACATGTAAAGGGGATGGGTTTCTGTAAACTCAGGAATTGAATTCCTGAAGATATGCAGTTCCCACAGGGACTTTTTATTCCAATTGAGTCTAGTTTATTTTTTGATGGACATATTTATTTCAAACAACAGAAGGATTCAGAACTGTACCCTGCTTACTTACACTACTAATGCTGTGCGTCATTAAACCTGCTGGTTTCCAGGAGCTACATTGCTTAGGGTTTCAATGTTTTCTAATGATGGATTATTTTCAACATTTGAAAGGAGCACAGCAAATATCCAAACTGTCAAATTACTCTGAAAGAGTGCTCAGCTTTTTCAAAGCCTTTAAGTTTTGAAAGGTAACCTTTTCCCTGAAAGAGATGCCGGGATCACAGAGGTGTAAATTGCCATGTTAGATGCCCCAAGAATGACCATCATTCATTTCACTAATCAGAATTTTTCAGGTGTGCATTTTCAAGACTGCTCATAAGCAGTATTCAGTGTTTTAACATTCAGAGCGCACTGATGCACACTCCCTGATACAGTCTGCATCAGGATAATTTGCAAATTTAAACCCAAGCATTTTCCATAAATTTAAGAGAGTCCTTCTCCTGGACCTAAATGTTGTGCTTACTGTTTGTATGTCTATCAGACCCTTCAATGAACGATTGCTTGTCACACTGCTTGGTGAAAAGCTTCAAGGTGCTGGAGAATGAGTGTTTGAGTTCTCACACTGATCTGTGCTCTTCAGTGGCTGAGATGCAGGTATTTGCTTATCCAGGTAGTCCATCTTAGAGGGGCAGTAACCTCTGGCAAACAGGTGGGACAAATGGTAAGAGAAAGGAGTTGTTTAAAGCTTTGGTCTAGGAGAATGAAAGCCTTAATGCTTCCCTTATATAGTGTGTAATCAGAAGGTTCTGTAAATCATAAGCACAGGTAACATGCCAGTGGCTAACTGAAAAAATCTTGACGTCCTTGAGAAGCAAGACTGCTCTGAGAAGGAATAGGTAGCAGGGTGTTAAAAATGGTACAAGTACTGGAAGTGCAACCACCAAAGGTTTTGCTAGTATCAGCCTAGCCATAGGATGTATGCTGAATGCACCGAACCCCAATTAAAGCAATGTGGTCAGGAAATGGTTATATATATGTGGCTTTAAGCCATGTTTTGGAGAGCGATAAGGAATTGAAAACAGATTTGACAGCATCATTTGAGATCTGACATCTGACATACTATATTGTATGGCTGGTGGAGGAGCTTTTTTTTTTTTTTCTTGTTTGTTTGTTTGTTTTTAAATTTGCACTTATAAGAGACCAAACTTGAGTATAAGGACACTGAGTATATATCTCAGTTGTTACATATACAACTTTTACTACACAATTATCTGTACTGCCTATTAATAAGAGTGGTTTTTCTGGTTTTCATTACATGTTGTTTCAGATCATAAAAAGTAAAAATGTAACATTGCGACTGGCAGTATGATTTTATTTTAAATGGCATGTGCCATCTGAATAGTATAAAATTGAGTTTCGGTTTTGTTGTCAAGTCTGAAAATTAGTAGAAAATCAAGAAGCTGATGAGTGAATTTTCCAGTACTTTTGTAGAAAAGTTATTTGGAATTTTGAAGTAGTATCTCTGCAGGACTTTTTTTAACCTTTTGAAGAGTCCTACAAGGCCAGGTGGTATCACCTGACATGCACCTTCTTATTATACAGTAGACTTTATAAATAAGCATTTTGAACCATTTACTTAACGGTAAGTTTGCATAATATGGCACATATATAAGGGATATGGTCCTTGAAATAGCTGCAGAAGGGAAGGTAGGATTCTGGACTCTGTCAATGACAGCCAATTCCTACATCTCTTTTCCTCTTTGGAATAAAAATATTTATTGTAATGATGTATGAAGTTAAAATCATAAAGGCCTTGAGAACTTTAGACAATAAGCACATGTAGTTGCAGATGTTTATATATATTAAAAAAAAAACAGTCAATTGCCAGTAATATCTCATGCAGTAAAAGCTTTAGTCTCCCAATTGCTTGTGCAGTAGTGTTTTTCTTTAGATAACTCTATCTTCTTTGTATTGATTGAAAGCTTTCCTTTCAGTAGAACTTTGATTTTACCCATCTTATTTCTTTTGCCAGTATGACAATACAGCAAAGTAAGAGTCATAAATGTATAATACTGTTGCATATTTTTTATGGTAGTGTTCTGTCCACAGAAGTGCCTCTAAGAAAACTTTGTAACAATTACAAAAATAAAATAATGATTTATGTTAATAATACTGCCTGTCTTAAATTCCTTAAAACGAGCATTTTTCCAAGTTTAAATTCTTGTAATAATCTGGCATGCCTCCAAAGTTGGTAAGCTTTTTAAAAGCTATGTTACAGAACTAACTTGTTAAAAATCTGTATGACATTTTCTTCTAAGAGACAGTAAAAGGAAAAACCATGACAGGTTTCTTAACACAGGTCATCTGATAATCTTATTTGTCTTGCATAATTCACTGAACATGAAATTTATATAGTATAAAAATAGGAATTTGTCTTCGTGATAGCTTCAGGTCCTCATTTTGCTTGCAGTAAAAAATAAACACATTGCCTCCCGCCCAACCATGATACGTTTCTTAAACAAAGGGGTAGGGTTTAGAATTGTTATTTTTACAGCAATTTTCTAAGAGAAAAATGAACTGAGTAATGTTATGGCATAAAATATTTACTTTAAGAATAAAACGTTCTTCTATTATTAGTGACTTGGAGATACTTTTTCAGCTGCATGTTCTTCCCATCACGCACCTGTAGGTAGGTAATGTTAGTAAACTGCAGTACATTATGTAATGTCATTACATTATGACAAGTTATACGTGGTTGCATAGTGTCGGTGTAAGTACCACATATGTATGTAGACATATATAGCCCAAATTTCCATATGCACTGCAGCTGAACAGGTGTTTCTGAGAACATGGGCAGTGTCTATAGGTATTATTTATTTCCACAGTTGTGTTTTGTTTGGTTTTCTGTAATTGTAGCATTCCAGATAATACTGGCAAAATGTTTGTTAGTGACAAACATAATTTGGTAACCCACAAAAGGCATGTTGTCTAAGCAGGATATAGTTGGAATCCATGCTGTAAATGAAGTTGTTTACCAGGAGGCTTGCCAAAACCTGCAACAAGAATACCTGGTTATTATGTGATCACTTCCAATCGAGTATTTTTGTTGTGCTGAAGCGTTGTACACTGCAGCTATGTAGCATTCCAGTCAGCCTCAACTTACACGAGTAATTAATGAGTGACATTTCTTAAGAAATTTTGAGATATTTGAGGAGGTGAGATACGAACATTCAAGCTCTGACATGCACTACGAGACATTTTCTTCCAAAGATATACCACAAGGTTTGTTATTTATGTTGCTTTTTGATCCAAACAGTTTATCTATTTTAAAACAGAGTTATTGGATAGCCTTTATGTTAAAGGCTTAACAAATACATGTAGTTCATTTTAAAACTTTGTGAAGAGATTAATAAAAATACAGTTGATTTTATGCAAGAAAGACTTCTGGTTTTCATTTTTTAAGTTGTGTTTCGTGGTTAAAACTGTGGGTGGGTTGAAAGCAGACCAACTTACTGCGGTGGTTTCAGCTCAGAATATGACAGTGGAAGAAGAGCTAACATTCTCCTGAAGGAACACTTGACAATTCCTTCTTTTATACATTTCCCTAGTATAGTATGAATGAGGAGGGCTGCATAAAATAACTCAAGAGAGAGAAGCCCGCTCTGCGGCTCCCCTCAGGCAGCCATTGCCGCGCCTGCGCCGTGTGCCCGGCCGGCAGCCATGTTCGGCGGCGGCGGCGGGGCTCGCCTCAGCCATGTCGGGCGGGCGGCGGGGGCTGCCGCGCTGCGATGGCGGCGGGGGGCACGGCGGGCTGCACAGGTGGGAGTCCCCCGGAGGGCTGGGGGTGAGGGTATGGCTCCTTCAGGGCGGCTTCTGGGGGGAGATGGGGTTGGGGGGGGGGGGGCTTGGTTCGTGGTCGTGAGGAGAAAAGGTGCTGCTTTGCCTTGGTGGTGTGTATTAGGGTCAGTGGTGAGGGGCTCGGGGGTTTGGTTGGGGTTTGAATGCTGCTTGTTTCGGGTCTTTTAATTGGGTAATTGTCGCGGGTGATTAGGGAGGCGTTTTGTCTTTTAACTGTCTTTGCGAAAAGGAATGTGTCGAAAGTGAGTCGAAATGGAAATGTGTCACGAAATGTGTCGAAAGCGAGTCTGGGTGGAGGAAGAAAAGCTAGGCTGTTAAGACAGGTTTACAATAACAAAGCGCTCACTTTCACTTTTTGACTTAAAAAAGTGCAGTTACCTCACAGGAGCAGGGTCTGTGTGCCTGGAGTGTGGAGCCGGCAGCACGGGCTCCTTCTCTCAGGGAGGTGCTGGCAGAGCTGCAGGTTCTTACTGCAGAAGCCAGGGCTGTGGAGCTGTTTTATTTAGTAACCTATCATTTAAGATGTCAGAGCCGCCAGAACTGAGGAGGAAGGCAAGGAAGAATTAGGTAACTTAATCTTTCAGCTGTCCTTTCAGCCTGTTACAAGTGCCTCACGTTAGCTCCTTCCGTGCTTGTGAGGACCCCAAGGCAGTGTCTGGTAAACTATTTCCTGTGTAAAAGTGTTTCCATGTCAACGGTTGACCTAAGTCTCTTTAAACGTGCCGTTTTCCTGTGTTAAAAGTCATAATTCTGTACGTTTGGTTCTTCCAAGCATTAAATGATAAATAGACTAGTATATAAATGTAAACTAATGTATTGCAAACTGTGAATGTTGGCACACATCAGCAGTTCTATAAACACTATTGAAGGTCTTCAGTTATGTTTTCCCCCTTTTTTTATCCCAAATAGAGAAAGGGTACTTCTGCTTTTCTAAAAATGAGCAGTCTATTTTAAAATTCAGGTGTCATAACTGCAGTAGTAAAAGATTCTTTTCTCAGTAATTGCATTATTGAACACACTCTCCAAGATAGCATTGCTGAATGAATAACTTGGCACAAATTGCATATCTCCTGCCAAAGTAATCAGCATTTTGTAACTATAAATGATGATACCCTGTTTTACATAGTCAGTGTTCAGTGACTCCCTGTGACTTAATGAAAATTCTTATTTTCTAGTTACATGCAAGATCCAGACTGCTGGCAACAAGAACAGAAATGTGGAAGCTGGAATGATTCGGATTCTTTGGGAATTGATCAGTATCAATGTAGCCATGTAGATCAGTGGTTGGAGAGGTAAGCAATGCATGTCAAACTTGTTTAAATACTCACTTGGCACGCTTGTCTTAAGCAATTTGACGAAGCTTGGGATGCGATCGAATTCAATGTTTTCTTGTAATGCCATAGCACACAGTTAGCAAACTATATCTGCAACAGTAGACCATTAAGTTTGGCTAATTGAAATACATGCCATAATATCAGCAAGTAATGATTATGAAAGTAATTGTATATACTGAAGCAGTAGCTTAAGCTCTTTATTATTGATGTTTTCAGTGTTAGTATAAAACTCCTATGGAAGATATATGCTGTTAATTTTTATGCTTTGCTTGTTTGTGCATCTTTACGTGAGTGGGGCAAACTATGATGTAGTCTCTTCTCTTGACAGTGCATTCAGCTTTACTGCAACTTTTAGTAAATAACTATTTTCTTTGCAGTCTAGTGTTGATAATAACTTTATGAAATCAAATATTACAGGTAGGTAGTTCCATGAGTATTTTGCTTTGCTTCTTGGATATTCTGGACTAAAGACCTCAGGCAGAAGAACTGATTGAAATTGGTATTTTAATGTCTGACAGGAAGTATGAGAAGTGGTGAATGCTTGGATACCTGCAGAATATTGCATAGAACATAAGTTAGGAGAAGTTAAATATTTTAGTGAAGATACATGAAAACTTCTGAGTGCTTTGTACATCTGAGTACTGCATTATACGAAAGTGGCTCTTATAATTTCCAATGGTGTGTTTGATATTGTTTCAGTTAATAAACAACTCTTTTTGAAGAGGTTAGGAAAAATAATCTTATCTTCAGGAGTGTTTCCTGTGTCTCTTAACGCTGTCATTAAAAAAAAAAAAAAACAATGGCACATTATGATTGTGAATCAAAACAGATGTGTTAGCAACATACTGTTTCTTTTTGGTTGAATAGATAAATTCCTTTGTGCTGGATCTTCATGCCATGTAGTGTTAAAATTATTTTAACAGCATCGATGGTCACTTCAGCTGTTGATGCAAAACAGTTCAGGGAGGTTACACTGTAAACTAAATCTACTTTATTTTACTTCATGTTAAAAGTTGAGGCATTATTGCTTAAAGAAGTGGACAGACTTCAGTCTGAAGGAAAACTTCTGACCCTCCTAGGATATTGCTTCATTTTCCAGTTTTTATTTACTGTGTTTGTTTTTTTTAACTGCAACAGGTGTGTGTCACTTCACTCAGAAAATATCAATAATCCACTAGTTATTAAGCAGCTTCCTGGCTCCCTTCTTGCCCTTATGTGGCAGAGCTTACATTCTTGAAATGGTGTGCCAGGAAAGTATGAAATACAGGTGTCTGTCAGGATATTAGTTCTGCTTGGGTGATAGACATTTTTCTAATCTACTCCATTTCTCCTGTCCTTTATGAAGTCCTTTGCCAGTGAAAGATTTTTGACCTTACATAATTTCGTTTATTGTGCTCTTTGGAGCTGTAGAGAGAACTACTGGCAGTAGCTAAGCTGGGAATGTTTTAAGAGATTAAGGTCTATGTTTTGATATAAAACTTTATGACTGTTTTCTTTTCCTGCAAAGTTAACCCAATTATACTACATTGCCACAAAAGGTGACTTAAGTTGAAATGTTTTAATTTGTTTGACTTTGAACTAAAATGGAGTAGGAAGCTGCATTTGTCCACCACTGAAGGTTCTGTCACTTAAATATTTATGAGCAACAAATGTTCATACGCAGTTCTGATTTTCCAGGACTATGACAGCAGACGATTCTCAGCCTCTTTATAATTGCCCTGAATGGGAAGGTGGAATTGAAGAAGGCAAAACAATGAGAACGTCTGTTAGGAAAACGACAAAGTAAGTATTGAATAATTACTAAATTACTGTTGTGTGGTTTTAGCAATAACCATCTGATGATTTTCACCTACATGCATAAACGAAGACTTGAAATACGGACAGGCTTTTTCATATTAAGCCTGAAGGAAGCCTTAAGTAGAGAGTAGCCTGGAGAACTCAAAAGCTGTTTGTGTGATCATTGCAAGTTCTCTTCCTTTTTAGGTTAAATTTCATATTACAATTGTCTGTCCAAGAAAATAGAGATAGTGAGGTGGGAAAATGAAAACCAATTTTCTAGGCTTAGAGAAATGGCCATGAGGTCACTCAAGCCTTTATATTATCCATCTTTGTTTTACTGAGCTGATTTTTAATGTATACTAGGAGGTTGTTACTCATGTACGCAGTAATCATGCACAACTTGATTTCCTTGTTGTAAGGCAGCTCTGGCACTAAGTAGCCTCAAGTATGTCTGCTTATTACAAACATGAGCAATTGCATTAACCTAGAAAACCCCCGTCAGTTTGTTCTAGTGGCTGGTTTGGTTAGTCCAACTTTCAGCTCTGTGTAAACTAGCGAAGTGAGAGTTCTGCCCACTGTCTGTCATTGCAGTTGCAGACTGTATGTTTATGTGACTTGAAAAGCACCTTAATAGCTCTACAACAGTCTCATTCTAACTTTTGTTTTTAAGTTCTGTTTCAAATGATTCAGCTAATCCATCTGAAAGGGAAACAGATGAAGTGGTTCTGAGGAGAAGACAAAAACAGATCAATTTTGGAAAGAACACACTTGCATATGACAGATATATTAAAGAAGTTCCAAAGTAAGTTGTACCGTGTTGCACGTTTCCAAATACTTTTTTTTTTGTGACATGGGTAGGTGAGCACACAGCTTCAGTTTGCTTGAAGTAATAGGAATGATAAGTGAAGAAAACTCGAATCAATTATTTTCTTTATAGAGAAGTCAGATTTTTTTTTGTATAGGAGCAAATTTAGTTAGTAAAGTTTTAAAGCTAAATATTGCATTTGTGTATTGCTGTTGGTATAGTGGCAATCATGCTTGAAAAAATATCTGTATTAATCAGATTTTTAATGAGACCTTTCTGGTGACTGTTGGTAGGCCATTACGAAGTTAATTGATACCAGGAAATGCTATCTGTGAGGAATGAATGAAGCCTTGCATTTAAGTATTGTTAAGAGCAACCAATCTTTAATGATTTGTCAGTAACTAACTGAAATCAGAACTTGGATTTCTTTTCATCTTTGTTATTCCACTTCAGGCTTTTTTATATGAATTGTGGAAGTTGAAGACTTCTTAGTCCCCTCTGCTTACTGCAGACCTATCAGGACTCAGAAACTGCTCTGCAGTAACATGTGGATGTGCATCTGTGTTCTTGGTTTTCAGTTTTGGAGGTAGTTATGTAGAGTTTCTGGTTTTAATGTGACTTGATACTTAGAATTGTGTTCTCTGGATTCTGCCTTTAAGAGTCTATGGTGAAAATTGCCAGCCAGTGCAGTGAGTGCAGCAAGCTTTCTGTTGAACAAAATATTAAAAACTTGATTAAATATCAACAACAGGTGTCATAAATGACCACAGATATTCCACAATATAATGCACGCATCTTCAGTAAAGTTCTTTCTTCAGAGTTGCAGACTGCCTTTTGAATTGTGATTTTGCTTGTCTCTGTGTCATCAGTGATAGGACTGACTGCAGCCAGTCTTACAGTGGTGCCTGGCTGCTGCATAGCTGTGCTGTGATCAGTTAAATTGTAGGTGGAAAACAGGAAGAGGTGAGAACATTGAGGAGGGAAACAAAAAAATAATGGATAAACTATTTTAAAAGTTTTCTGGGTGGCATTTTAACAAGGCAGTTAATAATACTGTTCTTAAGCAGGGATCTATTTATCTTACAAAATGATAGCAAAACTGCAGTGGATGATTCTACTGATCTGTGAAGGTGGTAGGGAGAACTACTTGAGGTAAAGGTGCTTTGTGTGATTTAAAGCATGATTATGTTTTTGTTCCTGTGAACAGTATTTTGTACTGGAGCCAGGGTTTGAGTGAACTTAGTGGTGGTCAGAGTCTGAGTTGGAGGCACCATCTGAGAAATACTGCCTCTGGTCACTGCTCGATCCCAGACAGCGTTGTTACAGCATCTACCCAGTGATGATTTAGGAAAGGAACACCATTTGTGAATTAGCTGGAGCATGTGGGTACACAGCTCTCCATGCTCCCGAAGGAAAAATGCTGTTTTTCTCTAGAAGTAGAGCAATCCACCTTGTAATAATGAGTGGAAGAAGTCTTCAGCGAAGACACTTGTGGGTTGACCCCTGGCAGCCATGTACCCACACAGCTCTTTGCTCACTGCCCCTTTCTCAGTGGCTTGGAGGGGGAATAGGGAGAGCAAAATTAAGAAAGCTCATGGATTGAGATCAGAGAAAATTAATAGGTGATGGAAAGGAGGAGGGGGAAACTTGGTGGATGCAAAGGCAATCACTTACACAAGAATACTGACAGCCTGCTGGTCTCTGAGAAGCAGCCACATTGGAAGACACGTCCTCTTCTTCCTCTGCCCCAGTTCTTGTTGCTGAGCTTGATGTTATATAATATGGAATACTGCTTTGGGCAATTTGAGTCAGCTGTGACAGCTGTTTTCCCAGCTTACTGGCTGCAGGACGGAGCTGGGCAGATCAGGGAAAAAGAGAGACAAATTAGTAGGCAAAATATTAGTTTCTTATCAACACTGTTTAGCTGTAAATCCAAAACACAGCGAAGCAGGGGTACCTATGAAGAAAGCTAACTCCATCCCAGCTATGCCCAGTACAACAGTGAGTACAAAGAAACTGGACAAGATTCATGAAGTTTGAGATAGAAGTATCCAGAGGCTAGGGTACTACTGAAGTGTGTTTCTTTGGTTTCCTGTTTGTCTGCAGCCAGTAGGCACCTGCTTTGGTGTCTTGCTGGACTGAATGAAGCTATGGTCTGATTCAGTATTTTGTTGTTGCTTGTGCAGTCTGTTGTCAACAATGCTTTAGAATTTACATATCTCAGTGTAAGTGTTTAGAAATAGGAAAACTATTAGACCACTGCTGCTTGCTTTATCTGCTAGACAGGATTTTTAAGAATAAAAATAATATCTTGAAGTACAAACATTACTGTGTATTTACAGGAATCAACGAATACCGGGAGTGCATCCTCGAACACCCAACAAATTTAAGAAGTACAGCCGTAGATCCTGGGACCAGCAGATCAGGCTGTGGAAGATAGCACTGCACGCGTGGGATCCTCCTGCTGAAGAGACCTGGGATCTGCAGCCGGTGTATGTATTGGTGAATTGGTCAGAAGCACACCTCTTGCTTCACAGGAAGACTCTGTGTTTCCTTCAGAGTGCTCCTAAGTAGGAGCTGAAGAGGAAACGAGTTTCAGACTCAGGAATGGGGACCTACTTGAAAACTTTATTTTATTGAATTCTGTTAATCTTCAAGTCCATTTTTAGTCTAAATTCATCTCTGATGAATCTCCTTCCACTTGAAGGAAGAACGCATTTGGTCTCTCTGTGGCAGAACACAGTATTCCCCTGTGCGTTCACACCAGTCAGCACAAGATAAAATTATCTTAGAAAGGGATAAGAATAAGTAGAAATCTGGTCATTACTGTTCTTTGACCTTGACAAGCTTTCCATCGTTCCTTTTTCTGTTGTCAGCAGAACCACTGTCCTGCGATAATGATACGTGAGAGAATTAAAGAATACTGTGAAGATTAGAGAGAATTCTGTGTTTTTTGCAGGAGACTGGCAGCTGTGTTCAAGATGGAAATTTTTTATTTTTTTTCATACCTTTGAATTTCTGTAACAAGGCTAGCTTCATTCACTCACACCACTTAACATTTTACAAGTTTTGGACTAGTAAAGTGGGAGTAGAAGAGTGAATGTACTTCTGTAAGCACTATAACTGCGGTGTGTAAATAGTTTTTAGCTGTGTTCTGATAGACGTGCAGTGGAAGCTGCAGTTGTTTGCACCATCTGGGTGTTGTATGACATGAGCCATGAACCACTGCAGCAGCTTTTGTGTCATTTTGGAGCAGTAAGCTAGCTGTGTAGTATTTTAAATCCAGAATTTTTTTTTATTTTTTTTTCAGTAATACGGAACCTTCAGGCAGTTCTCAGGAATGGTTCTGCAGAGATCGTGATGATTCTGTTTTCCCCATGTTTGATGAAAAACTGAAGAGAAATGAGTGTGGAAACCAACACAGCCAGCCAGACTATGCACTGGAGAGGTATGAAATAAAACTTTGATCAGCTTACTGAGATAACTAAATACATGTTGCTGCTGTCAGGGTTTTTTTTTTTTTTTTTTTTTTTGTAGAAAATGTTTAGTGATGGAGCGGTTGATGCTGGGACTGAGCTTCACGTTCACAGTGCTGAATGTAGGCCATCTATGGTACAGAGCATTGAATGGGGAAAAACTACGAGAATTGCAGAATTGCTTGATGAACAGCAGAAGAGAGCAGCATTCTTTCTGCTTTTGTGTTTTAACAGCACTGTGTTTGTCAGCAGATGAGCAGGGAGTGTAAAACCGAAGCACCTCATGCACTCACCTTTCTACTGAACTACTTTAATTGGGAGTTGTGTGTGCTGAAAATGGTGCCACTTCCAAGCTCACTGGAGTTTCTTGGGCAATTCTGACTGGGTTCAGTTTTCAGAATACAATAGAGTGATTACCAGATTTGAGCCATTTTCTTCTTCAGTACTCCTTTGTTATGACTGAAGAATCATACCACAAAGGGAAAAAAATCTTCCCATGCATCACATGGTGTTACTTTGCAAAACTGATAAGCATTTAAATGCATGTGAATTTTTACACAGTGTTTTTCATCTTATTTTTGTAGTTCCTGCTCTCCTGATTGTTCTCCAGTATGGAAACGCAGAAAACGAAACAATCCTGACCCTTCTGTGGTTTCAAAGGGCAAAAGCCATTATATGCATATGTACCATGCACTGGAAAGGTATGAAATGATTCTCCATGTGGTGATCCATTTGTATTACAAACAGACTCTTGGAATATAACTGGAATTTATCCTTCCATTTGCTAATAGCTCTAATTTTATGTAAACATAGTGCAATTTAATGAAGACAGGAATTCATTCCAGAATAATTATGCTGTATGATTGGATATATTTACACTGTGTTCTATTGCAGAGTTGAAGAAAACATCAGGAGATACAGCATAGGTTATTTTGAGGCAGGTGGTTTTTTATGTATATGTTCAGATGACATTAATGTCTTGCTCTTGATTCCACATAGAATGTAGTTTCTGCTTCAGTGGTTGTAATTCTGAAATTATTGTGGCTACAGTAGTTATTTTCTGTACGTGTTATGTGCACTGCATTCTACCTTCTGGCATGCAGAAGTTTGGCTATATAGAAGTTAATGAATGTTATAGTAGAGGAATGGAATGCACAAAAAAATGTGCATTCATAAATCAGCAAATATTGAAGCTTGCTGCCTAGTAAATTACTACCCTGTTAAATTTACTACAGATATTACAGGGAAATTATATTTATGAAAAGTTCTTTCTTCATATCCCTTCTGTATTTTGATAAAGCTTTTCCTTGCTTATGAAAGGTAGTGTGAGGAAAAAGTACTTACTGGCACAACAGAATTGTCCTAGTCCCAGGCTGGGTGACCAGAGTCAGGTTAATGTTCAAAAATATGTAACAGAAAGGTAGAGTTTTTCAGGCTAGTACCTTTTTTTTTTTTGTTTGTTTTAAGTTGCTCAGGAATTGCACTTCTGCTCTAGTGATTGATTTTGATCTTATTTCTTCCTTCCCTTTCCTAGTTTTGGTGTAAAAATCTTCCAGGAAAATAAGTTAATAAAGGAGAATGAGGTTTAACTCTATACAAAGTTGTGTCAGAACCACAAAAAATGCAGCCATGATCCAATGTTTTAAGTTGGGGGGTGGGGGGAGGGAGGTGAGTAGTTTTTTTCACAAACGTTAGTAAAAATGTTTATACGGTTGTGTTTTTTCTCAACTTAGCCCCCTTATCCTCTGAAGAATTAGGAGGAACTATGATACAAAGCTCCATGATTTCAGGCCTTTTCATTTTATTTTCAGTTTTACTGAATCAGGACATCAGAGGGCTTTTTCGAATTGTTCAGAGTGGGAGACCTTAGGTGACAATGATGAAGTAATGACAGTACAACATGGTATAGAAATAACAAGGTAAATACTATAATGATGATCTCTAATTGTCTATGCTGTGAAGGTGTTCATGGCTTTTTTTTTTTTAATCTCACTTTTTCATCCCTGTATAATACTGCTTTTTTCTCCTTCCTGCAACACATGGTTAATTGCGTTCTTTGAATTTACCTGGCTTTTCCTAGTCTAACTCCCCACCTACTGCTTTCTGCTGCTTCCACCATTAGGAAATGCTGTAAGATGCTGGCAATCTTTCCCCTGTTGTCTTACGGAAAGCAATGGCAATTCGTAGAATTGGTCCCTGTTGTTGTTACCAGCCTGCTAAGCCTAGGAGCTGAAAACTTTCTTCTCCTCAGAAGTGAAGCTGCTCTACAGCTGGTAACAATGACAGTTCTTTGTTTTTATGCAGTGACCTGATTCCAGCGAGTTGTTCTTCGGGATGGAACGCCCAGAAACAGAAAAACACAAGCATCTTTCTGCCTGACAGCAAAACTTTCAGAGATTCAGACTGCAGGCTGGAGAGGTATAAAATGCAGCTTATCAATTGTTTTTTTCAACATATTAAGTTAGAACCAAGCTTGCAGTATTACTATATTCCAATCCAAGCTTTCATTATTTTTTTTATTATTGGTTTTAAGGATGTGTTGCTGGTAAAATTCAATCCTTACTGTTCTCTTGTGATAGTCAATTAGATTAAGTAGGAAGTTATCACTGTTCTTAGTAGAAAAAAAGTTACTGTAATAAAGCCACCTAATCATTTTGAATTGAAAAAGGGGTACAGAAGGAAAATATGTGGATTTCTATTTGTAGGCTTAAGCTTTGCAGCAGTTTACTGGAAGGACATCAGCCAGAATACTCTGAAAATGGATGGGGAAGCACTGGAGAGAGAATAATGACAAAAAGAATTTAAATATCAAGGTGAGTTCATGGTGACTACTTGTTTTACCTATTCTGTTTCAGTAGCCCATATGCAGCATTGTTCAACAGAATCCAACTGTTCAGTTCAAACAGATCAGTTTCTCTTTTTATTCCTTTATGATAAGTGTTAACCTCTCATCCTCCTGTATTTAGTGCAGTACCTTAAAAGTTCTAATACTTCAGAGTTAGTTGAAATATTTGTTTGGTTAGAAAACATGTCTTATCACCTAACTGCCATTTTTTTTTTTAACTATTTTAATAGCAGATTTTCTGCCTTTAGTATTTTGTGATGAAATCAGCTCTGCATTTGCAGCAATAGGTTTCAATGAAAGTTCTCTTTTAAACTGTAGATTCTTTTGTTGCGTTAATAAGATGGTTTGTATCTTGAGTCAGAGTTTTATGAACATAGTATTTTATGTAATTTGATCTACGCTTAAGGAAGACTGAAATATGGAATAGAATACAGATGTCTTTAACAGTCATTATCATGAAATATATTGCATAATAAAATCATTAAAATATCGCCTTATTAAAAATGTGCTGCATAACTAGTTTTACACTACTTAAATTTTGCATTCCCCTAAGAATATGAGGAAAAGGCAGGTAGCACTCTCTAAAAAAAAAGTTGTTCTACTAACATCTTTGCTGTTGGCTCAATTGATTTTTAAGTTAAATTCTTTGAGCTTGACTATGACCTAATGTGTTACTTTTTCTAAACTGCTAATTCAGTATTTGTAAATATTTAGTCTGTCTTTGTATATAGAACTATCAAAGAAGGACTTTCCTCCTGTGACAGAATGACTTGAAGAATATGATACAGCACGAGATCAGCGGATCAAGACTTGAAAGACTGGTAAAGTCTCATAAATTCTGCACTGAAAGAAGAAGGGATTTACAGTCAGCATATGTACAATCAGCACAAGGTGAAATGAGCAGGTGAAAAAAGCATGCATTTATAATCAGAGTTGGGAACCTTTCTGGTCTTCTGGGTAGTCACTTGATATTTATCTGTTTTGTAGTTGTCTTTGTTTTAAACAAGGCTATAATGATTGTTTATGCTCAGTGGGTTTGTAATCACTCATTCTAATTGAAAAGCTATCTTTGTGGCACATAAAATACGTGAATTAAATAGCTTCTCTCTGAGACAACACCTAGATTGCCTGGGATACAGAGATCAATATTCAGAGAGAGACAACACCTTTTACAATAGTTTTCAGGAGTGATGAGCTCTAGCTCTCAAATGGCAGGAGCTTTCTGACATATCTGTGGAAAGCGAATATTGCTTTAAAACCAGCTTGTGAGTTACGAGAGAACCCCACTCCGCTCCATTTTTGAAAATTTCTACTTGGAGTTTTGGTCTCAGGAAAAAAAAAATGGAGCTGTTCTGAGCCCTGTTACATGTCTATAATTTTGAATGTATCTGGTTGCTTTTTAAAGAGGAAAAAAAAATATAGTAGGACACATGTCGGGAATGTGTTGATTAGATTTGAGAGAAATGTATTTTTTGAAGTAGTAAATATTTAGGTGAAGATGATGTAAGGGGTTGGGATATAGGCTCAGCTGTTTCATTTTCTTATTGGCAAATAGTTTAGTTATATCAGGTATGTATTCTTTTTACAGTAAGTTACGTTCTCAAAGTGTTCATGCAGTCTGTAACACTTCCTTTAGTATGGAAAGTATGGCTGTGTCTTTTACACTGTGCTTTAAATTCACCCTGTACAATGCTCTGATCCATTTGTACTGTAATACCACAGCTTAGGAGAGTAATGTTTTGCTGTTAATGACTAGATAATATTGTATTTATAAAATGTTATCTGCCTTTTGTTTTAGGTTTCTCCAGATCTTTAAGGATAGATTGTCTTCTGCGAGTTCTGCCTCAAGTGTAAAACCTCAAATTTCATTAAGCTTTTGCTAAGATGATGATGGATGTTCCTTAAAGTTGTGAGACTGTTTCTTCTTGACCTGCACTGACAGATGACTTGCACCATACTGTAAAGTCTACTTCAGTTGATGGCTCTTCCCGTCGCTATTTGGAGACCATGCTGCATAAAGCGAACTGATGTTTTGCTGCTGAATTGGTCCAATATTGAGTCAGAGTGAAGAATACTTCCTGTTAAACCAAGGACTTAAAACCCTGTTTGTTCTACTGGACCGTGATTGTACATGCAACCTGGAGAACTGCTTCAAAAGAATGTAGATAATTCCAGCCTTTCTTCAGTTGCTAAAAACAGACTGCTTTTAACTTTTGGCGATTACCTTTTCAGCTTATTTTCCGTTCTCTGAGATAAAACGCATTAAGCTAGCATCTGCCTAAGTGAGAGGAGAGAAGGGGAAAGGTAGATGGTTTATTATAATCAACTGTGGGGATTATAATCATCTCTGAGGGGATGAGTGGCTGAACAGCAACACAGTCTGAATACCTGGATTGCACTTTCATGTGTGTTGCAGCATGTCCTGAAAAAACAATCTACTGCTGAAAGTAGATGAGGGCAGTGGTATTGTTACAAGAAATGGATGACAGCCAGCAGTATTTGCAGGTTTGGGGCATGGAGTGTCCTGGCTGAAATCCACAATGGTCTTGACTCTCCCTTGCTCTACCTTTGTATCACTGTGCTGAAAACCTCAAAAGTGAGGGCTGTGGCTCCAGTGGAGTTTAGAGCAGAACTATTTCAATTGGAAGAATTTTTTACAGACCTTGTGACTTATGTAGCATGTATGAGGTACAAGTGTCTGTTAGAGCTGGGAATTCTCTTTGCAGTAGTTCAGCTTTGCTGTTGCAGCCCTTTGTAAGGCCTCTGCAGAAACTGTGGCCTAGGGATGGTGCCTAGTAGCCTTGTTGTGGGGCTTGCAATGTACCCAAGGGCCAGAAGCCAGATATGCTGCTGAAGCAGAAGTAAGCTGCTTCCTCAGGAACTACTTCCAGTCCCTTCCAAAACCATATTTCCAATTGTTGCTAAAATCTTTTTGAGGTGAGTTTTTGCAGGATTTCTGTGCTTGTTTGGGATTTTCAGGCACAATTCTGATGTGTCCAGTGCACTAGGAAAACCTGACTGCAAACAGCATTATTGCAGTGGGCTGGAACATTAGATTGCCTTCACCAAGGCCTGTCACGTGCACAGAAATTCACTGCTGTGGTTATTTATCATGAGTTTGACAGTTCCCAACAAAGAACAAACTTCGATTAGGTAGGGGAATGTGTGCTGCTGCTTTAACAGAAGCGTGTTAGGTCACAGCTACTGCTCAGTGGTAAGAATGTCCTGGCTGTGTGCTCTGTTCCCAAACACAGGAAGAGGCTGGGGCCTCTGCTATTTAAAAAGTGAGTTAACCTCTCACTGCTGTGGGGTGGAGGGAAACTGCCTATGGGTTGGTGACTTTTTTGTCCTGTGTAGTTCCTGTGGCTGTTGGGACTCATCTGTCCGTGCTTAGGCATGGGGTTTGGTAGTATCCCAGCACAACGTGGCTCAGTAACTTACTGCTGAGCATGGGGTGTGTATATGGGGTAGAAATCTGTACAGCACCTTTTAAAGTAATATATAGACCATTGTTGTTCCAGTGTGCATGCTTCCATGTGCTTTATGATTGTACATATGAGAATGTTATGTTTTTGGCATATTGTCTTTATGCAGAAGAATTAAAGACTTTAAAAATCCCTGTTAGTCATTTTTCCATGTTGCATTTGTCGGTGCTCCATTATAAAAGGCATATGTGGGTTTGGTAGTCTTTTGTTTGCTTTAGGGTGTTTTTTTTGGATGGGGGTCTAGTTCTTGCTGAAAGGGGAGGGATTGAGTCCAACTCCTCAGTTTGTATTTTGACATCTTGTCGTGGGCTTGCATTTAATGCATTGTAGCTTGGTGGTAGGGGGAAGCTGAGGTTCCAGAACCCATTCTGCCAGGAGAAAGGTGTCCTTGTGGGGCAGGTGGAGCTGTCACTTGGGGGTAATGGGCTATCACAAAATGTTTAAGCTCAGCTGTCAGAGCCCTGAAGCTTTTGTTTGTGATAGATGAGGTCTGCAGCTGACTTACAGACACAAATCCATAGGATTTGTAATGAGTCAGTTCTTAATGTGTGTTTCTTGGTTGAAGGTACTTAAATTAGGATTAGAACAACCAATCTGCCTGTGGCAGTAACATTTTGGACAGGCTTGTTCCCTAATCCAGGTTCCACACTGTTGGACGAGCTATGATAGCATAATGAAAGGAATGATACTGAACAGATAAGGTTTGAGGTCTACTAAAGTCATCTCCTGCAGTGCTGCCACTGGATACAGAACCATATCAACACCTTCTAATTAGCAACACTATCAGTCTAAATAGAGCAGTTAAAACTTGAATGCAATCCATCCATTTGCTTGTTTATCTATCCAAAACTATTTGATGTAAGGATTTATAACTCAGGAAAGCAAAGCTGAAATTTAGTATTCCATGCTCAGTTTCCAGTTGATAGTTTTCCATTACTTTTACCTCTTAATTAAATGCAGTTTGTGTAATTCTGTGCTCAGTTTGTAATTATGCCAAAATAAATTCCAAACTTCACCAGTCAGGTTTAAATTTCTTTCAAGAAGTGACACGTATCTTCCACTGGGAGAATTACCTTACAGATGATACGTTATCTGTGCTTGTAGAAACAGTCCTTCACTAGCAGTTCTGAAATGCCACTGTGTCTTTTTTTAAAAACAAGAACAAAAAAAACTGTTCCTTTTGAGGTCACAACGATGAAGATATCTCCTTGTTCCCTTAAGATTCCCACTGGAGTGTCAGAGTGCTTTTCTGAAGGATTTTCTTTGCTGGAAAGGACAGAAAAGATGCAAGGCAGCTGTAACCCCTAATCTGTGTTCCAGCAGATAGTTTTGCTCAGTAAACTGAACGCAGTGCTATGCTAACAGCACTGTGCATCTTCTAGGCTGGGACCATTCTCTACTGGGAGCTTGGATGAGTTCAGGTAAACAAGTCAACTTATTTCAGAGCAAGACTGGAAGAAATGGGTTGGTTTGTATCTGCTTTGAACCTCCGCTGAGCTGCAAGAGTGTCCTTGGTCCAGAAACACAATTCTGTTATCTGTAGTATGGTGTGGGAAAGGAGCAGTGCTACTGCAGCAGAAACATTCCTGTGCGAGCATGTATTTATTATACAAATGCTGAACAAGAGATGTGGGCAAAGGGGAAGGAACTTCCAAGATGGGTACATCACTTAAATTGTACTGCTTTCATGTCTTAGAATTTTACTGAGTGCAGAGCCAGCCTGATTGTTATCGCACACAGAGGGGCAACTTGGAGGCATCCTGCAACAGCTCTTGCAGAGGAGAAAAATGCAGGACCTGTGTACAAACTCTGGGGGGAGGGAAGGGGAAGAGCATGAGGTGATAGAAAGTAAACTCAGTTCTCCTTGCATCTTCCCTAAATACTACTGGTTTCAGCCAGGAGCACGAAGTATGTGGATACTACCCAAAGAGCATAATGAAACAGCAAAAAGAACACCTACAAGTGTATAGTTGTTTATATAAGTGTGTATTTTTTGGTGTGTGTGTGTATATATGTATATAATGAGAATGCAGATGAATTTTCTATAAGTGAAAATTAATTTCAGTGCATTCTCAATGGTTTTGCTTTTCTTCCATTTGTAAAATTAAGCAAAATAATGCAAAAACTCAAAACAAGCCACCTACCCGCTGAGATTTCAAACTGTTTACAGTCTAAAAGCTATTGCAAACTAGTGGCTGAAGACTCTTGGTCTGGCTTGGTGCAGCTCAACAAGGGCAAGCAGGCAGAGCACTTTCAATTTGAAGCTGTTCGTTTTGCTGGGAGGTTTGTGGCAATGTCTCTATTCATCCATCCGTTGTTTGGCCCAGCTTTGCAAAAGAAAGTTTAGCCAAGTGCTTAAATAGCGTTTGGACCTTTTGGAGGAAATTAATAGTGTGAGTTTCGCTTGTTACAGAAAGACAAGAGACAGTGAGCTCTGTAAATCACCATGAAGAGGATGTTCACCACTTCAGGGCAATGCTGAGCTTCTCAGAGCTGGTAGGTGCCTCCTATCGGCCTTCAAGAGCACATAGGTAATACTGCAGTGATCCCTGTGCTGATCTGAGACCTTTATATCTGACCTCTTCCTTTTGCTCTTATGCCCAGAGACGCCTCATGTTTTTTTTTTCTCAAAGTTTGCAGACAGGTCCTGTGCTTTTTCTCTTTGAGGTCTGTTGTAGGAAGTTTCCGAGATGCTGTTCTGTGACAACAAGCTGGCTCCATGCTCAGTAAAACACTAAGATCTGAAAGCAGGACATCTAAGATGCGTTTACCTTCAAAGTTAGCTGCTGTACAGTGGTAATATTTTTTTTCTTATTTATTTAAAAGACATGATGAAGACATGGATAGTGGAAAACAAGTTATCCCATGCTGCAGGTGGTAACCAAATGCCCCTAATGGAGAGGCCACCTGGGTCAGGGCAAGATTGCTGGGTTTGTGATGCAGGAAACTGCATTCTTAGAATTAATGCAAAATTGTGCCAGCTTCTACAGCAAGAGAGTGCTGCTATGGCCACAGATGACAATGGTTCTTAAAAAGCTTACAGTTCCTGAGAAGTAACCCCTTGACAGCAGTAAATTTACAACCAGAAATCTAGAATGACTATTACGTGTTGTCTTTAGATAAACATCCCGTTCCTGTTTCCACCTTGCCACTTTTTGAACGCTGACAGAATCAGCAGAAATCTGGCCGTTATTACATTTCAAAAATAATAAAAGAAAGATATTTTATTTAAAAGTGTGTTTGTGTTTTACTGGGGGTGTTTTCCAGACAGTTTCTGGTAAATGTCAACCTGTAGCAGGTCTCACAGGTTCATGGGAATTCGTGATGCCTGTGCTTGAAATTATAGTAACACAAAAAACCCCACTTATTTAGAAGTTTAGTGACCTTATGGCATAAGCAATGTTATTCAATACTGATTTTAATTGTTGTTTAAGGTTATGTTTCTTCATAAGACATAAATTTACACTGTAGCTCTTGAGTGTGGGCTAGAAGCGGCCATTTAAATACCCTTCTCCTCCTCCTGTATTAAAGAGCCGTCCTGCTGCCTCCAGGCCCTAACCTTTAAATCCCGGCCAGCCTCCCCTTTCCCTTTTTCTCCTTTTTTTGGGGGGGTTTTGGCGCTGAGAGGGAGGTGCCTCAGCCATGGCGCTGCCGGGGGCCGCGCTTGGCTCTCCCGCCAACACGCCCCGGGCCGGGCCCAACCATGGCGGCGGGGGGGACGGGGACGGAGCCGGGAGCGCCTTGAAGCCTCCCGTTCCTCCATCAACCACCGAGGAGCCCTCTTGGTTCTCGGTGAGGCTCGACGGCGGCCCGGCGGCCGCATTTTCCCCCTCTTCAGCCCTCCACACGCCCGTGTGTCCCCCCGGGGCGCCGCGGTGGAGGGGCCGGCGGGGAGGCGGGCTCGGCGCTGCGGCGGCGGGAGATGTGAAGCGGGGCCGGCTGTGCTCCCTGCCGCCTCACGCCATGGCTGCCCGGCAGCGGAGCCCTCACGGCGCCGAGACCGCCAGGTAGGAGCCATGGGGGAGCCCGGAGGTCCCCCTCGGCCATCTCCTTTCACCCCCTTCCTCCTCGCTTCCCTCCCTCGCTTCCCCCTCAGCGCGGCCGCCTCATGAGGGGGGCGCCGCCGCCGCCATGTTGCGAGCCGCTGGCCCCTCGGTGAGGGGACGCCGCGTCGTTGCGGGGAGTTGTGTTTTTTTTTATTATTATTTATTTTTAATAGAGATGGAAATAACGGCTTTGTCTTGTCCGCCGGCAGCCCGCAGTCTGCTCCTCGGTGGTGCCAGGGGAGGAAGCGCGGCGCGGATGGGAAGCGGAGGCGGCAGAGCCAGGACGGCGGCGCGGCGAGGGACGAGAGCTCCGGCAGGGCAGCCGACGGCAGGCTGGGCAGGTAGGTCCGGGGCTGCTCCCCTCGGGGAAAACCCTGCTGGAACACCGATAAGGGCAGCATCCAAATGCCTCCTGAGCACCGAGAGGTGTGGGGCACCTCTCCGGGATCACATCCCATGGTCTGAGTGTCCACACAGCAAGGCTGTTTTTCCTCACACATGCTATGATCCTCCCCTGACACAGCTCAGTGCACAGTAAATAGGAGAGAATAATCTACTGTGGTGTCTTGGAGTTGCTCCTTGAGAAAGAAGGCTCTTTAACCTTTTAACCTCATCAGTGTGTATAAATATTTGAGGGGAGAGCAGCAAGACGATAGAGCCATGCTCTTTTCAGTTGTGCCCAGCGACAGAGTGAGAGGCAACAGCCACAAACTGAAGCACAGGAGGTTCCAACTGAATACAAGGGGACGCTTCTTCCTTGTGAGGGTGACAGAGCGCTGGGACAGGCTGCCCAGAGAGCTTGTGAGGTCTCCTTCATCAGAGATACTCAAAGTCTGCCTGGGTGCCATCCTGCACAATGTGCTCTAGGTGATCCTGCTCAGCAAGGGGGTTGGAGTAGATGATCTTTAGAAGTCCCTTCCAGCCTCGACCATTCTGTGATTAATTCTGATGAGTTGCACTGTTTTTCTTTATTTTTTTATGCTTGTGCTTTATGCCTGTTTACTGCTGTTTATCATGATGTGCTAACAGCATGAGCCAACCCATCTGTCCTTGTGGGTACAGGCTGTGCTTTCTGTTATGGTAAAAAAAAAAAAAAAAAAGAAAAAAAAAAGTTGGCTAATGAAACATGAAAGTCTGTGAAGTGATCTGCTCTTATTTTTTTTCTGAAGTCTTACTTCTGAGGATGCTACATTGCCCCAAAAAGTTGTTTCTAAACAAATGTAGAGGGACCCACTTCTGAGGTCAGTCACTCTGTTCATAGTGCTGACATTTGCCTTCCTTGCCATTTGCCTTCCTTACCATTTCCCCAGCACAGGAAGTGACAATTTAGTGAATGTATCTTATTTTATAGCGCTGTTTACATCTGAGCTATAAATACCAGGGTACCTTTTGTTCCTCTCATCAGTGGATGGGAGTTGCAGCATATAGCCCTGTTGATTGAACCTAGGCTTCTAATCCAGAGTGAGATGGGTTGTACCTAAGAAGTACACGTCTTTGTTTGCTGATGATAAGCCTAGAAGAGACTGATCAATGGATCAAAGGCTGATATAAAAAATAAATTACTAAATTAATTTCAGGAAGCATGCTTGAATTGTTTACTTTGGGACAGTCAGCAACGCACCATTTTCTTCCACGGGGGAGCAGTAATCAAATGGGATCTGCTTTTTCAGTTAGAGATGAACTTAAGTAAATGCTAGAAATCAGTTTTGGATGAACAGATATTTGCAAGGTGACTTGTAACTTTTTTGAGTTGGCAGCTGGAGTTCATCTAAAAAGGACTTCCAGCATGAATTTAACAAAAACATTAAAGTAGTGTAAGCCCATTTCTGAGCTGGGAGCAGAAAGGGATTTGGAGCTGGTTTTAGTGCAGATGGGTCAAATTCCCTGACTTCAAGAGACTTCTCTGGGCAGAACTTTTGTAACTCTCCAGAGAATTTCCAGATCTAATGAGAAAGCTCTGGTCCATGGGATGCGGTTTTGATTTTGTACTTTAGGAAGATAAATCATCAGGACAGGAGGTGGTCTGGAAAACATATTTAATAATCTGAATGTAGGCAGCTGTCAGCTGGGAAAGGTTATAAGCTTACTCCCTTTTAACAGTCCAAATCTGCTCGTGATGTTAATGGGCTGCAATGAAGTTGTTAAATGCTGTTTGCAAGGTCAGAGCAAATCTCAGGTTACCAACTGAAAACTGAGTGTGTTTTTTAATGATCTGTACAATAAAATTACATGTTCTAACTTTTGTCTCTTATAGCTAACGAGTCTGCAATCATGAAAGTAAATATTTGATAAATTGTTTAGTGGAGTGAAAATACGGAAGTGAGTAAACGAGTGAAGACGATAATTCACATACCATATTCTGAAGGAAACCAACTTAAACTTACTGAAGTGTAGGCTAGGTAACTTGCTACAGTGGTTAGTTTCTACAGATACCTACCTAAACTTCTTAACAAAAACAAAACAAAAACAGACAACCTCGAAGTGGATCTATCAATTGTTTAGTTTTAAAATGCTGCCATTTGCACAGAAACATAGAAGATCTTCAGAATTGTCATTACTGTACATGAATATATCAAATAGCTACCGAGCTGTGAAGGGGGGAGATGGTAGGAGAGCAATGAAATACAATGAAGTAAATTCTTACTTTTTTTTTCTTCTTCAGCTTTACAACACCTGAAGGCCCTGGCCCCCTTTCCCGGTGTTCAGACTGGGCAGCTGCAGTGGAAGAAGATGAAATGAGAACCAACGTTAACAAAGAAATTGCAAGGTACCCATGGGTGTTTTAAGATGTGGAGAAAGGAGGGAAAATGGCAGTTTTCTTGTAGAATCTGTATTGACTTGTATTTTTAACTTAACTGTTGTAGTAAAACCAGACCAACCTTGGCCTTAGACTCAGAGGTAGCAAGTTCTGCTTTAGGCTAGCTGTGGCTTAGGTCCTGTAGCAGTGACATAGTACACTGGAGAGTCACTAAACCTCTCCTTTTTGGACAAAACTTCTCCTGTGTCTCCAGATTTAAATGATCTCCTTTGAACATCCTTTTGATATTTACTGTTTTTGTGTATTTTTACCATGGGAAGGTTTTTTAGACAGAAGAGTTGAGAAGTGAAAGTTCTTGGAGCTCTGCTTTGTTGTTTGGTTTTTTTTGTTTTGTTTTTAGGGAAAAACTGAAGCAACTGTTCCATAGTGGGAAGGTACTTAGGTTGATTTATTTAAGGCTACTGTTTAACTGAGAAGTAAAATTAACTGTGAGCTGGGACATGCAGCCTTATCTGTTCTCTTTGTGTATATTCTTACTACTGACTTGAACTCTTACAGATACAGAAGAAAACTACTGATAAATGAGTTTTCAAGAGAAAGAAGGTCCTCTTCTGGAAGGTAGGTTTCTAACTTAGCTGACAAACAATAGGTTTGAATTTTCAAATGTTCTGTGTTGCTTCGGAAAACTAAGTAGTTCATCCAAGGTCTCCCCTGATACTGAAATTCAGTAACATTCTCAGCATCCATTTGAATTTTTTTAATGTTTCTTTTTAATTTTTGGCATACAAATTTGTTCTAGGTGTATCACTTATTTTCTGGTACCCCCATTTTATATTACTTTTTTCTTAGTTCTGATTCAAAGGAGTCCACTGCACCAGTAGAACTTGAGACGGATGAAGTGGTTTTGATGAGAAGACAAAAACAGATAAACTATGGAAAAAATACAATTGCGTACGATAGATACATTAAAGAAGTTCCTAGGTAAGTTGCTTGAGTTTCTGGAAAACTAAATGTATAAATAGAGGTCATATCTGTTCTTTGAAAGCACGTGAACATACTAAACTTGATATCTGAGGTATCTACATATGAAACTAAGATATTTTTTTTTTACCAGATAAGCGAAATGAACAAATTAAATGTGTCTTGGATTTTTGTTTATTTTACAACTACTCTGTACATGAGGAAATGTACACATACATTTCCTTTCGAACTTCCTCATGCTGCAGAAATGAAAGTGTAAGTTCTTTTGCTGTGCTTGTCAGAGGAAATGAAACTGCTTTTTTTTGCAGCCAGTTTTCTCATTAGTAAACTGACAGACAAAATGGACTATGGTTTCTCTTATGGTTTGGATTATATGTTATATGCAGAAACTGCATAATTAAGTTTTCAGGTCTAACATTGACGTTTTTTTTCCCACACTTGATGAAAAATGGAAGAACTAAAATGTTCACATGTAGATGCCAGCCTTTCACTTGGGTATTGGAATTGTGCAGTAGTCTTTTTTGTTGGTGGTTTTTGTTTGTTAGTTTTTCCTCAGAAATCACTTAGAATTTACTGGGTTGTAATGAGCATGGGCAGCAGGCAATCTGCCTTAACTTTTACAGGTACCTGATATCTCTGTGTGAAAAGCATTAATAATTTTTTCATGTCTAATACAGATGCCATCGTATACCAGGAGTTCACCCCAGAACTCCAAATAAATTTAAGAAGTACAGCCGTAGGTCATGGGACCAACAAATAAAACTATGGAAAGTTGCACTGCATTCCTGGGATCCACCTACTGAAGAAGGATGTGATCTGCAAGAAATGTATGTATAGAATCTTAAAGAGAAATGTATATATTAAAAAAACACAACACCTTATGTTAAAAAAATAAAGCAGCGTAGCTATTTGGGAGACAAGTCAGTGATTACTGAATGTTTTCCTTAGTTAGTTGTCCACAGTTAGTGTTCTTGAGAGCTACTCAGTTCCTTCTCAGAGTATGTAACAGCTTTCTGGACCTAATTGGTGAGACTGGACTTGTAAGGGCATATCTATATACCCCTCATTTCTTTTAATGTATTTCCACTGGATGAGATCAGAGTTCATGCTGCAGTGCTTTATAGAGGGAAGTATCACACCAGCAAGGCAGAATGTTCTTTCAGGGCAGTGTAAATTGATTAATCTGTGGTAGAAGCAGTGCTGGAGAATTCTGACAGATTTCATGAATACTTAGCTCAGAACAGAATGATGCAAATAGTTATTTTTCTCTACAGAAAGCAATAAAACTGGTCAGGGAATATCCAAAATAAAACTGTGGTATTACAGAATGAAGGGATGCAGACGTAACTAATTCCTCAGGAAACAGATTTGTGGTGACAGACCACTTGATCATCTCCCTTGGCACCCCCCCCCAA
Source organism: Anas platyrhynchos (assembly GCF_047663525.1). Lineage (NCBI taxonomy): Eukaryota > Metazoa > Chordata > Aves > Anseriformes > Anatidae > Anas > Anas platyrhynchos. The sequence goes on from NC_092590.1 coordinate 72,158,742, forward strand.
ACAATGGTGATGATCTTAAAATCAATATGGAGCAGTGGATCTAAAAAAGCAAGGGCTCACTTTAGCTTTCTTTTACTTGTAATCAACAAGAAGGGAGTTAAGTGGTATTTCATCCTGAAACCTGCAGTATCTGTTGGTGTTGAAATGAATGTTAGTCTGTCTTCAGATTCTAGCGTCCAGTTCTGTGTATTGTGGCTCTTAAATCTTGTGTGGAAAACAAAATGAAAACCTTGCCCAAGGAAATAAAAATTCTTTGCTCTTTCCGTAACTGTTGTTCTCTATATTGAGGCATTGCTTGAGCGTTGGGTTGTTTTAGTTGCAGTACTCGATCTCAAGGCTTTAACATAGTCTTCAGTCATTTTGGCTGTGTAAGTTAACCTGCTGTTCTGTTTTGTCTCAGCAGTTCTGTCACCTCTGTATAACCTCTGCAAGTCTCGTTGCTCTTGTTCTGACATTGCTTTCCGGTCTGCGCCCATGAACTACAATAAACCTCCTGTTAAAAAATGTAATTGGTTCTAAGGTGTATGCTTTTTAATTATTTTACAGTAGTCCTGTTGACCTTGGTGAGATGGAGACAGAATCCGTAGGAAGCCATTCTACAGAGTCTCAAACGAGCTGTCAAGATAATGATGTAAGAATGCCTGTCATTTGCATAAATATTTGTTTAGTAATTGGTCCATTAATTAGAATTGTGGCCAGAGTATCCTGAATACACAAGAAGCTCCACAGTCAGCTGTGTTTAGGGGCTGAGCAATTACTAAATTCAGACACATTCACAGTTGTAATCAATGTCTGTCTGTAGCCTGAATTTAGAGAATTGTAACTTAAATGTCATCTGAGATGATCACTTAACTAATTTTTTGTAGCTTGCAGAAGAGGATACACCTGTTCAAAACATATCACTGGTGAACTGTGATGTAGAGAGGAAATGCTACTTTACCTTGCAATATCTGATTTTAAAACAGGAAACAATTGGTGTAGTTTTCTGGGCATGAGTGGACATTTTGAAGGCTTTTTTTGTACCTAGAAAATACGTAGCACAGCTGAGCAGTGCCCTTTTCTAAAGATTTACTAGTGCTTTTCTTGCTGTTAATACATCTTTCGTGATGATTATTGATGCTGTATAACGTTTCGGTATATGCATACACTGATCCTTAAGATGTACATAAGAAACCTTAGAAAGTAGTTGAATGGCCTTCACTTAAATCTCTTCAGACTAGTCTAAGGTTTTTATATAGCCTTTTTAAAAAAAGTGTTTTTAAGTCTCTGTTACAGAGTTGTTTAAATGAACTGAAGAAGTTAAATGAATTATTGCATAAGCAAACCTGTATTTAACTTCTTATTTTTAACATTTTTTGTATTCCAGGATACCTGTTCTGGCACTCCCACCAAAGTTAGACACATTGACTATCAAGCAGAAGGTGAATTTGACTTGGAAGCATGTTTGAGTGAGCCACTTAAAGATTTCAATACTGTGAGTTAAACAGTCTTATGCAAATTGGTTTAGGGGAAATTTCTTTTAATTTTGAGAGGTTAGCTTGATTCATAAACTGGGTGTTTTCTACCTGATAATAGTAAGAAAGTTTAAGCAAAGTTAAAGACTGTTCTCTAAGTCAAGGTTGGTCTACATACTCTCTGGACCAAACTTATGTAAAAATAGAATTAAATTGTGTGACTTCTTTTTAACTTATGTCAGATTTTTTTTATAAAACCTTTCAATAGAAAAAAATAGCCCAAGGCAGTGCTATTCTCAAGTGATTATAAACAGTTCAGCAAGACCTTACAATTTATTTTGTTTGCACCATTGCATCCCTTATTTCAGTTGTCCACCTGCAGATCAAGAGCAAAATACGGAAATGTTTTTCAGCGTCTGTATGTCATTTTGCTTTTCCATCTGTCTCTACAAAGATCCGTCTGGAAGTAATGCAGGCGGTAGCTGAAGCATACTGCTGATTAGTACTAGCACACTTGTCTGTTGCAGTCACTAAAGTTTAAACTGCCTTACCTTTTAAAAATGAAAAAAAAAAAGATAATTTTTATTTGCAAAAATGTTTCTGAAACAATTGGAGAAGAATTACTCAAGAAATTAGTTGATATTGTAAAGACTAGGTAGCAGTAATATTGTTTTAAGAAGCAGTAGCATGAATTTGAGAATTGTAAATATTAATGAGTTGTTTGTTAATACAGTCAAAACAAAATGTTTAGGGAAAATAATTGATGCTTTTTAATTTGCCAATTTTAAATGTAAAACTTGTAAATGATAACACTGTACAGACTTTCTGCTGAAAGCAGTTAATGTTTCTATTGCTTTTGTATGGGACGTTGCTGGAAAATAAATGGATGTGCATTTCTTTATGACTCTTCAACTTCATTTCCTACTGTGGATAACAACTTCATTTGTTAATAACTTCATAACAACTAATCAACTTCATTTATTCTGTGGATAACAAAATGCAGAGAAAATACTGAAAGCCATACATCTGAGACTGATATTAATAATAAGCTAGAGTATTATATGGGTTTTAGCAATGTCCTCTGACTTTGAGAAAGACCTAGAATCTGTTTGTATGCAGGCCACTGTGGTGAATTTCAGACTGGTTTGTAATGGGTGAGCCTTTTGCAGTCTCCTTCAAAGCAGTTTAGTTTAGTAGGTATCTATGAGCTGGTTACTAGGCTGTGTTCTCTGGAACTTCTTCTGGAAAAACTAGGTGGACAGTTAAAGCTCTGTTAACAAGATCTCACCTTATTTGATCTCTAACATGGAATTTCTGGGTGTTGGTGTTCTGTACATGCTAGCTAAATGGCCTTTAAACTAGAGTTCAGTAACAGTTCTGAATGTCAAGGTATGATTCTAACTTGGGTGGTAGGGCTGACAGGCAAGTCCACATGAAGCTCCTTGGGAACACCATTTCAAATCACGACTATCTGCTGTTGGGTATTCTGTGTTGTTTTTTTTTTTTTAATGGTTAGTGCATCTGATTTCCATCAACCACTTAATGTAGTTCTGCCATTGTGCCACTTACTGTTGGCAACTGGTGGTACTAAATGTTTTCGTGAGTTTTTTTGTTTGCTTCACTTTTAAATGTTTTGAAGATTTGTAATGAGTCACATGCAGTCAGGAACAAAGCTACTCGTATCGTAAATAAGAAACCGATAGTACACACTTCAGCATTGGTCAAGAATAAAGTATTAATGTTAAATGAGGTGGTGTCTTTACCCAATGTGAACTAGTACAGCAGGATTTCTCTAGAGAACTACATACGTGTATTGCAGAGCTGCAAATTAATACTTCGTTTCATCTTGATTCTGTATTCATAAACCTGAAGTGCTTGATTCTGCAAACCGTAGGGTGGTAGTTGCCACTGAGCTGTTGTCTCAATTTCCATGTGTTCAGGACATACCAGGTGCTTCTTCTGCTTTTACACTTGCTGTAGCAAGTAGAAATAGTCAAGCTGTCTACTTTGCTGTTGTTTTACTGAAAGGTGTATGTGAGGAATTAGATGATCGGTGAATTGGCTTTTCTCCATGTTATTCATAATGCCATGCTCTATCTAAACTTCCCACAAAGAGCATGGCAAAACTTGTCAAGGTGTTGTGGTTTAACCTGGCCCAGCCTGGGCCAGCTGCCCTGGCTGTATCCCCTCCCAGCCCCTGATGTGCCCTGTTGAGGCAGCACAAGAAGCTGAAAAGTCTTTGACTCAGTGTAAGCAAGCACTGCTCTGCAACAACTAGAACAGTGGTGTGTTATCAGCATTATTCTCATCCTAAATCCAAATCACAGCACCATAGCAGCTACTAGGAAAAAATAACTATCCCAGCTGAAACGAGGACACAAAGTTATACCAATGCTGTTCAGGTCGTTTTGAATAATTAAGCCCAGAGATGCTAGCAGATATATGCAACCTGGTCTCCTGGGTAAAATGGGTCACACAATATCACCTTAATCCTGTAGTAAGTAATTTTAAGCCTCTTGTGGAGAATCAGGATAAGGCAGTATTGGAGTCAAGAGAAGTAACTCGACTTTTTAAAGGGGGACGTTAGATTTAACACCTGATTTAACATTCATAGGCAGCTAAGCATCACACAGCTGCTCACTCACTCCCCCCAGTGGAATGAGGGAGAGAATCAGAAATGTAAAAGAGAAAACTCGTGGGCTGAGTTTTTACAGCCTTTTAAAAAGGCTGTTTAATAAGTAAAGCAAAAGGTGCATGCTGAAAGATTCAGGCCTGGGGGAAAGAGGGCAAAACTTCACGAAGAAATGTAGTGGAACCGTAGGGTAAGAAGATATTAGGCAAAGAGTGGAGACTGCTTTTCTGTTATAACAAAACGTATAACAAATATTTCTCAAGCATCTTGGGACACTAAAGTTCCTACAGAGTAACTTCTCAGGGGTTTATCTGTAAGCTTAGATAATTTATTTCTCCTGGCCTGCTTAAAAACAACCCTTATGTGCAGGTCTGGGGTGTTCAGCATGCATTCTTACCCAAGCACTGATACCTGTTGGTAAACCATTTCAGCTTAGAAATCTTTCTAGCTGTACTATGATCAGTGTCTGCTTGTGAAACAGGCTCAGATTCTGAGTTTGTTCTGAAGCAATTGGGCATCCATGGCATTGTTTTTAACCCTATGAGTTATTCCCCTTCACTTCAGCTATTTAGAGAACTTAGTGTTTATGGATTGCATCTAGGTAGGGGTTTAAAGAGAGCACCTGTGTTTTCTGGGATGGGATGTTTTTTCAAAAATGAGAAACAGGATTATTATTATTATTATTATTATTATTATTATTATTATTATTTTATTATTTATTTTCTTCATTGAGTGCAAAATTGAATAAATCTTAGAATGATATGGGTTGGAAGGGACCTTAAAGCCCATCTAATTCCACCCCCTGCCATGGGCAGGGACACCTCCCACCAGCCCAGGCTGCCCAAAGCCCCATCCAGCCTGGCCTTGGGCACCTCCAGGGATGGGGCACCCACAGCTCCTCTGGGCAGCCTGTTCAGTGCCTCACCACCCTCAGAGTAAATAATTTCTTCCTAGTATCTAATCTAAACCTACCCTATCTTAGTTTAAAGCCACTACCCCTTGTCCAGTCACTGCACCCCCTGACAGAGTCCCTCCCCAGTTTTCCTGCAGCCCCCTTTAGGCACTGGCAGGCTGCTGTAAGGTCTCCCTGGAGCCTTCTCTTCTCCAGGCTGAACAACCCCAGCTCCCTCAGCCTGTCTTCCCAGGAGAGGTGCTCCAGCCCCTTGATCATCTTCATGGCCTCCTCTGGACTCATTCAAATAGATCCACATCTTTGTCCTGGGCGCCCTAGAGCTGGGTGCAGGGCTCCAGGTGGGGTCTCACCAGAGCAGAGCAGAAGGGGACAATCCCCTCTCTTCCCTGCTGCCCATGCTGCTGTTGGTGCAGCCCAGGACACAGCTGGCTTTCTGGGCTGCAGGTGCTCATTGCTGGCTCACCTTGAGCTTCTCATCAACCAGCACCCCCAGGGCCTTCTCAGGGCTGCTCTCAATGAAGTCCTCTGGTGGTTAAATGTGGGATAACATCATTTGTATAGGTTAATGTCTAGTTAATAGAATATTATGGAAGAATAACTTTTTTTTTTTCAATTGTGCATGATTGCATACGGTGGAGTTTGCTTCATATGGAGAACTGGTGAGTCAAACAGTGGAATTAATAGGTTAAAGCCCTTTCAAAATGCGCAGGTTGTTATGTGGGCAGCAGAACCTGTCAGCCTTGCTTTTTATAGATTTGAGCCTTCTGTTTTATGTTTCTTTTACTCCCATCAGAGCAAGAGCCTTGTGTCCTCTTTCAGCATCCCTCAAACCATGCCTAGCTAACTGACAGTAGTCTTGGCTCTGGCTAATTCTAAACTCCACCTTTTTTGACTTTGGTAACGTGCTGAGCACATCGGAGCTAAGCTGTGCCAACTCTTCCTTCACTTGTGCATTAACTGGGCCTTCCTTCATTACTTAGCCAGTGTCACATAAAGCTTACAGGAAGGTATGTACCCTTTTGTTAAATACAGAGGAAAATGGAAAGCTAGTTTAAAAATTAGAAAGGGTGGGACAGATGTTCTGAAAAAGACTTGACAATGCAATGATTTAAGCCTCTTTAAGGAAGCCAAGCTAAAGCCAGCTTTGTTCCATGAATCCATTTTTAAGTCAAAAATACCCATTCAAACAACATTTTGTTCATGCGTGTATTTACTAAAGTTATTTTCAGGATTATCTGCTTTGTTGTGTTGCTAATGCACAGAAGATCCCTGGTACAAAGGCAAGGTTTTTGTAATTACATTTGAATGTGGATCCGTGGGGAAGTCTACTGGGGGCTTTTTTTTTAATCAAAACTGGATTGGTAAAAGAGCTCTTTTGAAAGAAATTTGAACTTAGTGGAAGTTCTCATTCTCTGGTTTCCTTCTATATGGTGTCTCAAAACGTGAGAAGATTGGTTAATAACTATTTGGGAATTCCTTCCTGAGAGCTTCATGACAAATAGGGATAATTTTGGTGAAATACTGCATGACTGGCAAAGAGACTGAAGTTACTTTGGGAAGGGTCAAAATCTGTTTTAGTTTTAAAGAACCCAGTGTAGTTAGGAAGTGGGATACGTAAGAAATCAGGAGAGAAGGCAGTATTGCAGGGCAGAATTTATTCAATACATTTGGTATTTAATTTTGCAGCATCCACCACCTAAATACAAGATGTGCAAGGAATTGAGGTCCAGCATCTGTCACTTCACTGGATTTTTGGATTCCCAATGCTAGTTTCTTCTCGGAGTTTGCCACTTACCTCCCTTGGATAGTGTTGAAACACAATAGGAAACGAATTTATCCCCAAGATGCTGATTCATACACTTGAGAAATAAGTTTTAAGTGGAACCCTGGAACTTCCTTCATGGGTTAAACCGGGGTTCAGCTGTCTGCGCTGGGAGCTTGCTTTCTATTCAAGTTCCCATTGAGAGAGTTCCTGGGAGGTATTGAAAAGGCCCTAATTATTAGTAAAAACAATGTTCCCTTTTGTGTCCCGTTAGAAAGGGGCTATTCCATTTCTTCTGAAAAATGCTTTGTTTTCAGAAATATGAGTGCAATATAGAGATGAAGATTTGTGTCTGTTCTTTCAAGCAGCTTTCATGTGCTGGAATCAAAGTAACTTTGCAATACTGCAGAGGGCAGTAAAAGTGCATGTTTAATTACATGCACACAAAAGAAATCTCCGAGTTGCTTTACATTTGTTGTAAATGCTAGGAATCTAATTATACTTACTGATTCTGACCTTAGGAGCAACCCATAGTTCCAATAAAATCCCTTCAAGTCTGTCATCTTTCACTGTTCTTTCCATTTCCAGTTTCACTTGATCTTAAGCCCATTATTACAGGGAATGGAGGATAATAGAAACTTAACAGCAGACAGGGAGAAAAAAAATGGACATGGGGAGGGGAGAAAGTCCTCCTGACAGATAGCACTAGCCTGCTTGCATTTAAAATCCCTAGTGCTATACAGTGGAAGTATCTAAAAATGCTTATTTAATTTGCTTTATAAAGACATTTTTTTCATATGCAAAGAATAAAGGAAACTTTTTTTTTTCCCCTCAGGGTTTTAAATTTCCCAAAGAAGACTCCTTTTAGGATTTTGTCCACGGTTAATTGTTTTCAGAACCTTTCCGAGCATAGAATTCATTTTCTTTGACATAATCGTTTAGACTGTGTTAGTCTCATATCTACCAGATCATTAGTGCTCTAAAAGCATTGCTGTATGAATTAAAAATTATACGCTGTAGTTGCAGAGTTGGCTGTAAAATCAAAGTAGGAAATTAGCAGCAACTGAAAAGACTACGTTGGTAAGGTTACCACGTACAATGCATAGAGGAAAGAAGTTAAAAAAGTGTCAGTACAATCTAGAGACTGCTCAAAGCCTGAATTGTTGAGCATTGTATGCAAGCTGGTGGCAAAGCCAGTGCTGGTAAATGTATAAGGAATAAAATGATGTTCTGGTGGTCCCCTGTCCCTGAGCAGAGGCAGTATTCCTTATCTGCAATGAAAAAGAAGGAGGAAGAACTTCAAGCTAGCCAGGCTGCTCTGGAAGCAAATTCAGGCTTCAGTATGCAACTAGAATTTCTGGGACAATATGCTCCAAAGAAAAGACCAGCAAGGAAATACACACTGCTGATTAACAGGCAATGCCCTGGCAACAGTTAATGCATTTGATACCAACTCTATTAAACTGTCAAATTTACCAGAAAATTTATTAATTTTCTTTCTCTGGCGTTTGACCATAAAACTCTTCATTTTCTCTTTTTAGAGAGCACTGATAGGACAAGCCAACAATCTTTATGTTAGACCAAGTATGGCACAAAGTGCAAAGTATGGATGTGAGGCTTTACCTGACTTATAATCTATTTTTTGTGGCATTATTCAGAATATGACTTTCTCAGATTTTCATCCCAATAGTAAATAGATATTGTATTGGGATGAATTTATACATATATATATTTATATATATAATAAATATGTACATGTGCATACATATATTATTATATATATATGTATGTATATATATGCACATCTACTGAAATGTTAACGTAAGTCCTTCCAATATTAATGGATTATTTTTCTGAATAATAATCATGCCATAGATTAAGCAAGGCCTGTGGCAATTTTTATTATTGGGAACTAGAGATAGAATGGCTGAATGGAACTACAGGTTTTGCAAATCTTAATCTGGGGTGGAAAACAGCTTTATTCAAATAGGCGGTGAGCACTTCAGCTAGGTCTTTAGCAAGTGTCTAGAACTGGGTAGGGATGGGCTTCTTGTGAAAGATTTCTGTATGTTGAACTTTTGTTTTTAAACAAAAAAAAAAAATGGGGAAAGCAAAGACATCACCCTGGAAAATTCAGATTCAGATCCTTGCTTCTCCACAACTGCCTGATGTGGAGGAGGCAGAGGAAGGACTGTTGCATCCCTGCAGACTCTTAATTATTCTCCAGCTAGGGCCCCAGCTCTCCTCGTGGTCAGAAAATACTCCCAAAGAACCTTCATATACAAATATCAGCAAAGACATTCCTTCCAAAAATTCCCAAACAAGTATAACGTGAACTTTTAAGCGTAGATACAGGTAGCACAGAGTAAGGCATGCCGTGTCTCCCAGCACCAGTCTGTGACACTAAAATCCTAAGTAGAATTTAAGCCCTTCGTTGGAACTCAGCATAAAGATTTTTTTCACATTAGTACAGAACTTTAAAATCTGTTGTCCAAAAAGATAATTCAACTCCACGTGGATTCCTTAGAACACAGAGACCTGAAAATGTGACTTCTTCCATTGAAGGATGCAGTTTTCTTGCTTTCGTTGCCTCTCTTGGTTTGGTTTTGATGCATTCATAAGGAAAAACAAATGAATTTGGTAAAGATGTGTTTTACAAATTAAGATGGGTATAGATGGGGAGAAACACATTCTTGCTGGTAGAGTGAGCGTGTCAGACTCATAACAGCAAAGCAGCCCCTCTGAACTTGGGCTGTTGTAAATCAACTAATAGTAAGTTAAAGCCCAGAGCAGTGTTTTGCTTTCAGGCTCTTCTTGCTGAGAGTTCTGCTTTTCACAGGGATGCAGATGAAAAAGGGATGATCCCTTTAAGAGCTTGATAGGTTAAGTCAGGAAATTCATATCTCGCACACCAGGCAAAAATATGCCAGCAACTGCTGGGAAAATGACAACTGCAGTGTCTGATCGCTTGTCAAATCAATGAGGCTTTTCTCTCCTTTTGGTGAGAATTTATTTGCAGGGGTTGGTGAGCTGAGAAAATAAGATTCCTGACCTAATGGTCACCCCCATTGGTATCTCATTGTGGAAAATACTCTCTGCTGCAGTCCATTCAAGTGATTGGCAATGACAGCTTGGATGGATATTGTCAGTTGACAGGGCTTTGCACTCTTTCTGTTTTAAAAATGATGCGAAAGATCCCTTCCCCAGCGTGCAGTGCCACAAGTCGAGTTTATGAATGAATGGATGAATGCATGCTTCTCCCCTGTCATCTGCGACAAAAAAAAAAAATAAAAAATATTCCGATCCCATCCCCGAAATGATATGCTAAGTAAATTCACACACTTGCGTTTAACGCTCAAGTGGTGCCTGAAGGCAAGCTGAGCAAGTCCTCCCGAACGCCACGGCTGTATTTTTCTGTAGTCATTAGGAATTTCATGGAAAATGTAAAACTGCCCAGTTGATATGGAAAAGCTCCATGAAAAATGTGAAATTCCAGCGTTTCCAGCAAGGTTTTGCTGACAGCTCATGCATGGCGAATAGCCTGAAAGACATGCATGCAATTAAGGGACCCATCTAGCAGGGCTGCAGAGAACAAGGCAGGCGGGGGGGATGTGGCCTTTGCTAGGGCCAGCTGGTGTCTGCTCCTGGGCTCTCCGAGGGCACCAGACCATTGAGAGAAGTGGGGCGAAAGGGGGAAAAAAAAAAAAAAGAGAAAACACAAGCTTCAGAGAAAATGAACCAAGTCTATCGGAGAAAATCCCGAAGCTCCTAGGTAACACTTTCCCTCCCCACGCCTCCCCCTTTCTGGAGGCTGTCAGATGCAGCTTGGAGCCTGACAGAAGTGGCTGGGTTTTGCAGCCCCGGTGGTAATGATGCAAATATCAAGGGCGCAGAGATAGCGGGGAACTTAGCCAGGGAGCCAGGTGCTAGGTTATGAAGATGAGAATGGTTTGGAAGGGAGGGTATTTAAACATCACTCTGTAATCATGTCAGGCGTGTAAACCAGCGCTTGCTGGAGATGCTAGGGGTTGAGGAGAGACTTTTGCTCTATATCTGGGTTTCTTTGTGACATTTCTGAATGGTTTAGCCCTTTATTGAATATGTTATTGAACAGGGAGGCTAAAACCAAAAAGAGAACTGCAAAACTTCTCCTGTCCCACTCCATCTCCCTGTTCCCATTGCCATACAGCAGCGTAACGCTGCAGGTAGCGGGTTTCTTGTTGTGCCACGTGCTCCTTTATCTGCGAACCTGCAGCCTGCTGACACCAGCCTGGCCCCGTAGCACTCTTGTTTTGTGCCCTTACTGATTGAACCTGTATTAGCAGGAGCAGGTTGAACACTTCAAGCTAGGGACTGCAGGTTGGCAGAACAAGAACAAAGCGCTGAAGGAAAGGGAACTGCCCTACAGCACGTTTGTCCTTAAAACATCCCTGAAAGCTGTGTGCTGCCATTATTCCTCCTGAGACGGGGCAGGCAGGGAGGTGTGGTGCCGGCATGCTGAAGCTACCAGGGGTCTCCTCTCTTGGACAAGTTGTTCAGCACAGTACCACACCAAATCACCTGGATATGAAGCGATTTGGTCCCATAGGTAGCTCTACATCCCCAATTTCTGATGTCGCCTTTAGCTGTGGTGTCTGCCCTGCACTCTGCACTGTGGAGGCTGAGATTCAGTGGTGCGCCCGTCATGCACAACGTAAGGGAATGCACGGGCACCTAAAAGAATTGGGAAAGGACAATACCCTGACTTATTTTCCTCATTTAGGGGCCTTTGTGCAGTTTTATCCCAAAGCAGGTAGGGCTCATTCTTAACTTTTTTGCTTGCAGTGTTTAGGAAATACCTCCTGTGTGCAATGTTTGGGAGAGAAGGTGGGAAGATGAGGGCACAAGAAAGGGTGAAAATGCAGCATCTGTTGATGTCGTGTATGAACGCAGAGCAGAGGTCCACCGTGCAGAGGGGAGAGAGGACTTCAGGAGAGGCTGGCTGTGGAAACACGAGTCCTACGCTGCTTCTGAAGCATATTTAATAAAGGTCAGTAAAACCACACAGCCTCTGCAATATCACAGCAAAAGGCTCGGATAGTTGCCCTCTCACAGCTGCAGCATCAAAGGAGGTACATTTAAATGTTTTGTTTGGACCCTTCCCCCTTCCCCCTCCCTCCCCAAATCTGCGAGCACTCACTCCCACGCACAGGGAATATATAAACCCCTCGGCAAGAGCGTGAGGGTCCTGTCGCGTGAGCTTTGCCATTGCAAAGAGAGGAGGTAAGAAGCTTTCGCTGTACTCCAGGTCACTTTCATCTCCATCCGAACAAAACTGTTTACTCATTGACTTAACCGACTTTTTCCAGAAAGGCTCGGGCATCCTGTATGCGGTGCTTTGTTTGCCGAGCTCTGTTTGCTTTACAAGCAGCACAGGGAAAATGGAAGCCAAGGGGACCCCTTGTAAGACCCCGCTGGCTAAGACTGCAGTTCGGCATTTATCCCCGTCCTCATTTTTTCAGTCATTTACTTCCACCCCTTCTGTATTTTAGCTCTGCTGCTGTTTGTGTTCTTTTAACGAGGGGATCTTGTGTGACCTGAGCATGACAACCAGCGACGTGAGAGGGCAGGGTCCAGAGGAGCAGAGCACTTTGTAACACTAGGACATAAATTACAAGCCATACCAGGTATTGCTAGTAAAAAATAATAATTGTACAGGGTACGTGACAGCTATTTAAGGACAAGATGCTGGCTGCTGGAGAGGTCCTTGGGGAAGAAAGCAAATCCAGACTTACAGCCCCTTCTCCTTTGACAGCAGTTTCTCAATTAATGCATTTGCCTTATGTTGTGGCTAGTTTGCAAGTGATATAATGTGGCAAGTTTGCTAGGTTTGTATATTGCCTAGCGGGGCATAGGGTGCCTGTATTAGTGTCACGTTCCTCACATTTCGGGAGGTGATCTTTTTTTTTTTATCACTGTGGGTATGTAGGGCTCTGGTTCACTGTAGAATTGGCAGAAATTCTAGGTATTGTCCAGGACTTGAGCGTTTTCACATATAAAAGCCTTTACTTAGAGCAAGGTGGTGGTTTATATGAGTCAGCTGGGCCATTATCAGGGTTTGGCTGGGGATTAGTGCTTTTATCAGCTGAATGTTTCATATTGATAAACAACTCGGTGCTAGTCTGTAGTGTTCTCATTTTGCCCGTGGAAGACAAGCAGGCTTCAAAGGGCAAACTTCATTATTCCTAAAGAAAAATACATCTCCATAGTTCAATACTATTAATATTGCTTAAATATGTGGGGAAAAGGCAGAATGTTACCAACCAGGGCCAACTAGTGAGAACAGACGTGCTTCCCTTCATCGTTTACACATGCCTGACTGGAATAGCTCCACACAAGGCTAGTCTGGAGTAAAGGTTCTTTCATTCTGTAGACAAAAATAATTGTTCTCAGATAAAGTCTCTTATACCCTGGGACAGAGCCTAGATTCTTCTACAAAAAAAGGCGGTTTTGCTGTTGCAAATAGCAACGGCCCCAAATAGATCCGTCGAGAACCAGTTGCACCAGCCAAGCCCTCTTGCCTTGATTAGTGGGCAGAATGTGGGTGAAACGATAAGGAGCGCATGGCAAACTGCAAGTAAAAACGATGCTTTGTTCTCTCATTCAGATTCTGTAATTCACTTTGCTTTCTGCATATGCGCTGCCGTCTTTTCAGGGGAAAAAAATATTCTCCTCCCCTTAAAATGCTGGTGGTCACTCGACCATGGTGAATGTACTTGAATCTTGAGATTTATGATCCCAATCCTGTTATCTGCAGTGTCAGGATGATTATCCCAGCAGCCCTACGGGATCAACCTAAAAATTGTTGGGCAAGAAAATTATTTGTCAGGAATTACGGCAAGAAGATGATTTGTTCTGAATGTGAAACAGACGTAGTTATTTGCAGCTGCTCTGGCTGTCCCCCCCTCTTTCCCATGCTGTCCAAACGAGATGAGATACAGGTTCTTGCTTCTTCTGTCAGCATTTGTAGCCTGTTTATATTCTCACTTGTTTTCTTTATTTCACATCTGTGAATGTGCAATAACTGCGCCACATGTTAAATATGATTTAAATCCATTTTATCTTCTGTGTCCAAGAGTTTGCTCTCTTGTATTCGGGTGGCTGTATTTAACGGAGCAAACATAAAATACCGAGAGGTCCGTTGTGTGTAGAAATCTGAAGAAAAGTGTCTCTTCACCTTCAAAGGCTAACTATAGCCTGAGCTCTAATCTCTTTAACAAAACAAAAGACAAGCCCATTAACAACGATGCTACCAGTTTCAGTATAATTTCTTAAACCTCCTGTCAACTTTCTGCAACACTTGAAAGCAAATAGAAACTGGCCCTCAGTGCAGTGAAGTATGAAAACCATGACGTTTCTCTGGCAGTAGAAGGATGACTTTTATACTTTTAAAAATAAATTAATTAAAAGATTTCTTCTCTAAGCACCCTCAGCTCTGTCTAGACATCATACTTAGAAAACAATTTCAGTACTTGCATTAACTTGAACAGGTAGCTAGTTCAGTGGACTCTGGTGGTTGAAAGATACTCCTGTATAAATGCTTTATAGATAATTTGTTTGATAGAAGGTCTCTTGCAGTAAATGTAATTCTCTCACTGACTTTAGATGGTTGCCAGATTTGGTGTTTGGGAAGGCCACGAGGCATAATTTGTGATCAGTAAGTATCTCAAATTGTATTATATAAGGTTTTCTGCCTTGTCTGATTTCTCATTTCTCATCTATAGCCAGGTGTTAATTGGGCTGGGCTTCTTCTGTGGAGTTGCTACCCATGCTTTTGGAACACAGAGCCTTCACCAGGCTCCCAGCTGGTCCGTCTGGGTGGCCAGATGTGAATTCTTGCATCTACAATTGTATTTTCATTGTCCTTAGCACCTTCCACAAACAGCTAGGAGCAAGATTAGGGTGTCTGTGAGGCATCTCACAGCAATTTTTGGAAAGCTCTAAGATCTATGGGAACTCGTTCCCTCATCCTTTGCAGTTGTATTGGCAAAGAAATATCATCTTCTTTTCACATTTCAGGACCACTTAGGGCTGTGTTGTGCTGAAGGTTAGAGCAACTTGACAGTTGTTGACATAGGGCACAACCCAACAGAATTTAAACTCTGTTAGCTGCTCATGCATTCTTGCACTTTATTGAAACTTGTATCTGTCTCTAATTTATAATGGTATTTGTTCTGTGGAGTGGCAGGGAAAAAGTGAGTCAAATTCAACAGCTGAAACAAGTTCTAGTTAATACCAGGCATCACATAAGACTGGAAAAGACCTCAAGACAATGCCCTTACCCAAAGTAGGCTCAGCTTCACCCATCACATTCCTGCACGCGTTGCCAGACCTCTTTCTATCTCCAGATGCATCACTGGGACTTTGAAACCTCCCTAGGGAATCATTTCCAGTGAGTCCATATTTTCACTATTACAAAACTCTTCCTAAATGTGCTTTACCTTCTTGCAGTAGTTCAAAGAAATTACTTCTAATCTGGTCCACTGTTGGCATGGAACAGAGGTTATCCATCGGAAACACCTTATCATTGTAAGAACCTTATCATTTAGGAGTCATACTAAGACCACTAAGATCTGACAGATTCACCAAACAGGTGACCTTGTGTATAAGTATTCAACCTATTTATTCACCCATTTCTGGTTCTTTGCCCCTTGGAATCTCTGTTCTTTTCATGCCACAGCAATGATTTAGGTTCTTACAAGAGTATTAAGGTTTGCAATGCTGCTGTGATTTAATGGCCATTTGTGATGCACCAGCTCCTCCCCGGTGCAACTCATCTTCAGGGTAAAGGAGCTAACACCACAGGTGGGGAATGTGTGGAAAATTAGAGTGATTAGCATCTTTGGGAGCATGTGAAGAGATAAATCTCAACTGAGGTTATTGTTGGGTTTAAAAAAAAACACAACAGAAGTGTCTCAGAAGAGTAACAGAAGAGTTACAAAGGAGCACTCATGAAGGCAGCTCTCTCCTGGCATTTGTTCTCCTGAGGTAAAGGGGATCAAAGGGGACAAGTTACTGTTCTGTGCCTCCTAACTTCAAAATATTTGCTCAGCATTATGGTTCTTTTACACCTGACAAAATGGTGGCAAGGAAAGAACCAGAAAAAGTAGAAGTAGTATTTGGATAAAAAAGACACTTTCTTTTAAAGAAAAATAAAGAAAAATAATTTTGATGGAGTTCAAAATTCAATTTCCCTGCCATTGCATCCCATAAAAGGAAGAATTCACATGACAGTTTCTAATGTTGGTCATTATATCAGTGTGTATTAACATTTACCATCCCCTTATTGTACTGAAATGTTGATAGATTTATTTTGTAAATAATATGCATCAGATTTTAAAGCAGCACATATAATTGATGTAGCTCATTAAAGTTTATGAAACATGAGATTCCTTTACTGCAATGAAGCTTGTTGGACTGACAAACCTCCTGCACTGAGATCCTAAGCCAAGGGCCAGGCTGATTTCTGTTATTCTCAATGAGTAAACGAAATTCCACAAGTATTTGGAAATTTAATTCAGATCAAAGTCTGTTTTTTTCTGGTGGGCTTTAGGATAGGACAGCTTACCCTATCCTTACCCTATCAAGACAGTATTAAATGGTACTCAAACCAACAATGTGTCAGGACAAATTGCATCTGGCCTATGCTCCTCCAGCTTGTGTGAGAAGTTTTGAAGCCTTAAAAAAGTTGTTTTGCTTGAAGATTGGTACTGCTTTGTTAATGAACAGATTTTGAGGCTCTTCTAAGACTCTGGCCCTTATAAAGGGGAAAATACTTAAAAGATGCATGAAGTTTTGTAGAAGGGTACGAACTGTTTAACTGCTGCCAAAAACGAGGACCCTGTTTTCTCCTCCTCTCCTTTTATCTCCAGCCAGCCACATGGCACTCCTACTTATTTTGTACAATCTCTTGTAGTTGTCAGACCCCTTTGTAAACCAAATCAACTGCTAGATCAGTCACTTGATTTAGCTCAGTCAAAGTCGCAAAAAGCCAGAGCAAGTGCAAGAACGGAAAGGGACCAAGAGTCTGGGAGTGCATGGGAGATGCACCGAAGATCTTCAGATAGGGTGGAACTGTGCCCGAAGGCAGAAGTTCTCTTACGGCAAGAGCAAATTTAACAGCTTGTCACGGTGAGAGAAAAGCTTGCTTTTCTTCCTTCTGCTTCCAGCTGTGCGTTCCCTTCCTCTCCCTTGGGCCAGCTCTGGCACACGTTGAATCAACTTGTTAAGCAGGCAGAAAAGCACACAGGGAATAAAAGAGAGCCTGTATCTCCGAGGGACCTGAATCAGCTCCACAAAGGGTCAGTGGGAGGGAGGGGTGCTAAGAAAGGTGGAGGTCAAACCCTTGGTCTGTCCGAGCTGAAGGTGCTGCGGTGATAGGGACAAACCTCAAGAGCCTAGGCACAGGCCAAGGGATGTGGGTGCCGCCGGGACTATCACTTTAGCAAAAGGCATCCCAAAATGGGAGGCACACCTACATGGGGATACCTCAGCCTGGGCTCCAACCTGCCAGGGGAAAGTGGCATATGCCACAGGTACAAACCATGCAATGAAAGCACGGTAGGGATATCTGCTGATATGAGAGGACAGGTGAAATCAAGGGAGGACACATCATCACTTTCCTCTGACCAAAGATGTAAGGAGCTGGTTAAGAACATGAAAATAGCATGTAATAAGTGCCATGCTTCTGCTGGATGCTAGAAAAGAAGGTAAGAACAGAAGTGCTCTCTGAGATTTCTCTGGTATGCTCTCCTAGCTTCCAGCTATCTGTGGCTTAAAGGCTTCTTAAGTTGGAGATTACGCTTTTGTGTTTCATGGCCCTTGGCATATTTTCCTCCTGCAAACTTATTTAACCGTGTCTTTGAATCCGTGAAAACTTTGGCATGATAATTTGAGATCCTTGGATGAAAAGAACCATCATAATATAAAAGCATCCAGCAGAAAACACCAGGTTTTCTCTAGTGTAATGAAAATTTCTTGTAAACAGAAGCTCTAAATCTTCTTCCTAAATATACATACATATAAACATATATATTTATTTTTTGAAGCAAGACCAACAAAAGGTAAAAATATTCAATTACTGGTAAAAACAGTTTACCTTTTGCAAAACCATCCTTCTTTTTTTCTCTTTTTCTCCTTAAATAATGAGAACCTCGTTATATTTACACCGCCCCTACACATGCTAAGGTTTTTGCCCACATTAACACCAATTCTGTTTCTCTTCCTGCCTTGAATACTCACTGTGATGGAAATTCAAGGCTCACGACCACTGCTAAAGGTCCCTACGTGGTGGTGCAGTGCTGTTCTGAACATATTTCTCCGAGGTAGCTTTCAAGTGCCAGAACCAGCCAGCAGCCACCTACACTCAGACTCCCAGTGCCTACAACTGTGGGGAAAGCCAACTGATATTATCAACATCAGGAAACATTTTCACAGACTTCCCCAGCTTAGATGGGGCCCCTGGAGTCAAGACATCTCAGCAGGGCCCGCTCAGCAGGTAGATGGCTGCCAAGGAGCTTTCACTGTAGGC
This sequence comes from Anas platyrhynchos, assembly GCF_047663525.1. Taxonomy (NCBI): domain Eukaryota; kingdom Metazoa; phylum Chordata; class Aves; order Anseriformes; family Anatidae; genus Anas; species Anas platyrhynchos. Next base: position 72,177,072 of record NC_092590.1, read on the forward strand.
CTCTACTTTCCCACTTGCGCTTTCCTGGTGGAAAACTTTCTGTGTTACTTTGTGATTGGCACCATTTTGCAGACATTCAAGTTTCCTAATTTTCTATTTGCCTTCTGGATGACTGAACACCTGGGTAATCCCAAAGGACAGATAGCCCCAACATTAGATTAAGTTGCTCAGGGCCTTGCCTGGTTTAGTGTTGAATATTCTACCATCTCTTTGGCCCTGTGTTTAACCACTGTCATTATGAAGTATTTCTTCTTAATATCCTTTTGAATTTCATAGAGGCAGCCTAGATTTCTTATCTCTCATCCTTTTAGTAGGCTCCTGTGAGAAGAGCCTGGCTTCACGTTCCCTATAATCCTCATGAGATCTCAACAAGAGGTGATGTGTCCCTTTTCAGCCACTGAAAGGAGGGCAGCACTGTCAAATAGAAATGCTCCAGTGCCATCCCTCTCTTCATTCCTTTTGGGATTGTTTTAATTGAAAAGTGACTTTGTTCAGCACTTTGGAGTGGAATTCATTGTCCTTCCTTCCTGTTTTTGTTGTTATTTTAGGGTTTGGATTTATTATTATTATTTTTTTTTGGTTCCTACTGATACTAGTTTTTTTCAGGTGAGCTATGCTCTACCTTGTTCAGCCCCCATGCCGTGGTGTGGAAACGCTGCTTTGATTTTATTACCACCTGCAGGGACACTGGCCATGAATCGAACGCCTGGAACAGAGTCCCTGGGTTGGGTAAGACATACGAGGCCTGACCAACACACAGCAGTGCAAGAGGCACACTCACGGCAGCCATGTGTGTGTTGAAGGTTCCTGGCCATTTTTGGGGGGTCCAGAGCTCAGTTGAATGGCAGAACCTGAGGCCAGGATCCAGGGTGCTGACAAAAATCCCTGGTGAACCTTGATGGGGTGGCATAAGAGGCTTCCTCCTCATAGTGCAGAAGGTTCTTGCTCATCTAGCAGCACCAGCAGAAAGGCCGCATGCCCATTTTCCAACCAGCCTCCTGCCAAACCTGGTGCCACGGCTTCCACCCTGCCTTGGCACCCTGTGTGAAGGCAGAGGCCTGGGCTGTGAACCCGAGGAGGATACATGCTCCCTGCCAGCCCTCCTGCAGCTGTGCAAGCCGTCACGGCAGCATGGAGCAGGCAGCAGCGTTTTCAGCCGTGCAGTTTTACTGCTAGGCCATTAGATCTGCCTCTGGTGCTGTTGTGCCCGGAGTGGATTTATCCAAGTGCCTCAAAGAATCCTCTCTAAAGCGTTTAAATAGAGACAGATTGCTTCTCCTCTGCAAGGAAGGAAAGCAAAGTCTTGCACCAGAGACAGCTGGGCTGGAGTGGAACGTGTTCAAGTCATAACTTGGTCCCTGCAGGCGCATGAGAAGCAGGGCTCTGCCGAGTGAGAACTCCCTGGTGTGATTTGCATTGCTCTTTTCCATATGTTCAGTAAAACCAGAGCAAACCTGTCCATGGGCGCTCCTTGCCTTGCTTTAGTTTCTCACCAGATTAAAGCAAGCCGATAGGAGCCTGGTTTTAATACACTGCAGGAACGTCCATTCCTCCGCTTGCTCCGGGGTTGGTATTAGTTTAATGAATTGGTTTGAATTAACATCTAGTTGAATTGGTGCAGCTCGTTCATGTAGATGAGGCCTGAGGCTACTAGATAAACAAGAGATGAGGTGAGAGGACCTTTAAGCTCTTCACAGCCCAACGGAAGCCTGTAGGAATGAATTGAGATCTATTTTTGTCTTTACCTTTTAAAAGGAGCCATAAAATAGCTAGAACAACTCGTAGCAGAAAGATAGGGCCAGGGAGTGGGTGGAGAAGAATGCTGGGAGGTTACAAGAGCAACTTCTGGAGCTCGTACCTGGCAGTGCCTCGTCCCGAAGCCAGAGCAGCCGCCAGCAAGCTGCACATGTGCAGCACATGAAGGGGTGAAAAGAGGAAGCACAGGGGAAGGCTGCAGGGCTCGATCCCAATCCCATTTAAAGAATTTAAAGTCGGTGGCAAAGCTCCACCGACTAAGATTGGCCCTTGGCCCTGAATTCATTAGTTCCAAGGCTTTGCTTGTGCAATTGTTAATCTGTGCTGATGAGCAATAATTGCTACAGGAAGGGAGAAGCGAAGAGGAGGCAGCGGCAGCAACACAAAAGCTGTGGAATCCGTCCTGACCCTGCCTGGACTCGGCATTTCACTTCTTGGTTTCGCTGTGTGCATTGCTGGAGGGAAGCATCCTCCTTGTGCCAATGCCACATCAAAGTGCAATGTGTGGTGCAGGATTCCAGCGTCCCAGGGCAGCAGGCAGTAACAGACGGAGCTGCCTGTGAACCGAGCAGAAATGCGGGCCTGCAGCTGGACAAAGGCTCACCTTCCTTTTGGAGATGTTTGGGGAAATGCAAAATCCAATCAGGCATACAGAGGGATTTAGGAAACTTTCACTGTACAGAGAAAATGGACGTGACAGTCATATGTGGATTTTACATGCCAGTGCTTCCCCATCAGTCCCAATTACAGACAGGAAAACTGCAGCACGACAGAAATGACTTGCCCCATGTCACACGGGAGGTCAGAGGCATAGCAGGAACGGTTTCCCTTGCTGCAGTTCTGCCTTCTATTTCGTAAGACAAAAGTGACCTTCTGCTTCAAGCAATAAGTAAATATTTAACTAATACAGATACTTTATTTAATACCACAATATAAATCAAAAACTATTTTAACTTGCACCACTGAGCTTTTTTTTTTTTTTTTTTTTTTTTCCTGCCAGGTGTAAGCAGCATGGTTCTGGGGCAGCTGGAGCGCTGTTGGTTTTTTTTCCTCACCATTAATGTTGCAATGGGCCATTTACAATGGCTCTTTCCAATCCATCTGTTTTCAGGAATCCAATCATCTGGGAAGCATTTCAGATAACATTTAAAGATAGTTGAAGAAACTGAAAATGAAACATCAGTTGTCCATAGCCCTGTTAAATAATATCAGGATATAAGGGTGGTTGTTTTTTTTTTTTTAGAATTCTTTTGAGCTCTAGCCAGTTCTGCAATTGAAACTCTTCTTAAAAAAGGAAATCAAGCAAGGCTGGTTATGAATACTCTGGGGAGGTTAATGCTGTCTCGTTTTGCTGCTCTCAGTGGCTCACATCCTTAATTTAAAGGAGATATAAATCTCATGTTTGTAAATGAACAGACATCTCCTGTGGTTGCGTTACACTGATCACCCTCGGTGTCTCGTTGTCCTGAAGTACCTGCAGCTTGCGGCTGTGTGGGGATGAGCAACCAGACCAAACTTAGGGTGGACTCTGGTCTCCAGTTCAACATTCATGTCAAGCCATGGCGATGTCCTGACAACTGAGCTGGCTGTCTGGTGGGTCCGCAGGCAGGAGATGCTCTCTCACACACATACCTCCTCCTTCCAGGTTCTTGGGCAAGCCCTGTATTATTTATTCCCGTCAACAGATAATGCATCATGCAGCATTAAGACATGGCTTGATGTTTAAGCCATGGCTTCCCTTTGCTCTTTAGGGAATATTTTCCCAATTTTATTGGCAAATGACAGTAATTTTTTGCCATCAGAGTCAAAATATGCAAAACCTTCTGATGCCTCTGTTGTTTAATATAAAACTGTGCTTCCTTTCCTGTTATGTCTCCTGAGCTCTTAGTCAGCTATCCAAGAAACTGTTGAAACCATCAGTCTTCTGGCTGACCTATCCAAACTACGAACACTTTTTTTTTTCTCCTTTGTCTTGTGTAACATGAATTAAAACTGAAATATAACACAATTAAGGCATTTGAAAAAAATTATGCCAAAGACCAGTGGTTGCAGAAACGTCCCTCCCTCTGCTCAGCCCAGAGATCTTTGTGGCTTGAATTTAACCGTGCTTTGCCTTTTCACAACACCTCCTTCTCATGATGCACAAGGCCCTGTGCAGGTGTTTGTTTCAGGGCTGATTCTTTCTGAGTTAAAAGCAGATTTTGAGAGCAGAGAGTAAAGTTCCTTACAGACTTGAAGTTTCCCTGATCCAACAAGCCGGGAAAAGGGCTTTGCTTTCCCTAGGCTTGATCAGATTATTTGTTTGAAAATACTCTGCCTCTTGTGCTATGATCAGAACTTCCACAGTCATATACTGGTCCCTTTAGCTGGGGAAAATGAAGCCTGAATTAAATAATCTGAATTAAGGCACAGACTGGTAGTGGTGGTGGCTATTCCTGACAGTAGCTTACCAAGATACATGCTAAATCCCTTGGTGGCTCTAAACGAAAAGGAAATGTATTCCTTGGTGTGATAATGAAATCCTGTGGCCTGTGGTGTGATAATGGCCCCATGAAATCCTGTGGCCTGTGCCACTCAGGAGGTAAAGCTGGGTGGTTTTGGTAGCCCCAGGTCCCTGAAAAGTCAGTGGGAGTCTTAAATGCAAGGTCCTCTTTCTACTGTCCTAGTATTTCATACCCATAGGTTTAAATTACACCATTATTTTCTAGCTCATATTTTCCCCCTTTCATATACTAACATTTATACAAATTTTAAGGGAAATGTAGAGGGAGCTGTGCACAAAGACCCCCAAATTCAGTGTTAATGGTTATTTTGTTTTTGTTTTTGTTTTTGGGGCATTGAATTCAACAGTCCAGTATGGAATAAGTGAGCTTCCTAGGCAGTTTCCCTTATGGAGTAGAGCTGTTAAGAGAAGAGAAGCCCTGTAAAATTATTTATTGGTATCCACACCTTGCTTCTCTGCAGGCTTTGGGCACAGAACTGGGGCCAGACCAACTTTTGGGTGGGAGTATTTCCAGCACTGGTTCTGTGACTTCTCCCCAGTATAAATTAAAGTGATGTCCATTTTGTCCATCCCTGCTGACCACGTCTTCAAGGCTGTTGCCCAAAGTTTCTGACTTGGTCTTTGCCCCAAGGGAAGGAATAGAGCCGGGCTGTCATTACCATGGGTCAGCTGTAGCCTGGTAACGTGTTAATGGTCTTTGTGCATCTTTAGCTGTGGTGGGAGGTAGCACAGGACAACAGCTGTATTCCACTTCCAAATCTCCGTCCCATATGTGGAAGAGCCGGTGAGCTCCAATCTCTTATGAAAGCCTGAGACTGCATAACTTTTAGGTCTATGCTAATCTTGGGTATCTGGTGTGCTTGCTTCTGCATATCTTCCCTCCTCCAGCCAGCCAGACTTCACATCTGGAGGTGGGTTGGGAAGATTACCAAAATGCAAAGGCTTAAGGTTGCTCTAAACCAGAAAATTAAGCAGGCTGTCCCTTACTGGCTTCCCGTTTTCTCTGAAAAATATCCCATCCAAAGCTTGTTGGAAATAGGCAATTACTTTCAGTCTCTAAGGTTATTCCTTAACCAGCTTTTATTTCCAAATTGGAACGAAAACATCAGCATTACTTTCATTTGCACCAATAATCTTAGAAAGCAACAGAAACACTGAGCAACATCTGTTGTTTTTTCAAAGTGTATTTTCAGACTTCAGGTTCTTCAGAGTAGCCACCCAGAGCAAGTTTTTCTCATGTTCTCTCTCACTCTCATTAAAAGGTATTGAAAACATAATTAATATACAACTAATGAAATAAAAAGTACATTTAAACACTGACTCCTTATTAAATCTACAGCTTTCTGGATTGCTCAGGAGAGATCTGCCAACTAAAGCAAATGTACCTTCACAGTATGTATCACAGAGATGGCAATTAATATTGGACAACTATATAGAAGTGTATGTGAGTTTTGAAAAGTAAGTTTTTACTTACAGATTACTTAAAATCTTTAAAATCACTTTTTTTTTTTTTTTTTTCTTTTCTTCTTGTGGGGGTTATACACAGAGTAAATATCTGACAGACCAAGAGATTAAGAGGAACCTGGAGCCAGAACTGAACACTTCACCTACAAGTGATTGGGTTCAGCCTGGCCGTGATGACTGACGCGGCTCAAAGTATCAGACATCTCTTATGGTTTGCAGCAGGGGTTACACATCACCTCACAGAACAGGGCTCTAATTCTGTCATTTTTGCCTGCTTCCAAACAAGTTTAGTGGTTTCGGGCCAGTTTATGAGGAGGAAAAATGCACGGGGCAAAAAGCCCTGCTGCTGAGGGCAGTTCTAGTCTTAGGGCCAGCTTCCTCGCAAGGCCCTGAGAAGGCCCTGAAAGGAGAAATGGAGACTGAGTAAATCTTACTGCTGCAACAGTGTATGATTGTGCTGTCCTGTAACCCTTCCGACAGCCAGGCTTGGAGGTTTGTTACTTCCATCAGTGAGGCCATGGGCTCTGTCCCAGTAAATGAAGTCACAGGAGAATCCTGTGCTGAAATATCAGCAGGGCTGTTTGTCTGCTGCCATGCTGCTTCATGCCTCTGGCAACCCTGGCACATCACTGCTTTCGCCCAGCAACTGGCAGGAGCTTCATGGGCTCTGCCTTCAGAAATCATATTCTTGCCATCGAGGGCCCAGCTCCATTCATTCTTTGGGATGCAGTCCTAAGGGAGGTGGGAAGCCTGACCACCCACATCCAGCTTAGCACTGAAGCTTCTCAGCTTTGTGACAACCAGTGATGCAATGTGCTTAGAGCTGAACTAGCAAAAGCCAAGTGTTCCTGTCCTAGAGCAGTCCTGCAGCAGGGATAAAGCTGGTTCCTGATCTCTGCTGCAGGCATAACCTGGGAGAGGACCAGGGTAGGTCAGGGAGGATTTAGTAGGGTTGGAGCTTGGGTGAGTTCTCCAAGACCATGGCATTGCTTCCAGGCAGCCTGACATAAAACCAGGTCTTTCCTGGTGTGATGATGGCTAGCTACTAGTGAACTGTCATATCTGGGGAGGATGGATGAGGAAGGAATTAAATTTTCTTTTTTTTTTTTTTTTTTTTTTCCCCTGTCTGCATCTAGCAACATTAAGAATGAAGCCAGAGGTGTGCTCTGCTTCCATTTGTTCTACAGTGTGCTGCCTCCATCTTTGTGCACCACTTTCAAACCTTAGCTAATTCATCAAAGGGTCATCTGCCTCTCTTTGCAGTCAAATATTTTGGGGGACAGCATTGCCTTCAGTCAAATGACAGCTCACTTTCAAGGTCCTCTGCAGTAGCTGGAAAATGCAAATCAAAATGTCAGAACCTATTGCTCCTGTGGCATCTTGCTTTGCATTGAAGTTTGTGTTTATGTAGCTCTTTTTCCTTTGCACACTTTTATATTTCTGTATTTAGTTACAGCTGAGGGGCAAAATCAATGCTGTGCCCAACCCCATGCAAAGGAAGCTGCTGTGACAAGAGAAAGGTTACGCTCCATCTCTGGGTGGATGTATCTCTGGGTGGCTGAATATCCCTTCTCACACAGTAAAATACGTGATGCATTAGTGTATTAATGAAGCTCTGTCATTCTGGAATACAACTATAAAATATTTTTCATTATTTCTCATTCATCCTAGACTATTTTTCTGGCATCAGTTATTCCCTGCGGTCTTTTAACCTCCCTGTTCTCAGTGCCTAAACAGAGACCAAACCTTGCGTGGTGTTTTTCAGTGTTGCAGAGTTGGGGTTCATTAAACTCAGGGCAGAATTCACGATTTTGCCCCTGTAAGTCCTAGAAAGTGGAAATGTTTGCTTCCTTAGTGACATTTATGTTAAATAAAAAAGGAATAGGTGATGTTTTCTGGCACAAAGAAAAGTGGCTACACATATACTATATGGCACTAGGGTCCCTTCTGGGCCCACATGGTGGCCTTGTAGGCCTAAGACATTGCACTTTGAGGTTCAAAGTGTTCAAACCAACACAAGAGCTGAGCTGCATCCCATCAAGGTGGTGCTTTCACAACTTGAAATCTGATGGAGTGCACGTTTGGTGAGACCTGGAGTGCAGCACAAGAAAGGCCAGACATCCCTGAGGATGCAAAGCCTGCTGAGATAACGCTGGAGAGCCACAGAGGGAGCCAGAGCTGGCTCTGGATTGTCCACGCTGCCTTTTAGGAGTGCCTGCTGTCCCCCACGTCATGCTTGCCATCTCTGGGAGGGTACTTACGGACACAGGCCACAGCTATATGAGGAATGATACTGATAATTTAGTGGGGTGCACAATGAACACTCCAGAGCTTGTGTCCAATTCAGCTCTGGATCTATTAGCAGTGCCGACATTGCCACTGGGATCAGTGGTGGTTGAATTTCGAGGTTCCCTGCAGAGTGCTGAGGGGCACACCAACAGCAGAGAGCCAACCCCTGGGACCTAAAACTCCTTTCGAAAGGGCCTCTGAATGTCCCTCCTGCCTGGCATCGCAGCACATCGAATCTAGGTCCCAAACTAAACAGACCTAATATATCTTCTGTATATATATCTCTACATCCCTCTACATGTTCGCGTGGGCTGACGCATCGGATATTTTCTGTGTTGTGGCTTTAGTTTTTTTTTCATTGCATGTAACGTTTTTGCTAGAGCCACGGAATGACCCGGAGCGTGTAACAAAACTGCTTGTCTCAGGTATTATGACATTTCTGTGGTCAGCTTGTGTTCAAAGAAAGGTCTGGTAGGGGGGATTTTTTTCCAGGGCTGCTAAATATCTCCAGCTGCCCTAAAAATTGCTGGGGAACAGCAGATCTGAGGATTGGGTCTCAAGAAATTATGGTAAAGCATTCTGCTGTGCAAGGGAAGAAAAAGGGAGGGGATGGGAAAAGTGAGATAAGGTTTGTCATTTAAACCTAAACACAGAATAGCCTCACCTTATATCTTTAAATCTGCATCAATTATAATGCCTTGTTCACTTGCAAATTTCACTTTAAGATAAAGAATCATGCCTGGTTTGTTTGCCATTCCTACTGCCAAAGACAAGCTTCACTTACTCCCCTTTTATTTTCAATGACTAAGACCGAAAGAGCTAAATTACATTTCCTCCCCCCTATGGAAACCTGATGAACCAGTGTGAACCTGCACCTGAGAACCCCCGGGAACGCCGCAGATTTGGCCACACAGATCGGACAGTTGGATGCTTAATTGCGTTCTGGGCACAAAGCCTGCTTGAATGTGCGTCTTTTATTAAATGTGTGGGAGGCCAGCGCAAAAATTAGACCCCATTAAGGTGCCAGAAGGAGAAAAGTGGTGCAAAGGCTTTGCAGTGCCCGTCTCCACTGGAGAGTATCAAACTCCCTGTGCCAGAAGCCCGCTGAAAAATGTACACCCTGCGTGTCAACCTGGAACTCATAAGGCAGATGTAAGGATTTGCTCCGGGTGCTGGTGGAGACCTGCACGAAGAGTTTATTTATGGTGCTGACAATAGGGCTGGTGCCAGGAGCACAACCCAGCAGCGTGCTGCAGAGTTAAGGGAAGGAGCCCCACGAGGATGTCAGGGCAGCTGGGGTGTGTTGGGAGCATGATGCTCTGCAAGGCTAACGCTAACCCCAATAAAAGGGTCTGGCCACAGATGGGGGGTGAAAACAGGATCTCGGTCAAGGCAGAGAATTGGGGAAGAAAAAGGACAAACTGGTGTGATGGAGTGAGTCCAGGAAAAGGGACTTCTCGTTAGATAAAAGGGTCGTGATTTTTCCCTTTGCTACAACATTAAGCTCGAGGTGAGACATTCACTCCAGTTTGAACTTTCCCAGGCTTTGCAAAGTAGATGATTGGGAGCCTTTTTCTGGATGGGGGCCTCGCTGCTATTCCATGCATCTTTGCATGAATTGCTGCGGATGATGAAATCTGTGCCTTGCTTGAAGAGCGACTCAGATCTGGTTATATTTAGTTATTTTATAGTTATATTTTGTAGCCGCAACCCAGCTGGAGCCCAATAGCTAGCGTCCAATATATCTTATGGTGTTCACTTGGGATTTGTAACTTAGGTCGGTCCTTGGCCTCTAAATCAGAACGTGAGTGAAATGCATTGAATGATCCCATTAATATAAATAGCGCCGCAGTTTAAAGCAGGGCTGTGTGAAAGGATTTTTGATACACTGGCTACTGTCGCCCGCGAGTCAGCAGGTGGCATTATAGAACAATCGGAAATCACCAAACCTTCGCTGCTTCCCACTTTGCAGCCCCAGACCTGAGCCTACAGGGGAATGAGCATGAAACCCGCCTGTTCAAAACGCACGCAAAGGCACAATGAGCAGTTGCCAATTAGGGCCGTGGCTATTGTCTGCTAAAGGTCAAGTGTTGGCCTCGCTGAAATCTTTCAACGCTGGCTCCGGCGAGATTGGAATCGAATTTATTTTATGCGGCTGAAGACTTGCTTGGTCCTGCACAGGGCACCGCCAGCTTTTCCCCTTCCCCCGTATTCCCCAGGCCTTCCGTACGTGCTGGGAAGCCTCGAGGAGGGAGCAACCTGGCGTTTGGGGTTTAAATCTGTTCCCACCTCCCTCCCTGTAGGTACTGTGGAAGAACTGAGCTGTTGGCAGGGAGGTAGAAAAGGAGGTGGTTTGGCAGCTTGGGGAAGGGGAGGGTGTTTGGGACTCAGTTTGTTTTACCGTCTCCCAAGAGATTTCCTTTATAACTCTGGTGGTACATGTTTTTACAGCTTACTACTTTTAGTATCTGTCACTTGAAAAGAATAGATGGTCTAGATACAGGGGAAAAAAAAAAAAAGAAGAATTAAAAAAAAAAAAACACATGCAAGCAGCAACACGTAACCAGCAAAAAGAAAACTTTCCCATGAAATACCCTAGTGATACAGATGTTGCCGGGTGCTTAACAAATCACAGGTTAGGGAAAAAACTCGAGACCTTCTGGCTAGCTCCTGGATCCAGAGGCTGCAGATGAGAGCGTTCAGGCTTCCTCGGGTCTGACGCCAGACGATCCATCAGCCTAATGACCATGCCAAGGCGCTGTACCTTCCAGCAGCTGCAGCTGGCAAGGATCTCTTCCCAGACTCTGAACCAGAAATAAGAAGTCCACGCTTGTCTACAGCTCTGGTGCTGTAATTGCTGCTGCACGGCAGTGTTGCCCGGTGGGGCCCTGCGCTGAGGCAAGGGTTTCGACTTGCACAAAGGCAGCCACCGGAGGTGAATCCCCTTCATGCAGCTCCCAGGAGGAGTTAGTGATGTTGCTCCTCGTGCCCTGCCACTTGGGGCCAGCACTTATGGAAGGGGAAGGTGACTTTGGTTCCCAGTTAGTGGCCGCAGTGTCCAAAAGGGCTGTGGGTTGGAGCGTCCCCTTGGGAGTGCAAGCTCGGCCTTTAAACCCCTGCGCAAGGGCTAAGCTCCATTTCCACCAGTCACACAATTAGGATGAGCTTAGGGTGGTCCTGGAGAGCACTCAGTGTCCCTTTTACTGCTGGTGACACCAGCCACAGGCTGGCACTGGGCATTACCCATGCACAGAGGCGCTACGTGACGGGGAGATGGGCACTGGAACAGAGCTGGCCCGTGGCCCAGCTTAAACCCACGCTTTCCACATGCTAATAACCCCCCGGTTCGAGCTACCTGTGCTCTGTGTGTGTGGTCTCAAAAACTTACCTCTCTACTTGAGAAGAAGAAGAAAAAAAAAATAGTTATAATATTTGCCCATTTGTTGCCACGGTAACAAAGGAGTGTGGGACAAAAGAAAGATATTCCAGTTGCCCCGGGCCTGTGAACAAACAGAATCGGAGGAGAGAGGTGGTGAGAATGTGCTGTTAGCTGTAACCAGAGAAGGCAGCAGTCAGCCACCATTACTGGGCTGCAAAGTATTCTTAAAGCCCTCTTTTATGTCGTGCCATCGCAAAATGACATCCCCCTAAAAGCTGGATGACAAAGAACACCGACAGCTGGACTTTCGGTGCGCCAGGCCAGACTTGGCCCATAAATTAAGCCAGCTGAAAATCTAGCCTCGCTCCCTCAAGGTATTCGTTTTCCTAACTTCATCGATAACCTGGCACGAGCAGATCTGAGGCGAAATGTTATCTCGGCGCTGCCAGGACTTGCCGGGAGGCTGGAGGGGGAAGGCAGCGCTGCTGACTCCCAGAGATAACAGGTGGAATGCAACAGTCGCCGCCTTTGTCTGTCCCAACTTCTGCTCAAAGCCCTGCGATGCTGCCTGAGCCTTCGCCATCCCAGCAGCTTTCTCGCTGGCCTGGACAAATGCAGGCGAAGGAAATCATTTCACAACTTCCAGCTGCTGATATCACTGATAAAAATGCATCCCAAATGCCACAGCGCCCTTCCCCTGCGCATGCACGGTGATAAGGGGGCTCTTCGCTGCTTCCTCAGTACGGAGTGCAGGAGCAGAAATTAATTGTAATTGTTGGTTCTCATTCTGTACATGCACAACATTTGGCGTGAAAAGTGTCTGCATCATCTGTAAATCCCTCTTCAATTATGTGGAAGTGAGGGGTTTAATTTAAACCATGGCTGCTCCTAGCTAGCTTAAAAAGAAAATAAAATAAAAATAGAGGCACCCAAACTGGTCATAGTAGCTTGGCCCTGTTTATGTTACGTATGCATTTTTGGATTTGCTGCTGTACAGACAGAAACGTGAAGCCCACTGCTAAAGAATCCCAGTCTGCAAGGTCTCAAGATGCTATTAGATCCATATGTACCCGGCTCTTCTGAAAGATTATTTTCCTTGCCTCAACCTATATTTTTCTGCTTGCAAGAGCCCAGAGGATGATGCAACCTTCAGATCAAGTCCAAGCTCACAGCTGTAAGGATGCCTCGGCACAGTATTTTTAGAGGCAGCATTACAGCTCTTACTAGGCAAAATGGGTTTTGGAAGAATGAAAAGGGCGGTGGGTTAAAAATGTGTCCAAATTAAATGCGGCCTTACTGGTGTACTTTTAAATACAAAGCTTGTCAATATAAAGATCACAGGATCTGGCTTAAAGTCGTCAGAGATGGAAAAATACTTATCAGATAAGGCTCTGCAAGGGCAGCATATAGTCCCTCCTCAGAGAGGACTGGCTCTCATCTTTCATTGTTCTTTCTTCCATTAACTTGATCTTTGATCTCAGTTCCTGTTAGAAATAACTGTAAACAGCGATGATGTTCTAGGCCATTAACCAGATGTACAAGTAAGCGAGATCCCTGCCACTAGTGGACCATCTGAAAAAAAAAAAAAAAAAGACACATACAAGAGCGATGCTTAAGAATAATAACAGTATTTTCCAGGAAAGAAGGCACAGCATTTTCATTTCCTGCAGGATCCATCTGTCATGTCTGAAGCGAATCAGGCTGCTGGAAATGTGGTTCACAACAGCCCTTTCGGAGTCATGGCCCAAGCATCTACAGCCATGCTGACATTTTATTTCAATAAGTGTTCATCTCACCTGTATTAATAACTGGGTACAAGTTCCACCAGCAAGTTCTAGACTGAAAAGAAACTTGAATAACTGATATTCCAGAAGTGGACCCTATAACAGGGTGTCATCCTGACTCTCGTTTAGCCTCAATCTATACAGAGTTTGAATCTTTAAGCTTCCAGCTCCGTACAGGTGATATGCTGGGGAACTCCTGGAGCATTGCTCATGCTGTGAAAGGCTGCATTCTCAGACGGAGGTGCCCTGGAAGTCCTTCCCCAAAAAGATCAGGCTGAGCTCAGGCTGATGGTGATCATATACAACTGCGAAGTGCATCTTTTGGTTCATAAAGTCTTCTACTGATCTGACCTCTAAATAAACTGCCCCATAGGCAGTGTTCTTCTCTGAGGAAGGAACATCAGAAAAAAGCCCACTTTAGCTTTTATAGTTTAGCAATTTTGTACAGCATGATAGGCAATGTATAAAGACATGTACAACAATCAGGTCAGATACTTAAATTGTACGTATCCATAATTTATAGGCTCTTGCTAACACATTATTTAGCCCCATTCACAATCCCGAGCATTTAAAAATTGAATGCAAAGCCCAACACTGGAAAAATGATGCAGAGAAGATCTGTTTCAAATGTACTCCTAAGTACTGCTAGAGTGCTTTTATGAATAACAGACTGTAGCACTTCCTATTGTTTTATTTTTGTCCTGTTTTAGAGACTTAAGAGTGATGTCATAACAGGGCAAAACTTGTCATGGACACACATTAAAAGCCAAACACCAAGAGAAGACCTTTGATAACAGATATTTAGATAAATACATGGGTAATTCAATAAGGGGAGAAAATGCTGAATTAGAGACATTTTTAGAGTTACTTACACGCATGTCTCAGAAATTCTACCTCTGTTCAGAGAGGCACATACTGAACTGCAATCAAATTACTATGTCCAGCTCTGCAATTTCAATCATTCATCCAATTTATAGGGGTCTTTTTGTCTTGAATTAGGCAAAATGTGAGCCCAACAGGAAATTAAGCAACCAAGCAAAATCAGGAAATTCACTCAAGTGGCTTAGGCAGTGGAATGCCAATGCTATCTTCAAACTAAAACTCCAAAGAGAAGAGGTTGAACTGTAGTCAGATTTATTTTCAAAGTGGCTAATGTGCTTTTAATTTGTACAAGGTTGGTAACCAGGAAAAGAAATGGGCAGAGCCTTACATTGCTGTTGTGAGGTTTGCTTTTTTTTTTTTTTCACATAAGACCTTAGCATACAGACAGATATACATATAAATGCACGTACATATAAATAAAGTTGGTTTTAAAATGCACCACTTGTAAAATAAAATAAAATAAAATATTAAAACATCTATCTTAATTACAAAGTTTGAAACACTTGTTATAAATAAAGTACCTGCTGGCTTCAGAACATTAAAAATGAACTGAAACAGGAAATGTACACTCTAAAATTGCACTTCTTCTTCCTCAAAGAACATATTTGATGATTGCTCTCTTGGGGGAAGGGAAATTCTTTCAGCTGTTTGGAGTGACCTCTCTGCAGTTTGGATCTGCAGATACATATGTGGATTTTTTTTTTTCTTTGGCAAGCAAAAATCATTGGCTTACAGAAAATACCCCCTCTCCCCTCCAAGTCCCTAAAGCAATTTCTTGAACCCAGAGTACCATCAGTAATTTATCTACCCAAAGTACCTCAGAAGTCTAGTGATGGTCCAGACCCCTGTTATGCTGGGCACTGTACAGCCCTGGCCTGAAGAATTGCCAAAATATAGATGAGGCAAGAGGAGAGAAGCAGGCAGTCCCCAGAGTTTAGGGAAAAGACTACATGGTAAGTAAGTGTCTTCAGCCTGGTAAGCAGGACCTTCATCCTTCACACCCTTTGTGGGCTTTGTCAAGCTTCTGTAGATCTCAGAGCAAAGCTGGAGACTGTGAGGGGATGTGAGAGGAGATAAATATAACCTCGTGGTTAGAGGGAGTTTCTTCACAGCCTGAAGACTGGCACAGGAGAAAACCAAGAAGCGTGCACCAGTAGTTTAATAAAGAGACAGAGGATCAATGGCTGGTCCTTATTATGGATTCTGGTGGCCCTCATTGATATATTGCAATTTGTATATTGATATATTGCAATTTGAAATCACATACATTTTTTTAGTTGTGATTGTACATATGTATTGCTGCTTAGTTAGCAATGCGTTGTGCTGGCTATCGATTTAAGCTAAATCGTGAGATGCTTCATTAGCTTCAAGAAGAAAACCAGGGAACCTCTGTGGTTTCTAGGATTGGGGCTGGAGGTTCTCAACTGGTTTCTCCTGAATCTGGTATCTGTACTGGAGTCTTCCTGCTCTGTCCTTTCTGTGTGTAAGGCTTTGTGCATGGCCTTCACCACTCTTGTAACAATCCCAGTTCAGTGTTAAAATAATGGCTATAAGCAAATCTCCTGTCTTTAGCAAATAGTATTGGAGATGAGGGAGAAATTATTACTCCTCCATTTTCCTTCTCCCAATCCACAGCCACCAGTACGTGTCATCTGTGCCCATCCATGCATATTTGTACTCACGGTAACACATTTAAAACCAGTTGGAAAACTTCATCTGAATTTGGTAAAGACTTAGAGGCCTCATGATTAAGGTTGTACACAATTTATGGAAGTGGCCAACTGAATAGAAGATACCCTACAAGTGTTCCCACGGAAGACAAAGCTACTTCATCAATTCCCACAGTAATAGACACAGAGAACACAGAAAAAAATAAAAAGCTTATGAGGCTTTGCACCTACCCCAGCTACAGAAAAAGATTGTCAGGACTTGTATCTTAGTCAGCCTTGAAATACATCCAAAAGACACCAGGTTTCATTAAAACAGACACATTTATTAGGTCAAGTATTATCTCCTCCCTTCTTCAGAGGCATCCTAGATGGCTCACAACTCGAAACACAGAACAGATTAAGTAGGTGCTTTGAAGTAACAGGGAAACCCCTCTGTCTACAGGACTGATGGATGTATCTTGGTCCCTCATACAGGGTTCATTGGGGGTCAGGATGAGATTTCCCTCCCAGCCAGGGGAGCAGTAACATGAAGATTCATTTGTCTTTTTTTATCCCCTTCCTCTACAGCCAACGGCCTGGTTGACCTCCTGAATCATTCAGGCCATCGTAAAAGCCTCAGGCAAAAGTGATCACTCTTGTTTTCTGCTTGTGAAACACAGGTTGGTCTCCTGAGAATTAAAATGCTTCAGTTTAATTGAAACCTTTGGGTTTAATATATGGGTTTATTTGCTAAATGTAAAGGTCTGAGGTGAGTAGAGGTCACACAAGGTGATCATATGGTGCAGTTCATTGTGTCTGGGGCAAAAGCTGCCTTTGCTTTAGTAAGATATATAGAGGTGGAACAGGCTACGTGAGGCTTTGAATGGAAAGATAGAGAACATGTGTTTGATATAACAAAACCGAAGACAGCGGGGAGTTAGAAGAAGGTTGGTGTGGCTAAAGGATGTGGCTAGACAACCACTGCTGAAGCATTTTGAATGGATATGAATGAGGTAAGGTTGTATCAGTCAAGTAAAAAAGTCAGAGAAAAGTAAAAGTTCTATTTGAGTCACAATGAGCTCAATCTGACAGTTACGTATTTGGGATGGGATTTCTGAGAGACAGGCTACAATTTTAGTTTGAGCAGAGGAGGCAGGTCTGGGTCTATGAGTAGAAACATAGCATTTGAATTGTCATCTGCAAGGGAAATTATCTGGAAATATAAGTTTAAAAGAAAGCCCTTCAATACAAGAATATACCTGATGATTAGCATTCACGAATCTATGTGAAGAATTCATGTTTAAAATCTTGCGTATATATCACTCTGCTCAGCTAAACGCAGGTGAAAATTTATCCCCAAATCCCTAGTTTGATTTAGTGATTAAAATAGTTCCTTCTTTATATAACCACAGTAAATTTAGAAATGAGATGAAGTACAGTTACTGTTTTGCAACCACTTTGTTTTCCAGTGAGGTTTCATGTTTGGAAGACCTTTGTTTCCTGGAAACAGGTAAAAGGTATTAAGGCCTGACACAATGCCACTGCCCGCTGTACATCCTCTACCACTCCTCGGCAGATTTTGAAGTAGAATAAAAGAAAATCCTACCTATTAAAAGTATACCCAGTTCTTACACTAAATAAGTAGTTATCCAGGGTGTTAACACAGGACCAAGACTTTGTTACTTGTTGCCTTATTTTCTGGATAAGTAAGAACAGAAGCAAGGTAAGTACCAGAACAGTGCTCACTACTATCTCCTTCAAAACAGCACACAAACAGACAAAAATAACGACAAAAAATCAACTCATTAAAATGATAAAATAGATAAAATGGCTCATACAGGTATTCTGTATTAAGGATGGCAAAACATATCATGTGATAAGTTGCGCTTTCAGTAACAATGCTTATTAATCACATTTATGTGCTAGTGATCTGTGTTCCCTGTGCCTTGCGTTGGAAATCACTAGAGAAGTATGCAAGACCTTTGTAAGCCCTGTCTTGTCAGAAAAAAATGGGAATTTGAGAACAAGCAACCCTTAGAGCTGCAGCAGGATGTGAGTAACTAATGCACCTTCACCATCTCTTGCTTTGTTCAAAGAGAGACAAGGTGGGAAAAAGTTCTGGGCTGAGAAAAGGCTCAGTCAGGAAGTGAATAAGACATTTTGTAAAGCAGGCAAGTGCAGGGAAGGTCTAGGAAGGAAGTGTCATGTATTGGTGCTCTGCAAAAAGAACAAGGCACTTGGAAATTTATGTAGGAGGGACTAGAAACTTGAGTAGGCAGAAGATGCTTTGGCTGAACTCTTAGCAATTTAGAGTTCTCATGAGTGGGACTGTTCCTAGGGGACTGCAGTGAAAAGCAGAACAATGCTGTATTGGCTCAGTACTTGGAGCTCGATTTGCCCTTTTTGAAATTTTGTGGCTAATTCAGACCCTGAAAAATGGAGTATATCCTGGCCAGATGGCTCAATTTAAGAAGAAGCAGGCAACTGTGTAGCTGGAATAGCAGGTAAGGGAGGTGAAAGGCTGGGTGTAGGAAAAGTCAGCTGTGTACAGGGGGCACGGGATGGAGTCACCCTTCCATGAAATCCAATAAAACTTGATCTGGTCATGATTAACTCAACATTTTCAAAATCCTTTTAAGAGTTCACAAAGAACACAATGTCTAGCCAACTTGTAGTGGTATATGAGACCCCTGATTCTAATATCCCAGGATGTCAGCTCTCTGCTTGTTTCAGATTTTGATGCTGAACACTCCCTTGCTTCTCAATTCCAGCTTATTTATTTAGCATTCTTACTGCTTTATCTCATTCGTAACAAGCCCTTGAACATAAATAAGGAAAAGTTCCTTATAGAGAAAACTGACCTGTTTGAACAGTCTGAGCAAGGTTAGCATTAAAACCACTAACTGATATATATAATTAGTGGCAGAACTTCCTCTTGTGCCCAGAACCTGTACGCTCAGCTGTGAAACTGCTAAACAAAGAGAATGGAGAAGTGTAAAAAGCATCTTTGATGAGCATCAGCCATGCTGAAACATCCCCTCTAAACGCACAGGATATCATAGCACACCTCAATACCTTTTGCTGTGTCTCCTGTACCTGCTGTACGTCAGACTCTGAAGTCAGTCCACTTCTTGTCTTCATTCCCTTGAGTGAGAAGGTCATGGGCTGAGAGATGGAATCCACATTGCCCACTTGCTCCATAGGGCAACTGCAAAGTGACCCTAAAGCAAAGGGGATCAGTGAAGGATTTGGAATGTTACTGACAGGTCTTCATAAATTTGTCTTGAAAACAGAGGCCCCTCTTCCATTATACATAGTTTATGTAGAAACAGATGAATGACTAACCATGACTACTACAGGAAGAGAAATACCACGACTTGAGTAAATTTGCCTAAGACTTGCAATCAATATCCCAACTCAGTTGTGTTGCTTCATTGTAAAAGGACTGCTGTATGTAGTAAATATACAACTTTTGTCTTAGTAATGCTGTGCTAAGTAAAAATTGATTAGTGTACAAAGTACCTTTCAACCAATTTGAAATAGGGCGTTGGAAACGTTCATCTTAACCTTACGAGCAGCTCTGAACATTAGTGTCAGAACATTTTTGTGCTATCTTTAAAACAATAACTAGATCAAAGAGTTGCTAGGCTCCTTATCTACAGCTAGGAACAAAAATTAAAAAGAGAAAAAGAAAAATAAAAGAACTGAGCCGCATAGTCTCCTCCGTTTCCCTTCTTCATACTAGGTGGTAATTTGCCTAGGTAGGTAACAGTTTACTACCACACACAGCGCGTTAAGGTCTACTTATTTTCACAGGAGAGGTAAAGCCAACGTGCCACACATGCGTATCTACCATATTCTGACCAAGGAAGGAACAACTTTTCTTTCCCAAATAGCCATGCCTAGGAGCTAGGTGTCTTGAGATGGCATTTAAGAACTGCTAATTCCTTTATGTAAATGTTATTCCTATTTGTATATATAGGTCACGATGGACCAAATTCAACCTCTTATCTGTGTGTGTGCTGAAGACTTGTATACACACTTACTCCAGTATTTTGGGTTCCCCATAACGCTATCTTAGAACAATCATGCCATGCATCTGCTCCCCTAGATGAAAACTTCCTCTCAAGAGTCATTCTGATGGGCTCATTACACCTATATTGGCCAGTGCTGTATTGTAATGACATTTTTGTGTCACTACCTCTTTAGGTGGTTTTGTTGTTGTTGTTGTGTGGTTGTGGTTTTTAAATTTAGAAACCTGTCTACATTCATGTCTCACTGCTTTGTTGGAAACAGATGGCCCTTCCTAGAGACCACAGTTGAGTGAACAGACATCAACCACTTTAACATGTGGTAGCATGTTTGTAATTAGATATTTTGAAGTGCTAGACAATTACTATCAAACCTTGTCATGAGGGAAATTTAGGTCTGTGTTTACCAAAATCTGAATTATAACCTGGATCTCTGCCAGAGCTTTACTCCTGGGTATAAAAGAAGACTGTGGTTTAATACCAAAAGACATTGATTAAAGCTGCCACCTGCCCTGTCTCAGATAAGATCCTTCACTCCTATGTCCCTGATAGTCCCCTAGTCTTTGTTGACCCTTGTAGTTGTATGTGTTTTGCCCATGAGGTAAATTTTGAGATTCAGAGCAAACGGATCAGAGGAAATACAACCTCTGTATCATGACCAGCTTAGGGCACAGCTTCCCACCTGTTTTAGGACTACAGGGTTGAACAGGGTTGAAAGCAGCTCCACCCCAAAAGAACAGAGTATAAGCCATTGTCGGAATGGAAAAAAAATCTGATAAAGTTAGAGAAAAGAATGGAGGGTGATAAAAGGAATCAGGGGAGAAATTACAGGGGAGCATTACAGGAGGAGACCAAAGAGTTATCTACTCCATAAGGTAATTTAATTACTGTGAGGTTCTTATGTTGGTTGGAAGTCTCTAGCCTGTGGAAGTTGAGAGCTCACTGCTGGGGGAATGCAGCTGTAAACCCTTTCACATGCCTCCCCCATGGCCACAGGGATGGTTGTAAGTAAACTGTTGCAATCAAGAAGCAGTTGAGCTTCAGAAGTATGAAGTTCCCTCTAGTTTTACATTACTTACAGCAGAAATAGTGCAGGAGGCTGGAGGAAAGAAATTGTGGCTTAACTATAGCAACTATGAAAATGTTTAAACATGTAGGTAAGGGAAAATCAACTTTACATCAAAATCTCTCACCTCAGCTGTTAAACCCCAGTGAAAAACTTGGTTATAATGGTTGTGAAAGATAAAATTATGACAATTTTTAAAAACTAAACTGTTAATTCTAAGTTTAGATAAGGATTTAGCAATGAAATACTTCAGGGATAATTTGTTTTCAATGGGGAATTCTGTGTACAAAACTGATTACAGAATGGAGCCAAATCCCTGCCAAAGATATGGATAGGATGATGAAACAGATGAACTACAATTTCCCATGTACCAGAATTGACAACAAGGCCAGAAGCAAAATGAGCACAACCAGAAAGTATTTTAAGAACCAGGACTGAACGATGGGAAAAAAATCTGTGTACCTTTAATCACTTGCAAGATCTTTCTAAAGAGAGATAGGCGTTGATCTTCCAGAGAACTAATACACTAAATTAAGTATTCAGTGTATAATTTGTGAAAGGTATTCTGGTAAACTATCCGAAACGATTTCATCTTCAGGTTTATCAGAATAAATATGCACACGTTTTCAAGAAAATGGGTACTGTAGGGGTTATATATGGTGTTAAAAATGCATGTTAGTGACAAAAAACAGGTAGAAAAATGGTAATAATGTTTGAAGTAAGATTAGTTTTAAGGTATTAGTCTTCTAGGGTTAAAATTTGAAAGCCTGGAAGATAGCCAAGCTGAAATAAGGATGTCCCCGTTACAGAGTTTTGATCTGGACTCTGCTTTGCTAAACTCAAGATACTTGCTGCTGCATGGTCTTGTAATTCATTGAAATCTTACAGGATAACGAGATGAACGGGGAAACTTCTGTGTTAAAGGAAAGGTGTGGAAGCGAAGTGCAACATGCAAAAACCCAAGGACAGGCTGTGGAAGGCTGAAATAACAGCTGCTTGTTAAAGGGATGCAAAGAGCTTGTTAATGGTTACCACACGCCCGTAACGCAGCGGCGTTAGGC
The DNA here is from genome assembly GCF_047663525.1 of Anas platyrhynchos. Taxonomy (NCBI): domain Eukaryota; kingdom Metazoa; phylum Chordata; class Aves; order Anseriformes; family Anatidae; genus Anas; species Anas platyrhynchos. The sequence goes on from NC_092590.1 coordinate 72,198,935, forward strand.
CTGTAGGCAGCAGTGAATCGGGGCTGGGCTCCTCACAGCGCTGGGGATTAGGAGGCACCGAGCAGGCCCTGCCCTGACAAGCGCTGCCCAAACACATTCCGCTGCCTCGCTGCGCCTGACTCACGGCTGCTTCTGAAAAAAACTCCCACAGGAACATATATATATATATATATTTGGAGAATAACGCGATTTATTTTATTTTATTTTTTATTTTTAGCCTCCATTTTGAGAGGCGGCAGAACATGGCACCCCTCCCGACCCCCCGCGGGACGCGCACCTGAGGTGCCTCAGCGGGCTGCCCGCCTGAGGGGGGCAGGCAGAGGGCGGTGTAGCCCCACGTTACGCGGCACCACCGCCGGGAAGGAGCCGAAATAAAAGCGGGGGGAGCCTCGCGGTGCCCGGCCCGCTCCCTCCGTGCCCGCCCAGCCCCGGCTGCGCCCCCCCGGGGCCGCCTCAGGAGCCGCCCCTCCTGCCCAGGGCCCGGCCCCGCCGCCATGACGGGGCCGGCTGTGCCCGCCCCGCCCCTCCACATTGCGCATGCGCAGAACGCCCGGCCAGGCTTCGCTGCGCCACGCGCGCCCTCCTTGCGGCTCTATCCGGGGCCGCGATGACGTAATGGGTCTCCCCCCTCCTCAGCGGCTCAGCCAATGAGAGAAGGGAACCGCGCCGCCGCAAGGCCTCCTGGGAGCTGTAGTCCGCGTGCGCACTCCCCGCCTCGCTCCGCAGAGCAGCCCCTGTGTGGGCGGGGCCGCCGCGCCTCGCCGCCCTATGGCAGGGCGGGTGAAAGGTCCGCGGGCGGGCGCGGCAACCAATGGGAGCGGGCGGGCGGCGGGAGGGGGCGGGGCCAGCTGTGTTTTGTTCAATTGCCATTGAGGAGCTCGGGCCAGAGGCGGAGGGGAGGCGGCGCGGTCGGGCGCAGGTACCGGCTGCAGGGGGGAACCGGAGCGGCGGCCGGGGGGGGCCCTGGGGGTGCAGCCCTTGGTGGCCGTTAACGGTCGCAGCCGGCCGTTGACGGCCGTTGGGGTTAGGGCTGGGGGCTGCCTGGAGCTCGGGGGGGGGAAGGGGGCTGGGTGGCGAGGCCTCGGCTGCTTCATGGTGTTGAGGGGGGGGGAGGGGGGTAGAAAAGCCAAAAATTAAAAAGAAATAAATAAAATAATTAACAAATTAATTAATAAGGTTAATGTGGATGTGCAGGGCTCCTTCGTGGTGGGGGTGCGGACCCCCCTCTGGGTGTCCCCGCACCTCAACCATCACGGGTACCCCCCCCTAACCCCCAGCGCCACGATGCCCGATCTGTGGCCTCGAAGGTTTTAAAACAAAATAAACTAATTCCTGAGATCTGCCGCTAAATCGCCTCTTTGTGCCATGCCAGCCCTTGCCCGGGCAGCAGCGCGGCTTTGTTCGGGCAGTTGGGCTCCAGCAACGGCCCCGTTGCCTGCACGGCCCGCAAGGAGGCCTGGATTTAACCGATTTGGGGGAAATTTTGGCTTTTATGGGGGGAGATCCCCCAAAAAGCAGAGGGGCTGGGTGGTGCAGGTGACCCCCGGCACCCCTTAGCATCACCCTTGTGGCAGGGCTTTTGGGGCTGAGCCCTTTCCCTGCAGCCAAACCACGCACCCCAAAAGCAGCCCTCACCGAAACCCCTCTCACAGCACCCCAACTTTTGGGGTCTTCTCACGAGCCCAAATCAGCCCTGATAAGGCACCGACTTGCAACGCCAAGGCCCGGGGATGAGCTGAGCCAGCTGGTCACGTCTATTTTCTGGTCCGCTGTGCTTACATTAAAATTAGAACAGTTATTGCAGCCCTCGCCTTGCCTCCGATGCGGGCTGCTAGAGAAATGTTTCCATCGCAGGCTTTTTTGGCAAGGAGCAGGAAGTTTCTGTATGTTGTGGCAAGCTGAAATATTTCTTCTGTGGGTTTTAATTGTGAATAGGCTGCGCGCTTCGAGACAGGGTTATGAAATCTGGAGGGCAGCGTTTCCTGAAAGGCAAAAAAAAAAAAAAAAAAGAACTTTCCTATCGCGGTGCGTGACTTGAGATCTGCTGTTACAGGAGGTGCAGGGCTCATAATCAGGGCAGGAGAGATTGTGATTGTATCTGTACAGTTATGGGGTTGCTGAGAACACCTGGCAGACATCTCCAGGGAGGCAGGAGGTCGGTATGTATAGGGAGCTAAAACATGTCTCAGGTAGTTCTGCATGAGGTGGTTTCCATATGGTTAGCATTGAATTCCAAACTAAAAAAATCACTTTGCTACTCATTTATGCTGAATTTCTGCAAAATGCTCTCAGTCCAATATTTTTAATCTTCTCTCATTTGTGTCAGTAACTGCTCTTCATCGCATAGAAGTGCAAGCTGGCTGTTAGACAAACTTAAAATACTGATCTGCAGGATCCCCCTAATGATATCCTGAGAGGATATCTTGTGCTGGGGCAATCTGTCTGTCCTCTAGCGGCCTGTACCTGCCAGTGTGTAACCCCTAGTTATTGTCTCTTAAGTGGAAGAATTCAAGCTGATTAAATCATTATATGGGGATATTTTACATTTGGGGTAGTTAAACTTCCCTATTTCCTCTTGAAAGCTGTGTTGTGCAGGCTGCTGTGATTGGGAAGGAGGAGGAGGCTGGAAGAAGAACTGTTTGTATTTGCAACATTTGAGTTAGCTTTTGGAAGCTTAGTGTATGGCATAAAACTAAATTTATGAAAATGTGGTGGGCAAATAAACTGAAAGCCTAACTTTATTGAGGGATTTTTCAATATATTGCATTAGCTGTTTTATTTTGGGTGGTTTTATTTCTCTGTCTAGGATTTATTCTTTTCCTATAGGAATTCCTTGGGAGTCTGGTAACCATTATTGTAGCTCCCTTTTTTAGTTCCTTGCCCTTTTTCCCTTCCCTCTTCTTTCTCCCCCTTCCTCTATTGCCTCCCCCCAATCTACATTCCTTTGTGCTAGCAGTGATGATGGCAGTTCTAGTCACCTCCTGTGGTTTGATAGATTATTCCCTTTAGAAACATGTGTACTTAAAACTTTCCAAACATGATTCTTTTTTCTTTGCCCCTACACTTTTTTGTTACTGGCTCTGAGTTTTTGTTTTAAGAATTTGTCCTTTCTGCTTTTGCTTTGAGCCTTCTTAAATAGCATTAAGAAGCCTTATTAAACCTTTAAGGGAAAGTATTAGTATTTATGTTGTGGTTTTCATTTCTTCTTGCATAGTTTGGAGGTGGTAATATACACAGCAGTTTTGCCTCCTGGCAATAGTGAATTTCCTTCTTGTCTGCAAGCATACAAGTTGAGCTTTTCTTAGGAAAAGTCTTTGCTTGTTTGAAACTTTATTTCTGTAAAATAAACTCGTTGGGCTATTTTTAGATTACATTCTTGAGATCTCTAGTTAATGTAAGAATTATCTTGGAGCTAAAATGCTCATAGGACCTAGTCTTTAGTCTTGTACAACCTACAGAAACTTAAAAAATTATATTTAAGTTTGTATTTTGGTAGAAGACTTAAGAAATTCCTGTTTGCTATAGCTGCAACCCCTATTATTCACATAACCTAGAATAAAAGCTTACTGGGAGGTGGCAACCCCAAAGCTGTGAAGGGCTTTAGGAACAGTCCTGAATGAGTGAATGGTAGGTAGCCTTCTCCTCTTTAATTGCGGGGAGGAAATTCAAGGCTAGGAAATCAGCTACCTGGAGTCAGTGTAGTGTGCTTCCTGGCAGGTAAGTTGTTTGAATTGATCGACTGCATGCCTGAGAGGTAGCCATTCACAACTTCACTAGATGTGGCTAACGAGATCTGTGCCATCAGTGAAATACTGCAATCCAGTGAGGAAGAGTCTGTATAAAACCAGTCAATTTTTCAGAAAATGGCCTTCTTTAAGGAGTTTCAGTTGCTCTCAAAAGGGAGGTGGGGGCTATGTTTTTAACTCTAGACCTATTTTACATTTTTTTCTGTGATATGGCTGGATAATGCAGTACTCTGCAAGTATAGAAAAACCTAAAATCAAGCTAACTGTCATCACTTTAATATTGCCTTTTTTATTTTACTACATGTGCTGTTTTTTGTGTTTCAGTCATTTTGGGAAAATGATGTCATCGACAAGCTGGCAAGAAACTCGTGACTTAATGCATTGTAGTGGGCAGAGATGCCTTCTGAAGGCCCTGCTTCTGCTAATTGACAGGCTGGGGTGAGGTAGTAGGCCAGGTTGTTGCTGCATGTGTGATCTGGGTTACGGCCGTTGGTTTACTGACAGCAATATTTCTTTATGCAAACAGTTGAAGATCGTGCTTTAAAATGCATAAAGTCTTCAAGTTACTTTATATAAAGAAAACTTACTGGATTATATAAAAAATATATAATTGGCTGTCTGCTGTTTGTACTTGGTTATATTTTATTGAAATGCAGGCCATCACTTAATGCTACGCTTGTTGATGCTAGCGGTAAGATCAAGGGTTCTGATTACCTAATGCTAGCATCGTTGCTCTGAATTTGGTATGACAGCACTGATTGAAGTTCCCATGAAAATTAACCTCTTGTATTTAAGTGCAGGGAAGAATACTTGCAGTGGTGCATCAGATTGCAGGCCTAGAGCTCTGGAGGCGCTCAGAGACCCTCGCCCGGTGCCAGCAAGGGTAATTGCCCTTCAGTGTGTGTAGGTGTGTCTGCAGATGGAGCTAGGAGTGTGAAATCAAACAGTATTTTGCCTGGAGCTGTCATTAGAAGTGTCATTTGCAAAACTGTCTCTGTATAGGCAGAAACGCGTGTCGTTGTGGGAAAGGCATCTGAGATGGAAGAAAGCTGTTCCTGCATTTGCTGAGCTTTAAAATTGGAACCCAGCTGCTACAGGAAAGGGTTGATGAAATAACTGCAGCAGCACTGTCTATACCTTTACTTCTGTGCTGAGATCTGCGATGCAGGAAGGCAGAATCTGAATTCATTTTTTTTTTTTCCTGAATAATCCTCGTTTCTCCTTAATAGCCCCCGGCTGGCCCAGGGGGTTGTCTTGCATTTCTTAATGCATTTAAGACTTACAGGTTTATGAAAGATAAGTTGTAATTTGGCAATTTCTATGGAAAAGCTAAAGTGAGTTATCTTTAAAAACAAACTAGCTCCTCTACTGTCCTAAGGAGACCTTGTACAACAAGGCTGTGGCTCCTTTCTACTGTCACCTCCCCTTGAGCCATGAGTAGGAATAATAGGAACTTCTGTTGGTGTTATATTAACTTCAGGTCTGTAATTTGCATCTCAAATAACACTGAACAGCTTTAATGCCTTTGAGGGGTTTGGGAGGTTTTTTTAATTTGTATGGTAAATGTGTTTTTTAACTTAATTGAGCAGTTCAAATTATTATTACAGCATGTTTAACTTTTCTCCGTGCAGCTTATGTTGAGGTAAATGGCACTAAATCCTTGATTTCAGTACTCTGTGCATATATTACTTTTTGCCTTAATTGTGGCTTTAGATTTGGTAGTAGTAAAGTATTCTTATCTTGCTCACACTTTGTATGGTTACTAGTGGATACTTTGTGATGTTTGGGTTCTTTATTCTACCCATCAAAGTCTGGATATAGGGCAAATTCTTCTTTTAAAGGCCACTTCCTTTCACTCCCCATTTTCCCATTGACAAATGCACTTGCCTTTCTTTGAGGTTTCTGTTGATTTGACCTATTTTGTTTTTAGAGGGATGAGAACTTCACATATTTAAGGAAGAAGCAAAAAGCCCGTATGTCATTTCTCGATCAAACCCTGTTGCAGTATCAACTCCTAGAGCTCAGAAGTCACGTGCAGGATGTGAAGAAGGCTGGTTTGTTTGCTTGGGGTCTGTGGTACGATGCAAAACATGATTCAAACCCGGAGTTGTGGAAATGTGCTTGAGGCCGGATGGCTCTGGATCTCCAGGGTGCTGGCTCTGGCAGCTCAGTGTTCCTTAGTCAACACAAAGACAGCCACTGAGGTTGCAGGTGATTTTCACATCATGGCATGAAGCAGCTTTGCTGTCATAACATAGGAGACATCTGTTCTGTGTGCTGTTTGAGGGTGTGGTTTGTTTTGAAGGGATGTACTTAGGTACCTGGGATTGATGTGTATGCCTGTAGTTTTTTTTGATAAACTGACATTTAGAATCTTAAAATCCTATTTTTTTTAAATGAAGCAGTAACCTTTTTGCTTATCCCAGGCTGATACTAGTGGCAAATAATCATTCATTGTCCAGTTTGGAATTGAGTATAGTGATGTGTAAGCATGCTCTAAGACTGCTGCTGTGCTCCACAGCATAATTTGATACGATATTTAGTGAGGAGGAGAGAGGAGTAATGAAAACATTGAATAACTACTGCCTTCATTGGCTAAAACATGGCATATATCTCTTCAAGTGGGGAGGGGAAAGAGCGTGGGTACCCAAAACTTGATCTTTGCATTTTTTGAAAAGGGGTTTGAAGTGAATCTTAATGAATTTGATATATGTGGGTATCTTGAGGGGTGCTAAACTGAAGTGCTGGAGCTTGCTCTAAGGGGCTGTTGAAAGGCAGAGCTGGTTAGAAGATACTGCTGTGAATTTTAAGGTTAGGCTGCTCACTTCTCAGTATGTGTGGTAGTCCACTTCAGCTTAGCTATGTGTCCTTGCATCTTCTATTAGCACTACATCCTGACCAGGGCTGTCTGCTCCAGTACTTGAATAAGAAATTTCTGAACTCTTGGGAGGGCAAGGTGGACTGTTGCTGCTCTCATGTTTCACAAAAATCTGTTCAGAAAAATGGCATTTAAGCAAATCAGACTAGTACCTGGAGAACTATTTGTACACTGGAACTCTTACAGAGAAGGAAAAAACATGGTATTTTGTGTGTGTGCTTCCTAGGTGTCTTGTTTGTGCTTGAGCACTTCATTTTTTTTCCCCAGTTTCATCTTTCTCCAGCTTCACAGCTTTGATTTTTTTTTGCATTTGAAACGTGAGCGTGTAACTTATTACAGGCACAGACTTCCTCTCTGACTGGGTGTAACTAATGTTCCCTGCATCAGCTCCATGTCTGCAGGATTTTGGATCTGTTTTTATTTTGGAGTGTTTGGTTTGCATGCAGCACTTTCCATAGGCAGGAAGCTGTACCCAGGCCTGAGGCTATAGCTGCAGTGGAAGGTGTGTGCGTGTGCTCTGTAAGGATGCCTTGTGACACCACATCAATGGAAGCTCTTACATCACCAAAATGCTAGTTCTAGGTTGTCAGCAGGGTAAGTACGCGTTGTCCTGGAGACATCTGATTCTGTTGGCCAGAGCAGAAAATACCAACAGGATACTATAATGTTGATGAAATTCTCGTACTGCTGTGGGAGATAACTGGACTTGATTTATTTCTGCATGAGGAAGGTATAAGGCAGGTGTGACTCTTCTGTTGTACACTGAACTTCACCTAGGCAAGCAAATGGTAAGCTAGAAATGTCTAATGGAGTCTGTTTGAAAAATCAAGGCTGACTTCTAGCCCATTCAAAATAAACCCCATCTGTTGGATGATGAGCAAAGACATTATTGTAGCTTGAAATTGATGTAGCCCTAAAAAGGGCTGAAAAGGATGTGGGCTGGTTGTGAGCCTACTGCCCTGTGACAGTATTATGCATCTAATGTGATTCAGAAGAGAAGTTTAGCTCAACTTTCTCTACAGTTCAGCATTTCGCTGTCCTTGGCATTAAATCTCCTTTTGAATATGGAACTAGGCATCTCTGTCACTGCAGCTCAAGCTTATTGCCTAATACCCTGGGCATGAGGGACAGCTATTATTTTCCCTGTAGTAATTCTTTAAAAATATTTGAACTGTTTTTTGTTGTGTTCCTGTTTTCTTGTGTTTTGTCTTTGTGTCTTTGCCTTGTGATGCTGTTGACTTAAGTAAGGCCAGCTTCCCAAGAGGCCACGTTGTTTTCAGCTCTAATTACTCTTGTTCTTTTCTAAGCACCCAAGTTAGCTCACACTGGTCTTCAAGCATGGTGCTCAAAGCCCAACTTTGTGCTCCAGCTGAGGCTTCCCTCTGCTGAGTGGAGTAAAAAGACTTCTATATGCCCTGCAGCTGGCATGCTTGTTGATGCATTGGACTTCATTACAGCAGCCCAACATGGTTTCATGGTCAGCTTGTTGATCCAGCATAGCCAACAGCTTCCTTCTGAGGAACACACCTTACTGTTTGCTTGGTTAGTTGGGTAACGCTGCCTGAGCCTATCTTCCATAACTGTACCTGATACCTTCCACAACAGCTTCCCAATGTGTCAGTTGTGCAGAACTGTAATTGCCTTGTGGTTCTTCCTACCCTTCTCCTGTTGTCCCAAGCCCACTCTTTCTCATTTGTTGCTGGCAGTGAAATCAGTGAATTGGTTTCCTGCTTGATGTGTCCCCCATGCACCACTGGTAAGTGCTCTCTGAGCATGGCTATCCAGCAAGGCTGCTCTCACTGTAAAGCCTTTACTTGCTTGCCAGCATCAGAACTCAACTAAAGTGTTCAAGTAAGCCCTGATACGGGGATGTCACAGCACTTATATCAGGTTCCCTGCACCCCTTCCCCTGGGGATCTGCTGAAATCCAGGGGGCTGGAGACCAGTCACATGAATTTAACTTTATTTTGAAAGCACAAGTGGGATGAAAGGAAGCTTCTGAAACTGATGTCCAAATTCTTATTTTTTGAAAAAGTGATCTGTTGCTGTGTGGGCTCAAATCTACCACATACCAGCCTAATTCTGGTATCTTGCAAATAATTCCAGGTATTGTAGAGTCACTCTGAAGTCATCTGTAGTTACGGTTGTTTTAAGCTTCCCATTATTTAGCTGAATTCCTCTTGCATCACAAGCTAGGCATTGAAGAATAAGCCCCACTACTTGGGGCTAACTTTTTAAGGTACTTTTCTTGGATTAAGCATTTGCTGACTTCTCTGTGGGGGTAACTTTCTCTCATTTTAAAAATCTTAGCTCTCATGACATCTTTCCTGCCTCGTTAAATCCTAACCTGATTGACAAAGGGAATCTTGTACTTCATAGAGGAGGGCTTCTGTGAGCCTTGTCTGTGTTAGAGTTGTTTGACACAGCTCTGGAAGTACTTCTCATTGTTCTTCCAGTCTCTGTAAACCTTCGAAGTAATCTGCATCCCTGCTTTCCAGCTACTTCATCAGCTTTGCCCTAATCATTGCACTGTTTATGGTCTCTACATGTGCAGCAGTTTGTCCTCATTACCCAGATAGAGTCAAGTACAATTAAAATTTTGATGTATTTGGTTACAAGGTGTAGTTATTTCTCGTTTTTTTTACCATTGCATGCTCCATGGATGGATGTCTGTCTCCTTAGATTATGCTACAGTCTTAAATTTAGAGGAGGCTTAAAAAACCCGGTAATTATTCTCCAAAAATGTTTCATGTTAGTGTGTACAATACTAGCTAAGACCACTTCAGTGATCACTTCTAACCCCAAGTGTGCTGCCAGAAGTAAGGCAACATCTCTTGGAGTTCAGGGCTGAATGCAGTTTGGATGGTGAAATGTTTATTAAATATAGCTTAGGTAGTTAATAAATATTTGTATTTTGATTAAATAATATATTAGGTTTTATGTTTAAAAACAAGGGTATTTTGTTTGTTTATTTGCATAACAGTAGCTTAAATTCACTACATTACCTCCTCAAACTGCTAATATAAAAACAGCTCTGTGCTGTTATCCCCAAACTTTTTTTTTTTGCTGTGGAGTAGTAGAACTGAGAAATATTCCCTCAAAAAGGTGGTGTTGTGCTGGGAATGGGGGTGTGTGTAAAGTGGGGAATAACACTGTGCTTACATGCAGCATTTGTGCACTCACAGCAAGGAATATCCCCGTTCCTGTCCTCAGGTTAGCTGCCAGCGTGGGATTTACTTGCTTGCTTCCAACACCTCCAACTGAATTAATTGCTCCAAGCTCCTTAGTACTTGAGATACGTGGATTTTGTTGGGAGGATGCTTTTTTCAGGTTTACTTAGCTGGATGCATCCTGCTGTTGGTGATGCTGTTAGATAAGTTTCGCTGTGGAAACTGCAACTGAGGTTGGTGCAGTGGGAGCTGTGTGGGAAATGTGTTCAGAAAGCTTCTCCCAAGGTGGGGTAACACTGCGTTGTGTAAGGCTTTTCTGTATTAAGTGTAGGTGCTCAATTTCTTATAGTGTATTCAGCAGCAAAATACCATTTATTCAGTCTAAACTTTATAGTCTTCTAGGGTGCACTGCAGATAGCCTTAATATACAAATATATACCAAAAAAATGATTAATTTCACTGTTTTCTGATGTGGCAAGACATGCATAATTCTTCAGTTGGAAGTGAGATTAAATTTAATATACCTTGTTTGACAAAGTCTTTATTGAATTAAAACTATATTAAGTGAACTGGATTAATTGCAAAGCAGCACTTGGGTTTCAAATGAACTGAATTGCAAACAATATTTGACCCTAATGATCTTGACTGCCCGTGAGCACAATTTCCAGCAGGACTTTATAACTTGGGAGAGAAGGCTGGGGGTGACTGAGGGCTTTTCTTCCCTCCTCCCCATTTCTCAATCGAGCAGGATCAGATAAAAACCAAACCCATTTGTAAATTCTGAACTAACTGTTAAACTGAACAAACTGAAGTAAATGCTTCCTGCACCTGCAGAATAAGCTGCAGCTGTCAAAAGCTTGTTTATCACTGACATACTCTTCGGGTCCAGGTGCTCAGCGGTTCACTTTGCTCTATCTCAGTGGTTTGGCATTTGAGAACTTCAGCAGAAAACATTTTACTGCCTTATACAGACTATGGCATGTTTAACCTTTGCTGGAGTGAAGATGCCAGGATCTCAGATGTAATTTCAGAGGCTTATTTTAAAGTGTTTTTAGATAAAAGCACACTTTTATCAGTATTGAAAGACCTCATTTGAACGGCTGAGAGTTTTCAGGTGAAGAACTGAAAGTACAAGCTTGCATCTCTTGCTGTTGACTTCATCTGATAAAATCTTTACTGTTTTGTCCTTCAACTTGGTTACCAGAAGCTGATCTTCTCAGAACGCAGTCGTCACTAAACCTAATTGCCCAAGTGAGAGGGGGACATTTCCCTTCTAAACACTCCTGCTCCTGTCCTCTCTCGCAGTGCTGCCTGTGGATGTGTGCTTGACTTGCTAGTCAAGCGATTTACCAGCCACCATTTAAAGCTGCCAGACTTACGTCCTAATCAGTGAAGGCTGGAACAAAAGGCCCTTCCCCTACTTTCACTTCTTACTTGTCTTTTTTTGGCACAAATAAAACTGAGTTATTGTGCCCTATACTATGTGAAGTACAACCCATAATTTATACGTACTGGTTGGCACCTTATGTGCACTAGCTTTCCATACAGGAATATGGTTTTGCGTTTGGGCTTGGTACCCTGCACTGGGTGAGTAAACATGATTTGGAGTCCTAGAGACTTCACAGAATCTACTTTGGCAAATGAATCTCTCCACAGACCTTGCTTGTAGAATGAGTGACTCATTTGTTAAACAGCTGATAGTGGTGAGGTAGTGCTCACTGAAGAGCCTGAGATTTTCCACCAAGCAAGTCTTTCAGTATTAAAAAGCAAAAGAAAAAACTAATTCAAGTTCTATAGGTGTTAATTTTCAACTGTTTTTTTTCTCTGACTTGGCGTAGCTGTCTTCTCTTACGTGGTGTAACTTCCTTTGTCACAGGAAACTCAATTCAAGTAATTATTACAAATGCATTTCCTAAGTACCTGCTGCAGTTGGGTACCTCTTCATTTGTGTCTTGAGCCTATAACAGCACTTTCTGATTTCAGCCTTCAATTGCACACTGAACAGCTGAACACACGGACAAAGTTCCTTTGCTTTTGGAATGATCTGGTGAACTGGGAAAGCTCAAGCTGCATAGCTCAACTGAATTTGGTTTTATTGAATGTCTTAATAAGCATGGCAGGAGCGATGTCCGTGATTACACGTCAAGCACCATCTGAACTCAACGTTGAAAGTGCATGCAATATCAATGTCTGTACTACTTTCTTCTTTTTATTTCATCGCATGACTATAGTGAACTTTAATTTATGATCTGATCATGCTTTGAGCATTTGTGGACTGTTCCTGAAGGCTCATGTTGCAGAGCACTATATACACATAGCATGGACCTACTCAGACATTAGTATTCAAAAACTTACAGAGATGTGCAAAACAGAAGTAGAAAACCACCAAATCAAGGCAAGAAATGAAGTTTAGCACAGTAAGCAGCACCAGCAATGCCAACTTCAAGCCAGCATTTAGTTTTGGTATCTGTGATGTGATGTCTGACACCTGTGTTACAGACTGCTTAAAAGCTAGGGGCTATGTTGGGTTTTCCTGAACTCTAATGGAAGAGGAAGCAAGATGGGTGTTACAAAACCTGGTCTTTCAGCATGCTGCCTCCTGAAGCTCTTGAGGTGGTGTCTCTCTTGTCAGATGAATTAGTTTGAGTAAGAAATTACAGATGGCCATGATGGAGAACAAGTTTGGGCCAGGAAAGGGAACTTGCTTTGTTCTGCAGCATATCTTGTGTCTGCTCAGTGCATTTCCGTGCTCTTTCAAGATAGATGATATGCAAGTTAAAGTTAAGGCTTTCTGCTATAACTTGTGTGCAAGCTTGTAGAAGGCTTTGCTGTTGCTTATCTCTACCTGTAACTTGCTTTCTCTTCCTAGACTTTTGGGATTTACATGAAAATGCAGTGTATTTGTCACAAACTGCTAAAATAAGGATACACACGTACTTGTGCTCACTTTGTGCAATTACAAAATGACCTTCTGGAGAGTTGTAATTTTGAGACAAAGATTGAAGCCTTCCTAAACTGGGTGTAGCACTCTGTGTGAGGGAAATCCTGTCCTAATTCTCCATATTACGAGTGGTGAGGCTGGGGCGAGTGTACTCCATGTTGTTGTAAGCACTGAGATGCGTGGATATTTACAGAACACTGCTAAGCACTTGAGTTCTAAATTTAGCAGTATCTTTAATTCACCAGCTGTACTATTTATTGGAAAATATTTGGACTACTGCAGGTTCCTTGTTTTTAACTTCCATGCTTGTATGCGGGCTAATGTTAGGGAGACTTCCCTGTGTGCAGATTATACAGCTCATTAGATCTCTGAAATGCCATGAAGTAGCATCTTAGCACAAATGTTTTTCACCTGGCCTGAGGCCTACAGCAAGAACATTTCACACTTGGGATCATAAAAACAAACTTACTAGTTGGGCTTTTTATTTTAAACAAATGAACCAGATGTCTGAAATGCTTCAGAATGAACCTGAAGGCAAGTAGGAGGAGGTTTAATAGCTGTTTGTTTTGGGAGCAGGGGGTATGGGAGAGATCTGCATAATCCCTCAACACCAAGCCCATGGGGTCTGCTAATATATCTGGTAATATACCTTACTACTGGTTTCAGTCTTTCATGGGTGTGCAGCAAACTCTGCCGCTGCCATACAAGTTAGGGGTCAGTGCTATGTGTTCTTCACTCCTGTTCTTAAATCATATGCCTGTGTGACTCTTCTCAATTTAAGTGCTATCACTAAGAGAAGTAGGTGATACTATTACTTAACTTTAGTTTTTCCCCTGCCTTTTCTCTAATCGGAGTGAAGCAAGTTCTGCAGTAGTAGGGCTTGTTCATCTTACTACTTCTCACGAGCCTTGGAGTGAAATAGTCTTCTATGTCTTGTGTAATCTCCATCACTTGCTTTAGTGGGAGCATGGTGGATTTAAGTTGGTATGTGTATTTCTTCAAGCACTAACACTGTATAAATTAATTGTAGTGAATCTCAGTTTTGTATCTTACTAGGTGCATTGTATGCTTGACGATCCATTGGTTTTAAATAGAATAAACAGAATGCTTCTAAAAACAGTATGTGGAGAGGGAAATTAAGACCTGAGCTCCAAGCTTTCAGCAATGTTACAGACTGTAAGTAAAAGTAATGCTCTTTAAGTGGTGCTTGCCCACTAGGTTTTGATTTGAACTACTTAAACAGGCAATAATATCTAGTTTGAGCTAGCACGGTCTTAAACTGAATGTGCTAACAGTCATTATTTCATAATTATAGCTAGAGCAAAGGGCTTGGAGTTCATGTGTAAAAGCCTCAGTGGAGCAGGCTTCCTGTTCCTCAGCACTATATGGGACTGTGTCCGTGCTTTCTGCAGTCGTGCTGAGAAGGAGGAAAAAGTCAGGCTTGCACATCACGGGGAGGTGAAGAGGTCATGGGCTAATGCTGATAGCAAATTCAAATGCAACTCCAAACATAGATATACATATCCTTTAGCAAAATGATACTTAAATCCTTTAGCAAAATTAATGGAAGCCTTGCCTGTATTTAAATAGGGGTACATTATTTTAGAAAAAGAGAACATAAGTAACAAACCCATTTTGGTATGGGATCAGACACAAGGCACAGCTCATCTGTTCTCCTGTCTGACAAAGATACTTCAAAAGATGGGGGATAACATCACATCTGTGAGGTGAATGTTTGTCTTCCTCAAGCCTGAAAGACGGATTTAAACCTGGGAGACTGAGACTTCATACTGCTGTAAGCTGGCAATAATAAAAGCTTTAACCTTTGGCATTGGGTTGAGTTCTTCACCTTAGTTTTATGTGGTGATACATTACCATATGACCTGGAAAAAGTCTCTTGAGCTTACTTCACCCCTGCTTCCATTGTTTTGAGAAATACGTTTCATAACATCCCCCATCTTCACCCTTCCTTCTCCTTTCTGGAAAGAGACTTTCTTCCTGATTTAAAAATAAACCCAAACCACCTGATAGTAACTTGAGAAACGAAGGGTAGTATTTCTTACAGACAACAGTTCATTTTGTAAAAGAGTAAAATCTTCCATTTCTAAATCAAACTTTATGAAAACAGTTTTAGGCCTTTTTTCTATGTATTTCTCGTCCAAGCTGGACGGATCCTGCCTGTGAAGGAGAAAGTCTGTGCTGAAGTATCACCTTTAACCTCTCTCCAGCACATCATCTGGCTGTGAATTTTGCAAACTGGAAACCACCTTAAGCCAGGATATTCTTTTTAGTTTAATTCTGGTGCTTCTGCTTGCAGATTTTTCTCCATCTCACATGGGAGCCTTTGAACAAGGTCTGTTTTTTCAATCAGAAAACTCTGAGTACTTCTTGTTCCCTTTGAGTTCAGAGGATTTGCCAAAACATGTTGCATTTTAAGTAAGAGTCCAAAGGCTGAATTTGATGGTTGAGGCTTTGCTCCTTCCTCATAGGAGCTCTCACATCTGAAGTGTGGGGTTTAGAGTATAAATAAATGTATGGGATGCAGTCTTATTTTAGTAACAGTTCATATTTTTGTCAGAGCTGTCTCAGTGACCAGCTGGTGTTAGAAAGGTGATGCTTTAGGATCCAAATGCAGTGAAATTGTGGGCTTCATTATGACTTCTTGCATTTGAGGCAAGTGGACCTAGTGTTTATTTTTTTTAATCACTGGAGGCAATAACAATCCAAATCCTAGTTCTTCAGCCTTAGGATGCTAAAATATAGTCCCGTCTTGCATGTTAAGTGAGGTATGTTCTTCTGTGGACTGTTTTGAGCTCCTTATATTGCTTATGCTTCCTGAGTGTGGAATATTTATGAAACCTGAGTCTAGTGTCTATCTTTTAATATAAAGGATGCCTTCTAGCATGTTTTTCTTGTCCTTTTTTTTTTTGTGGTTTTCTGGTGGAGTTGTGGCAACCATAATCCAGGCTTGAACACCTCATAGCGTTGAGGCTTGCTTCTAATAAAAACTGACTTACGAAAGAATTGTATAGAGAAAGCTGAGAGATTCTGTAGCTCAAGAAATATCTTTTTAGTCTTTAAAAAAATCTCTGAATTGTAAATGTTGGAACTAACTTATCTGGCTTCGTTCTGAATTCTAGCATGTGTAGGGGGTGGTGTTGGTCCTTGCCTTTTTTTTGTCACATCTGAACTCTTCAGGGAGCACTACTGTTTAAACAGGATTGCTAGACAGTTGTGTAATGATTTTTATAGATTACAAACTATGGTTATAAACCATACTCTTTACCCCCCTTTGGATCAGAAATGTAACTTTATCAATCTAACACTATTTTTCTACTTTTTGTAGAGTACCTCAGAAATCATCAGCACAACAGGGTGCTAGTTAACTATACAGTTAACAAAGAGAGGACCCCTTAAGCATAGCATACTGGAATAACCTGGAAATTGGGGTGCTCACCTCTAGTACCTGACCCCTGAAATGCTGATGAATAGTTTGATAGTTGCAGGAAGCTTTCTAATTAAAGCACTAATTTAGACTTGGAATTTTGGAAGGCTTCAAAATAACCACTGCAGATTAGTGCTAAAAAGAGCAAAAGTCCAAATTTATTTGAAATGCATGCTATCAAGAACCTTTCTGGGCTAAAAGTTGTTAATAATAGACTTATGTTACAAGGAATGCTTAGCCTCCCTGTGAACCTCTTAGCACTGTGGTAAATGTGTCGTTTTAAAAGTAGACTGTGCTCTTTTCATTTGGAAGGCAGAGCTTTGCATTGCAAGAAACCAGATATTATGTAGTTTCTTTCAGATGTCATAAAGTATTAGTTTAACACTTTCTAAAAAAAACTGGTCTTGTAGTTATGCTTGAAGCAAGACTAAGTTGGGATGGGACAGACAATGCTCTGTTAAAACTTGATTGGTTTTGCGTGATGTTTCAATTCTGAAATGTTTCCTGGATACTGTGGAAAGTGCCAGGAGGCAAAAATCACAGCATCTTTCATCTGGAGTCTAGTAGCAAAACCATCTAGATCTGGAGTTAGTACTGCTGGGGTGATTAGCTGCTTTGGCTTGCTGAAGCAGAGATAATATTTTAAAGGACCTACTTATCCGAATTGGAATTTTGACTCTAGCTAATCCTTTTCTTCTGCTGGGAGCTGGCTAAGTATGTCTTTATGGGATTGCTGGTAATAAGGGCTCCATGTAGCTCTCTGAACAAAGAATAGGAAATAAAATGAAGGAACAGAAAAAAGGTAATGACCTACACTCTCATTGGGCAGTATTAGTCCCATAGGCAGAACTGTGGAATTACAACCATCAAGAAACACCTACATTAGTGTTATGGGGAAATCATCTAAAATCTTGTGATCTTTTCTTTATCCAAGATGGAACTTCCAGAGACAGAGAAGAAATTGTTAGAAGTGTTTCAAACAAATGTAAATTTTCCCAGCAAGATGAGCTGTTGCTGGAACATTGTGTCCTGCAGGATGCAGAGGAGTAGGAGTGGGTTGGAAATGAGTCTGGCTGCCTTGTTCTCTTAGAGCCAAGAAGAGATTTTTTTGAATTGGCTTTATATTCTTCAACAGGACTTTTCATCGCTTTGAAAGTAGGTTGTCAAATTGGATGAGCCTCTGGCATCCTCCAGTTGACTGTGGGGGAGAATCTGTATTTTTAGTATTTTTCCCAAAAAAGACCCTGGTGACATCACTGAGGAGATGCAGAATTTGTGGCATGCGCAGTTTTCTCTCTGCCCTTAATTTTGGCAAAGATGTTGCAAGGCATTACTACTTGTGCCTAAAATTTAAGAAATAAAACCTCAAAACCTCTTTTCTTCAATAGTACTATAGAAATATAATAATAAAACCTCTCTTCTTTAGTACCGTACAATAACAAAGTGCATTCTTCTCAGACTTAAGAATATTTGTGTTGTACCACGGAACTTTAAATCGGAGATAATGGTGATGCTGATTCCATCACAGCTCATTCTCAATCTCTGAGGAATGTTAGCTTTGGCTTGCTGTTATTTTTGGAGTCTTTTTGTATCCTGTTCATTTTATTCCTCTCCATTAGTCTGTCTTTTAGCAATGAAAACAACTTCTCTACCTCCACCTCTCTCACCTCCCACCCCCTAGCTTAGGGCCATCCCAGTAAAATGAAGTCTTTTCCAGGACAGAGGGAGGCTAATGCCTTTTGTCATGCATATTTGTCTTGGATGGCTCAGCTTTCTCACTTCTTACCTAATCAGGCTCCATTAAAGGATGGTGTACTAAGGAAAGGATGTCCATAATCTTGTAGGACCTGATCCAATTTGGACCTCCAGGAGCTGCTATTATTACCTTGAGGCTTGGAGGGTCTCAGCAGCTGAGGCAGGCAAGTTCAGACACTACCTGTCTAGTGTTGGTGACGGCAGAGAGATGCATGTTTGGGTGTGCTTGTGGCTTGCATAGGAAGCAGGGCATGCAGTTGCAATGGCAGACAAAACTCGATTGTACTAAGAGCCATGCTGTGAAGCAGCTGAAGAAATGCAAATGCAGCAGGATCCACGTTTCCCTAACAAGGATGGTCAAAGGGTTTTCCTATTACTGAAAATCCAATTAGTTTAAAGTGCCAAGCAGTTTGAGAGGGATTCAGCCTGATGAGTGTAAAGGGCATTATAAGGAGAGACTGGAAAAGAAAGTTAGCTGCCTTTAAACAATTCTGAGAAGAGCATGGCCAGAAAAAGTATGTAAAATGAACAGCTTACTCTCTATGTGGGTACATTAAATACATACCACAGTAGAGAATTTTGAAACAAACAAGAAAGCTATACAAAAATGCAAAAATACCATGAGGAGCTTTCTGTAGTGTATGGAAGGTAGAAGGTATTCAGGGTCAAGGTCTTGTAAGACTGGAAAATGCTGTAGTACAGATATATTAGTGAAGCCTTAAAATAACAACACAGTGACGCTAGAGTGACCTGTAAAAGTCTCCTGTTTACTAATAGCCAATATTAGCAAAAATAAGAGAAGCAATTCCTTGTGGAGCATCGGTAACTCAGCTCCAGGGAGCTAGGCCTTTGGTTGCTGAGGCTGCAGGGCAGGCCTCACATCGCTTTGTGCTTGGTTGGGCTGGTCAAAGGGGTATGAATTGGAAAACCAGGGCTAAAAGTGTTCAAACCTTGCTTTGGAAGGGGAGAGCTAATTCCTAGCTACAGGATGATCTGTTTGGCTCGGTGTGGAAAATGCTAATGTCATCTAGCTTTCCTTTTATTCTCTCTGAACCCGTAGCTGGGCAGGAACCTCAGTCAGCAGTGTCAGCTTCCCACAGCGTGCCCACACAGGCATTTGTGTCCAGTTCATGGCAAACCAGGCCGGGGAACTGATCCAGCTGGAAAACCTTCTTTACCAGAGAAGAGGAAGTGTTTTTTTCTTTTTTATCCAGCTGTAAAAATGCCTTGATTTAGTTCTCTGTAGTAGCACAAAGACTTGTGCCATGCTGGGGGTGACAAATAGCCAGAGGAGGGAACATGTTGGCATGGCTGAGTGGTGGCAGCTAAGGCATGTCAAGGTATATCAAAGTGCAACCTGGAACAGCTTTCATCTATAAAATGTGGAATTGGCTTCCAAAGCATGCTTCTGATCTGAACTAAAATTCATACTCTTAGTCTGTGCTTAGTATTATATTAGTATAATTGATTAGTGCTACCTTAGCATTGAGAAATGAAATGCCCTGATGGGAGGAGCAGTAGAACCTTTTTGATAGAGCATGTCTCATTTTAACACAAAATGAAATACAACTGAGTCGTTAAAATGAGAAGCATTTTTGGGGGTATCCATTTTGCTTGTCTTCCAGAGGAGAGCACAGCACCCTCAGAAAGGGTCTGAACAGTTGCAGCTCTGGAGTGTTACTTTCAGCATCTGGCAAGGTTTAAAAATGTGGATGGTAATTCAGTTTGAATCTGAAAGCGCTGTGCCTCCCCATTATCCTCTCATGCAACTGAATGTGTTGGCTTGTTAACTGAAGATTAATACTCCTGCATCTCTTTTCTTATTTTACTTTGTGTTATGCACACTTAATTTTCCAGTGAAATGTTTGAAGATTAGAAGAACTAGGCAAAATACAAATACATTATTATAGTTAACCGATCAAAACCTTGTTCCTACTCTGTTTTTGATAGCTTTATTGGATTTGCTTTCTTTCCTTTGTGGGGAAAAACTCAAAAGCTTGATGCTTAGTAATTAAACACCTGCTGAACTTTTCAGCTGTTTCTTTATAGTAGCCTCTTAGCTGCAGAAATCCTAATCCTCAAAATGAATTTGACAGCCTTTGTGCCAGTTACTGAGTTCCTTGGTTTCAGTGTATTTTCAGTCTGTATAAAGACAATTTTTGACCTCCAGTCAGCCTTTTTTCCACTTTTATTGGGGAATTTCTAGATCTAGTTGAAACTTGACTAGATTTAAAAGGGACATAGAAGTCCCTTTGCATTACAATACACTGTACCGTTTTGTTTGCACATTTGTCCTTCAACTTGCTTACCATTTCATGAATCACACTTTCCATGGCAGATGCTTACTTTGGAAAGGGTTCATGTAATTTTTACCACAGAACATGAACTTGTGCTTTTGATATTTGACTTGGTGTAATTTCAGAACAAGATGTGGTAAATATTTCAAATCTTTGGGTGCTTTCCGGAAAGATAGGATATATTCTGTAAAAGTAGACCAATGGAGACTCCAGAAATCTGGGTAGCATGTATTGTGGATGTATGTTTGTAGGCATTGTGTCTTGTAGTAAATGAAGCTAGGCGTAAGTGAGGATGAAAGATGAACAGAAACTAAGATTTTCTGGGGATAGCTCTGAGGCTAATGGGAGACCAACACAACTGACAAGGTGAAATAATGTATGGCTAGCATATGAAATCATATTTGAGGATGTACTCAGAGACAACAGGCTTAAAAGATAATGTAACAGTATCGTTAATACCATTAATATCTTAGTTTAAGATGGGTTTAACTTGGGTCATGGACTCAAGTGATTTTTTTTCTCTTGCTACTACCAGTTATTTAATTAGTCATTAAGGAACAGTGTGGGAACGATGCAATATTTTACACAAACATTCATTTTAAATGATTATTTTCTGGTATTCTTCTACTATAGATCTTAAAATCCAGCAAAGGAAAACAAACTTCTCAAAGATTTATTGTGTTGTTTGAAGTTGGCAGTGTACGTGTGTGGATTCCTTTAATTCCATGAAGATAAATTTGATCATGGAATACTCAACCAATTTGTCATGAGTTGGGTAAAGATGTTTTTGGTAATGCAGCAAGGTGATGTCACTGTGGAGAAACAGTGATTAATACTGGCAGAGACTTGGTTTGGAAAGCTACATAGGTTTGGAAGCTAATTTGAGGATGTTAAGGATAGGAAGAAGCAGCCAGTGAACTTAGCACTCATCATATAAATGACTGCTCATAGAACAAAGGTACCTAAGCTTTTGTCTGTGACGCTTTACATGTATGGTAATCCATCCTGCATTCTAACTTAAGATCTGATATTTGCTTAGATAGCAGTTACGAAGTCTTTATTTAAAATAACAGGTAATTTGTTAAAAGTAGCTGATGGTATGGAAAGTTGATGGGGCACTTGAGCTACCCACCGCTCTGCTTGTCTTTAAAAAGGGTTTAGTGATGAAACAAAATGGTATAAATGTCTGAACATACAGAACAGAATGGTAAGTATCTACATGTTTCATAGGCTGTGCTAGATAAGACTTTAGTGGTAGCTTAAATGAGGGAAGAAAGTTTGTCTTCTTAGTCCACACACAAGTTCTGTTATGACACCACCACTAATTGTGATGTAATTAATAACTCTTCTGACGTTTCTTTTTCTGCCTCAATTTTACAGAGAAGCAGACATGATACATTGACATCATTGGGAAATGAACTTTGGCAATAAGATGGAAGCATAAATCTCGACTGTTAACCAAAACAGAAATGGCTCACGAGTATTGAAACAAGACATTGAAGAACCTCTAACGCTTCCCTGTGAGCAGTGGAAAAGGAACAACTACAATGGTAACACTAATAACAGAAAAGTTGCAGAACCAGAGCTTGGATGATCTGACGTGTAAGACGTACAATATTAACCTGGTAAGGATGTATGAAAATAACATGTAAATATGAAATGCAAAGTAGTTCAAAGGTACATGTATCTCAAAACTGCACAACAAATTCAAGAGTGTAGATCAGTCAGAATTCAGCCATTTAAGTTAGGAATGCCTTGTGATGTGGATGAAAGTTTTAAGGGGAAAAATGAAATTTCAGTGTGTGGTCCTTTCTGGAGAGATGCTTTCTAATTGTAATAATCATTTAATCTTAGTTTTGTTTATTTAAATGGCTGAAACCCTGTGTACTCAAAAGAACTATCAAAGCTTTTCATTTTTCGTCTTTTTTCTCCAACAACACAAATACTAGTATTTGTTCAAGCTTTCTTCATTTTACGTAGGCAAATACAAGATATTTGACAACATTTAATCACAAAAATCAGTGACCACTGTGTAGGTAGCAATCAGCACTAGGCGAAAGGAGAACAGATCTGTTGAAAGCAGCTGAAGTGAAAGTCAGGTTGCTGACTACCAGCCTGACCTATACCAGTAGATCTTTACTGTTGAAGGTGTCAGATAGCTGGTTTGCTCTGAGAAGTTACGTAATATTTACTGCTTGTTTCTGCTGACTTAATTTGTGGGTCTGCTATTCAAGCATAGCACTCAGACCATAAGGAATCTATTCTCTTCGAGTCTGATTTGTGAGATGAGAGAATCTATGCTTCAGAGGGAGTTTAAAGAAAAAAGTGCAAAGTAGTCTTCCCCTTAATCGTGTGTTTGTACCTGAGAACCATGAGATCATATTCTGCATGTAATGCAAAGCACTGTAGCACTGCACTAGCCTCACTAGCCTGCTTTCATGGACTTCAGTTGCAGTTCTGCAGATCCAACTCTAGGGTACTAATTGAACAACAACACAAGTACCTCTAATTCTTAATGTGAAGTGTTTGACTCCTTGTCTGTGTTAGAGAAAAGCACCCATGTTTTGTGTGCATGCATGTAAAACCTGACACAAAAGTAAGGATGTCTAATAGCATACATTAATCAAAGGATTTATTCTTAAAGCTTGAACAGCTCCGCTAAGGGTTCTTCTGATAACTTACTTGGTTTTAGTTTCTTCACCCTAATCTTCACCCTAAATATGTACCATTCTTGAAGGCGTATGTAAGGTCTTGAAAAGAGGGTAACTCTTAAAATAGAAATGCTTGCTCAGCTTGCATTCATTTCAGCTAGCATGATGAGGCACTTGAGATACACAGTTTGTAGGGGAATTTGCTGTCTTCCCGAGCTGGCAATTTTGTGTTATTTCTAGCTAAATGCTAGGCCTAGATGTTGGCAAGTGATGGCCTGTATCGAGTAGCAGTGCTTGTCTCTAAAACTGTAGTGGCAGCTTGTAATTTCTAGCTGAAGTTCACACGGTGTTGAAAAATGAGCTACACTTCTACTGATGGTCACTGCAGGTTTTCCATTGGAGGCTTGGAAGGGCAGAGAAAGCTTTTATACCATATAGAGTCTATACAGGAGTGTTGTCATGCTGTCACATGTTGTGACTTGGTTTCTATTCCTGTCCTTATCCCTATTTAAAATTAAAACAGGGAGAATGTCTAGAGCGGAATGGCAAATGGTATCTTGTCACAGGCTTTATCCTTTCCCTTCTTCCTTCTTGTCCCCATTTTAAACCAACAAGGAATTGCTTTTCTAAATGCTGTATTCCTAGATGAAAATGCCCTCTGAGGCTTGGGATAGGTTCTATCTCTACGCAATGGCAGCTTGAAAAAGTGTGGAAATTGCAAGGTGAGGTGTGAAAATGCAGGAGCACGTGTGAATGAAGTTGAACAACTAGGTTGTTCCCTACAAAAAAGGATTCATAGGAGCAAATGATGACTTCTTGAATAAAACCTGAACTGAAATATGGTCAAAGTGCACTTCTTTCCACTAGTAAAGGTTATTGTTAAATTTTAATGGGGGGAAGTTATAGTGTGTGTGTGTGTGGGGCGTGAATCAGCTCTAGCACACTGTACTTTTTACAAGAAACTACAGCATTAAAATGAATGTAGTAATAGGAGTAGCAACTTTGAGCCATTCCTTAAATGGTCTTGCCTGCACCTTTCATTACGTGTACTGGCACAAAGTTCTGTGGGACACTGCAGTGAATCACCTCTTGAGCTGATTGAGGATTACGAGTAACCTCTCTTGGGTTAATGTTAACCCTTATCAGTTCTGTGCTCCCTTTCACAGTGTATCTGTACAAGTGCATATCTTGTCATAAGTAGAGAAAATAGCTGGGAAAAAGGGGAAACTGAAAACATTGGTTTAAGCTGACTTGAAATGACCCTGAAACTAAGTCTAGATTTAGGCTTGGGAGCCTACTTGAATTCTTTCAAGCTTCTGGTGGTCTCAAAGACCTTTCAGTACCCCTGGAAGACTTCATTTTTTTTTTTTTTTAATCGTAAACTCAGATAGGACAAGCTTCGAGAACAGCTTCTCTGCTGTGGGTGGAGTAGGTTACTCCACTGGGGGTAACTGATATGAAGTTGTTACAGCTTAGACTGTTAGAACTCAGCAATATAAAGAACCTGAAAATGATATTGTGGGGTGCTAAATACAAAGGAAGTCAGTATTAGACTTGTGGAGGTGTGAAGGAGATTGAATCAGAGCATGTGTTCAATGAAACACCCTGATCTGGGGGACTTCTAAGGCTCTGGCATGACTTTCTCTCTTCCTGTGCACTTTTGTGAGAACACAGAAAAGACTGTTACAGATTAGTTTTCATTATGAGTTAGGTCTTTGTAAGAGTGAAGAACTCTCCTAGCTGTATGAATTATTTCACGAGTTCATGCAAAGAATAAAAAATTGCCTTTCCCTTGTATTTTCCCTTGTATCCACCTGTATGAAAAACAAAACTTCTTGTATTCAACCAGAGGGAAAAATAGCAAAGTAATACAGCTCATAAATTAATTATAAAAGAAACAAAATTACTCTTTCCAAGCTGTTTGCTTTCTAGCTATCATTCTCTATAAAGATAACATCCCTGGAAGTGCTCAAGGTCAGGTTGGATGGGGCCATGGGCAACCTGATCTAGTGGGTGCCATTGCTGCCAATAGCAAGGGGTTGGAACTGGGTGGGCTTTAAGGTCCCTTCCAACCCAAACCATTCTGTAGTTGTATGGTAACACATGTGGGACATAACACACACAGTCGTGTAACCTGTGCATTGACTAAGTATCTTTCTTTACCTGTTGCCTGAGTATGTTCTAAAATACCAACTGTAGCTTCTCTTATTGCTCTGTTAACCAACATACTAATTTTCCAAGGCAATATAACACATCTGATCAGTTCCTGCTCATTTATGTTGAACAGGCTTGTACTGCACCTGCCTTTGGTGTGTGTAGGGGGGAAAAAGACGATTGCATTTCCTGCTGTAGAAGCAGGAAGGTGCTTTTGGGGCATTAGGTTTGTCTTAAGCTTTTATCTGAAATAAGCATTGTAGCTGAAACAAAGTGGAGCAGTATCCATGGTTGGTTGACCAACTCAACGCTCAGATGCTCTGAAAACATGTTGTGGCTTTCACGACTTGACAGCATCGTGAAGTCAAACGTTTCCAGACAAGCATTTGTGGAAGGAAGAAGCTCTACTGTAAATCCCCCTCTGTGCATGTGAATCTTTATTTTTAATTTTTATGAAGCTGATTTATCTTGAAAGACTTAAAATTAGGATAACTGCCTTGGATGGAAGATCACTGGTGGAAAGATGTGAGGGCTGGCTCAAAGGCGTGACTTGAATTCTTCTTCAAATGCTGATAACAGGTCAAATGCTTCTCCTATCTGGTCATAGATGGAAGGAGTTTGGTAGAAATGGCAGTCTGATGTGTAGCCCTGTCACATCTGTGTGATGGTGGTTAAATTAGTACTTGAATAGTAAACTCTGGCTTTCCTGTGGTTTAGGAAGAATGCCAACAAATTGGAGGAGATCCAAAGGTACTCGGGAATTGCAGAAAATGTGTTGAAATGACTAATTCTAAGGTTATGAAGATCAAGCTGTAACTCTAAGGGTAGAACTGGCTGTAGAGGTCTTCATACAGGTGGTTGGAGTGCATGTAGAAGAATAGCCTGAATTACTTCTGTTGCAGTTCTTGCTAGCAAAGCACACTTTCACATTAGTAATCTATTGTATCTATGTACCTCTTCCACTTACTCAGTTCAATACTAGGGTGTTCTTTGGCTAAAATATTTAACTTAAAACTGTCACAGAAGTCATACAATGCATTCCCATCTACTTTGAGCATAATCTCTCCAAACATAAGGGATTCTACTTCTAAAGAAGCACTTTGAGACCTACCTCCTTGCATGAAGTAATCAATTCCAGCTTCAAGTGAAGCTTGTGGATTTGTTGTTCTGTATCTATAAACTATCTTAATCTGCTTTTGGGGGATTTTGAGGCATCACTTTAAAAAAGAAATACGTCAAAAAGCAATTGTTGGAAGATGAACATGCATAAGCTGAACTCTATCAAGAAAATGACCTGATTGAATAACTTAACCTTATTCTAAAGAAGCTGTCCTGTACACGGAACTTAATAGACTTCCCTATTGCTTTGTGACCTCTGCTTATCTCTTCTCCAGAATAATCATAAAAGAATAAAAAGACTCTTCAGGAAGCTTCAAGTAGACCTTAACACAGATGAGAATGACTGGGGGAAGGTGGTGTGTATAGCCAATCCTGGAGAGCTGATAAACTGGTTTAGTGCCCCGTTGCAGTAAATCTAGTGAGATGTCTGCCATGTTCTCTACAGATAAGAGGTTCCTAACTGCAATAAACAACTTATAGGCTTATAGGTTCTACTCAGGTGTGGACTCCCAGACATCATTAAAATACACTAGCAGATAACGCTTCCAAGTATTTTTAGTTTCGGTTCTCGAAAGCCAAGTATATACAAGGGGGTTTCTTCACTTAAAGGGAGCGACTAAAGGGAGAATTTCACTGCCTCAAGTTTGTACTGGAAATGATGCACCTTCTCCCTTCTCTGTGTACAGTGCCACAGGGGACACTTGATGAGGCTTTTTGGTTTCAATCTCCAAAGAATTGACGCTTTTAGAAATTTAACAGGGTTCTGTGTAAACACTCACATCACAGAACAAATTGTAGTTGCAACGTGTCTTACAGAACTGAGGACTGACTTTCCCAGAAGCTGATGAGAAATAGCTCTAAGGATGGGGTTGTTGGCAATTAAAGAACATTGCAGCCATTCCCTGTACTACAGCTAGTCTGAGTGTATGCGATCCAATTTAGAAAGGGTTTGATAAAAAATGCTTTTTTTCAACTGTCAGAGATGCAGTGGAGTAGTCTTTATTTGTTGGACAAGGCTTTTTAAGGTGGTTGGAGAGCAGCAAATAGATACCTGAAGAGGACCTTGTTAAAGATGTGTTCGGTTGAAAGTCTTTGTAAAAACTAAATAGCAATTTAATGACTGCCACACAGGACTGTCCTCAAGGTTCTTTTCTTTCTAAACATCCAAGATCTTACCCTTAATTGTTAAGGATTGTTAAAAGACTGTGCACACAGGCTAAGTCATTCTTATTGTCCTTCTCTGTGTGGTTTGAGGTGCAGTAACTTTAAGACTTCTCAACATGGAATCTGGTCCCCAAAAGGGATTTTCCCTAGCTATAATCTGGTAGCTGAGTAGATTGATCTGGGAAAACTGGAGAGGGAGAAATTTACTGAATAACCTCTTGTTGAAGTATCTCTAATTTGGCTTTGTCCTTCGGAGATGGCTGAAATGCAGCTATTACTGTTATCTCAGTGTGCTCTTGTTCTGCATGCATTCCTTGTAGCTGTTTAAATTGTTGTTAGCTTTATTAATGTTTGTACTATATAACTGGCAATGACAGTTAAGAAAGGCAAGACAGTAAAAGTGATAGCTCCTGCTGTCAAGTTCCCTACTTAAATCATCTGAGAAAGCCTAACCAGCTGCAAATCCAACGGAGTTCCAGGTTTTTGCTGTGTCCTTAAAGTATTTTTTTAAACGGAGCATTTGTAGATGCAAGTGTTAAGTAAAAGTTCTGCAAAATAGCTTTTCGTATATGCAACTGTTGACAAGAAATAAGATTAAAAATCTGATTGCTGTCTGTCCTTTCATCAGTTCTTTCATTCCCTACCTCTAAAACATAACCACCAAGGGAATATTGCTATAGCTTAGTGTCTGTATGTTATATGAGGAATTCAAGGACTTAAATACATCACTGGTGTTCAATTTCTTCTTATATAGCAAGAAAGAAAAGCTTTGTAGCCCAAAGATGCTTGTTTAAAAATTAACTTTGTATGTGGAAAGGAAGTCTGTATATAATACTATCATCTTCTTTGGCTATACACTAAAAATAAGGTTTTACATGAAATGTGTTGCTCCTTTAAGCAGTATTCTACCCATCTGGAGTTGTTGGAGGGGAGGAAAGAATGGTCCTTGGGATCTGATGGGGACTGAAGTGCTCTAAATAAAATTGCTCTCTTTATAAGAGGCCAGAAAACAAGCTGCTTGCTTGAAAAATCTGGGGTCTCTAGGAGGCTTTTGTGTGGTGATGTTTTCTAGGTGAAATTAGTTAAGAAGATGGAAAGCATTTTGCATATGAGCCTGTATTACTGTACAGGTGCTACTGACTAAGCTTAATCTTAAATTCTGATGGTCTTTACACACATCTTGTTTTAAGTTATGGCTTTTACAAACCATCAAAAACTCAGCCTGCAAAAGATGAGATTTGGACAGGAAAGATTCTTATGGCTTTTATACATTAATAAATTAAGAAAACACTTTGAAACATTTTTCTCTGATTTTAAGAACACTTAAAATGCTAGTAAAGCCTGCTTTGAATAATGTTCGTGGTGGGGACCCTTAGTTGTGTCAGTCTTTAATTTAGATAAAGATATGTGTCCTTAGTTTAAGGTGAAGTATTTTGTAATTCATCCTTAAGATGGAACATGGCAACCCAGTTGTCAAATTGTAGTTTCATCTCAATTGAAATGAGAATTGAATCAATGCTTTTTCATTGAGGGTGAATTATCTATCACTCTTATTTTCGAACCTTGTATACGTGGGCTAATGTTGCAACTCTCAAAACAGTTTGCTTAGGATATTTTCATAATGTATTCTGATTTCACTTAGATTTTACTTATATCTGCTCTTCAGGAATTCCTTTAAGAGAACCAGCAAAACCCAATCCTTTTAAGGAGGGTTGTTAGAGGCACATATAGGGAAACTGAAAACTGCATGCGTTTTCCTTGAGGTGTGTATGCTGACTCTTTCACACGTTTAAAACTCTTTTTCTGATTGATTTCAGTACTCATCTGAGAAGTTGAACAAAAGTGGCAGCTTGTTCCCTTTCGAAATCAACGGTAAGTTCTTCAGAAACCTTAGCTGTGTTTTACTGAGGTAATTGGTATAGCCAGCAGCCTTTCTTTTGTAAATAAGGTGAGGGGGATGGAGCATGCTGTTGTAGAGCCTGCTGGTTTAAGCTGGTCTCTGAACAATGCTGGGAATAGCTGGTTGTTAGTTTTGTACTTGTGATCTGCTTTGCATAGTAAAAGCCCTCGTAACACGTTTTTGTTCAATATCTGCTATGGTGTACAGAAGCCCAGCAATGCTGTTATTCATGCGAAACATCCCTTCAGGCTTCTCTGCTGCAAGAAAACTCACCTCTTTACGCACCTTCTTGTGTGCTTTGCCACACAGAATATCTGTCTAGCATGATGCAAACGATAAGCTGAAGTCCAGTGCCTTGGGAGAAGAGCCTCTAGCTCCCCCACCCACTCAGCACCCCTTTGGTCCTATTAAAATAAGAGTAAATTTTACCTAGCAAAACCAGAAATGCTATTACTGATATCTGAACTTCATACTGCCTTATTAAGGGATGGATTTGAAGCTTTGCATGTTCCATCCTGTCTTTAAGCATGGACGACTTTTATTTGCTGCATGGGATTCCCCTTAAAATGTGACACTTGGTTTGTGTGGTGTTCCAAAGGGAAATGGTACTTTATCTTAAAATACCACTTCTGGTGCCATGTAAATGATTAGAACACATGCACAGCTTCTGACTTTTTACAGTAAACTTAAAACCAGCTTCCCAGCCTAGAAGAAAGCTTCCTAAGGACCTTTTCAAAAAAATCAGGCCAGTCCAAGCTAACAAATCATCCTACAGTAGATACAAGGAGTTTCAAACAGTATCTGGATCCCATTGTGTTGGCTATTTTACTTGCATTGAATTATGGATGGTCCCTGCCTTGAAGAGCTTACATGCTTAAGGCAAAGCACAGTATGTGGTTGTACCCATCTGAAAGAATGGAGAAGGAAGGACAGAGGAATTCTAATAAAACATGTTGTTTGAATAGGCCAGCTGTCTGCACAGTTAAATGATTTTGAGACAATAGGGTGTTCTTTAAATAAGATCCAAATAAACAGGATAATCCATGACATACTTTGGGCATGGAACATGTACAAGTATTTGGGTTTGCAGTTTTTAAAGCCACTCAGCGTATCTTTTATCTGTTGATTATTCTAAAAGTTGGTTTGGACAGCCAACTGTAAAAAAAAAAAAAAAAAAAATTATATCTATGTATTAATAAAATGTAATATTTCTAGGTTTTTAAAATAGGTCTAGCAAACCTGATATTTTAAATAATATTATTTCTTTAGGCCTAGGATAAGTGAAACTTTCTTGGCTAATTGGTTTAAATTAGCAAATTTGCTAACCAAGCATGAAACGTTGCTAACTGGCCAACAGTTTTGCTGCTTTTCAATTTACAAATCCAAAGTCTGCTGCAGTTCTTCTTACACTTCATTGTATAATGTGGAGGAACAGCTGTAAAATGTGCCGAATGTTCTCAAAGAAATGCTTTACAAAAGAGTGAGAGGCTTCGCTGGCAGACTTCTTTTAACCCAGCACTGCCACTTCAGATGAGAAGCTGTGCAGTGTGTTATGTCTGTATTCACAGTAAAACTTGCAGGAGGTTCTTAAGGGATCCTTGCTTTATTTTATGCATTGAAGAAAGATTTTTTTCCTGACACTTTGAGTATGAGCAAAAAAGGAAATACTCTGCAGTCTGAAATAACTTTACTGTTTCTAATTTAAAGAAGAGCTGTTCACACTGGGATGTGAATGCTTGTCTCTTTGGAACAATTCTATTAGTAAGGTGTTCTTAATGGAAAAGTGTTACAGCCAAATGAAGGACAGCAGTCTATGAACAAATTACCCTGCTCCTTTAAATACAAAAATAAAAATCCCTGATGGGGTTTCACAAGGCTCATTAATCCACTTTGGTTATGCTTTAGGTTCACTGCTGAAGGCTTTAGTTATAGTACATGGTGTGCACTAAGAACCAGGTTAGGAAATTAACTTGCTTACTGAGGAAAAATAGTGCTTTAATCCTTCAATGTACAGCAAAAAGAATTAACAGGTATACTGGGTTAGTTCCTGAAATACTTTCTACCTTCTTTGAAACCATTTTGTAATTATATTCTGAAATTTGGATGAAGGCCTGGGTATTTGTGGCTTATGTTTCTAAACCTGAGTTTGAGTCACAGTTTTACGTAAACCATGCTTAAAATGCATAGTCTTTTTCCTTCCCTTTTTCACCCATATCTTTCTCTTGCTTTTAGAAGACAGTCCTTGGAAAGCTTTAAATGGGGGTTGCCCAATCCAGACTGACCCAACGAGGAATTCGGCTTACCCTTTCCCTGTGTGCCCCTTCAGCACCGGCCCTGCCAGTAATGGTGGCCTGCAGTGGCAGCAGGAACCCTCCAGTACGTCGATGGTGTCAGGATGGATAAGCGAATTAAACCTGAACGAAAACTCGGGTCAGCCCTTGGCCCCGCCGACAAAACGCCATTGTAGGTCCCTCTCGGAGCCAGATGAGCTGGCTCGCTGCCGCTCGCCCTGGAAACCCGGCAATTCCAAGGTTTGGACTCCTGTGTCAAAGAGACGGTGTAACAGTGGCGGCAGCGCTACCTTGCAGCGCTGCAACAGCCACGGAAGCGCAACCTTGCAGAGAAGCACAAGCATCAGCCTGCCCCAAAACATACTGTCGCTCAATAACGTCTTCACCATCACCAGCTTCAATACATCACCAGTACCCAGACCTTCCTCCGCCAGCAGCGGGTTTGTGGACAGCAGCGAGGGAAGCACGAGCTCGAGTACCCGCTGGAATTCCGGAGGGCCTTGTGACTTTAACCCAAGGCGCCGCCTCTCCCTCTCGCAGGAGCACATCACTGAGACGGGAAATCTCTTGCCTTCAGCCAACAGCACTCCCACCTCCACCCCTGAGCTCAGCCGGCGTCAGGGCTTGTTGAGATGCCGCTCTCAGCCTTGTGTCCTGAACGAAAAGAAAAGCCGGCTAAAGCGCAGACGGGAGGAGGATGTACGATGGAACAGGCCATCGTTAGACTTTTTTAAAATGACACGGGTGAGATTTTACTTTCCTCAGTGTGTGTGAAAGGAGATGTTGCAGAAAGGCTATCTGTAGATAAACCAGACTAATTTGTAGCTGTTACATTTGCTTGGGTGTTAGTACTGATACACACTAACTTCAGCAGTACAGCAGGGTTCGTATATTTGCCAGTGCTGTGCCCAATAGTCAATTACTTAATCTTTCCTGAAGTCCAGTCTGCTCAATGTAAAATATAAGGAGCTATGAAAAGAGGATATTTGAAGCAGAGGCTGAAAAAAAAATGGCTTGTTTTTTAAGATGCAAGAAAGCCATGGGGAAGGGGTGTAAATAGGGTAGCAAAAAAGTTAGGCCACAGTGTTCCCAGAGAACAGCGTACAATGGTGTTATCTTGGTGCAAATCCATTTGGTTAAGCCTCCCAGTATGGTGTGAGTAATTCTATTGAACTAAGTAAGAGCAAGCAAAGACTGTATTAGAGAATTAACTTTACGAAACTGCTGATAACCAGTCAGAAATGGAAACAGTGGTTTAATATATCAGCTGTATATGCTCCAGTTCAATAGAGGAGTGTTTGAGTGTAGTTACTCAGAGCTCTACTCCCCTTATGTAAAAGCAGAGATGCTGATTCAAAAACCAACTTCAGTTTGTGCCTGTACTTGCAATACAAATGCATGTGCACAACTCAGTTTTCAAAGCTTGTGTCCACAGAGTTAAGAGGTGTAAAATTGAGTCATGTTATGGTCAAAGAACGCTTCGCACTTGAGTGTGTAGCTCTGACTGCCTTCAGTAGATACCATATGGGAGGCATTTGAGTAGTCCTCTTAAGAGAGCTGTTGCACTAGTGGTGAGGAGACAGTTTGCAGAAGTAGCAATAAAAATGTAAGGAAGAGAAATAGGTCTTCACCAGTGTCTCTGCGTTTGATGAACCGTGCTTTAAAGCAAAACAAACTAGCACTGGATCACTGAATAGAGTGGCTAAAATGTCTAAACTGTTGTACCTGGATATTAGTAGCCTTTACGTAGAAATGTCTGGGGAGAAGTACTAGTGAAATATTGAACTGTCTACTGTGGAGTGTTCACTGAAGTAGCAAATTTACTTCCACTTCACTTAGCTAAAAGTCTGCATGACAGCATCTGTCCTTCGCTTCTACCTCTGTAAAACAGTTTCCTTAATAGCTTAAAGGACTTTCTTATTTGGCAAGCAATGCAGAATGAATAAACAAGAAGCTTGTTTGTTGGCAAGGTTGGTAACCAGTTCTGTTCCAGATACGCCTAGACAACGTTCTAGGTTTTGGTCAAGATGTAAGTGTGCTAGTTAGGTCTTAACGTGTTTCTTTCTGTTAATCACTGTTGAGCTTAGGTTGCTAATCTGCTCCAGAAATATTAGTGGATTTGCCTTTCAAGTTGCCTTTCTGCTCTAATGCAGATTCCTTTATTTAAACTGATTATAAAATTTAGAAATTGCTGTTCTCTAGGCTAGATGAGCTTGAAGAATGCAAGCAGCTATAGAGATATTCAATGTTTCAAGTGTTTTCTTTGTCCAGATGTTATGCTTTCTAAATCCATATGCTATTGTATCTAGAGAAGACCTGGTATAGTCCATGTCTATAGAAAGCTTTTTTTTTAGCTATTTAAGTTTGCTGCTGACTTTAAGAGTACATGAGACTAATATATTCATGCATTCTTGATCACTTTTTGCTATCAGACCTATTTTGAAAGCTGTTTTCATGATAAGCTGAGTATTTTATGCAGCGAAGTTCACTCTGGTGTCAAGGCTCAACAGGGTTTTTGGCTGCTTCAGTGGAATTTCAGTAGAATCTTATGAAGATACTGCTATGTATCTAATCAAAAGCACAAAGTATAGTTTTGAAAATGAATTCTTTGAAATGAGCTAAACACTAATGAAAATACTTTTAAGAACTAGGCAAGTGCTGAACATATTTCAAGCAAAAATTGAATTAAGCTTTCAAGAATATGTTCTAGAATGGCAGTTTACTGAATCTTACATTGTTATAAATTTATCTCTCATAGCCTTTGTTTTCCATACCCAAACTCTTGGCAAATGTATATGCTTTGAAACTTAAATTGTAGTCTTAAACATTTCTTCATAAACCTTAACAAAATCATTGTTGTGCAAATTATTATAAGCCAATATACAGAAGACTTGCTCTAAAGTGTCATATAAGGAGATGTGGATGTGTCCTACATCTGCATGTAGCTCAGTGAAGAACAGGACTACGGTAAGGAGAAGTTCAATAAGGCCTCTTTCATGTATTTTGAGGGCTCCTTATTGTTTCCAAAAATACTACTTCTGTGATTTCAAATTCACTTCTAAGTCAGTTTATGAAATACCTACCTGAAAACAAGTGTTCTTAGGGATCTGTGCTCTATGCTTTATTGCAAATGTTTTGATATCCTCATATCTTTGTAAAAGCAGAACTTGTCAAACATTTACCCAAAAAACAGGCCAGTAATTAGGTAATTAGTATTCCTTGTGTGTAAGTCATAATTGACCCATGTTCTGGTAGATTTGAAGGTGCAGAGAAAAGAGTGCAGCACATGGCAGTGCAGTACTGGATCCACAACTGTGTGAAGAACACTTTTTTGGGTCTGCTGCCATTTCTCCCAATGCTATTTGAGTCCTGAGAGGCTGACATTAGAACACCTGCCAAAATTGCTCAAGGTTTCTGAGCTTGTAGTTCTCTCAAATCAGTATGTATCATATCTAAATGATGTACCTAAAACTCAAGTAAGTTCTGTTGTTGGGGCATGAAGTTCTTGATTAGCTGTGTGTTTAGGTGAAGCTTGACAAAATAAGTCTTTTTTTCTAGCTGAGGTCTAGCAAACATACTGGCTATCAATCTGGATTGACTAAATGTACATGCTAGAAAAACCAAAATAAGCTAATTGTGGAAGCCAGGTTTGCAATTTCTAAGCCTAAATAGAGCTCCTAAGTGAGTAAACTCATTTGTCTGCTTCAGGTTTCTACACTTGTTCACAACTTTCTTCTGGTATTGCCTCTTTAACATTTAATTTTATCTTACCATTTAAAAGGGAAAGAACAGGTAGCTCTTAATAAACAGCTTTCTGTGTTCCTTAATATTTTCTTCTAAATACCTTCCTACTTTGCTGTACCCCCTCTGTTTTATTTTATACTCTTTTGGGAAAAGAATACCATGTCTTAAATTCTTTAAAAAAAACAAAACAAAAAAAAAAACAAAAAAAAACACACTACTATTCAAGAAACAAAATCATCAGATGGGCTGATGACCAGCATTGTACAGCCCTGTTAAATTCTGGAAGGATCTTATTCTAGATTTAAAGCTGAAAATAAAAATCTGTACAACTTCAGGCTTACTAGAATATGAAGACAGCTGTAAAAACAAGTGGAAAAGACTGGTAAATGATGAAAACAGCTATCACATTGTTTCAGTCCCTAAGGACTCAAAATGACAATTCAATTGGTGTGCTACAGTAGTTGTATGTTTGGGTTGTGGAATAGTTGTACACTGTATATATGCCTATTCAGCATTTGTTCACAACTGCCCAAATAAGAGGTTGGATCTAGTGTTAGGTATTTGGTCCTCTCTCTTTGCAGCAGGAATATGATCACCCTGATGCCTCAAGATGTCTGCATGACAAACAGGAGCCTCTCTGGATGTTCATTCTTCTGCAGCTAATAGCCTCTATCACAGAGATTGTTGCAGAATAAGTGAAGGTAGAATTTAGACAGGTAACTGCAGTTGGAGAGAGAGAAACCTTTCTTTACTGGAAGGAAGAGTTCTCCAGAAAACAGCTTTTTTCAGATGTTCAATTTTGTGTAGATGTACATCTGTTGATCCTTTTTAGCAACAATGGAAAGAGGTGTGAGAAAGAACAGCCAAGATGTTGCACATACTTTTCAATATATAAACAAGTTTTCTTGTGATAGTGATGTTTTATTCTGTTTCAGATCAAACACAGCATACTTTGAAGACTTTCTGTTGTTTAACATACTTGTGCACTTCTTCCCCCAACCCTTAGGCATGGAGTTGCTTTCTATCCCAAAAAACCCTATGCTTGGTATCATGCTTAAACCTTTTAAATGTGTTGTCTGAAGTGGTCTTTGGTTTGTTTAAATTTTTACTGGGATAAAGACAGCTGGCTTGTATTAAAGAGTAGTTTCAACAATTCAGTTGCATGGCATGTGATGCAGTAACACTGGATACCTTTTAAACTAGGCAAGGTTGGAGTTGCAGTGTTCTACGTACAGTCAAATGTTGCTGTTTTTGCTTATTTGAAGGCTGGCTTTCTTGTAATATCTTCAGGCATAAATTGCAATTATTTTAACTGTGTTGAAATAACATGAAATAACTACTGGCAAATATGAATGAGGATAGCTTTTAAATTCTGAAATTAAGGTGTAGAGTTCTTTAGTCTCAACAAGCCTAATTTTTACAAGATTCCAGACATTAATGCCACTCCTTTATGTATATAAATCAGTCCAGGCCCAGTAAGAAAAGAGTACCAAGATATATACTCTAACCTTTAACAAATAGTGCGGCATGTTGTGCTTTTAGTCGTGGTCAAAAATGTAAGCTGGAGATGGTGTTAGTGGTTTTTAGCCAAACTGCTGCCATACCTGTTCAGTGCCCTTCTGTCCTCCTCCAAGGAGCAGTACTGATTTGGGAAGAGCAGGTGGTGGAGATTAGAAGAGATAAAACAAAATATAAAGCTTTAAGGGCTCTCTAAACAGTGAAAGACCTCGGGCTGAGGTTGTTTAGTATTTTCCTAGCATCAGGAGGCTTCTGAGTTCATAGAAATGCTTTGACGTGATCTGGATTTTATACTAGTGACTTTTCTAGGTACAGGGAAAGGCCCGAAGTGCCACGCCAGGTCAGACCAAATTCTGTGTAGCCTGGCATCCTGCCTGATGGATAACAGCTGCTTTGAGGCATGTGGGAACAATGAACGTGCAATGTGATACTTCCTCCAGCGAGAGGGCCTGGCTTCTGCCAGTGTGCATCCTGGGGGCTCCGAAATGTGCATCAGTGGTCCAGTCTGAGACCCGCCGATAGATCCATTGTCTGTCAGCAGTTTGTTTTTTAACCCTTTGTCTTGGGTCTTTGCAATATTCCACAGCAGTTTTTTTTGTAAACTCTTGTTTATCCATCCTGTTCTCCAAATGCTTTAAGTGTTTTTTCTTGAAGTATAAAATCTTGAATCACCAAAACACTTGGATAACTTAATTCTTGGAAGTCAAAATTTAATTGCTTTTGCTTCATGGTTATTGACCTCACGCTTCATTTTTGGAGGTATAGTGACTTTGTGAATCTACAAAGCTGTGGTGGCTTTCTTGTAGAAATCCTTGGGGATTTCCTGTAGAAGGTAGCATTGGAGTCATAAAGATGTGTCAACTTTGTCTGAAACAGCAAGGCCAGTACCACTTGTAGAACAAAAGTATGAGGCTAAAGAGACTAGTTGATAGCAGTTTTGATACCACTTTAGTGGTATCAATTCATCTGCCTGGCAATAGTTTGGTTTTCTGTTACCTTTTGAGGCCATTGTAATGGTCATTAAGTGGACAGGTAGATGAATTAGCCAGGCTGTGGCCTCACACTAAACTTAAGCAAAGCTTTGAAGCATTCGCCTGGATTCTTTGAATTCTTGTTGTGTAGAAAATTTCCAGGTATGTGCTGTTAGGCATAGTTACAATAGCCTTGTTCACCTCAATTCACTTTGTTGTAGTGTAATCTGTGTTCTCAAGCTGCACAAGTAGCTAGAAGTAGAATTCAAGTGTGGACATAAAAAGCAAAATACCACATGCGTGAATAGTGTAGTGAAGTAACTGCTAGCAGGGTATCCAGGGAGTCAAGCCTCAATTGGTTCAAGTAGGTTAAGTATTGGCTTATGAAGTTCATTCAGATTGCATTCTTTAAATAGTAAGCATGTTGCTTTAAATAAACCTCCCTTTGCTTATGTAAAGCTCATCTCTTATAGCCTCCTGTCAAAATAGGAACAAACAGGTTATTTAAGGTGGGTGTATTTTCTACTTGTAGAAACAGTGAAGTCAGCAAAGGCTGTTCTCTGCCTGGCATGCTACATCCATATAGTGTGATTTAGGGGAGATATTTAATATGCTTGCAACTTGTTTAAACTCTTGCAGTGCTCTTGTAATACTGTCTATCTAGTACAGCACTTCATGGTCAGAATATAGGTCTCATTTCTTCTACCTGCTGCCAGCACTTTGCAATTTGGTGGTTATGTTGGAACATACCACTGCTTCTCAGACAAAATGGGTGGTGGATGTCCTTGGACTGTATGGCGTGTATCTTCTGATTTGGGGCAATCTGGAAGACCTTGGCTCTTGGAGTATGTTTTATGAGAAATAAAATACAAACGAGTTGTGTAGGAAGGGATTGGACTGGGGTTGATTGGGATCAGCAGAATGACAGCAAATCTAAGTCTGTAGTGTTAGCTAATTTGCCAGTATTTTCCATTTCTATAAGATTAAGCTGTGAATAAAGCAGTTAAGCCAGGGACAGATTTTTGGTTCTTGTTTGAAAACTTTAAGGCACATCTAGGAATAAGCATTAACCTTGTATTTGGGAAAAGAAAAACAGCTAATCCTGGCCTACCTTTGCTTTAAAAAAATGGTTCTTGGGTCTTATTTCTTCTTTCTCCACTGTGGTAATAATTTCTATAAGTGATCATAAAACAAGGAAGCCAAAGATGATTGCTATTTCAAAGGCATGAAGTAATTTAAGCTCAAAAGTCAATGGTCTTGCTCAGAGGGAAGGAGCTAGGTGCCAAAGTTGTCCAGTTAAGTAAATCAGTAGTTGAAATCCATGTTGTATAATTCTAGGTATAAACTTAATATATAGCTGAAAAGTAATATTCAGCAGCAGACCTCAAGGAAAAAGTGTTTTTACTGTTTTTTGTTCTATATACAATGTTGCCCCTAGTGCAGGGGACAGAGTACATCAACTTGTGCCAAGTTTAAATGTTTTTCTCTTTAAGGGCAGCCTCATGACTTGGACCAATATCTGAATGGAAATGGATTCAATAAACTACTAGTAGGTTTTCTAAGCTTCAGTAGAGTGGAAGCAGACTGCTGCTATGCCTGCAGGGTTTTGAATAAGGAAATGCAATTCAGCTTCTGCTAGAGCTTGGTCAAGGTATTATTCATTGTAAATGAACTTGGAAGCTAGAGAATGTATTGAATGGGCTACAAAGTTGTTCAGAGGGCTGGAGCACCTCTCCTATGAAAAAAGGCTAAGGGAGACGGGGACGTTCAGCCTGGAGAAGGCTCTGGGGTGACTTTATTGCAGCTTTTCAGTACTTAAAGGGGGCTTACAGAAAAGATGGAGGGAAGCCTTTTGCTTGGGCAGACAAAGATGGGACAAGGGGGAGTGGTTTTAAACTAAAATAAGGGAGAAATAGATAGAAATAGATGTTAGGAGGAAATTCTTCACTCTCTTTGCTCAGAGGGTGGTGAGATACTGGAACAGATTGTCCAGAGTAGTCGTGGATGCCCCATCCCTGGAGATGTTCAAGGCCAGGTTGGACAAGGCCCTGGGCAACCTGATCTAATGGGAGGTGCCCCTGCCCACAGCAGGGGGATTAGAACTGGATGGTCTTTGAGGTCCCTTCCAACCCAAGCTGTTCTGTGATCCTATGAATTACCAAGTTAGGGAAGACCACCTTTTTGGGGAGGAACAGGGTGCGCTGCTGTACCGTGGAAGTTGAAACAAAAATCCTTCTTGAGGCAGCTTCAGTGACAGTCACAGCACCAGTCTCATCGGTGACAGCACAGATATTCTTGAGCTGTCTGCATTTATGACTGGATAACAGGTAAACTTGAAGTATTTTGATCTGGATTGTAGGCTGTAGAGCTCAGCTCTTTCAAAGCTGAGCAGTACACTGCTGCGTAGTGTGATTACATGCTTCCTATATCCTCAGATTAAATGGAAAATGTATGGTAGTTTGAGTTGATGTTCATGTGGGTGACTGTTTACATTTGGCTATCAATCCATCTTAATTTCCTGTTGATTCATGTTTACTTCTCTCAATATCTAATTCTGTCCACTGCAGCCTTTTAAATGCCTCCAGGGATGTGGTTTCCTTAGCAGATAGAGCCTTTTGTGGGAAGCCATGGCAGTTTCTCTTTACGATATAAAACTTATTCAGGCTCACTTTAAATAGCAGCATGTATTTTTGAATCTCTTCCCCACTGTCATGATAACAAATACTATTTTATCGAAATAAAGCTTGAAGCTGCTTTATCCTCTGGCTAACAAAATGTATGAGAGCTCCTTTTGTCTCTATTTGAAAGCAGCTCCTGCAGGAGGAGGGCTAGCAGGCCCTAACTATGGCATCTAGGGAGTAGGAGTCAGTGTCCGTGTATTCTTTTTGCATTTTGTGAAAATGTTGGGTATGAATGCACTTTTTGCTGGAATACCTCATGTGAGGTAAGGAGGAATGAATTTTTGCTGTATGAAATAATAGTTGAGGACTGGGACTCTGCAGAGTCTTCTGAGGACTTGGGTAGGGCAGAGCGCTCTTGTAGACCTCTCTTTCCAATCAAATACTTGAGTTATTCCTCTTATTCTCTTAACTGAAAGCTGTTCAAAGTAATCCTGGAAAATAGGTTGATCATCACTTTCCACAAAATGCTAATTCTGAATGTTTTCAGTCTTCCTAAGTCTTACTCTTCTTTGTGAAGTGTTACACAGATGGTGCTTCCTGTGTTGAAGTTTTTAGGTAAAAACAATAGCACTCAAACCCACGGTCTTCAAAACTTCAAGCCAAAAACCTGTATTGCATCAAAGAAGAGAAAAGCCTGTATTGGTGTGATTCAGAGTGAAGACATGCATAACTAGTACCTGTTTTTAACTTCTTAAATTTAAGTGCTGTACCAGGTGAAATCCAAATGACTCCTGTGCAAAGAGCTGCATCTGCCACCAAGATTTGTGTAGCAGCCCCGTCTAGTCAAGACCTTTGTGCCATGACCAGCTTTGGAGGGAGGGAACAAATGCTGGGAGCTTTTGCTCTTGATGCAGAAGTGTAGGCTTAAGTGTGATTTTTAGTTCTTTACTGTGCTGTGATAAATTTTCATGGAAGTGAGAAAGGAGTCTAGGTTCCTAAAGTGAATGAAAGTTTATATACCACTTTTTTCAGAGAGGATGAGAACATTATAAAAACCTTTTTAAGTGTCGGCTGTAAGAACAGCAGATCAGGTTTACTTGTAAATGAATTTCATAAGGCTTAGGGTAGCAGGCAGTGCTATGGTATGTAGCTGCTGAACTAGTGTGTGAGCTCTTGGTGTAAAACTTGAGGGGGCTTTATCCAGGTGTGGGTAACATGCAACTCAGCTGGGGATTTGACTGTCCCTGTCCTGTAGAATTAAACTAGCCTTCCTTTTGAACAGTCTTTGTGAACCTCTGTTTGCAATCAGTGTTGCTGCTTGTGTAAGGGTTTCCTGTCAGAACAATGGTAATTCGAGTGCAATTATTACAAAAGCAAGATATAGGAGAATAGGAGACCTTGTGAAGTGGTAGACTAAAATATGATTGGATCCTCATTGTTTGATACTTGATGAGTCCAGCGAACTAAACAGGGAAGCATGCCTTATATTAAAGGCTTTCATTTATCTTAAATATATATGTATATTTTTTACGAGGTAAAAAGTTTCTATTTGCTCTTAAATTTCTTGAACTTCCTGGTTTAGATAGCTATGCAGTTGAATACAGCTGAGCAGTGCGACCTTTTCCAAATACAAAATGGGGTGTTGAAACTGCAGTTCTTGTCAGCTTCCTCCAAATGCTCTTTGAATGTGGGCTGTAGCAGAGATGAGACACTTTCCCCACCTGCAGTTCAGTGAAATGCATATTGGGAACTTGAATTTGTTATTCCTTGCTCTGAATTACAGGTCCTCCTTGATTACTTATATTAGTTCATCTCTTGATTGGTCTTGTTGCTGAAATGAAGATATGTCAACTGTGAAACACTTTGTTCTTTTCATATCCACTGTTGCGTAATTCTGAGGCTGGGTTCTCAAAACACTTCAATTCTTATGTTGGTATTTCAGTGGTACACTTAAGCAAATGCCATTGTGCAAGTTGATTTGCTCACAACTGAAAAGCAGCTTTCATCTGAAGCCTTTTGCTGCAGATTCAACTTGACTGTGCTAGCAGATGAGCGGACATGGAGGTTTGGGGATGCTAAATAAAATGCTTGATAGGACTTCCCCTGTGCTTGAGTACTCCTAATTTGGGAACGGGTTTTGTGCCTCTCAGTTGCTGTATCATCCTTTTTTTAATAGCAGCAGCTTTAGTGGAACACTTCCTTTTCAGAGAGGGTGATCTCTTCTTTCAACAGGCGTTGGTGATAATGTCCTACCAGAAGGTGTGCTGCTTTGTGATTGTCTGTTAGCATATTGGTGTTGTACAGTGAAATCTGCATTGAAATTAAGTTTTTGCTTATAGAAACCACTTTATTTGTTTTTTTTCCCTCCCATATTCCCCTCGCCACCCCTGTGGTTTGAGTTTTGTATGGGGACGACTCAGAGGAAGGGAAGCTGAATTCCTTTTCCTTGTTTCCCTTTTTAAAATACAATGGTGATTACAATGTCTGAAACAGACATTATATTTTGCTAGTAATGTTTTGTCTCAAAGCAAATGAGTCATCTTCTGACTGCCAGCCTTCAGAATATGACAGTCCTTAAGAACTTTCCATATGAGGAAGCAATAATGGATTTGTGGGACTGCTAAAGTACAATAAATAAAGTGTCCTGGTCCCACTAAGCTTCAGTATCTGACAGGGGTTTTCCCATTCTGTGGAATGGTTTTAAAAAACATTTTAGTGCCCAACTTACAAATTGATCTAATGTACCAAGTCTGAAGTGTCAGTTTTTTGATCGTGATAAAAAAGCAATGGGAATTGTTCTCACAGCACTACCTGTTTTTGTTTTTTCCCCATTTAGGACTTGTGAATTTACTCTCAGACAGTGGAGATCAAAGCTTAATAGTCACAAAAAAAAAAAGCCATTATTACAGGTTAGGAGACAAGTGCCTGAACAACTCCATTGGTGTGCATATGCCACTAGCTTAATACTTGATTTAGATGAGCAGGAAAAATATCCTTGCTATATTAAGGATTATTTTAAACTTCAAGTAAAGTCACCTAATCATTCTTGAGAGAATTAACTTTAGCTTAGTTTTAAAGTATTACAAATAATTACTTCAGCAAGCTAGGATTCTCCAGTTGGCAGTAGTGGCCTTCTTTTGAGTAGCCTAGGGTGCTTAATCATCAGTGCTTGCTTCCTATTTAAATGGGAGAGTCTTGCCCTTGGCACTTAATGACTCTGAACAAAATTGGTTGTCTGAATCTGTGCTATTTCAGTGCACCTGGTGCTGCTCTTGTGCAGCTGGTATAAAACTGGTAATGTTCCTTGATAGCTTTTGTTATTGATGAAGATATTTTGGTACTGAGGCTGTTAATTTCAGTAGCTTTCCAAAGGAAGTGCCTTTCTGTGAATGAAGGCCTTTCAAACCAGATAGCATCTTTAACTTCTAGGCGTTCCGGAGCAGGAAGCTCTGCTGAAGAGAACCCTTAGGGTGCATCTGAGTCTTGTAGCATAGTCTCAGACCTATGGGAGCAAGCATTTGTTT
Source organism: Anas platyrhynchos (assembly GCF_047663525.1). Taxonomy (NCBI): domain Eukaryota; kingdom Metazoa; phylum Chordata; class Aves; order Anseriformes; family Anatidae; genus Anas; species Anas platyrhynchos. The sequence continues at coordinate 72,242,824 of NC_092590.1, forward strand.
CAATGACAGCCTTTAGGCAGGACCAGCATGTGCTGTCCCAGTGCCTTCAGTTTATACCAGGCTTAAACTCCTCGCTTTTCTAATCCTGTTTTAATAAACAGGACCAGTTAATTTCAATTTGTTTTATTGTGGCTTCTGTATTAATACTTGAGGATTAATCTGAGTTTTGCCAGCCTGTTGGAGATGATGCAGGTGTTAAATTGGATGCTTTCATGTTTTGCTACCATGAACAAGAAAAATGACCTAGATAAGGTCATGGATAAGAGAGTGGGGAAGGTAGGGGATGCTGTCCATCCAGGGCTGCATTATAGAAATAATATAGCTTGGATAATCCAGATCTTGTTCCCTCCATCATGAGTAAAAGCTCTTTTACTTATAGCTGTAATTGCTAATTAGCCAAGCCCTTAATTTAGTTAGAAGTAGTTATTTTAGGTTGAGCATAAGTTCAGACGGTAAGTTTTTCAGTCTTGTACTTTAAATGTACAAATGTCTTGTACTTTAAATGCTGTCAAGCGCAGATTTAAGTTCTGTACTGCAACATAACTGATGACTGTGCTCCAGACCGGAGTTGTACAGGTCATAAAGTTTGGTAAGAAGTGGCCTTGAGGTTTTCTAACCGCAGCAGAGCATTTGCTTGACCTAGTTATTTTCCAAAGGCACTACTGTTTTTCTTACCTCGAGTGCTGTTGCCTGTAGGGGTAAGTCTGATGGGTTGTGACATAGGGTCTGGAGAGCCTCTTGTCTTTGCCTCTGTTCCTGGTGAATTGGATGCTCTTGTCCTCAGCTGCATTCGTAAAATAAATAGTGTAGGTACTTGAACTTGGAAATGTTTTTAGGTAACAGGCCTTGAGCAAACAAACCTTTCTATGGGCACATAAAGCTCTTTCTTCTGCAATCAATCTTAAATGGTACAACCCTGAAGTATGCAACTGTTCTACTGGGAAGCAGTGTGCTTGTCAAATGGCAGTTAAGCATCCTTACAAAATAATGTCTGTTTGCTAGAATTTGGCAAGCCAGCATGATGTCTCATGACTTAATTCCACGTGCTTTGAACTTTTTTTCCTCCCAAGTTTTGCCAGCTTCTTTCCCTGTTACTGGATCTGTGTGTGCCTACATGCGCTTATGAGGAAGTGCAAGGAAGTTTTGGACTGTTAGCGCTGCTTGGAGGGAGCGTGGCAGAGCTGGATGTTGGAAGCAGGAGGAATTGGTTTTGGTTGTGAGATCAAGGCATGCTGCTTTCTGTTTTTTTTTTTTTTTTTTCCACATTGTGTGATTTGGTGTCAAAATCTTACTTAGATTCCTTTTTAGAGAAGGGCCCAGAAAACTGACCATGCTTTCTGGTGTTGAGCATGGCTAAATTCCCCCTCTGTTCTCGTCATAAGTGTGAGTAGGTACCAGAGAGATGCAGTAGACTTGACTTTTTGGTCCTCCTCTGAGCCGTGTCGTGACCAACAGATTGTAGAATCTGTGGCTCCCACAGGAGCTTACTGAGCCACTTCTGTGCGACTGCAGAGGCTGCCTTATGCAAGCTACGGAAATATTCCCTGACTAGCGAGGTGTAGGACCTGATAACCCTGAAGGTTGTAGGAGGACTCAAGTATGGCCATTGCATGCTTGAAGACCAGGCCCGAGAGCATTAAGCATCTGTAAAGCCATGTGAACTCCTTCAGTATCCCCACCCACAATTGTCTTGGCTTAAATTTTATATTCCTCCCTTCCTGACCCTGTTTTTATTTAAAAAAAAAAAAAAAACACTGAAAACTCTAAAATATGATAATTTTTATCATTTATTGAAACAGTACCGGTTATGACACACTTACATTTCAGTACAACTATTTACAGGATGACTGCTTCTCCATCTCTAACATTACTGCTTTAAATTGTAATCATCTTCACTTGGTTCTGTGTTTTTTGTCTTAGTCCAAGGCCTGAAAAATATGAAGACCTGTGGGGAGCCATGATATTACCCTTGCAAATAGGTTATGTGGCACAGTCAGCAAGCAACGATTGTGGCAAAAGGGTACAAGAATTTCCCAAAATAACTTTCCCAACAGTTATGTTCTCAAACAGAATTTGGGGATAATGTTTTTCTTTACCGCTGTCAGCAGTTTGACTGCCCTAAAGCAGTGGGTGGAAAAAGCAGACTTTGGTACTTCAGGAGAGGGTCCTGAGATTTCACAGAGGAAGAAGTCTGTCTCCCCAGCCTCTTTAGTTTATGCTCTTCGTGAATAACTCAATGTTTGTCTTTCCCAATTATTTCCCCAAGCAGTGCTATTTGGGAAACTGGTGTTTTTGGTGCAGCCTTTGGTTTAATGTCTTTCAAAGCATAAATACCCATTTCTTCAGGTGCAAGTCTGCTGATATATGCTAGATCATCTACCTTGGGAGTTTTCTGCACAGCTGCAAAATAACTTCATTCACTCTTATCCTAAGTAGTAATGAAAGCAGTTGTCAGTTGTACAAAGTAAAAACCAATAAATTGCCCAGTTCATTCCAACTAATAGTGGCAATTTTGGGGGTATTCCTCCATCCATGTTACAGCACTGCACCATAACTTGTGGGAGTAGAAGGAATTGTGACCTAAATAGAAGAGATGCAAGCTAGTGTTACAATGCATTGCCTGCAAAACATAATGGGTGACAGGTTTGGGATGCTTTGAATTTCTCCTGTGTTTACTAAAAAGACCTTTTTTGTTCTTGATATTTAATGGGAAATACTGCAAAATGTGCTGCTTGCCAATGTTAGCTGCTTTGCTCACTTTTTTCGTCCCCTCTGTCTTTAAGGTCTTCCCTTACTATGGAATAGACCCTGTGTCATTTATTCCATGGGGATCACTTGATCTGTATCCATTTGGAATAAAGGTCAAGTATAAATTTGTGATGAAAATGGTTTGCAGTGCATAATAGTAGTGTTACCTTAAAGTTACAACAGGAATAACTGTACACTTTCCAAGCATGAACTTCAAGGATAGAAGTGAGGGTTACGGGAAAGGAAATGAAAAGGAATGCCAGGATGTTGAAATACTTTTTTTTAGCAGTCATATTTGTAATCTTGTAATCTCTAATCTAGCAACAAACCTCAATGGAAATGTTAGCAAACTATGCATGGTGTTAAATCCCTCAGTGTTAAAGCTGGAATTGATACGTAGAAAGGGAAGGAGATCAGTCACTGTAGTGATCCATACCTGCTTTGTTTTATTGTTCTCCTAATGAACAGGCATCTTGTATGTAGAATTAAGGTAGAGCATGATACTCCTTTCCCTAACAAGTAAGGTAAGGGGTTTGAGTATCACTAAGCTAAGTATTTTTTAATGACTTAAGTGTCTGTTTTTAACTTCTAGAACTTAAATTGTGAATGATAAAAGTGTGAAGAGGAGTAAGCAAGATGGCCTGTTCTGAGTTGAGCATGCATGAATGAATACTAGTGATGCCTTTTCTACCCTTGTGTTTTCTATTCTTAACTTTCTAGTCTTAATATGCGTTTTCTGGTCCCCTTAGGAAGCTAATTGGTCAACTAAATGTACCACCTCCTAGTTATTTCACTTTTTTTCTTGTTGTGCTCCAGATATGTGAAGCTTCACTTTAGAGAACTTGGGGCAGGTTCCTTTTATAGATGTTTCCATTCACTTTTTTTTTCCTCAAGGGAGATGATCTTGCTGAAGAGCGCTAGCCTGTCACACAGGCTCTTTAAATGTTGCTTCCTTGTTATTCCACTGTATTTAAAATCCAGCTCTCAGCACATTTTATTTTGTAGGAGGCTGCTTTCACCCTTAACTGATCAACTTGTGTTCAGAACATTTTCTGTGGTGTATTTAAATATGTTTTGAAATTTTGTGATAAGCTTGTTCTTGTGTAACACCCTCTCCCCCCAACCATGGTTTCTCTTCTGCAACATTCTTGGTTAGGATTGTATAGTGTAGCAACATCAGTCTCCAAAAAAGAGCTGTTACATCGCCAAACTCATTAAATCTTTTTTGTTGAACGCAATTTCACAGGTTTCTAGGCCTCAACACATTGCAAAACACAAGTGTATAAAGCAGAAGTAGACGTCCTTCTTTCTTTAAGAACAGCATATGAGCACCAGCTAATATAGGCTATAGGTGAAACTGGGTTTTAATGTTTATTCCCAACCCAGTTGACTTGTGTTAGAAAATAGATGAGAAGAAGAAGGTTTTAAGAGCAATTCCTTAAACTGATTCATGGTGAGTTATAGCAATTGCCCTTAAATGAATATGATCTCTAGAGCTAGTTCCTTAGCTCTTCCTTTCCAGTTGATCCTTCTACTATATGCACATTTAGAGAAGTTACGTTGCTATTTGTCCTCTTTTCCCATAGACTATGTAAAACGGGCTCTTTTCAAACAGCTGTGCCATGAACCTTTCCCACCTCAAATTCTACCCTTGAAACACTACAATTCTGCCTTGGGCCTGCTTTTGCTTTGTTCTCTCTCCTTTTATGGCTGGATTGTGTTGCTCTCTGTAGTTACTTGTATTTTGTCCTGCTATGACCCTTCCAACTGATGAATTCCTCATAATGCAGCTTGATAGTATGACCTCGTGCTTTTCTATAAATGTGTCCATGATATCATTTCAATCTGGTTCTCGAGTATTCTAGCATTCCCTTATGTGGCTGATGCCACTCAGCATTATCTAGTGAGCTGTGTTAGCGTGATGTACTCTTTTGGGCAATTTTGTGCCTTTTAACCAGACTTTGGATGCATTATCTGCGTAGCCACCATCATTGTGCAGTTATTTTGTGTGCTGGCTAGCTCTCACGTCTACTCAATGTTCTTAGTACTGTATAAGTCTGGCGAAAGCAATATATGAGGTTTTAGCTGATTATTGAGGTAGATAGCATAAGAGCGGAGCAAACTTGCTTACTTCAAGCATGGTACACGTGTCAATGCTTCCATTCACTGCATGGATGCTAAGGAGAATATTGAAGAAACAATTAAGATGCTCTGAACTTTCCTACCTACTTCTGCACAGTAAGCGATTGAGGTTCGATGCTTAGTTATGCTTAGTTTATTTTTTTTGTAGGCAGCTCGACTTTGCCATTAGGGGGTTTTAACAGACTTTATTTTGACTTTTGATGCCAAGTGGTATGTCATAGTTCTTCAAAAACCACACTAACCCTTTTTTCTTTTGGGATAAGGCGTAACTTCCATGGCGAGTTGTGTCATGCAGTTGTTAATGGGTCCCCTTGGACCAAAGTCTGGTTGTTTAGCTGCCTTACCTATCTTGCTTATGGTAACGTGTATTAATCTGCTTTGATTATGTCTCTGTGGGTAAAAATATGCTTGAAGTTGCAACTAATTGCTGTGCTGAGGGTTGTGTGAGGCTCTAAGGGGCTGAAGATGTGCCAGGAGTGTGGTTTTTCTCTGGAACCCTATTCTGATCTGGGTCTGGTGCTTTGAACGGCATACACAAGCATGTGGAGGAAAACTGAACTAGTGCTAGTAATTCAGATACAGTTTAGAGGCATTTTAAAACTGCTTCACGTCTCCACCCAAGAAACTTCCTGTGAGATCGGTACACACAGAGGAGATAAGGAGGTCCTAGGCTTTTGCTGGAGCAGTGCAGAAAAGTCGTCTTTTGTGGGGTTTTTGATGTTCAGAAGGACTTCTTGAATTCAGTGTGGTGTATAAACATTACAGAAAACGACTTGTTTTTTACTTGTATCAGTAAGACTACTTCAGTGTAAATGACTGCTGTGGATTTCTGATGGAAGAGCAAAATAGGCTTATAACAAATGCAGCTGCAGATGCAATGAGTTTTTATGTTGCTAAAATTATAAGGTTGGAGAGCTGTGTGTATGTGGAGGGGAATTTCCATTTTAAAATAAGAATGGCATAAGTTTGCAAAAGGCAATGGGAATTTCTCCATTATTTCAGAAGTATCTGGGAGTAGAAAGTATTGAGAGTCTCTCTTAAGCTTGGGGGCTTTTTTTTTGGTGGGGTTGGAGGGAGGAAAAAAAGATACCTGACAGCAATGTGCACTCCATTGGTTATGATTTCAAATGTTCCTGGAGTGCATGTGGGGATTTTCCAAAAATCAAGTGGTTGAATGAATGACTTTCTTACTGTACACTTTCACATAGTGTACAATTTCAAAGACAAGATTCTTGATTTTCTTAAATTCAGGAAATTCAAGAACTCTTTATGGCAGAAGTCAGTATTGTCATTTCCAGACAAGTCAATCTAAATCACGTGTAGTAAATGAGACTGCAATTCTTCTGAATGTTGCTAGTTGCTTCATTTCTAGGCTTTTAGAATCCTCTCTGTGCAAGCAAAGGGCCAAAAAATAATGTATATCATAATGCTTTTCCCTAGGTCCTGGAGTCTTTGGGTTTTGTGGTTCCTGAACAATGCTCTAGTCTGATTTGTGTGTGTTTGTGCAACTGAAGGAGCCAGTTCTGAACTTGCTCTTCAGCGCTTGAGATCACAGGCATTCATTTGGATGAAAAAGCTTGTATTTGGGCAACACAGGATTAAGTGAGGACTCATACCTGTTGTTTAGGTACTGGTGGGTGTTGCATTTTTATGGGTGATGAGCTGTTGTCATGGATATAGCTTCTCTGCTCTGTTCCCAGGATGTAGGTTCCACTCTGTAGGTTTTTTGCGGTTGCTTTGCCACGTGAACACATCTGCTATGCTGTGTACCTGACTTCAGGAAAATGCTTTGATCAGGCATCAGCTGTCTGGTTTAAATGTACAATTAAATAGTTCAAGTAAATATTTGCGTTAACTAGCAAATAAGGTGATACCTTGGAGATGAGGTCCTGTTGTCATAGCAAAGGCATGAAGAACAAAATGGAGCTCCTGGAAAGCTGTTCTTAACTCTCGCCCAGTGCCAAGTTGTCTGAGATGAAATACAATTTGCAGGTAGAAAAAGTCAATAAGTAATGGATACGTTTCCTTTTGTATTAAGATTTGTTTTATTAGGTGAAAAGATGCAACTTGCTGACTGTTTATTGACAAATCTGTAGTAAGAAAATTAATACTTCTGACTTTAAACTGTGAAACTTTGAAGACTTTATTTCCTAGCCCAAGTTTTTGCTTGTTCCAACTGCATGCTAAGCAACTACTATTGGGGTTAATGTGGCAAGCTTGTCAACTTTAAGTGCCTGAGTACTGAAGTGCTCAAATTATATATAGAAATTGATAAAGAGATCTAAACTAAGACCTGATTTCAACACTTAGCTCTAAAAGGTTTAGTTAAATGTAACTAATGTTCTGCCAATTCACTTAAATCATTTTGCATCAAAAATTTTCTTCTGAGCATTACAAAGAGGAATGATGTGAGAAGGAAAACCTGCAGAATACTTCAGAAGCTGGGGAAGGGTATTTCATTTTTTTGCAACTTTTTGGTAGTTGTCGTCTTTGCTGGATCTATCGCTTCCACCTGCATGAACACTGGTCAACTTGAAAATCACAGAATATCCTGGGTTGGAAGGGATCCATAGGGATCATAGAGTTCAATGCCTATACTTGTGTTCAGTTGCATTGTGCTTAACTATTGCAAGGTACACAGGACAATTTGATAAAGGATATCTTGAGACTTTCAAATGGCTTTTCCTTGTAGGAGGGCAACACCCTGAAGTTTGATTTTAGAAAGAGCTCCAATGTTCCTTCACACAAACAACTTTAGGGTATTGCCAAAGGAAACTTAGTCTTAAAAAATGTCCTTTTTCCAGAAGGATACTGTGAGTTTGACAACTCTTAAGTGGGCAAGTTTTAGCAAGGCCTTGATATACAAATTAGTTGAGGCTTGCCTGTGTAGCACAGTTACCAAGTAGGGAAAGCTGTGAATTTTTAAGTCTAATGACTTGTAAAGTAGCTTTGAATGCATACTTGTCCCTTAGTGCCTTTTTCCCATTTGACTGCCATGATTACTTCTTTAAGTGCCAACACTTGGTAATGGCCATTTTCCTTTTAAAATTTGAGAAGTACCAATATCTTTATATCACAGGGGTTGCAAAAAGGGGCATTCTTAGTTACATCAGTAGGTTTGAATATGAAGCACCTCTAGCACAAAGGTTGGTCTGTTTCATGATGCAGTGAGATAAAATGTTGAGTAAATCTTTGAGGACTGTTGAAAATAGGTAACTTCAGGTAACTTTCAGTTTGGGTGGTACATCACTGCTCTAGGTGGTTGTATCTATAGTTTGCCTCGACTGGAAATATTGCAGTGTTGAAACTTTCCACGTAATTTTCTTACATTGGCTATTGTGCAAGAAAATGTTTATAGTTTAGGATGGCTTTCTGAGTGTTTGTTTCTCTATGATAAAATTGTAAAAAATGAGTCTAAAAAACTTGGAAGTGTTCATTGCCTCTGAAGTACTGCTTTATATAACCTAATATGCACTCATTTCTCAAACTAGACCCTACAACTGTGAACCTCCCAAATATATCAATTATTAAGACTTTGGGACCAACTGTTCTTAACAGAGCAGTGTTGTAATTGGATGTGTGTATTTCTAGACTTGGGAAGCCTGAATCCTCTTGTAAGGCATGGAAGGACATAATGTTAGGAAATGTGGAAAGATGAACTCAGGAGGTTTTTCCTCTTATTTATTGATGTAGATTGATTAGAGATTTTGTAATGTGGGTGGTAGAAAAAATACTGTCCCTGAAACCTGCCTGCCCCTAGCTGCAGGGGAGAGGAAGCTTAATGTGTTCAGGTTGTCATTAGTTGCCTTTATCAGCTCAGAAGATTTGCTTGTAGTTTATTTCCAGAAGCTTCTAGTTTATCTCCATAAGGCCCTGATGTTCTTGCATGGGATTCAGAGTAACGGAGCCACTGCCTGCTGTACACCCTGGCATAAGGGGAATGAGGAATGGTAGATCTCACTACAGTAGATACTTGGGTACCCATCAGTACTGGTGCACAACTCAGTGTCCCCTTGCCTGGATGCTGGAGCACTTCACAGAAACTTGCTTGTGGTTGTTATTCTCTTCTCTCCCTTCTTCCATCATCTTTACCTAGGTAGAATGTAGATAGGGGCATCCAGCACCATGCTCATGAACAGTTGTAGCTTTCAACCTGCTAAAGACGCTGCTTCCAACTTACTAAAGACGCAGGTGAAGCTCTGCAGAAGTTCTCTTCTGGAAAAAGGTCTTGCAGATTCCAGGTATTCTTCAGGCTAAGTTGTTGATACAGTACAAAGCTTCCTCTTAGTCGTTGAGTTATATTTTAACCGTCTCAGCTTTCAGTTCTGTTTTTACATTGATCAGTATGCACTTTGGCTGTCTTGTAAACTAAAGCATGTTAACTGTAAGTAACTGAAGAACTTTGCAATCTTTGCAGTATTTGAACAGGAATACTGTTGCATAAATTTAGCTGGAGGAGTAAAAATTCTGAACTTAGGTAATGTTGTGCAACTGACTTTGTGTTAAAACTTGTCCTTTCAGAAGGATGTACATTATAAGGATGTTTAGATGTAAATAGTAGGTTAAAATAGTAAGTTAAAAATAAGCGATAGGAACTAGTGTTAAAATTGAGTAGTATGAAAGACCTTAAATAAGATCATACAAAGCATATGACAGGTGCCTTGTGGCTTAACTGTCATGTCATATTTTGTAGAGTTTCAAGGTTACTTTTAACTGCTATGGTGTTTGGAGTGGCAGATCTCACATGCGCTTGAAGCATAGTCAACACAGAGCCTCACTGGTGACTCTTCCTTGCTGAACAACCATAAAATCAAACCAGAAGCAGACATTCCTGATATTGTGAGTCTTTAAAAACCCTCATGTGTGTTTTTTCTTTCCTTCCTTTCAGCTTTTAAGTAAAGTTTACTTTTTCATGGAAGCTTGCCACAGCAGGCTTTTTTGAGAACGTCCTCAATCAAGAATGTCCTCAATCATATTCTTCTTCTGGATACTTTCCTGAACCAAAATATGGGCTTCAAGATTTCAGTGATTTGTACAGTGCTGGAAGTGCTCAGTGCATGGTGTTCACTGTGTTAAACATTTTAAAATACATATTACTTGGATAGGGTAGCCCTTGTAACTTGTGCATATGTTGTTATAGAACCAGAAATTGCTTAAAGTTTTAAAATTTCTAGGCTTTTAAAAATTGCATATCCCAGAGCAAAAACCTTGTGTTTTTTTAGGCCTTGCGAGGCTCATGTATTTGGCATAGGAGGATGTGTTTTCAGGGCATGCAAGCCCTCAGTTGGATTGGTAAATTGATCTTAAGCTTGTTAAATTTAATACCTAGTACGTGTGGGGTATATTAGGTCAAGTGAGTAGGAATGGATTAATGGGATTTAATACGATACAGAAATGCTTAACTTTGCAGTGGAATGTTTAACTTCCAGATTCACCTCATATTATAACTAAAGAATATGTATGCTTTCTGTTTAAAAAATACTACCTTCTACTTTTCATATTTTCAAATAACTAAATTTGTTCTGCTCCTCTCACAGGGAGAGGAGACACCACCTGTAGAATTCAAACAACTGTGTGAAGAAGTAAAAGATTTCAATCTTCTTTGTTACTGAGCCCAAGCTACTTTAACTACAGAAAGTATAGATCATAGGTAGTTATGTAGCAATTAATGATCTGAAGTGACTTGATTCAACTAGAAAACCTAATTGATCCCCATCCTTTGAGGAACTCTTAAATTGTTCTTGGAGTTCCAAACTACTTGATTGCTGCCTTATCCCTGGAGAAAAGTTTTCCCAATTCAGGTTAGCTTACTTCTTCACTGTTATTTGAGGAGGAGTTTTCTTCCTGGATGAGTGGTCAGCAGAAAGAATTCAATTTTAAAATTAGGCAGAACTGAACTCTTCAAGCCAACAGAGTACCTGGATGTGAAGTATAATGATTTTGTTGCATCTTGTAGTGAGGCAGGTTGATTGTAAACCAGTTTTAATAAACTTCAAGGTAGGTTTCAAGGTAGATTTAGATCTAGTAAGAATCTTGCACTCTCAAATGTTTGGGGAGGGGGAGAAATCTTATGTAAATAAAATACTTGCAATACCTGAGCTATGCATCCACTTCTTAAATCTTAACAACTAAAGACTCTGAATCCCACCTTCAGCTTGAGTGAAGTATACACACAGACTTGTCCAAGGGGCCTCCAAACATTTGTAATGGGCATAAATCAGCATGTTATTGAAAAATAAACTAGTTGTAGGACATGGGAAGCTACTATAGAAACTCTCAAGGAGACTTGCATGCATACTGTTTTCCTAGCAGAAGTATTTTGTCAAGGGACTGCAATTAGAAGTTGCATTAATTTGTTCACTAAGTAATCTTTTAGGCTAGATATGAAACTAAGTTAGGAAGAACATAACAAGAGAGAGTGCTTGGTGGCTGTTTAAAGAGCATTATACACATTATGTAACTTCTGTACTTGTTTTCCCCTATGCTCAGCAGTTGGAGTCCTTGACATGGAAGCATGTTGCTGAATGGTGATCATAGTGAAGACTGAAGTAATACTGTTCAAAATGCAAGTGGGATAACAAGCTCGAAGCTTTTTTTTTTTAAAAGCATACTTCTATAAAATCCTTTAAGTCTCATTTTTTGGCTAATACTAACTTGGTGCATTTGGAACATTTCTAAAATTGGGTTGAATTCAGACTTTGCTTACAGATTAATAGCTCCTTAACCAGGATAAACTGCAAATCTCCTAGTGGCTTCTGATATATTCCAAGATGTGGTCTGGTATGGTGGTAACCAGTTGTAGATCACCTGAACATAAGCTTGCTATGTAAGGATATTGTCTGAGAAAGGGTTTCATTGTGGGAGCTGTGGATCACAACTGCTTAGACCCCTTCCTTCTGGGCACCAGGGTGGAGGGGAGAATTCCCTGGGTGGACTAGGACATAAAACGGAGTTTGTGTAGAATTTTCTGACTTGACACTGTTCTTTTTACTGGCGTTGGGCCATCTCTCAAGTATGGACTTGAGAGTTAATCGCAAAGTCCTTTCTGATAACTGTTTTTTAAGGGCAGATAAATTTCCTTTCCATTGGCCATCTGGCTTGTAAGGGAGGGGTGGATGGGCAGTTTCTAACAAGCGCTGTTCTGGCTTTTTTCTATCGTATTTACCATTTGCTTTCTGAGACTCTGAGTTAGAGGCTCTGTCATGTCTTACTGCGTAATCATATGAAACATGTGCATGCTAGCTAATAAGGTATAAACTCTGTAAAAGTAGTGCTGTACATCCTACCTTCCAAATGTGGGTAAAGTGCACGGTTATATAAAAGATAGACACTGAGTGCAAACAAGTGAGTGTCCTTGCCCACATGAAAGTTGAATGCTTTGGTACAATGCTTGCAGCAAGCTGCATTTTGAAGACTTCCAGATCCTTCGACTACATTCCTGGTTCATCACCAGCATTAATTTGTTCTCATGTTGTAACATATTTGCAGGTTATGCAACAGCCTTAGGGAATTGAACTACAAGTTGCGAGCTTAGTTTTTACTCTCAAACATACTTGGCAATAGCTCTTAAATTTACTGCGACAGTTACTGTATGTGTTGGCTTTTGTCCATGTGCTTTATATGGCCACTGAAAGTACTGCAGACTTTGATTCTTTGCTTTGAACAGTTTTTATTGAACTCCTCGCAGTCGAGGCAGGCTGTCCTTTGAGATGCCTCCTGTCTAAATGGCTCAGGCCCGGAGCTCTGCCCCCAGAGAGGCCCAGGCCGCTCCTGGAACATGGTGGGCAGCTGCCACCAGGCTTTGTCCAGCAGATGGGACACCCTGGTCGCTGCTGGGATGTGTGGAGATCCTTCTCACCAGTACCACACCTCAGCATCCTGGCAGGGGCCTACTCTGGATCATGTACCCATATAGGCCTTCTGTCAGGCAGTTTGTACTTGCCGCTGCGAGTGCTGAGCCCCATTTTCTCTGCTGAAATGAAGTAGTAGGGTGGAAGGAAGCATCCCAAGGGCTACCAGTCGGACGTACTGTTTTTACTTTCACACTCAAACTGTCATATAATGTCAGTGTTGAACTGAATGCTCAGAAGGTGTTTCAGAGTCCACAACTTCATTGGAACCCACTAAAATAGCCGTGCATTTGTCCATTATGTGTGTGTGTGGAATTTAGTTCTGACCTGTGTGTTACATGCTGGGGCTTATCCTTGCTTTTGCATCTCTTCTATTTATTAGAAATGCCAGACTTTTGCTGCAAGCCCTAGTAAACCAGCTTGTAACCCTTACTGCCCTTTACAAAGGGTAAGGACTACATGAGCTCATATTTTAATGAGACTTCTGCCTTGCTCTACAGTAAAATTTCTTAATCTGACTTAATAGCGAAGCTTTCAAATACTTAGGCTACTGTTTAAGCTAACAAACAAACTTTGTTGAGGCAGGAGGGCGAGATGAATGCGTTGCTTCTATCAAGTGTGTTTCTGAGAACTTAATCAGTATGCAAGGATCCAAAGCCTTGCTTCACTCAGAATTCGAGGAACCAGCAACCCCTCCACTCTGTCCCTCTTGTCATGCTGCAGAGGCTGCCAGTGTCACGTCCCCCACTCAGCAGAATATAAATGTGAGTTTGAAGAGTTAATTTGAGGTCTGGGGGAGCTTTTGACTGGGTGGCAGCTGCAGCTTCAAACACCTCATCTAACAGAGGCAAGGTGCTGGCAGCAGCTGCTTACACTTCTCCTTTCCCTCTCTAACAGTGGCCTGGCTGAATGTACTTGTGACAAAATATCTGTGGGTTTAATGAGGGTGAAACTTGGCAACTATGGCCCAGAAAAGCAAGCAGTGCTGGGAGTGTGAACGTTTTTCAGATGGCTTAATGCAGTTAATGATCAGTTGTTCCTTTCTAGATAGTAGTGTCCTTTCTCTGAAAAGCATTTCCCCTTGCATAAAAAAAAAAGCTCAGTTTTGTAACTGAAGACAGCGTGTACTGTTGCATCAGCTTGACACTTCTTAGTCAGCAAATTTTACTTCCAAAATCATGATTAGGAGGTTCGCTGCACAACAGATATTCAGTGTGATCCTTACTTGTGCTTTGGTGTAGGTTTTGTGGATCCTTTTAAATGGGTAAGGAGGAGGGAACTGGGGAAAAGTATGCTCTTGCCTAAACAAGGGAGCAAACTAGAAAAACAGATGGTGCTAAAAATAGTTTATTACCAGAGACTAAATATGGCTCAGTGACTTTTTCCTTATAAATAATGCAGCTATAAATCCTGCTAGATATCAATAAGTATTGAATTAACTCCAAACTGCTGAGTGTTACAGAACCCTTTGGCAGCTTTCCAAGCGTGGTGTTGCCCTTCATTCATAGGATCAACATTTAATTTCTTAACGGGGAAACCTGAAGAATTCATCCTCTTTGAATGGAAAACATAGACACGGGGAGCTTGAATGAGTAGCTACAGGCAAAGGCATCCCGTTGCAATGGAAGGGGAGCCGTGCTTGATGAGTTCCTGCTAGGTCACAGCCAGGATGAATCTCCTCCTTTCTTTTCCACAATGCATGAACAATCAAAGGCTCGTTTTTTATCTATTGTTGCCATGGAGGGCATCCATTTAAAGTTCAAATTCCAGAAGGCTTGGGAAGAAGGGAAAGAGCCGTAGGAGTAGGCTGGGCTGGGAGATGATAGTCAAGCATCACGCGAGCTGAAGACAAGCCAGCACTTTGTCCTGTGACAGGAGAGCCCAGGCTGGGGGTACTTGGTTTTGAATGGGTGCTTGGAGGTTTTTCTTTTTTTTTTTTTTTTTTTTTTTTGGAGTAGTGAATGAAATGCTGCAGAGGTAGCAGGCGCGGAGAGCATCTGGCGTCTCGCTTTCTTTGCACTGGCAGAGTGGGTCACAATGTGAAATTAGGCCTGAAACGGCGTTTAATGAAGTGAGCCCTTGCGCTGGAGGTTCCCTGTGCTCTGACAGCGAGGCACTATAAGCCTTGAGGATAGCAAAGGGAGGGAAATCTCATTAAGGATAAAGGTTTTTTCCCACTCTTTTGTAACTGACGTTCTGTAACAAATGCCTGAAAAATAAGCTGTTCAGAGCCCAGAGCTGTTCAGGGCTGTGTTGCTTTTCATCAGATGTGCAACTGGCTTTGCATGTTTACAGGGCTTCTTGAGCCATACGCTAATAAGAGGAGGAGGCAGCTTAATATCTGCAGTGGATTTACTTTTCCTTTCTGGCAAGTTCCCGTATGTGCAAGTAAGTGTTCATTGTTGAAAGAGCTAATGAGTACCAGACCAGCTGCATTTGACATTATGAGCAAAGGGGCCATCTATTAACTCACAAGCTAGGTTTCAGCCAGCTGTGGGTATTTTCGTTTTTAATTATTACTTAGCCTGTCATAAAATTGGATTATGCTAAAATTATTGGTGATGTTGTTTGGAATACAATACAATATTGAACCACAGCTCTTAATTCAATATCGTATATAGGGTACCTACAGTTAATGTGCCTGAGCTGCACCAGAGGGTTTAAAGAGGTGAGAGCACTTTTCTCAGGTTTTACCATCTGGATTTTGGCAGGTGGCAGGGGATTAGGTTTGTTTCTTGCTCTAAATTGCAAGAGATGGTGGCTATCAGAAGAGTTTAGTAGTGTTTTATCATTGATACTGTGACTTTTCCCCATCTGGAGGTGGCGGGAAATCCCAATGTTACTGTTTAACTTACACTCAGAGGTATAATTTACTTTCTAGTAACTCAAGGCAATTCTGGGAAAGGGGGTCCTCTTAATATTCAGTATTTTTTTGTGATATGGTAATCAGAAACAAATTAGTGCATCTTTATAATGAAAGATTTTGTAACAAAATAATTCCTTTGATTCTGAAACTAGGCTTTGGACTTTCATATACTGAATATTAACTGTTGTGAAACATGATGGTAAGGCAGATGTGCTTCCCTTGCTCTCAACAGTCACTTTTTGACTTGGTGAACCATCTTATGAAAGACTTTAAACAAATTGTTTGACCTGAGGTTTTTCTCTACGGAGGTTTAAAATCACTTTAGAAAGTCTTAAGTTTAACTGTCGTCTTTCATTACTCTTGCATTATATCAATCAGTTCATGCTGTACATATATCACACCTACATACCAGTATATAAGTGGAGCAGTTCTCCCATGCATGTGGAAGATGAACTGATTTGAGTTTGTCTATATCAACTAGTGATGCCAGTTTGTTCTGTTGGAGTTTTAAGATAGGAAATATACTGACCTATGCTCTCTTTTTCAGGTATATGCGGACTGAAAAGAGTTTTCACAGTATTAACTGTAAATTTCTATTGGAATGCAGTTGTAAAGAGATGACTTCTGAGCAAGTGATCTGGGAGGTGATTGCTTGGTGTTAGCTGCAGCTAGTTGATCCATTCAGATACTTGAAAGTACACGTTTCTTTACATGCTGCTGATGACACATGCTTCTGCAATGAAACTTAAATACCACCAGAAATTGAGTTTTAAATAAGATTTCTGACCAGTTTCCTGATTTCAGTTTTCACTGTAGTAGAGACTGTGTGACTGAAACTTAAGGCTGTTACAGTATGCTAAGGAGTTTAGAAGTCGTGGTAGTCTAAATAATTTCCAATCTGTTAAAGCAAAGCGTGAGTAATACTTGAACACGTAGCTTTTTCATGCAAATGCTGATTGTATTAGAAAATAGAGAGAGAAACTGAAGTTGGCTATACTTTAAGAAGCTGAGCTCAGTTTTAGTGTTACCACAATGTTTTAATACTGAATATTGACTTTCTTGCACGCAAGTTGCTTAGGCTTTGCATGTCTTCTGATTTGGTACAATGTATTTTAAAACACATTTTATTGTTTTTCGGTGCAGCTGAAGGATAAATACAATATACATGGTTTTCTGACTTGACTTAAAAAAAAAAAAAACAACAAAGCAAACAAAACCACAAATGCACACTATTGAGCATCCAGTGCTGAAGTGTTGTGCTTCCAGATTTGGTTCTCAGTCCAATAAATGGACTTGTCCAAACTGGATGTATCTTTAACTAAGCCCAAGTTTTAGCACAAGTTGATTCAGTATTAAAAACCTGTAATGGATTTGCCACTCGTGCGGCTCAAGAAGTATTCTTGACATCATTTCAAAAACGCTCAAAGTGGTCCAAAATCAGATGCTAAGCAAAAAAAACCAAACAATATATGTATTAGAGATTGAAGGTGAACAGTGCTAATTGTGTTCTTTCTAAACAAACGAGTTGTGTTCAATTTACCTTGTCTCTGGAAGTAATTAGTGGTCAGAGTCCACCTACAGTTTGAATTAATGCTCCTGCAAGAATTTATTGTGAAATTGTGGTGTTTGCATTGAGTTGAACAAAAGATTCCTAACGGCACTTGTACTTTGTCTGCACGCGTGCATACCCACGTGTGCCTGCGTGCAGTTGCTTAACGAGATCTCAAGGCTTTGTTTTGGATGAGTATTTCTGTAGTGGAAAATTGATCAGAGGAAGGGGGAACTGTTCCCAAGCTGAGACTGTTTGCCTTTCTCTCCCACCCCCCTTCCCTGGCAGAAGTGAGCTTTATGGCCCAATTATAGAATCCCTTAAAATGCTAGTTATGATGGAGTGCCAGCATAACCCAATAATATAGGTGAGGCTGACATCTGTCAGTAACTAATGAGGGCAGCCTTAGAATGAGGGTTGGGAGTTTACCTCTCTAATTTTTTATAAATTTGACCCATCGTATCAACTTAAATATTTGACTTGAGGATGAAAAATGAACGCAGTGGAACACAGAAGGTGGTGCATGGATGTACTCAAAATCAGCGCATGTGTGATTCAGTTGTGAAAGTAATTGTTTGCAGCTCATAGCGGAGTCATGCAGGAATAAGACCTTGGCTGAGGTGCTCAGGAATAGAAGTTCTCTATAAAAATAGATGACACACAAATGGCAGGAAATGAAGCCAATATGGTCATGTTTTGAAGCCACGAGGGTCAAATCCTGTCCTGTGTTACACTGGTGCATAATCAGTCCACTTAAACCCTGTTACTTGAGAACACTTGGGCATTGCAAAGAGAATTTCAAAATGTGACCGAGCAGTTGTACTTCCACAAACCAGCACTTGCTCTTCTTGTTAGGATGCATCTAGTGAGAAACCTGGATGCCCAGTAAAACCCCTGGTTTTGCAGGGAATCACTTGTTTCAGAGCTGATAGTAGCTGTGCAAATCTTAATTTCTCTGCCAGAGGGCCAGTGCTTTGGCTGCCGCAAGTGGTCTTCTGTTTTTCAGGTCCTGAATGCTGCAATACTGCAAGCAATTATTCTGTTAGGCAGTGTACTTGTTCCACATGTTGGTATGTCCCTGGCCACTACAGCAGTGAGGTGTATTGATTGCTGTCAGTCTGAAGACATGTGTGTCTAGCTCATGCTAATGATGTGCATGCTTCCTTTTTCCCAGTTTAAAATTCAGAAAACTAAATGCATCTGTGTATTAATTGGACATTATTGCTAATAATGTGAAAGAATGACTTTGTAGAGATTTAGTTTTAATAACAAAGATGGTAACGTGCATTATAAATTACTTCTTGTTTCCAGAGCTCGTATTTCTTTTCTGAAAGGTAGAAGTTTCTGAACTGGAAAAGGTGGAACAACCTTGGCAAAACATGAATCACCTCCGATGGGGAGAGCACGTGGTTCCATTGTTTCCCTCTTTGCCAGTTTACTACCAAACCAGATGTGTTCATCCTCATAGGAACACACAAACACTGCAGCTGTTCCTTCATCATGCCACCACTCACTAATGTACCTGAAGCAAACTTGCCAGCCTGAAGCCTCTCCTGCTTGTGCAACCCAAGCACTTTTTAGCCCAGTTCCACGTTGTCCAGCTCTTCAGCTCATCTGTGTAGTGCTAACATCCGATGTGCTTAGGGTCAAACAGGGAGCAGGAAAATAACTAGCCCAAGTGCAGAGACAGTCACATTGGTGCTGCAAGAGACCCCAGGCTGCAGCTGCTGCCTCTGCCAAGAGCAGAGCTAGAACCCTTTTCTCTGCCTGCTCTCCCTGCTGCTTCAGTAGCCTTTTGAGTCTTGCCTGTGGTGGGGCTTTTCCCTTTGAGGGAAACCTCTGTTCTAATGCATCAGTGCGTTTCAGATGAACACTGCTGTATCTAGCAGTTGTCTTTTTTGGCTTAATTTCTTTTCTCCCTGGCCAAAGTCTTGCACTGTATTATTCAGCTGAACAAAGCAAATGTTGTCATGTTTTACTTTGTCTGACACTATATTGATTACTGGCCAATTTATAGGAGTTAAACCCACTGTATGAACCTCTTCTGTTAGCTAATGGAATAATTCATAGCATCTGTAGGTATTCTTACTGGTCTGGTACTAAGAGCAGTTGAAACTTTTTTACTTAATTACAAGCAGGTGAAATAGGTAGGCCTGATGGTTGTAGAATGTACTCCCCCATTCCCATAATAAAAGACTGCATGATTTATACTTACTGAAACAGCAAAGGCGAAAGGTTGCAGTTCACAAATCCACAGACTTGGAAAATGTAAGATGCCAACATCTTAATTAAAATTCCATACTGTAAACTTTTAAAAACGCAGTTTAATGTTGGCCTGGGTTTTACATAAGGGGAAAATGACTATATATGTTGACCCACTTCATGCTAATATTGCCATTGAATCATTTTCTTGACTGTATTATATTACATATTGTATCAACTCACTTAGCTTCTAATTTGTCTTTAAAATAGTAAAAATAATAAATGTTGACCTCTGTGTTGACTGGTGCTGGACTTGTGGAAACTGCAAAACCTTTCTACCTGAGTTCCTTTCAGTGTCTGTTAGCTCTGCTAACCTGTCCCTATCAGACCTAAATTTAATTTGGATAAAGATGATGTAAAATGGCAGTAGTGTTTTAAATGCAGTGTAGGGAAAACACCTTCAGACTGACATACTCAAACTATTCTTTAATCTGCTTAAATGGCTTAGTTTGTCACTTAATGATGAAACTTAATTGAGCACATGTGCTTCCTCCCCTGGCTTCCCAGTCTGTCCATTTTGTAGACCTTTAACTACCCCAGTAGTTTCAAGTCAGGTCTTTCATGTGATGAATAGCCTCGTATCCTTGTGTATGTGAGTGTAATTAGACAAACTCAGCATTTTGGAAAAATATTTCTATTTCATTGGGACATATTTCTTCAACTAATAGTACAAAATAAAAAGGCCAAATTAAATCACAAGTTCTTACAGCTCATAAACAAACTTTACAAGGATACTGTGGCACAATTTAGAATAAGCATTAAAAAAAAATCTAGGCCAATAAATAGATCAGCTTTCATGGTAGACTACACCAGAAAGCAGAATGTTTAAATCTAGAACAGTCTGGCTAGTGGAAGATGAAAGCCTATTACTTCATGATCCTGTTTAGCATCTGATGTGAAATGAGTTGATGTCAGTTTACTTCCCTTCCTGGGCACTTACATCTAAAAAATTAAAATTACCTTTTGAAGATACAGCAGAGACAAAGTACTGAACAACTTTCATATTGCTGCGTGTCAGCTTGTATTGATTCTTAGTTAGGTCCTTTACTTTTGCAAAGAGGACTTATCTTCTTTGTCTACAAAAAGTTCAATTTTTTTTACACTTCTGTTTTGAACAGGGATTTTTTTTCTCAGTCACCTTTGTTTTTAACTTGTATGGACTGAACTAACTTTAGCCTCTTAACATTATCTGTGAACAAAATGCTCAGAGCTATGCAAAGCAAGAGTCAGAGTTAAACCATAGGAGGCTTATTCTACAGTAGGGTTTGTTTGTTACATAAACTGCACTTTTTACTATTTCATTTAATGTTACATAGAAGGTGAAGGCGTTAGGACAGATTTCTTAATCTACAAAATCCAATGGTTTGTAATAAACACTGTATGTATCTCCACCCTGAGAGATACTAATACTGTTAATTGGATGCATGAACTGAAAATACAAGTAATTAGATGCATGACCTGAAAATGCCTTTTATAGGAAAGGACACCTCTGTTCATGTCTGTTTGCGATGGGAGGTGATGTCAGGTGAGGTATGTTTAGGAGGCAGCTTTCAGCAGGATTCCATGTAGTGTTTAGTACCGCTCTGTTGTGACAGTTTGCATAATTTAAAGTTTTTGAAGTCTCCAACTTAGCTTCATAAATCAAGTCTCTTAAATGTAGTGAATCTGTAGCATGGTTGGACTTCATTATTGCTGAGGCAAAGCTGTAACCTTGTTGGGGATAGGGGACTGAGATGCTAACATGCTATAATGCTAAGATGCTATATGTGGTGCTTCTGAGTTGCTAACAGTGGAGGCCTTTGATTTTGAGCTGGTCTGACCAAGCTGTAGGAGAAGCAAGTCCAGGAAGTGAAATAAGTCTTAAAGCAGCATCTCCACATTTTTCAGTCATAGGCAGGAGTCTCCAGATTGGACAGAAGGTGAGCCAGGTAGCTCCTTAATGTGGTGAATTCCCTCTCTTCCTAAACCTGCAGCTTCAGGGAGCTGCTATTGCTGTTGAGATGCCTGCTGAGAGGCAGCAGGGTGGGCTCAGGGTTTCTGGGCTTCCTTTGCTCTCCTCTTGGTGCCAGCTGCTGCAGCTGCACCTCCTGGGAGCAGCTGTGTCCTGCACCCCATTCAATCCAAGGGGGGAACGAGTGGGCTTGGGGTGTGAGGGGGGCGTGGGGAAGAAGCATGAGAACTGCTGCTCCCATTATGCCCTAGGTCTTAATGCCTGCAAATGACTTGGTTTTCCCTCGACTGCTGTAGCGAATGCTCTAGTTTTGATAGTAAAACAAAACCCAACCTTTTTATTGCTTTTTATATTTGGAAAGTGATGTATTATCACTTTCTGAACTTGAGGTTTAGTAAAGAGTACAGACATTAGCTTCCTTTCAGGCTACTCTGGGCCTTTCTTGTTTGCTTTGTATGGCAAGGGTCTAGAGAGATTTCTTTTATTTCCCTCCCCGTCATTGTTTTTGGTACAAAGTTTTATTCTTAATATTCAGACATTTTATCGCCTCCCTTCTTTTAAAACCGAGTTTCTTTTTTTCCCCCCCGTTGCACAAAAGAATACTTTTAGCTGATTGAGTTCTATCCATTGCCAACTGCGGACTCTTTTGTCTTGTTAGCCCAGCATCCTTTATAGAAGGAGGACCATTGAGCAAGTCCTCGCTGGCTCCCCGCAGAGCACAATTGTGCATGAAAGGTGTGGTACTGTACCAGCGTAACATGTCAAGCTGCAGCTCAGAGGGCTTGAATGCATTGAGACTTCTACCTTTTTGCTTTGTGAAAGGAGCGGGATTGTGCTGTGAGATAATAAATCCACCTATTTTTAGTTCGGTGCGGTTGTGACAAGTGGGTGAACAAAGACCCAGTTGAATGCACTTGCTGTTGTGTTGAAACCAGCTAAAGGTTCCCATTCAAGTGGTTTCAGCACAGTGCAGCTAACAGGCAATTTTCCATTTATGTACACAAACCTTCTAGAAAGACAGCTGTGTGGTTGGATTAATTTCTAGCAGTAAATTGAATAAAAGATATTTTGAAGGGGGACTCGGGAATTCCTTTCTAAAACACTGAAAGCAGATCTTTGAAAGCTCTCCTTTATTTGATGCCTTTCCTTCCCGATGTCTACTGTAAGATTTAAAGGACTAGAAATACTGTCCCCTATGCGGAGATGCACAACAGGAAATGTATTCTCTTTTTCAGAGCAATGAGATAAGATTAGAATATCCTTTAACACTTTCTACTTCAAAATATGCTGGTTTGCTTTTAAGTAAATATGAGAAATTCACACCTCTTAGTCATAAAAAGGAGCTCAAATGTTTGTGCTTGCATAAGCTGCAAGTGAGCTATGTCAAAATGTGTTCTGAAAACAGCAATGTGTGTTATACCAAAGCTGTTTTTTGGTATATAAAACAGGGGAGGGGAACGTGGCTGTGTAAAGCTTTTTGCTTATGCAAGGTTATCAATTTTGTTACATCTGAAACATCTGAAATAGGATGTGGGTTTTGATGAAGGCCAACACTTCAGTGAATTCCTCCTGGTGGAACTGTGATCAGTCTTTTTTTTTTCCCCCTGAAGGTTGATCTTTGGATGCAATTCCTGGAATTGCATAAACCAGCTCCTAAATGAAGTCTTGTTTCTGTCTGCCCAGGCACACTGCTATCCCTCAGATCCTTCTGGCCTTAAACCTAACAAGAGATCTACTACAAATTATAAGGTAGCAGAGCTCTTTGAGCAAGAGTGGTGTACCCTATAGGCATAACAAACCTCAGGGCAGTAACAAAGAGCATAACACTGAAGTGTTTGCATTTGGTGCAGCCTTGGGGAATACTGCTGCAGTGCCCCAGCTATGGAGAGGCTCCAGAGATGGTGAACCACCTCCCTTACAAGTCTTGTTCGTTCCTCAGCCTGGCTGGACTGTGAATTCCAGAACTCAAGTGTGTTGCTTTTCACTGTTACCTGAGTTTTCCCTCAAATAATTTTTCTATGTAGACTGAATGTAGGGATATATGGATAGTCATATACAGGCAAGGCAGGCCAATGTCTGTAGATTTCCTCTGAGTTCATGAAGTTTTGTTTAAAAGCCACTGAACAGATCTGGTAAGCTGCTCATGTGGCTGCTAATATGCACTGGTGGAGTAGAAAAATTTTCCAGTGCTCTGGAAAAGCATCTGGTTCATAACACATCATGAGTGCTGCAGTGTTCCTATTTCATACAAATATATTAACAAATATAAAATACCTAAGAAATGACAAACTAAGGGGGGAAGTTGAAAATGGGTGTGAACAGTTGATTTTGTTCCCTGTGGATCTGGGTGTAATAAATAATCACTGTGTGCATGCAAGACTGGAGGCACTTAACCAGTACAATATCGAGAGCCCCCACAACATGATTCTCCAGGCTCTTACTGCTTCAGAAAGAAGCCCTTTGTGGCTATTTCTGCTCACTGTGTGCGTTCAAGAGACAGAATTCAGAAGTTTTGCACAGACTAAAAACCAGCTTCTGCTTTCTGTATGGCCTTGCTGTTAATTGCAGCTTTTGGATTCTCATCAAGCATCCATTTCAGTTGCGTGAGGAGCTCAGGCACTTTATTCCTGTATCTGAGGGGCAGAGGTAGCACACTGAGGTTTTCTCTTTTAAGTCAAGGTGAGCACCCCCTTTATTTTTTAATATACTCATTTAAACAGCTCTCAAATTCCTGAGCGTGTCTTATTTCTGGGTACCACTTGAACAACTTAAGCTGTCTCTGGAGCAAGATGTTTCCAGCAGGAGCTTGGCTTTCCCCTGTTTTGAGGTTACCGAAATGTGCCAGCTGCCTTGTTGCAGGCTCTTGTGTCACCGAGGTGAGGCCAGGGAGCTCGTTATCTGCACATTTGGGAACTTTGAGAAATTAATTGTTGACTAGGCTGCAGTGCAACTGTTTGACCTAAATGCTTATGTTACCAACTGGTATGCTCTGGGTTTGCTGGAGAGTTGATATATCAGATCGGATGCTTGTTGATCCTTATTTAGTTGAGTAAAGGTAGGTTTTTAATCTTTTTTAGAAAGAAGGGGACTGCTAATTTTTGTCGCTAACTTGAATCTACATTGGCAAAACATCTGTGCAAAACCAAACTGTTTATTAAGTAGATGCCTTTCTTCCTTTTTCTTCATTCTCCACATTGTTTCCACTGTAATTTTAAACATGTATGCCTTTCTAAACTTGTGTACATACCCTTAACCCATTCAAGAACTTGGAGAACTTATTCTGCTCCTCCTGTGCAATCATTGTTAACTTACTCATGTTTTTTCACTTGCAGACTTTAAAAAATTCCAAAAGTCTTTGCTCCCTTGATTATGAAGATGACGATGATGACACACAAATGAAGACAATTGTGTCATCCCCATGTGACTCAAATGATCTTATGAACATCATCACCCCTGGTTCCAGTCCGATGAAAGAACAGCTGGATGAAGTAAGGCATCATGGGTCATGCCAAGGTAGCTTCAAAACAAGGGATTATAAGAAAGCAGCTGCAGTATGTGAAAGCGATGAGGACACAAGTGATTGTGAGAGCACTGAAGAGGGCATCTTTCCTCTAGACTGTGGGGACTTGGACCTAGAGCAGATTGAAAACAACTGAGACTCAAAGTTGTGTGCTAGAATCAGAGTTGTTCTAAATTAAAATGATAGAGGATTACCTTTGCCATGCATAATCCATGTCCCTGAATTTCTGTATTGCCTATCTTGGGCCTGTGTTAGAAATGTTTCAGGTGGGGGAAAAACGTAAACCATTGTTACCTGTTTAGTCTATTGATCAATATGTGGATGACAACAACAACAACAAAAAAAAAGTAGGAGGTTAAATGTTATTTTGAACATTAAGGAATAATTTTGATTATAAAATTTCCTAACAGATATTTTGCATTTTTATGGCTTTTACAGTTCTGGAGAAAAAGCATCTCTATTTTGAAATGAATTTTCAGAAGGGCATTCTATAAAACTAAATCTGTCTACAGTGATTCTGGTGCGGGTATATGTTGCTTTTGTTAAAGAGCTTAATGTGAAAAGTGAATTACATAATGAAATTGGTAATAAACCTTCAGACAGAACTCTTAAATACCTGGTTGACAACTGGTCCAAAACACTTAACTGCCATCTTTGACAGCGTCTGGTTAAAAAAAAAGTTCATAACATGTACAAATGTTCTTTTCATACATTCAGGACTTTTTGATCAAAATATGGTAGTAACCTTAAAGGTTAACATTTTCCATGATTTTACTACTTGAATTGTTTTCTAGCCTGAAGCAATGCTAATTTAGGTGGGATAAAACTGCAAGTAGCTGCCCACCTACTTGGTCATTATGTTTTCTGTGGTTCAAAAGAATGTACAACAAGAGCACTTGAACTTTTAGACAGGGACTTTGTAATGATCAATTCCCCAGGAGGTGATCCCTTCAGCAATACTAGAAGGAAAATAGTCCTTGAATTAAATAAAATGACATTTTGCTTTGCACTTGTGTCTGTTGATGAATTTTACTTGAGGAAAATCTATAATCTGGGGCATATTCTGCAGTGTGGTGTTTATGTGCAGAGCTGGGTGGAGGACAGACTTCTGGTCATCTGAAAAGGAAGTGAAGTCAAGTTAGTCTGGGGAGCTGGGGAATAATTCATGCTGGATCCCAGAAGTGTCTCAGTGATTACATACACCATAATTATCTCTAATGTAATATTGTATTCATTGCAGGCTATTGCAACACATACTTACTCCGTTAGTTCAGACGGAATAGGGATTTTCCTGGTCAAGGAGTAAATTAATTTCAAAATGGAGTTTTTAAATTGGATAGAAATGGACAGGCTTAGATTATGGCATTTCAGTGCATCATGTTGGTCTGCTTAAATCAGCCAGCTCCCTATGGTAACTTGTACCATAAAACCAAAATACAGCAACGTTCCAAGTCACCTAACAGCATGATTATATGAGAAAAGAGTATATTGAGGCTGAGCAAGGTGTGACCCAGGCTCCAGCCTTGTGATTAGGTCAGCCTTTGGTCATAAAAAAGAATTGGTCTGTAATTACTGAACCAGCTTATATAACTTACTATCTATACACAACTTTAAAAGCTTGGATAACCAGTAAGAAGCTCTAAATGTTTTTATTGCCTTTATGACTCCTACTGTATCTACCACAAAGAGCAGCAGTGGTCTGTGATACCGATGCTGGTATGCATGCATAGGGAGGTGCAAGAACACTGAAAAGACTTGTTAGGTTCTTGATGTGTTAATATACATTGCGTGGGAGATAGTGAAGCTGCTCACTGCAGCAGCACAAAGTCATCCTCCTTTTTCTAGCAGCGTAAATAAAGGAGATGGTACCAGAACAAAGCCTTCATTTCCTTCAGAAGCTCCTGTTAAATGTGCATCACACATAGGTATTTGCTCCTCTGTAGCAGAGATCATGCAGGTGGTGCTATATATACATGCACAAGCTATTAAGAACTATATGCAACTGAAAATCACTGGTTTTGCACTCTAAAGATCAGGTTTCAAGAAATGCTGAATGAGGTGCAGCTGTTTTTCCTTGTGGATAGGTGGGAGATGCACTGCAGTGTGGTGGTGATCTGTCATCATGGGTAATGGGGCTACCAAGCTCCTGCCGAGGCTGCAATTACTAGTTGCAGAGCTACACTTCTTTGTATTTTTCTTAATTGAGCAATAGAGGTAAGTAAAATTGAATCAGCTTTAAAGTAGGATTGTAGTGAAGGCCAATTGTACAACTGGGATCACTTAAAAGCCAATTTGCCTGCTTGAACAGTTAAAGCTGTAATGGCATGGAATGAGAAAACTAGCGTGGCAATCCGTTTGGCTCTTCCTCCAAGGAAGACAAGCTCTCCTGGAAGAAGTAAAAGAAGAAAATACCTCAAAGGGCATGAATAAAAGGAGGTAAGATGTACTTTGTCGAGGGAGAGGGGGGGAAAAAAGCTTTAGCAGGAACTGCAGCTGTTACGAAGACGGTGATAAAGCAAAGCCAAGAATAGAGCAGATAATACTCTAGCTCTGAATTATGAGATCTCAAATTCACTTCTCCAGCCTCAAAGGCAGGGTTCTGCAGTTCCCTTCTGTAGGTGCATTGTTTTCACTCAACACAAAGCCACATTCCTACCCCCATACTTGGGTCGGAAGGGGTTTCCCAAGTTAAAGTACAGATGTGTTTGCTTATGGTAACACAGGGCTCCAGTCCCATGGCAGCCAGCTGTTAAAACTCTAAATAGCCCTTTCATAGACACAGACAGAAAGGAGTGGTTTTAGATACTGAAGAACAAGTTTTGTGAAAGTAGGAAGTAGTAATTATCTAGTTCAGGCTCTTATTAGTTGGTGACAGGAAAATAAGTAGTTGAACAGCTGTGCAGGAACACAGAAAATGAAGAAGTTGGCTGAAAGGAATCTGTGCACTTCGTCT
Source organism: Anas platyrhynchos (assembly GCF_047663525.1). Classification (NCBI taxonomy): domain Eukaryota; kingdom Metazoa; phylum Chordata; class Aves; order Anseriformes; family Anatidae; genus Anas; species Anas platyrhynchos. The sequence goes on from NC_092590.1 coordinate 72,270,665, forward strand.
CTAGCCCCTAATGTAATCCCACATGAGAACCAAGAGTAAAAGGAATTACTGGTTAGAAGTTATTTCAGCTGGGGCAGGCTTTGGCCTTGCATCATACGCAAGATATCAAGACCTGCTCCAAAAGAAATTAATGGATGGTGAATTTGGCACTTCTCTTGCACTAGATTACAGGATAAAACCGAGGGGCTGTTTTGGGCAACTAAAGAAGGCAGTTTGCAAAAAGGGAAAACATGGTTTCAGAGATTGAATTGTATTTGGTAGTGGCTGAGCTAGGCTGTGAGCAGCTTGGGTCTGGGAGTGGTTTCCTTCCATCTCGCAGCCGGTGTCAGAACAGCAGACTTCTGCACAGGCTGTGGGAGTTACTCTAGGTCACTTATCTCTCATTTTTATTAGCAACCGGGCTAACAAAGTAGCATGCTTGTTAAATTTGCAGTCAACAGGAAGCTGGACAGATGTGAGAGATAAGATAGCATTAGAATTCAAAATAGTCTTGGCAACTTGCAGAAATGGTTGCAACAGGGAGGAGATAGGGAAAGACAAGATCCTTTTCAGCAAGGCACTAAATTTAGATGGGGTCGAACGACTGCACAAATCCAGTGTTGGGCCAACTCGTTAGTTCTTCCGATAAGGGAGCTGGGAGTTGGCCTTGCCAGTAGGAGAAAGGCGAGCTTCAGGCTAAGGTTCACAAACGGCGATGCGTTTGGCAAGGCTCACGAGGTGCAGGTGCTCCTGGGAAGCACGGGATTTAGTCCATGACTTGAGATACTGCGCTTAGGAGTGCAGAGTCCAGTCGAGAGGGGCACGGCTGATATGTTGGAGATAGGTTGGAACGTGGGAAAATGCACTCGAGGAAGCGCTGAAAGAATCGAGCTTGAAATCTTGCGGTAGGCCGGGCTTAAGTTGCAGCTAGGGTGAGTGATACTTTCTCCTGAGGCCTAACACAACAACCAAGGACTAGAAGTTGCAAGGTAAATAACTGCTGGAGGAAGACATGAGGATAACATCAAGGAAAGCACCCTGGAGCAGAAACAGGAGCTCCCAGTGCATGGTTCAGCTATAACACGTGACATGTAGATCCTATCCAGAGTTGCCATTTGCCAGAAAATAGGCCCCTGTTTTGTAAGCTTGGCCTAAATGGTCGTTGTGAAACACCTACATCTGTACCTGCCCATGTCCGAGTCCATTTTGGCAGGGTGGAGCCTGCTGACTTCACCTGCAGCTGGAAAATAAAGGTAAAGGTGCTGGCTGAGCTGTTGGGGCAACAACAGGCCAGGCCCCGCCGAACCTCTGACAACACAACTTTGACCAAAAGTCCTTGGTGGTGAGTGGCAGATCTCCTCGAAACAGTTTCTTGATCTCATTTTGCATACTGTACGGTGTTCAGTTTTAAAAAGTACCCAAGTGTGTGTAGATCTTGCTGTGCTTGCACACTGGGCTTTCAAAGCAGTCTCTGTTCCCTCACTGGAGATCATCCAGGGCAGCTTGGATTACCCAGGACATTTCCTTCAAGCTCATGTCTTGTGCTTAAACGAAACAAATGGGTTGGGTATGTGGCACACATAGGACCTGGCGCAGGAGCTGTGGGTTCTTCCACCACATATCCACGTGCCTTTTCCTTCACCAGCATCAAATAGCCAGGGGCTGGGACCCTGCCCCTGTGGCTGCTTATCCTTGGACCCTTTGGTGGAGCTCATTGGTTGTTTAACACACACGAAATATGGTTTCAGAGGAGCGTTGCTACCATATGCTTAGCAGCCCATTCTGGTGTTTTCAAAGCGAGTTTTGACATCGGTTGTTTTGGAGTTTGTGTGTAATTAACATCATCCAAGCTACTGCTCCCACCGCCATCTGGTCAGCACAGCAATCGCTGGTATGCTGAAAGCTGGTATTTACTAGGGGAAAATGAGGGTGCTTTCACTATCTGCTGCACTGTTTAATGTGGGATTTTTGCTGCTGCAGAGTAACTTAGGGCTCTGTGCCGTGAGTGATTTGAGCTGGAGGAGCACGAACTCTGGAGATGAGTTGAAAACTTCCTTAAAGCAGCATTTCATTTTTGACCCTATTAAAACAAAACCCAAACCACAAAATTAAATGTTTTATGACATCTCAGTTCAGACAAGGAAATGCAGTGCCCTGATTCAGGTAAGCCTTCCTGATGTTGACTGATGATGGGAATGTAAAGCGAGGGCTGTGCTGCTGGGTACTCCAAACTTGTGTCCAATTTGCCAAAACAGATGTGGCCGAACACCTCCCTGCATTAATGTGGAAGAAAATACCCCCAGAACACCCAGCTGTGGGCTGGGGAGACATCCAACTGTCCAAGCTGCCTTTCTTCTTTATCTTTGCTCTTGAACCTGCTTTGTTTTGCAACTACTGTATGTCAGGTGAGGTTTCTGACATTTTTGGAAGCATCAGAGCTGCAGCTCACGGCTAGGCAGCTATGGCAATACCTCGCTTGGATTTTTTTTTTTTGCAGCTCATGAGGCTGTAGTTCAGGATGCAATGGCCTGATTTTGGTGTGTAACCCTGCTTCACTCTCCCAGTGGCTTTTTCCATGCACAGAAATGAGATGTCTTCATGGTACAGAACACGTGGGTACGTGAACAGAGACTCTTGCATAACGCAGAGGTGCCTGACAGTGAAGTGCAGCTCTGCAGGCAGCTTTACATCTGCTGTTTGCCAATTCTGGGACTTGGCAATTTTCATCTCCTTTCATGCTTAGGTAGCATGGATTTTACTTTTGTGTATGTGGCTATTACAAGATCTTCTTCTGTTCTTCCTCTCTGGGTTATACCAATCTCCACACCCCCATCAAACCATTCTGTCCCCCATGCTGCTGATCTACGTCCCTCATCCCCTCTCATTTTGGAAATTCAGTTACAGAGCAGCACAGATGCAGTTTTCAGAGGGTTGAGTTGCTGAAGTCTCAAACCTAGCAGAAGAGTTCACAAACTGATGTTTATTCCAGCTCTTAATGCAAGGTCAAAATTAGTTTAAATTTTACAGGAATTACAAATGCTCATTAGCGACACCAGCTTTGTGACAATCACAGCAACCTTGGCAAAATTAAGTCCCTATAGATGCTCAGACTTCTTAGTAGGATGACTATGAAGAGGTGGTGGTGGTATGTTTGTTTTTTAAGCAAAGCACAGTATCCTTATCTTCCTATGAAGAGTGCTGAACCACTTCAGCACATATAGATACATATATATTTAACAAATGGAAGAAATCAGCCCAAAGCAAGTACCTGACATGGAAAAAAATTCAGCCTCAATACCTTTAGGCCATTGAAAACAAGTCTAAAAACAGGGTCTTTTAGTGGAAAAATGTTGGGCTAATATTCTTAGAGTTCTTCTCTGTCATCTAGGGCAGGGTGAGAGTGTCCCACTTGTCTGCCTAATGCCTGTGTTCTGATTTCAAGTGTTTTATTGGAGTGTGTCTAGGACATGAGAAAATGGGGACAGATGCAAGAGGGGAAAACGTGGAAATCAGCAGAAATAAAGAGAAATCTGAACAGAAAAAAAAATCCAGTATAGATAATTTAAACCAGAAAGTTTGTGGCACACTGTCAGAACTTCAGCAAGTGCAAGTTGTCCTCCTGTTTGTTGTTGTTCCTGAGTTTTTTTTTTGATCTGAAACATATTACTTGTAAAGGAAAGCATTTCTATCAGCCTACCTTAGTGAGGGCTAATGGGAACAGCTGTGATAATCTTTGTATCCTGTTTGCCAAGAAGAGTTTCCTAAAACTATTTGCTCTTTGAGAAAGGAACGCGCTTTTAAGCCATAAGCAGGAAAGGCCTGGGGATGCAAGTCTTGTTTGTGCATACACAAAGCTGTCTAGACCTTGAACTCCGTAAGGCTTGTACCTTTCTTGCATAGTGAGAGCTGTTAAGAATGGTGGCAGTGACCCTGGTGCCTCTCAGAGGGGAATTGAGCCACACTTACATGTTGTTTTTTTTTTTTCCTGGCTGATTTGTCTGATGCTGTGTTTTCACATACTCAGAGCATTCAGAGCTGCACCTGTTCCAAATTCGCTTGCAGGTGGTGGCAGCAAGCCTCATTTTTACACATTCAGGTTAACTCCTCTGGGCCAAAGGGTTGTTCCCTGCTGGATCTGATTGCACTTTCTTCACCCAAGCAATTGCAGACCTAACGTCATGAGCAAAGTGCACCTCTCGAGCTGGAGCACGGCTCCCCAGCAAAGGAGACACCCAGGCTGGGGGAGAACCTTGAATACACACATGGAACAAGCTGGGCATGGGGACAAAAGGAGGTTATAGTCCATTTTGCAAATGGCCAGCTGTTGGGCTGCCCAGGTTGCCCCACAGATGCAAGTAGGGGGGCTGCAGCAAGGCAGCTGAGCCCCAGCCACTGAGGTGAGCTGGGCTTTGTGACGGGCTTGCTCGTTAGCCAGCCTGCTTGATGAACACACGCCCATGGTGTGTCGGGACAGGGCTTGCCCTTTGGCAGCTGAAACTTCAACTTTGGGTGTGCACAAAAGTTCCGTGGTGTTTGGGGGGGTTCCCCAGAGAGCAAGTGGTCTTTGTAAAGCCATCTGAACACCTCCCCCTGAACACCGTCCCATCCTCCTCCATCTAGCCTTCATCTCTTCATTACAATGATGGTGTTTCCATGGCTGCCTTGCACTGAGATGCCGGCTCAGCATCCTACCCCATGCTAAAAGCAGGAGAGCTGCCTGGGTGAGGGGAGCAGATCTGTGCTCAGCATGCAGCAGGTGAGCCTACAATACTTCCCCAAAGCTCCTACACCCCACAAAACCCCTTGGGGGTGCCCCACAGGCCTTTCACGCTCCTGTCTGCTCCCAGAGCTTTTTCAGCAAAGGTGAGAGGCAGGACGGCAGCAGGAGTGACCGCCACGAGCCAAGGGGCCAGGAGGAGCTGGAGCAGCCTGCAGCTCCCCGATAGCAATGCTCTCCCTGCAGCTGTGTCCTCCAGGCTCTGGCCCTGCCGCAGGCTTGCTGGCTCCCCGCCAGTCGCTGCTGGGACGTCGGTTGAGTTTCTTATCATTTCCAAACAGCATTGCATCCTTAGCATTTCCAAACAGCAACACTGTGCTTTGAAGCCCACGGCAAAAGCAGCCCCTTCTTTGGGGCAGAGGTGGGAGGGAGCAGGGCTGGAAAAATACGGCTGGCAAGTCACCTGTTTGAAGGCTGAGAGCTGGGGCTGGGGCTTCGGGAGGTGTTGAAATCCACCCTGCAAACCTTGAGCTGCTAGCACTCGGGTGAATTGTTGGGCTCGAGTGTTTGGCTGTGCTGTTTGGGGAGGTGGGAGAGACGAGAAAGGGGGTGTGGGTGGCAGCGAGGGTTTATAGGGGGCTGTGCTTGTGGTGAGATGTTTGTGGGGAGGGAGGTGGTCTTGGGCAGGCTGCTTGGTGGATGGGATTCCAAAGCCTAAGGAAAACAGCAGATCGTGGATGAAATGAATGAAAGAGAGCCGTTCTTTCAGATGTAGAACCAGGTTTGAGCCGTGTAAACCATGAAGGAATTTACTGCATTTGGCAGCTGTACTGGTGGCACATGATGACATTTATGGGTGTGCAGTGGGTGTTATTCCCCCATCTTCTCCCCATCCTAAATGCTCGAGTAACCCAATGCATCTTTCAGATCCTCTCGGCCCTCTGCCATCTACTCCCTGGAGCTGCTGCTGGCGAGCGACCGCAGAAAGCAAAGCCCAGGTCTCTGCAGGGTTTTCCTGGAAAAGCGAGCTGTTCTTCGACTTCTCGTGTGTTTGGACACTCATCCTCCACTTGTCGCTGTATCACTGGAGAGTCAGTGCTTCTTCTGATATTAATTCTTGCAAATAGCTCTTACTGTCTAATTTTAATGCCTTTTGCAAGTAACTGGCTTAAGTGTGTAACCGATTCCTACAGGGATAGTCCAGGCTAGTAGGAACATACCACACCTTCCTAGGATGTCTTTGCGGTCTGGTAGAAGTTATTCAATGTTTTCAGTAAAAATGTATTTAGAATCTCCATTAGTTGGCTTTTTTTTTTCTTCCTCACCTTTGGACGTGAAATGCGAGGTCTGCTTAGAGCAGGAATCCAGTGTTTCCCTAATGAGGTTAAGCAACTAGATGAAAATTAATGATGACCATAACATGTCCTGGCCTAGACACCATGCAGCAGTCTGTGCTTTCCAGACTGGGAGCAACTCAGCCTCCTGGCTATCATTTTCTTGCAGCAGGAATAGAAATAGCCTTCTTTTTCCAACGACAGGACTGCTGGGATGACTCTGGGCTGTGGATGGCAAGGGCAGACTTCCTCCAAGAAGCTGCATTCCCTGATGACTTCTACCTGGACACTGCGATGCCAACGCACACAATTTCCATGGTGTTCTTACGCTTTGCTCTGGGGTCTGATTCCCACCCTGGGGGCAATGCTGGTGTCCCGTGCTCCATCTAACCCTTAGGACAAACCCTGAAACCTCTGAGGAAGCCCAGGGCAGAGCAGGGCACTGATTTCAGTTGAAGCAGTTTAACGAACGCCAGCCTCATTGTGCTGCGTTGTTTCTGTGGGTGTCTGCACCTTTCAAGCGAGCTCCAATTAGAAGACAAGGGGGGAGAGGAGAGGGAAAGAAAGGGGAGTAAATAGAGGCAAAACGATTCTGCTTTCAGCAAATCCACAGCCTGTTTGTCGGACAGATGGAGCCGGGCAGTGGATGGCTTTGCTGCAGCCTGGCCCCCGAGCAGGTGGGTATTTTGGAAGCGACGAGCAGTTTGCCCCCCTAATTCGCGGCGGCGCGGCTCACACCGGACATATGTCGATAACAGCTCCGCTTGGCTCCTGCTGTCGCAGGAATCAAACCACGCTCGCCCCTCCCCACCTGCTCTGGAAAGAAATTGCCGGAATAAAAACAAACAAACAAACAAAAAGTTAGGGACACTTGTTGCGCTGGAGTGGGAAGGACAAACGAGGGCTCAGAGGCTCACGGGCATGATTTCACTTAAGGGCTAATTGCTGAGCAGCTTTCATTAAGAGACCGGCGTGGTTGGCCCAGCAGCGTTCTGAACGTATATGCAGATGGGCAGATGGCCCTTTGCTGTGCTACAGACAGACGCATCTAATGTTACAGATGGATTATTATGTTGATTCGTTGCTGAAAGAAAAACTTGTCTCACAATAGGGCGTTCGTTTGAGCACAGTTCCTTCTCGAGCTTATGTTCCTCCTCAGCATTGCTGGGTTTCACTCCACGAAACAAAGTTCTCAGTCAGCAAGGCTAGTGTTTCCCCTTCTGTGCTGCAAAAAGAGAAAGAAAACAAGTTAAAGAGCCCATCTAAGAGTAAAACAATCCTTTTAGGAACCTGGAAGATGCTGTTTAACTTCAGCTGCTGTTGACTAGGGTGGAGGGTACCTTTGGTAAGCAGTGTTTGCTCTTCATCTTTCTAGCCCATACTGAGCTGTGGTCATTCCTTTTTCAAGTCCTAAAACATCCCTGGGTTAGGAAGGAGATCTGGGAGAGATGGATGGAAGAGGAGACAGTTTGAAGCTCAAGGTAACCTGCCCAGAAGATGAAATTTTAGCAACAAGCAGCAGGTTGGTAGATATGGGTCAAAATGCATGCATTGCCATTGTGGTGGGACAACCATGGTACTTCCACAACAAACAGTAAGATGATGTGTTTTTAAAGATTGCAAGGTATCTTGTCTTGTTATTGGAAAGGCTCTCTCCTGCTTGTGCAGTGTGGGGGCAGAGGCAATGTGAGGGCTGTCCTGTCCCACGTCCAAGAGAAATGAGACACAGGACCAGGTGGATGGTTGGATTCTGGCTGACCATTGCTCTCCTCGGGCTGCTGCCAAAAGTTGCTTCTGGCTCCTCTCATGGTGATCTTCCTGGGCTGTATGTTTTGTCACAGCCCTGTCAAAGCTGGTTTATTTCCTCAGGACACTGGGGAACAAACACTCCATGGGACACACGAGCAGAGGTACGAGAGTCAAGTTAACAGCCCCTAGCACCACTTCTTACCAGCTTTGTTGTAGTTGTGACAAAAATAACACTCTTGTTTCATCATGTTTCTAAATATAAAAAAATAAAAATAAAAGGGGGGGAGGGGTGAGGTGTTAAAAAGAAGTGGTAAAAAAATCACTTCTTCTGCTTGACTTTGATATCTTGACATTGAATTTCTATCCATTAGATAAACACTCCTGCTCCTTATCTACCCAGCCTTTGTAACTCGGTGTTGTCATCCCAAGCAGAGCTCTACCACAAGTTTGGCCAACAAGAGAAAGGCAAACAGAAGATGAACTTGGAGATAGGAAATTTGGAACTACCTGTGGTGCAAACAAGGCAGTAATGCTAAATCTGGGTGGCGTTGCATGCTTTAATAATGAAGCAGCAGCAGAAGGTCCCAAAAATAAGAGCAGAAGTTGTCCCACAGCTGAGATATGTGGCACAGCTGTTGTGTCACTCTCCAGTAACAGGCTGTCCTGAGATCACACCTTTTCTCTCACGCTGTCCAAGGTGTGATTTAACTGCCCCAGGAGGATCTGATGAATTAAAAATCAGTGGTGCTTCTCCAAATAGTGGAGGATGTTGTGTGTCAAATGCTGAAAATGAACCTCAAGTGATGGCTTAGGCTTGCCAGCTGTTACCTGGGCAGACATGCCTGCCACCTGGGCTTAATACAGGATTTCAGATGTGTCTGGACAGTCATTAAAAGTCTGACTGTCTGGTTCACAGCTTGTCCTAGTGATGAAGTCTTGAGGTTTGCATCCAAACAGTCCCAATCAGAGCCTGTGTTTGGGGCTTGGTGGAGCTCTGTAGGGATGGGAGCTATGGAGGACCTCAAAATATGATGAAAGCCTGCAGATAAGGGAGGTTTCCAATAGATAAGCAGGATACTTATCTGTGGTTGCAGAACAGACAATCGCAGAAGCCAGCAGAATTTAGGATAGAAACATGTTAAATACTGGGAAAATTTGTTGCATAACGTGAAGTAACATTACACAACGCAGGGAATGGGATACACTGCTTAAAACAGAAAACGACCATATGACCTTTTAGTTTTAGTTTCTGAATGAAATCAACTGTCATTATGCAACAGTTGACCTGCCCATAAAACAGGGGAGTTGATATTTACCTACGCCCCTGGCATGCAAGTCATCAATTAATATTTGCAAGGCAGTTGGAGGACTTTGGATGAATGGCTTTGCAGGTACAGAGATATGCGTTGGAGTTTTCTCACCGTTAGACATAACACAGCAGTGAGCATGTCCGTGTGTCTGTGTACAACCACTTGGGGCCACAAACAGCTTTCCTACAGGAATGGTGTGGTTTAAAATTGGAAAAAGCATAATTCATGATTAATTATTTAACCTTACCCTACAACGCCTTATGCCTAGGAGACATTGTGGTCACACTATGGTTGCATTTGTCATATTCAAACAAACTAGGAAATAGTTTCTGTACCGGCCATGACAGGCCAGACTAGATGACCTCTATGGATCTTCTTGGCCTCAGTTTCAGTGAATCCATGCACCCTATCATAGCATGAAAATATATTTACTTAAATATGCCAGCCATACCAAACAACACTAGCTTCAGTGGTCCCTACCTCCTCCAGCTGTCTGATGCTACCAGCCTGATGCTATTTCCCAAACTCTGTTGGAAGCTTTACAGAAAAGTGATGCTGCAGGAAGAGGAAGCTGTTTGGGGCAAGGTTTGGTAGAAGGCCTCTGCCTTCAGCAGCTCCCCGTGTGACTGTCATGACCTCATTTCTTCAAAGAGCTCAGCACTCCGCCTCCAAGTTCTGGGGAAAAAACGGGCCATTCATTTGCTGTGCCTAAATGGGATTTTAACTAATCCTTGAAAATCTGGCCCAAATATTTCTTCTATAATTAAAAAAAAAAAAAAAAAAAGGAAAAAATTATAATTCTTAGATTTATAATTGTCAAGGAAATTCTGGTGTCTTTGTTATCTGAGACATACCCCTTGAGACTTCTCACATCTATATTTTGCTGAGAAGCAGTGGGAGCGTCTTTCCATATGGCTCAAGAAAACAAGGCAGTCAAAGCAAAGACAGAGAGAATTTTAGGACTGCAGTGATAACATCTTCTGCAGAGTTTATAGTGACCTTGCTGCTTTTCATTGTGACTTGGTTGACTGTTTCTTGAAAAACACAGAGTGATACAAATCAGGATTTGAGAGGGAAACAAACAGCCCATCAGTTTGAGGGAAAAAAAAAGCATGAAAGCCAGATCTTGCTGGTAGCTTGTTGATGTTTCTGTGCTCTTTCTGTAGGAAGGAGACCCTCAGCCCTCTGTGAAGGAAGGACTTGAGCCAGCAACAAATCAGGACATCCTTGTGAAGGTGTGAGAGAACATGAGCATTGGGGCTCCTCTGCCTTTGAAACCACCTTTGTGTGAGCAAGAACTGGAGCTTTCCTGCAAAGGTAGGTCTGTGCTTTGCAGAGATGAGAGCATGCAGTTTGCAGCTAAACTAGGAGATGAGTAGGTGTCTAAATTGTTTTATACGTATCCAGGTCAGGATAGGAAAAGGAGAGAGATTTTCTCCTCTGCTGCCTGTAAGATCCAGATGCAGCATCTGCAAAGCACAGGTTATGTTCACATTCAGTAGGTTCCCATCTAGCCTGGCTGAGGTCTTACTTTTTCTCTAGATGGTTCACTTCAGCTATAGCCTCCATCCTGCTTTTCTCCTCGTAGAATCACAATTTCCAAGCTGTCATCGCAGCTGCATAAAGGAAGATGCTGGCTCAGTGTGCTAAGACCACACTGAATATTTATAGCACAGAATAAAAAAGTAAAGGTGAAATGTGTAGCCCAGGACTCATGGTTCTTTCTTGTGTGCTCCTGGGAATGGAATTTTTGTCCATTGGACTTGAGCTGCTCTAAAAAGTACAGAACAAAAGCTGATCTTAAAAGTGATCCGCAAAGGAATAAATGGCAGGCGCCGTCTTTGTTATTCATGTGTGGTGCTCAAAGAGCACTTGAAATGGTTGGGATTTTCTGTGGATATGTTCTTTTTTTTTTTTTTTTTTTTTTAAATTCTGCTTGGGTTTTGGGGCATTTTGGTGTTTGTCTAAGCACTGGCTCAAGCATATGTCTCTCCTGAAATGCATTATGGCTGGCTGGGAAAACCACACGTTGGTGACATCAGGGGACACATGAGTGAAATGGGCGTAAATGGGAAAAGCTGGGTGTCTGGGGCTGTGATATCCTCTGAGAGGCAGCCTGGCTTTTGTCTCTCACTTAATTTTATTTCTGCGCCACACAATTTACACACTGAATCATGCTCAGCAGCCGTATTCACAAGCTGGCATAAATTTATTTTCATCTGCTGGCCAATTATACCAACTGCCTCAACTGTTGTTTATTTTCTTCTGTTGCATCCTCTTGAGTTACCATTAACAGTGTCCCTTTTGAGTAGAGATGGGCTTTTTGGCACTGGGGCCTGTCGGCCTGCCAAACTAATGGACCATATCTGTTATCTAACAAGTCGTAAAGGCTCCAGTTTCAGGACAGCTTGCAGTTGCTGTGGCCACCTGCAGTGCACTGGCAGGGGTTTAGGCCACTGCCCGGGTGGGACGTGTCACCCCGGCTCAAGCGTGTCCTTTGGCACGGGTCTGCTCTTGGGGGGGACACTTATGGGCTTTGCCTTGGAGAACAACAGCCTTTCTGTGGCTGACAGCCTCACCTCCCGGGGTGAGGAGGCCCCTGCACACGGCTGCTTTGGATGCTGCTCCACCAGCCGGAGAAGGACCTGGCTACAGGGAGATCCTGAGAAACCTCCGCCAAGCAAGGCTGCAGGAGGAAAGAGCCCTGCAAGGCTAGGACCCCTCCATCTGGGGAAGCTGTTAATTAAAATGAGGAATTAATCAGTCTGAAAAACAGCAAAAGGAAGGACATCTTTTACATGATGCAGCTAGAACTGACCTCTTTTGAGTAGCACCTCCTTATATTGGCTGTGCAAACCAGGTCCTACCTTTGCAAGACCCTTTGGGCATGCAGCCCCCAATTCCTTCTCCTCCAGTTCCTTCTCTTAGCTTGTAGGACATGCTGCATTTGAGCCAGCAGGGCTTTTGTGCCCTGCCCGCATGGAAACTCAGAGCCAACTCCACTCAAATCACCCCTGACTTGCAAAATACTCCAGCCCTCTGTCACTTTACTGTCTTTGTGGTCACTTGTGCCCTATTTGCTGTGGGTTGTTTACTGCCAACGTTGGAGACTCATCTGGAACTGGAAAGCTGAGCTGTCTCCTTTCTGCCCTGACAGCCGGGGTGTCCCGGTGCCAGCAGACATTACAGGGTGCTGGAGGACTACAGCCTGCTGCAGCTGAAGCAGCACCACACATAGACCAGGTGCTCATGCAGGACCTCTGAGGGGGGCTCAGACCACAGCTTGCATTTGTAGGGCTAACAGTTCAGGAGGAAAATGTCTTTCTGGTCAAAGGAGTGCCTTTGAGCCATGCTTGCTCACAGATGCTCTCCTTGTTGTACCATGGGGATGGTTTTTATGTTCACCTTTACCCCTCAGAAAAACTTTTCCAGGGCGTGGCAATGAACATGTTTTAGCTGGTTATTTTGAACAGAAGGGTGCCAGGCAGGGTGACAGTCCTTCAGGGCCAGGTTGTGGATCTTGGTGGCCAGGTGGGCCAGCAGGCTCTGTGCTGAACCAGGGAAACAGAGTTGCCTGAAGGCCTGGAGGCTTGGAGGGGAAAATGGGGAGACACCACATTTAAATGGTTTAGTCAACACGTGGTCCTCTTGGCAGACTTGGTGTGTACCCAAGCTCCTGAAAGACAGAGCTTCTGTACAGTCCACTCTGAGCTGCAGTTGTGTTTGGGTTTCAAGCCAATTCTAATTCAGAAAGATCCCAAACCAGGACCCTACATGTTTGCCTCTATTGTGGGAATGAGGACTCTGTCAATGCCACAGCAAATGCCACCTCCTTGCAAATCTGGGAGAGCCTTCCCATGACTATTTGGCAGCACGTCTAGTTTTTGTAGGCCAAAACTGTTCACACGTGAACACAGCAAGCACGCTCAGCAGCCTGGAGGTGCAAGCTCCTTGTTCCTTTTGAGTCACTTGTGTAAGAAACACCTCGCGTGGTTACTGCCGTGCAGGGCAGCTCGTCACCACACAGCGCTAGGCGATGGTGCTGCAGAGCGGCCTCATTTCTAGACGTGCTGCTGACACCACAACATCCTTGACTCCGCCAGGCCGGTGGGTTCCCTGCATCCTCTTAGGCACCACAGTTTCAGTCTGCCTTCAGTTTGAGGGCTGAGACAAAAAAGCAATGCTCTGCACGCCTCCTCCGAGAGGGTCTGCTGTCTGCTCTCAAGAGAGGGGCAGGACGTGCAGGCAAAGACAGGCCTCGTGCTGCCAAGTTCAGAGTCATTTCCTTCTCTCTGGTGCTCGAGGCTGTCTGGAGCAGAGGTTGGACTTGAGGCTCATCTGTAGCCCTCAGCAAACTTCTCATAAACAGGAAAGAGCCCCACGGGGAGGACGACAAGACAGCAATCAGTTCTGCTCTGATCTTTTGTTCTTCCCCTCCCCTTTTGTCTTAAAGCTAACAATGCCTCGCTTGATTTGTTGCACAAGAGAGCTGCCAGATGGAAAGAAAGCAATGTACTTCAAGAGCGTGGCAGTCCTCAGCGAGGCCTGCTGCTCGCAGCGCGGGATGGCCGTGGCCAGATCCTGTGTGCAGCTGAGGAAATGCCACCTACCGGGCCTGTTCCCTGCCTGCAGCGCCGGGCTTGCAAAAAAAGGCTTTGCACAGGACAGGAAAGAAAGTAGGCGCGACCACAGCTGCCGCCTGGGAGAGGGCAGCTGTGGACCTTTCCACGGCAAGACCCGCAGAAATTATTTAGGGGTGGGAGGTGGGGGTCTATAGATGACAAGGACTTTGGGTTCTGCGGCTGGAGGGTGTTCTTTCCCAGGCCTTTCAGCACAAAAGAGCAGAGGGAGCCCTGCCGGGGGGCTAGACAACATGCAGGGCGTTATCTCAGCCCTGTGACAATTTTTGTGTTTGGTTTCCTTCCGTAATATCACTGTGACAAAGGGGAGGGAAACCTTTTGTTTATCAAATGTTCTCTCCAGCTTTTTGCTGCAGCACCCCTGTGCTTGCTGGCAGCCTCCCCGAGTGCCAGAAGGTGTTCAGGAAATCCTCCCTTGTGCTAGCGAGGCTTGTCCTGCTCTGGGGGGCGATGGGCAAGAGGCTCCACAGCAGGAAGCTGCTCTCTTGAAGCAAATCTCTTAAAAATGGAAGAAAAGCACTGGTCCTTTTCTGCATGGTCTGTTCCTGTCCCTTCAAGAAGTAACCTGCCACTGTGAATATGGATGGCTTAGCAGGCAGTTTGTCCTGCAGACAGGAGGCATGGCCTAGTCATAAGGATACTCAGCTGGAGTAAGAAGTAGGAGACAGGTCTCTGCTGAATGCCCACATTTCCAGGTCTTATTCCTCTCCACTTGACTTATTTCTAGCTCCATGAGTCTTTTGTGGCTACCTGTTGGGCCAACCTCAACAGGACATGCCTTTGACCCAGTAGCAACAGTGCCCCTCTGCTTAAGTCACCTTCCTGTGATATGGGGAGTTGAATCTTTTCTAGGTGGAGAAGGAGTTCTGGTTTCTCACGTCCTGAGTGAGCTGCTGCCAGTGAGCACTACTGTGCAATGCAGCTCCTGGCAGCTATTTTCAGGTATTGTAATGCCTCAGCTGACTTTTTGTAACTCATCTTTGTCACTTGGGGTCGTACCAACAGAGGATCCTGACTCCTCTTTGGCAGCTGAAGTACCACAGAAAACAGCATGGGAGTTTCTTTCCAAAGCTCCTTCTTACCACAGCTCTCCAAGACCCCAAAAGAGGTGCGTGAGGGTTTAGATCCATTACATGCCTACAAAGCACTCAGCTGAAGACAGCCGCACTGCTAAGTTATTATAGCCCATGTGTGCCTCAGTGGGGGCGAGGTGGTTAATGACTAACTTGTAAAACTGCTTGGTGCATGGGTGAACTGAGTAGGTGTTTTCAGAAACAGCTGTGCCAGTTTCCCCTGTCAGGATGGGCTTGGGTGCTGGCCAACTTTCCTGTCACTCTCTGTTTGCAAAGCTTTGTGTGGTTGAGTTTTAGTTTCTGAAACCTGTCAGGCACCACTGAGACTCAAAAGCAGCATGTTTTTAGCATTATTTCAGAACTTGCTTGGTTTTGCAGGACTCATTATTGTGAATATCAGTGTTTTAGTACTCTGTAAGATGCAGAAGTCAACATACTAGCACATGGAAGCACCAATTTGTTACTTAAACACTAATTATACCAGAAGAAGCCCAAATCCATTTTGTTGATGCTTATCAGACTACGAGCTCTATGGTCAAGGGTCTATACATACTGAAAAGTTGGGCTTGAGTATGGGTAGGAACTACCAACTTGACTGTTTTGGCATCCTAGTTTTGAATGTCCCACATCACAGATCTTTCAGTATACTTAGCACTTTGCATGAAAGTCTCTCTAGAAAGTAGTCTTCTATTGACTGAAAATACATTTGTTCATCTATCACAGAAGCCTCTGGCAGGTCCCTGCCTCTTACAGCCACATGTGGATGCGACCTGGAGAAAGCTCTTTTCAGTCAGAGGAGCAGACTTTTATTTCACAGGACTCATTGCCTGGGAACAGTAACAGATGAGCCAGATTTTGTACACCAGCCCCAATTTGACACATGCAATATAATTTACCTATCTTCTGCTCTTGATGCTCAGACTTTGTCCCTTGAGCTACTGACCATGTTGCATCCCCTGATGCTGATATTTCTGGAGAAACTGGAGACTTCTACAATGGTTTGTTCCAATACAAAATGGGAGTTTCCACCCACTGATACTATTTATAAGCAAACAGTAATGGCATTAAACTGGAATCCCTGGTGTTCCTGATGCCACTCAAAGAATAGGTGGTTGTTACTGTCCCATTATGGGGTCTACAGGTGTGAAAGGTGCAGCTTGTTTTGAGCCATTTCTCGTTTATTCTTATCGTACCCGAGCACCTGTGAATCAGAGGTCTGTCTCTGGCTTTCTTTCCTTCTTTCAGTCTACCTCTGAAGACTAAAAGGTTGGGTTTCTGGTAGATCTTGTCATATATGTCTAATTTGGCCATCTCGGAATGAAATACCTGAAGGATCTCAGGCTGCTAATTACCCTGTCCTCTGCACATCTTAAGTGTGACATCTGGGTACACTGCTATAAATTGTGAGTAATCAAGCTTTTTACAAAGAACCTAAGCCAGGGCTGGAGGAAATTAAATATGCAGATAGAGCAGCTCCTTTCTAGTGCCACTGCATTCAGGGCCCCATCCCTCTATCAGCTTTTTTAAAGCTGGAAAGTTGATTCAGTCACTTGGCATGTAGATGCCATTCCAGGTTTCTTCATGCTACATTTTGTTATTTTGCTGTCTCCTTATTAAGAACAATGCATCCAGACTGTCTACAGTCTCCACAACTTTGGTGTGTGCAATAGATTTTATTTTGTTCTCTGCCCTTCTCCGATAATTCCTATCACTCTCTTTTTCAAAGCAACTGAACTGGAATTTTCAGACAATTACTCACAATTACTCTAATCCTTTTCCTGTGTATGGCTAGGATGAATTCTCCCACATACATTAACCTGTGTTTATTGACACTGAATTTTACCGGTGGTTTCATTGCCTGGTCACTCAGTGTCATAAGATCTTCCCACGATTATTCACATTCAGGCTTAGATCTGAAAATCCTGGATAACTTTTAGCAGCTGGTCATTTCATTGTTAATCCCTTTTCCATATCACTGTGATCGCACTAAACTGATAAACATACAGCACAAGTTCTTGGCGGACTCTCCAGAAACTTCTTCTATTATATATGTCAGAATGTGTATACTCCATATGGCTCCATTATTTATTGCTCTTATTCAATTAGTTTGAGTGTGGGGATTCTCCATCCTTGATGGTATTCAAAAGTGGAGCAGACAGCTCTGAAGTTGACCCCATTTTGAGCAGAGGCTGGAGTAGGGGTCTCCAGAGGTCCCTTCCAACCTAAATTATTCCATGACTTTAAAATTCTCCTCAAGGTTTCTCCTCAAGGGACATCAGTCCAAGGTGATGTATTAGGAGGTATCATCTGTTAAAGCCCAGTTCTAGCATCCTAAATATAGTCTGGAAATTTGCCAGACAGGTATTCTTGATTATTCTTGGCATGTTGGAACAACATGAGCCAAACAGCTCCGGAAGTGCTTTTCAAGCATTTCGTCTATGTGTTCGGTTGGTGTTTCTGGGATGTGCCTATCTTGAGAAGGAGGTTGTAAATTGATATTCTGCCACCGTCTTATCTTGGGTTGTCAGTCCATTTTTGGATCCAGTGCTTGTTATAATAAAATGATGACTGGAAAACAAAGCTCATGTCAGCCCTTACCAGCAGGGCATTCTCTTGAAGATAAAGAGCTAGAAGGCAGCATGGTAGAAACACTGAATTCTATCAGAGCCAGCAGCAAAACACTTAAATGCTGAAATAATTTAGCATTTGCTGAAAGCAAGAACTACCCATATGAAAGACACTAATCTGTCATAGACTTTAAGGCTAGAAGGGATTATGATGATCTTTCAGTCTAACCTCCTACATAATTCAGACCATGAGATATCATTTCACATTGAGCTCATAGCTTCCAAATGAGCTTGAAAAAGGCATCCACTCTTGACTGAAGTACTCACAGTGATGGGGATTCCACCCTATCTTTGGCAGATGATGGTAAGATTAGTTATCCTGACAGTTCAGAAAAATACAGTCTATTTCAGTGCTTTATTTCAGCTTTCATCCACTGGGATTTGTGATGCTTTTTGCAAGATTAAGTGTTCTTCTACTATCAGGGGAAGTTTGGCTTCCAAGAGCAATTTTGACCAACTTTCTTACCTTTTTCAGTGTGTGGTTAAAGCCCCAGTAGGACCCAGAAGAACTATTTCTGTCTGGGTTGTAGACATTTCAGATAACCTTGACCTTAGCTTGTTTCTGCTAACAGTGATCCTCTGTAAAACAGAGATAATGGTACTTCCCTCCCTCTCACAGGTGTTGGCTGGGAAGAAAATAAATAAAAATAAAAATAAAATAATTTCTCAAATGTTATAGTGGGAGGCAAATATTAAATCAGTCAGAGGTTAGAGGCTGGATATTGCATTCCAAAATAAGGTTTAGTGCAGAGATCTTATCAACTGGAAACTGAGGTCTTCTGATATTGCTACAGGATATAAGCCACATTTTCATATATAGATATTGGTGCTCTGAATCAAGAAACCACATCTGAAAACATTGGTTTACAGTAACAGTTAGTTAGACATGAAAGAGAGGAGGTATTTGGGAATAATAGGGGTTAATTGCTTCCTTTGTAAGGGACCTTGGTATAAGGTATCGTAGACCTTGTTACAAGCATTTCTCATAGGAAAAGACTTATAAAGACATAAAATCAGAAGCTAACCTATTTGATCCAGTTAATCTGCCTACTTTAAATGGGGCTTTTACTTGTAATGGTGCCAGTGGTCTCAGTTACCAGCCACACCATTTACAGTCAAAGGTTAGACCAAAATAGCTCCCCAGGTCCTTCTAATTTTCTATTTTTGTCAATGATCTACTTAAATGCTGACTACCTCCCATTTAGGACACTCAGATCAATCTAATTGGCTAAGCACCAGTTAACTGCACAGTGGCAGAGGAGTGGATCACCTCCCTATATTTAAAATGAACGTCTACATGATGTCCTTGTGGTGGGTGACTAGGGCCAGGCCTGGCACTGCCAACTGCAGAGTCATGGCTGAGGACCGAGGGAGATGCTCCACCTCTCTACAAGGCTGGTGTCTCCCATGCTGTTGTTCTCAGGTGCTCAAGACACAATATGCTATGTAGGGATGAGTCGAGATAGAGGATGATCTCTTCTCTTTGCCTCATGCTAGGGCCAGCTTGTTCGCTGAGAGCTTACCAGGGCTGGAGGCAGCTTTGCTGGTGATGGGGAACGACACATCAATGTGTGAGTGCTCTCAGCCATGTGCCAGGGAGCAGGTCTTTGCTCATAAAACAGATTTGACCTCCTTCTTAAGGTCAAGTGAGGTTTTTCCTGTTGTCCACTGTTTTCTATTACACATAAGTGATGTATGTGGCTTTATTTATCTAGTGTCCCAAATGCATGTGGAGCAGAGCTGGCATTCAAGCTCAAGCCAACAGCTCAGAAACCCATCCCCATTTTCGTACACAGGGATTGAAAGACTAAGATTGAAAGATTGAGAGGCATTTGCCTTTCTCTGCTTTCCTGTTGACAAGGTATCATAGGCAGAGCTGTCTCAAGTCTGTATGACAGAAATCATTCATCTACTATGGCAAAAACAGATATTGAATCAGAAATCTGAGCCTTCTTCCAGATTATTCTAGGGTGAAGGCTTAGGTCAGGTGCCTTATGTAGCTGCTTTAAATCATTTGCATGTTCACAAAGAGTGATTCAGCACTAACCTTCTAGGGCAACGTACAGAACAGGTTGGGTCCTGCTTTCAGAGTGGTTTTTTTTTTCTGCACATTTGTCTACATAGTGTAGACAGAAGCATTGGGTGCTCACAGCCGTGGCTTTGTTTGGAGACCACATCCAGTCCGTACAGGGTTACTTAAGAAAAAAACAGTCACAGGCCAGATGGAAGAAAGTCCTGGTAGTTGGGCCACAGCTTCCAGCCCAGGCCACAAGTGACCATGGCAAAAATTACAAATTCTTTCATGTTGTTATGCATTTAATTACATAAATGCTGGGGAACTCAAGTAACAGCCCAGGTCTCTCTTGGGGTAGTAATTACAAAGACTGCTTTGGCAGAATCATATACAGCTTGAATTGGTTGTTGATGGTTTTTCCTTTTCCTTTTTTCCTTTTCCCAATAGATTTTTATTTTTTTTCCAAAGAGAAAGGCTTTGTAAACTAAATTATAATTTCCTTTCAGAAAATTTTGAGGAAAAAATAAAAGGTCTGGCATTTTCCCACCCACCCGTCTTGGATTTCATTCAGACATGCTGTGCTCATGACAATATTTTGGCTTTGACAAATGGGAAAATTTTGGATGCCAGTGTGGAATATAGGTGTGTTTTGTCTCTTCCTTCTGCTGAGGACATGTCCTATGATTTTTTTTTGCTGATGGTGTGGTTGTCATTTTGGACTTTTGTGTATCATACTAGCAATATACCGCAGAATGTTTTAATTATCAGTGTTTGTTGCAGGCACTATGCAAACATATTGTTTCTCAGGCTTCTAAAAGCTCTGCTTCTAATACATCACAAAAGACATATATCAAAACAGATAATAGCCCCCAATCCATGCAGTGTGGGAACCCAAGCTTGTACGAAAACTAAATACCAGGTGCTTATTTTACAGCATGAACTTCTCTGGTGCTTCACTACTCACCATTTCAATGGCATTAGTGCAGTTGAAAAAGAATGGAAATTTTGGTTTTGTTTGATTATATAACATGGGGAAAACTTGTGTGGCATCACTGGTTTGAATTTAATAGCACAGGATCAGTCAATGGGCTGTTTCTTTGCTCTTTGCTAGAGCTCTGAACAGGCTGTTCCTCCTCTTCTCCTGTCTCAGGAAAGGAAAAGGATTTGCCTTCTTTCGGGAAAAAAAAAAAAAAGTGTGAATTTTGCCTCTCTTTGGGAACAGTTGGTTCCAACACAACACAGTGTGCAAATCCTGGCTCTTCCTGGGGGCATTTAGTGCACCACCTCAGCAACTTTAGTGCATTTTTCTGGCCTTCCCCATGCAGTAGTGGCTGGGTGCTCCAGCTGCCCCTGAAGTCATGGGGCGTTCTGGAGGGATGGGTGGTCTCCAGGTGAACAGGCTGCACATAAATAAATAAATAAATAAATAGCGTCCTGGAGTGTGTATCAGGTTCAGGTCACCTGGTGTGACCGGGCTGAATGGACGGGAACAGATTTCATTTAAATTTAGCAGCAGTGTTGTGGCTGGAACAGGCTGATGAGAACTTGGCACCTTCCTCCCCACCTCGCACCGTCTCCCCCCGCGGTAGGGTTGTTGGCCTCCACACAGAGCATTGCGAGCGCGTAGCCCTGGCAAGCACCCTTTAAATAACCTTTTCGCTTCTGCGGGCTGTTTTGCTGAGTCGTTTTGGTTTCTTAGCATCCACAACAACCTCTGTGTGCCAGTGCTCTATAGCAATGGAGAAGTCTCAGTCCCACACAGAATCACAGAATGGCCAAGGTTGGAAGGGACCTCTCAAGATCATCCAGTCCAGCCCCCCTGCTGAGCAGGATCACCTAAAGCGCATTGTTTAGAGTGGCCTCCAGGCAGGTTTGGGATATCTCCAAAGAAGGAGACCCCAAAACCTCTCTGGGTAGCCTGTCCCAGTGCTCTGTCACCCTCACAGTGAAGAGGTGCCCCATCATATTGAGCTGGAACCTCCTGTGCTTCAGTTTGTGCTTTTGGTTCAGCAGCCTAGATTTTTTTATTACAATTTTTCATTCTTTTTTAGTAATTTATATGGTCCTTTCCAAAGTGTATCAACATTTGGATTTGGCAATAGCACAAGGGGCTCACCTTTCATTTAAATGTAGTAAGTAATAAATAGAAGACTTCACGGCATGGTGGCTATTTGTTGTGGTTGCATTTAAGGGAACAGAATCGGGTTGCTGTTGTTGAGGGAGCAGGTTCTGATTTTCATTATTCCTTGCAGGGGAAAAATTGACTTTGTGCTGTGACCCCCCTGCCATCCCATGGGCCAGGTAGCAGATGAAGCCATGGGGCTGATCTGCCAAAGCCAGGACCTCGAGGCACCACAGGACCACTCTGTGATGAACAGAAGCTGGTCCCACCTTCACCTTCTCCTCAGTCTTTCCCTTAAAGGAGGTGACCACCTCCTTAAATGGATGCCATACAGCTCTGTGAACTTTCTTATCTCAGAGCATGTAAGGGAGCCCACTGAAAACTGTGCTGCTGTCAGCCTCCTGTCCACAGAGAAATTGTGGATTCCACTGACATTTTGCTGGAAATTTACAGAGGAAATGCTATTCCATTCCCCAAACCTGTGAGAGTTGTGTTCATTTGCAGGTCCTGCTAAATGTCTGGGAAGACAGCAAAAAGAAAAAGCATATGTCCTGTCCATTCTTCCCACTCCAGAAGAGATAGGCCTGTGTTTTTTTCTTTATGTTGGGATAAAATAAACACAAATCAAGTTTCTAGCCTGCAACTTTACACCACAAAGAACTTCATCACTGTGAACCTGAGTGTGAACTGCTGAGTGTGGCTGGCATCCCCATCACTGGGATGGGGATGGGGCCACCTAGTTTATGTGGCCCTATAGAGGATGGATGCCTGCTGCAGTGGAGATGAGCAATGGATGTCACTGTGGACGAGAGCTTCAGACTGTCATCTTGTTACAGCTCTTTCTAATGACGGTATGTTTGCCTTATTTTGGGCAGCAGACTTAATGACTCCTTAGCATTTATTGATGCCTTTTCTTTCAGTTTATCTGGGGAGAAAATAATGTATATTTAAAAAAGTTGACAGTCTTTGTTTTATGAATAAACAACCTGGCTTTTTTCTCCCTGCCCATACAGTTTGCATCCACCAGGCTCAACATTGGCTTTCTACCCTTGAGATACAATTGCGGTGTGTGTTAAGCACCCCAAAGAAAGGACCCTCCTTTGGTGTCCATGCTGTTTAGCTTGGGTCAAGAGGGTTTGTAGCAGAGATGGACTTTGAATGCCCATAGTACTGCAGGTGTCTTAGGACCTTCTCCCAGGAATGGAAGGAGATGCCTTGGTCTCTACTTTCTGGGCTAAAATGAAATCAAAACAGTGCCCCTTTCCCTGTCCTCCTCCCTGCACAAGACATTTGCCTGTGCTGCCTGGGGAGAAGACCTCTGTCAAAGCACTTTCATAGACAAATGAAAGCCCTCTGCACTGAGCTTAGGAGGAACTTTCTGGTTGCAGGAACATTTAGATGAGGATATATGAGCCAGCATTGTGGCTCATCCCTCCCTCTCTTGCCCTCGCAGTGACCCCAGCTCAAATCCTTGGCCTGCAGCATGCAACCAAGACCAGGGCAGCTTGTGACTCCTCTTGGCCGTGGAGCTCGGAGCCCTTGATGGTGAAATCTGAGGATGGAGCTCCAGAAGTAACCTCGCCTTGTGTGGTAACCGCAACCAACAGGTGGCCAAAGCTGCTGGAGCACCCTCATGTCATGCATCCACCAAGGAGCCGCATCGTGGTGCAGTGGCTTGGCACGGTGAAGGACAATATCAAGAGCTGTTGGCCACCAGGATGGGGAGAAAGAAAAGGTGCCCTTCTTCACAAAATGGAGCATGTTGCAACTGCCTGCAGAGCTGGCTTACACAGTGATGGGGTATGTATGGGGGGGGAGAAAAAAAAACTACAAAAAATACTAGCAGAATTGACTGGCTAAAGCTTCAGCAGAGGCTGTGATTATACTTGTCACCATCTGTTAACCTTCAAAACAGGTGTTGAGCATTTGAAGTGCCAACATGGTCCTCTGGCTGCGATCCGTGTGTGTGCAGACAGCAGTAACACGAACGCGGGCAGGGGGAAGGGGCTGGGGGGCTGCCAAGTGGGCACATGCACAAAAAGGGGATGGCCCCGGGCAGGCGGCGTGTGAGATACAAGTGGACTTGGCTGGCTGGGAAAGGTGGAGAACCTCCCGGCAGGGCTGGGACGGAGCAGGACATGTCCTCAGCTGATGGCAAACAGAGCTGCAGGGAGGGTCCTGGGGAAGGGGCTCTTCTTTTATAGGATGATTTGGCTGGTGAAGGCTTTGCGCCAGGTTTATAAAAGTTCTCAGGTTACCAAAATTCAGCCGGAGAAACCTTGATTCCTGCCAAGATCCTTAATTTTGACTTGCTTTTAGGAATTGGGACTAAAATGTTTTGTTGCACTCTTGCTCTGGTTCAGGGTCTTTCTTTGATATATTTAGGCTTAGAAGCTTTTTTTTTTGGAAAGTCATAAAAATGCTAGACTTTTAGTTTCAATAAGTTTATTTGCAGAAAATTTTCAGTAAGAATGCAACATTTCATTGGGGAAAACAAAACCAAAACCATTCATTTTTCGTCTAGGGCGTACTTACATTACCAAACATCGTGATGACAAGCATCTTGGGATCTTCCAAGGCAGTATTGTTAAGTAAATCAACAAGCGGCTTAATGCTCAACATGTGAAGGTGAGCGAATGACGTTCAAGCAGGAGGACTGGGTAGGGCTCTGAGGAGTATCCAAAGAATCTGAAATAAAAGGCTTTGAAGAAAAATGTCAGAGGTAAAGATCTGAAGACTGTGAGGTGCTAATAATTGACAACTGGCATGGCTTGCAAAGCAAAAAGACTATCAACACGCTTAAAAATCTCCTTGTGTTGTCTAACTAAATGTAATTAGCACTAAAAATACAAACACAAACTAGGATGGAAATGTGCTTATGCCGTATGTATGAACAAGATAATCTTGTGTCTGAGTTCCACCATGAGTTTTTTTCTTATTCAGCACATAAATCAGGTTTTCTGATTGCTTTTTAAAATTATTGTTCACCCACATTGTGATGTTGTCCCAAATGAGAACACCCAAGAAACACATCTCATCTCAAAGTGCTTGACAGTCCTCAAAGAGAAACAACTGACTGCTGACAAACCAGAAGGTACTCTCTAATTGCAGACGAAACTCCAGGGTCTGTATTTTTTTCTCCCTGCAGTGTTTATTAAACAGACATTGGTTTGGGTGTGAAAGCAGCAGGTTTGGAAAGTATTTCTAGCACTGGAGGTGGTGCTGCAGGGTATAGCCTCGGTTTGGAGTCTGTTTTGTGTATGTTCTGGAATATTGCAAATCATGTTGTGATAGTGGAGTAACTATAAACAGTCATTTGGCAGCATATCTTGGTTGTCAGAGACCTGATGCAAATGTGCATTCCCACCTTTGGTTCTTGTCCCATGCCCTTCCCACTCTGTTCATGCTTTGGGGGTTTCCACCAGAGTTTAAGGCTTGTGTGATCTGAGCAAAACTGCTGGTCATTTCTTAGCTCTGTGTTGCAAGACAGAGGTGGCTATGGTCTGGCTTTTTGGGGAGGACTGTCATGGTGCAAGGGATTTGCATCCCCTGCAAGCTTGATTTGGAAGCATTGTTATTTCTTGGCTGAAGCTGGAAGGGGACACACAGCATTTGGGAGAATGGTCTCATTTTCCTTCCTTCAAAAAAAGAGTCAAGGGGCACATCAGATTTCAGTGATGGCATTGATTGCATTTCCACTGAACACAGTGAGAATTTGGATACCCCTGTACATTCCCATGTTCTGATCTGTGAGTTCAACCTCACTTCTCCAAACAGGGTCAATTTTAAAGCAAGTGTGATGGTTTGGAAACTGAAAGTGTGTGCCAAGTATTTCAGAAGGTTCAGGACAAAACGAGAATTTGTCTCTTCACCTCAAGGAATCCAATGTGCTTTATTTCAATGAAGAAATTACAGATTTGGGGAAAAAATATGCTTCAGTGATTTACAGAGCCCATGCTTCATGGCTGTTTCTGACTTCAGTAGAGATTAGATGAGGTTGGCAGTTTCTTTTATACTTTTTCACAGATGCTTTATTTCTTCATTTTGGAGTTTAATTATCTAAGCGTGCATAAAAATAGAGGGGAGAAGAGTATCTCATATCAACTATGGATTTCTGCAGCTGCTCTGGATCACACTGCTTCAAGGCTTTATACCACTCCTAAAATACGATACTGACAAAAACCCATTACTGCATCACCACAGCTAACTCAAAATTTACACATTAGAGCTAGTCATCTCCAATGGACCTCCTCCATCCTTCTAAGTTTGATAAGAAATATTTATTTCAAGGAACATAAGACTGAATTTTGTGTCACATTTTCCTACCCACAAATATTTATTTTTCTGGGGGATAAAGCTGAATATTTCGCATCCTTTCTGAAGATGAGAACAAATGAAAGCAGTCGGTCCTGTCTGTCTCTCTCTTTTGCAATGATTAAGTTTTTGGGTATGGATACTGCTGAGAGGTTTCACTAAACTATGCTTGAAAACAATCTGCATTTATGGAATTAGGACCTTTGTCAAGCAAACCTGAAATTCCATTAAAAGGATAGAAACTTTTAGAAGCTCAGTTTTCCATAAATGCAAAAATAAAACAAAAAAACAAAACAACAACAACAACAACAAAAAAAAAAAACAACACATTTCTTTAGCAGTTAAATCTTGTATCAAATTTTCTGTTATTCTTACCCTCAGTAAGTGTCAGGCTGACAGACTTATACTTATTTGATCATCTCCTTTACCATGTCCACACAACCCCATGATATTTGCTTTCTCAAATTTCTGCCACTTCTGGACATGAGTGATTAAAATCAGCCTCCAGAAGAGCTTCCTAACCTGCTCTTCTAGCAATCCTGCTGCAAGGTATCTGGATGTACTCATATGAACATGTTACTGTAGTAGTCACTGTTTTACATCAGTGTTGATTATGGCTAGAATCAAAAATGTTCATCCTTTCCTTATGAGATGAATACAATGTCTGTTTTTCTCCCAGACAAAGAATGGATGTACTTGCTGAACACTTTGGACTTTCTGTATTATTACTGACTATTCTGATGTTCTTAGTATTCATGATGTTCTTAGTGTATATGTTCTTAGTATTCATGGGCTAATAGGATTGGTAGGGTTACAATTGTTTCTAATGCTCTCAGACATCTTACTTTTTCTTTGGTCATATGTGTAATCCTGTATCCCTTTGCTTTTTTTAGTAGTTTTCTATAGCTCCAAGATTTTAATGTATTTTCAGTGTTTACAACATCTATGTTCTAAACATCCACCCAACCAGCCATTCATCTTTACTAGTAATCATCCCTTTCTAGCTTAGCTTGGTTTTGAACCATGTCAGTATTTTTTCTTGCTTACACATTTAGTTTATTTTTGTTGTTCTTGTTTAGTTCTTTTTACATCCAGGTAAAAAAAAAATAAATAAGCTACACAAAACAGTCATTGCATTTTAGTCTTCAATCTTTCCTTACAGCTGGCTTGTACTTGATACAGCTTTGTGAAACTGGCTGTCTTGAAATGCCTTGTGTTTTTAACTGTCTTGGACAGGAATCAAACATAATCACTTCCACCTTCATTACCACTAACTTTTACTTCTTGGTTAGAAAATTGTCATCCACTATTTGTAGAAATTCCAGAACAGTTAGTACTGCTGGAAGGACATTTTTGATATGTCGTTCAGAGTGAAGCTTCCATGACATTACTGTGTGCATGACAGATAAATGGTTTTGGAACTGCCCCACCTGATTTAGAGGGTGGTTTAGCAGTTTGGTGAGGCAGCTATTATAACCTTCTTTTTACCCGTTTGGACATGACCCATAAGTATTCAAAAGCATTTGCTTTTGAGCCGTCACTGCTACAGAAGAAATTTAAGCTTAGTTTGACAGGAAATGCCAGCCATGGTCTCCTTTGCACACCTGATCCTCTGCTGAAAGGTTACAGTCACTGCCCTCACCCCTACTCAGGAACGTAGGGACACTCAGGGACATGTTTTCTCTGGGTTTCATTAGCACAAATAGGTGAAAATAGCAAATTGACAATGAATTTTGAAAAACATTTCACAATTGTTGATGAGCATTTTAACCTGTTCTTTAAAGGTTAAAATTTTGAACCTAAACTCGGAGATTCCTTTTCCCTAAAATACCATTTTGTTCTTTTACCACCCCTAAGCTTGATAACTATAAAATGCCTTATATTTTCAATATTTTATTTTAAAAATTGTACATGAAAGAAATAAAACTCCATTGCTCTTAAAAAGCTTTTCTCTAAGCTATGCTCTTGCAGACCCCAGAGAAAACACATGGTAAAGAGGGAAGCAATAACAAGAATTTCAGGGGCTAACTCATGACTGTGACCCTTGTTATCATCAACAGTAATATGAAAGAAAATCCCTCTGTAATCAGAAAAGTCATACAAAGAAATTAAAGTGACAGAGAGCAGGATTTATCCCTTTACATTCTACTTTTAGTCATTCATTAACCAAGGCTGTCACCATCTTTTGGAATGTATTAATTCAGCAGATCTCTTATGTGTGGAAGATTTCCCAGCATTTCAGCATCAGTTTTCAGCATTCAAAACTGTTTGTTTAGAAGGGGTTACACAGGATGGCCAGAACATCCTTGGGGGCACCATGGGGACATCGCCGTCCCCAAGGTGATATCTCCCAAGCTTCATGCCCAGTCAAGGGATAAATGTGACTGAATGGCAGATATCAACCTCTGCCAGAGCCTGAAGAAATTCACACGGGGGTTCCCAAGACTTCATCAAATAACCGGATATTGAGATACAGTCTTAGAGTGTTTTGTCAGCTAAGAAACTGTTTAAGACTGAAGCCTAGTGAGAGCCAAGTATGTACATGCACAGTGTTTCAAAGAATTAATCATGTCTTCAGATGTGGAGCCTGCTAGTTAGTTTAATTACTGTCCATTTTTTTTTCTTTCAGTAGCTAAATGGATCCAGTGACAATGAATCTTATTTCATTTTTAATAGATGAAAGAGAAGCAGGCTTCAAAACAGATAATGAATTTCTTCTAACTCATCTGGAGACTGAAGAGCCATAATTCTGATTGATCAGATATGGTCTGCCTCAGAGAGGCACCAGATGTGATCCAGATTTTAAATAGATGCTGCTGCTGTCAAAATGCATTTGCTCCCTCCTGGTGTAACAAAGTGAAGTCCATCTGTCTGGAGTTGTGTACTTTTTTTAGTGGTAATAACAGTTAACATCAACAATAAGCTTTGTCTCATTAGTATCACATAATCCCTACTACTAAGTCCCCAGTTTCTGGTCCCCATATTATCTGCCATGGAAAAAATAAAGACCACAGCAGGAGCTAAGAAGGTCAGTGCATTCTCAGGGTAATCAGCTGTAGTAAATTCAATTCTGACAAGACAAGGCTTGCAAATGTCTAGGGAATTAAGGGATCATCTATAATTTCATATGTTGAGTGGGAAAGTGTCCTTCCAAGCATTTATTAATTACAGATGAAGATGTGTATGGTGGTCATCCTTGGGGACATTTCTTCTGAAAGCATGAAAAATGGACTTAACTGTTTGCTGCTGCTTCTAAAGAAGAAGAAAAAAAAAAGAAAAAGAAAAAAGAAAGAAAAAAAACCCTGATCTTAGCATTTAGCCTTGCAATAGTTTATATCAGTGTTCTTTCTCTCCAAGTTTTTATTGCTGTGCCTTAATAACTGATGCCTGTCACCCTGTCTGTAACTTCTTGCACACAAGTTTTCCACTGTAATCAATAGGGAAGGATTCCCTTGGCTTTAGTGTGGCTCTGTGCTGCCTCCACAGGGTTTGCAGACCTTAAGAAGTAGCAAGACATAAACAACAGACATAAAGATTTTGCATTTAGAACTGAACCTTTCTTTTAAAGATATCAGAATATTTTGGAAACCTTATTTACTACCTTTTGAGGCCTGTGGTTTCTGTTCTGTTTTACAGATGAGGAAATTAAAGCACAGGGAGGTTAGAAGCTTACATTTTCCAAGCTGCGCAGCTAAAGGTAAGCACTTACATCCACACCTTTCTCCCTCAAGAGGAAATCTTTGACACTTTCTAACTCACTTTTGTGCCTAGTTTTTGAAAACTTGG
Organism: Anas platyrhynchos; assembly: GCF_047663525.1. Lineage (NCBI taxonomy): Eukaryota > Metazoa > Chordata > Aves > Anseriformes > Anatidae > Anas > Anas platyrhynchos. Next base: position 72,300,330 of record NC_092590.1, read on the forward strand.
GCTTTTAGGTTACCCAAGGGCTCACCAAAAGTCACCAGAATTGCTGACAAGATCATTCAATTGTCTTAAAAAGACTCAAAGTGTGTGGCTTATTTCCCTTTATGAAACCAAGGCTGAGGAGGAGAAATGAAAATCCATCAGGCAAGCTAAATACCCAGGGAGGAAAAGAGCTATTTAAGTAAGAGAATAAACCTGCCATGAAAACAGGTTGATCTCAATTAACTAATTAACGTTAATTCATGATCTCATGAATAAGCATAGACTGGAAATTAGGAGGCTTGTAACTACCAAAGGAAATTTGGAGACAAATGAGGATTTTGGGGGCAAATAACATTGCTTGGTTTGAGACAGAGTTGGATCAGAGTCCAGAAGGGACGAGGGGATGCAGCACTGGCACCTCTAAGGGACTGTATTTGGTGGTCCGGCACGTCCTTCTCTGTGTTATGTTCACAGGATTGCAAACCAGTTTTCCAGTGCCCTGGGACACACACAAATGCTGAGACAAAATAGCCTTCCTCCCTGCAGGGGCCCCTGGGTATTTCTTGTTTAGGGTTTAGGTCGCTTGGGTTGGAAAATGCTATTGCTGCCACAGGAAGAAAATGAATACCTGGTGATATCAAATACCGCTCTCCTTTTTAGACCTGCAGTGCCTCATATGCCAGATTGCAGCTATTGTATGAAGAATTTTCAGTTCTTTTTTGTGCCTGGCAACTGATTGAAAGTTCATATTATTTATGGCAGAAAACAGCAGTGTACTTTTGAGCTTGAGGAAGCTGGGAAAGTGCAGTGGGTGTCAATCAATTAAGCTATTCAACTTATTTATGAAACAAGACAAAACAATGTCTAGGATATGAATTCCCATCTCAATAGGATCCTCCCTGATATAAAATGTCAGCGCTGAAAAAGGGTCAGCTCATGACCCTTGAATATTCTTTTAAACTATTTGCAAATCAATACCTCTTCTCTGGGTTTGTTCGGGGACCATCGTTCCCTTTTATTATAAGTCACGGGGCACAGACTGCTTATCAGCAAGCATGGAGACAGATCACTGCACTAAAGGAACAGCTGGCTTTGGAGACCAGCCCTGCCTCTCATTTAGAGGGGAGGCTCAGTTCACACTACTCTGGCAGTGCAAAGGGTTTTAAAGTTATTATAATCATGCCTTTTACTGATGCTTGGACTCCTTTATATGTGCTGAAAGAGGGATGAAGTCCTTCGGCATGCGAGCAGTTGGGATTGTCTCCCTCTTACAATATCAGCCATGAGTGCCGTCTCCCATTTTCTCTTCCACATGCTCCATGTCAGGAAGTCCTTCTGCATCTCTGAGTATCTGGGTTTGGGGTTTGTGATCATCTCCCCCCCCTCTCTTAACTGCTCTGCTGGCACTAACCTGTTTGGTACAGGTAGGCCCTGAGTAGACAGATGGCCTGAGCCTCAACTGAGCATCTGGCCTGTTAAGCTGTCTAAAAAGGCATCATCTTTACAAATCCGGGCCCTAATCTCATTGCCCACTGTGTGACCCGTAGGGGTTTCAGGTCTGTGCCAAGGAGGGGAGGAGGAGGAGGAGAACAGCGGCCAGGGGGTCGGCAGAGCCAGGGAAGGAGGAAGGTGCCTGCAGGGCCCAGCACTGAGGATGGGCCTGGTTCTCATGGCAAGGAGACAGGGAAGGACTGCCCTCCTGGCTGGACCAAAGGGCCTACACCGAGCTCTCCTGTGGGGAGAAGTCTCCAAAATAAATCCTTGAAATCACTGGTCCAAGCCTCTGGATAATTGTGTCTAAGGGACCTCCCATTGCATGTCCTTGTGACATCTTAAAAGTGGCATCAGCCTAGTGCCTTTCAGCAGCGCTTGGGCAGGCTCAAGGCATGGCAGGTGAACTGGGAACACAACACCAGAAGAAATGCCCATTTGTCTGCTGATTTACATGAATAAGAAGGGAGTTTTATGCAAAAGGAAGACAAGGAAGACATGGTTTGCAAGGCAGTGAGTCATTCATGCCAGCAATCCTGTCTAGTGCCAATATGGCGCTCCTCAGAGAAAATCAATACATACATTTTTAGGCTAGAAGGCAAGGAATGTGGTATATCCATGAAACACCTGTGAGAAAGGGTTCCCCTCATTTTCCACATTATAGAATGAACATTGAGGCAGACACTTGGTAGTGGTAATAACCTGAGAAAAAAGTGAAGAGTTAAATAAATAAATAAATAAATAAACTTGCATAATGCTGATTGACCTGGAAATGGTATTGAATTGAGCTTTGATCCCTATAACTACGGACTGGTTTTGAGGTAGATCTGAATTTCACAGATTTGTAGTGGACTAACCCAAAATGTCAGGCCCAAGTATAACAGAATTTAGAGCATGCCTGGATCAGATTTTTTTAGGATTAAAGATATTATATTGGATATTAGAGATCTTCGGGATTTTCCCTTACAAAATTCAGAGGAATTCTTTAAAGTTAAATAATCACACATATATTAAGTTATTTGTGGTAGCTGAATATAGAGATGGTTCCCTGTTTTTCAAATCTTAAATATTTTTAATGTATTCTTTAAAAGTCAAAATTGTAATCTTTTTTCCTTCAATCCACTTCAGTACCTGAAACAGTGACTAGTTCTGATTTTAGGTCACAGTTTGTGTTGCTAGGAAAAAAAAAAACAGCAACAATCAGTAAAAGCATTCTTCACATCTGTAAAAGAAAACTTGGGCACTGCTTCATGCGGGCACTTGTTTGCATTCACAAATTCTAGGGCAGGTCTGTACTGATGTCTGCTAAGGTAGGAAACATGAAACAGAAGCCCCCAAAGAGTCTCTGATTTATTTTTTTAATTTATATGTTTGTTTTAAATTGAATTTTCCTCTAATTAGGGTATCATGGAAAAATCGCTGTTCTTGTGGCTCTAAAATGTGCAATGAATTCCTACATCAATGCAAAAGGGTCAAAAGGAAAGTGCAGCCTTAGGCATGAGCTGGACTGTAACATACTTTCTCTATTTACTGCAGAGAGACACTTTCTCAGCATCAAGGCAATGGGCCAAATTTTCAATTCAAGCCTCCATCTAGTCAAGTTATTAGGGACATTCTTGACTTTAAGTGCATATGGAGTGTTGTAAATTTCCATTCAAAAAGACTGTTCACTGATGCAGCTTAACTCTGATGTGCATACGGGTAGGTGCTAAAAAAAATAATGTTTGCCCCAAAGTAACAACTGCAAAATGTTTAGGATCAAAATAAACACCAAACTGTTCCCTTGCTATCAATTTGCAATTAAGGTGAAGTTAAAGAAAAACAGTTCAAAAATAAGAAAGAAATATTTAATTCCTAATTATAGGTGTTAAAAGCAGTACATTTAATGTGGCATTGACTGGAAAACTTTCTAGACATCTCTGTCACAGAAAAGTGAAACAAAATTGGATGAAGGCATCATGAACAATGGAATATGTGTGTTGTCAGTCAGCCCAGGGTTTGTTATTAATAGATCTTTTGCTGCTCAGTATTTCTTAGAAATAGATTTGAGTTGGAAGTTCACCATGATGCAGCCATATATATATATGTAACCATATATATATGTGTGTGTATATATATATATATCAAAAGCTGATGAATCGCAGTTGCTTCACTCTAAATAAAGAGCAACTAACCAAGGAACCATCTGTCGGTGTATGATTACCAACTTTCTTTTTGTCTTTCAAAACAGCCTGAGAAATCAAGGGCGCTGTGAGTAAAGTGGAAAGCACACATGCACAGCGGCCGGCTTGAGAGGATTGGGTCGGATCCTTGCCTTTCTCTCTTGATGCACTAATTTCATACTGCTGGTTTTCATCTGGCATGCCTGTGTATTTCAAATGCATGCTAAACTTTAAAGGGGTTATTCTGCAGCAAATGTGGTTAATATGGTACAGTTGAGACTTGCAAAGTAAAATTTTTCTAAAAGGGGAAAATCCTTAAGTCCTCTCTCAGCTTGTGAAACCAACAGAATAATATTAATTCATTTTTTTTTTTCCTGCTATTGAATAGTAAAAAGCCTGGGATACCCTGGGAAAACATATTCTTAATGGTTTTCTTAAGGTTGAATGCCCTACTAGCAGTAGGAAAGACAAAGCAGTAAGATCTAAGGCCTCTGAGTCTCTAGAAAATGGCATAGGTTTTTATGCAGGAAAAATGAGGGATTTATTCCTTTTTTCGGTCAGATGAGCTCAGGGTCAATGTACAATTTCTCTTTTTATTTCTATTCCAATGACCATCTATTTTGTTGTGTGTTTTTTTTTTTTTTTCTTTTTTCTTTATTTCCCCAAACTCTATCCGACTGATAAAACCCACTGCATCTGGCTCTTTGTTGCCAAAGGCACTCTGCAGTGTGCACAGCCACGTACCCACAGCCCATACAAATGCTAGCACCCCATAAACCCCTTTGTGAAAAAAGGGAGAAGAACAGCAAGAGATTTGAAAACCTGCTCATACCCTAATCAAAATTCTATATTCTACATTCTATTTTTACAGCCCCCTCAACCCCTGCCCATGACTCTTACCCTGGCTGTCCCTCATCTCCTCCAGCTGCTCTCATGCCCTGAGCATCCTTGCCCCAGGCTCTCCTCTCATGTCATTTCCTTGCTGTGTTTTCTCTTGTCCCCAGGCCTCAAGCCACATTTCCCACCCCTGGCCCAGTGGCTGAGAGCAGGTGGAAAAGCAGGTGGTAATACAAATATTTAGGTCTGCAAGACTGCGCTGGAGGCAACTAATGGAGTTATCACCCTAAAAATAATAAAATAAATAAATAAATCCAACCCCCAAATGCATGAACAAATCCATTAAGAGATATCTTCCCTTCACATGGCCACAAAAACAATGAGTCCCTCTGTATAATCAGTAATAAACCCTAGGTGCTTGAACCTAGACCTGAATTTGGCACGATCAGACCCTTGATGTGCTTCTGCAGGAGGCTCACGATGGGAAGCCAGATAGCAGGAGCTGCTCCACAACTATGAAAGTGAAGCAATTGTTTACGTGTATAACTTGTCAGTTTGATGTGCTGGTTTCTGACTCTTGTCAAGTGTGAACGGGAATACTCCCACTGAAGTTTCTATTTTTTTACCTAATATTCTGATGTAGATGTTAGTGTACAGACAGTAAGCAAATAAGACAACGTGCAAGCAGCTGTAATAAGCACCGTCCCATTGCACGCCTGGAAAGTCTTCAAGACTCATTAGGCAGTCAGTAAATCAGACACATTTGTCTCCCATTAAAAAAGTAAATTGAAAATACTGAGAGGGAACCTGTGCATGGCTGTGATTTGCGAGGGAGCGTATTAGCAGGAAAAGCCGCAGTCTGTTTTGCAGTTGGGTATGAGTTAAAGCAGGAACTGGAATGAGAGGAACTATTTTAAACAGATCAGCTCTATTAATACTCCGAAAGTACATTTGAAAGCACCAGCACGTACAGCCATCTTTGACTCCTCCAGGAGGAAGTTGCCATTTGTTGCAGAGCTGCTGTTGCTTTAATTTGACACTCAATATGTGTTTTCCCCACAGTATTAGATATCTTGGGCTCTATCCAGGACACATTTGGGAATGAACTGATCCCTATAGTTCCTATGCAACGATGAGATTTACTACTTAGATTGACGCGTATCTTCGGTGAGTCAAATAAACATGAGGAGCATTAATTAGGGCTGCTTACTGCATTTAGCTTGCATTCACACAACCTGATATGGAGCTGCTGGGGCCAGGCTGCTTCCCCCCGGGGTCGGATGGGGTGAGATCGGCAGCAACAAGGGCCTGGATCAGCTGCGGGCTGGAAAATAAACCAGCCCCACTGATCTCCTCCTGGGCTGACTGCAGGCAGCTCTAGGATGACTTTGGGATGCTCCTTGCAGTCTACACGAATTTAAAGTATTAAGGTATAAACAACAAAAAGCATCCTTTCCATGATAAAGAGAGGTTTGAGAACGTTTATAGATATGGCAATAGGAGAGTGCTTCTGTGATATTATAACTGATGCTCTGCTGCACTAGACATATGTGCGAGTAAGCGAGTGTTAAAATGCTTCTTCAAAATATTTAAAAATCAGTTTTTCATCTAGGAAGTTTGGAAGAGCAGCCTGTGAGGCTTCTTGACTTCTTCTCTTAGCCCTGCAATGTTTGTGGTCTCTAAATAAAGGAGATGACTCTCTGGAGTTGTTGGCCTCCGGGTATGCTGAAATGAAACACCCTGGGCTGCTGGTTCAGAAATCACAACAGATATCTTTTCCCTCAGCTGCTGAATGCCAAATCCTTGCAATCTCAGAGAAGAAGGCTTTTGAAGAGGATGGGGTTAGTTATGCACCCCACATGCTGGGATTAGGTAGTACCCCAAAAGCATCCTCGTCCAGAAGAGTCACCATGTATCAATGCAACTGCAAGCATTTTGCAAATTATTTGGCATCTTTTGCTGAGGGGGAAAGCTTCTTGATGAGACCGAGTCAGCTCTTGGCAGAGTCACTCTTGTTTTCACCAAGTCCAAATGGGACACAAGAAGTCTTTGGTGTCCTACCTTTGTCTGAATTTTGGGGGCAGGGTTATTGGACCCCACCACCACTCAACAGGTATTTCTGCCTGCTGATGGGTACAGCAAAGCACAGGGATTTTCGTGTGGGAGCAGTGGTGCTGTGCATCATAGCAGGAACAAATAAAGATTTTGGGAAGTTAAATGTGGGCAAACTTCTTTTTGTCAGGCAGCAGGACAGAATATCCCCTGCACTTCTATTCAGGTTATCTGTACTGTGTGATTGCTTTTGCTTTTTATATCAGATGTTTTTGCCAAAGGGGATAGATGTTTTAAAGATATAAACGTTTTTAACAGCTTTATTTTTTTGCCAGGGCAATGTTAATTCACTGCAGACTTTCTAGAGGTGGTTTTGGGAGGTGTCAGTTCCTGTGTGCAGTAGGAAGTGGGGAGGAGAGAAGGTTGCCTCCTTTTAACCTTGCCACAGAGGCTCTGCACATGCAAATGCTCATCTCTGCTGCAGAATATGACCAAATAAGCCTCTAGCTGATGCTAAGGTGTCCAACAGACTTTAAAACTGGAGGGAAATTGCCATGGCTTCCCCTTGGTAATGGGGAGCTGAGATGTTTCTGTAGAGCCCTGTCCTCCTCCCTCTGGATGCTCCCCTGTCCTTTGCTGCTGGAAATGAGGAATGGACGAGGGAGCCCACCATTTCCCACCCGTTGCTGTCAAAGCATGTCAGCGACATGGGATGTGGATAAGAGGCTTTCATCTACCATATCCCTGATATGGCTCAGATATGGGTCACAGCCCTGTCTGTGGGTGCTGGGAGGGCTGGGAGTGATGTGGGTGCTGTGTGGTTGATAAAGACCTGTATTGCCCCCATTTGAGTGAGCTCCCACAACTCGGCAGGTTTGTTCTGTGTGGCTGGAGGTGAGGAGCTGCAGCTCCGCTTGTGGGTGGCAAGCGCTCAAGCCAGGCTACAAAGCTCATGGTAGAAGATCCACCTCTACCCTCTGCAGATAGCCAGAGGGTAGGATAAGGATAGGAGTCCCAAAAGAATCATTTAAAAAAGGAGAATGAGGTCACATTACTGAGGATGAGATCAAGGAATAAAATAAGCATGTAGGGCAGAAAGGTTGCTGTGCTAAATGAATTACAACCACCAAGGAGTGTTAGGAAACAAGGAGAAAGGTGCTATAAATACAGTAAAGTAAGAGAAAGACAGCAGCAGGCAGAAACCCATTACCTAATGAGGAACAGGAGAGGTACACATGACCTGGAGAAGACCAACATATTTAATGCCTTTTTGCTTTAGTTTCCTCCAACAAAAAGAAGTCTCTTTGTGATCTCAAGGAGGCAAGACACAAGACTAAAGAAAACAGCAAAGGGAAAGCATAGTTAAACTGAATATATTCAACAGAGAGTACAAAGCAAAGCAGGGTGCAGGGGCGCAGATATAATCTTTGTCCTCAAAAAAGAGAGAAAGGTGAACCTCGGTTATATAGAGCAGCCAGCCCCAGCACTTGCTGCCAAAAGCATTGAAATAAAAAATAAAAAAGAAAACAAACAAACAAACAAACAGCTCTATACGTACCTAGAGATCAACACAGTGATAACCCAGCTGGATTTGCCGAGGAGCAAATATTGGCATTTTACATCCCATTTTACATCAGGGAACAGTGAGATTTTGTCTCCTTTGTCTGTAAACAGCTTGAGTCCTGGATTGCCTTGTCCTTTGTGTCTGCAGACAGGACCATCACGGGATTCTTAGGTGTCCCCAGCTGCAATTAATAGGGATGGGTGTCCCTGTATGCAAGGTACTGGCTGTACTCACAGAAAGGACCTGGTTGTGGGGTGCTTCCAGTCTGTTATTGCAAGATTAATGAGAGAGTAGAGGACAGTTCGGTGAGATTTATCTTGCTTTTAAGCATGGAAGTTGCTTCCAAACATGGAAAAAATAAACAAAGGCTGAAAGTCTTTTGACTTGGTGGGAGGGATTTTGTTGGTAAATTGGGGTGAGAAGAAACAAGGAAGAGGGGGAGTTGTGAGAGCCTTTGAAGACGACAAAGAAAAAGGGTATGGTTTTTAGGGTTCCCACTTGTAATCCTAGTCCTTCTTCCATCTGTACCTACTAATCCTACCACCGGCCTGCTATTTGGAGGTTAAAAAAAGTTCAAAACATTCTCAGATTTTTATTCCAGGGGCAGAGCGCTGTTCAGGGATTATGCAACAGGAGATACAGACCACAGAAAGACAAGAATCTGCGCAATTAATCCTGCGTAGGATTAAAGTGCATGTGACACACTATGCACGTGACTGCATATATGAGTTTCGTGTGTTGCAAAAGCTTTGGTGTTCTGATCAGAACCTGATGTATTCAGCTTATGGGCTGGTGTTACTCTTCTATTTATGTGGTCTAAGAAAGGGAAAAGAGAGAGGCAAGCCTCCAAGGGCAGTGACCCTTTCTTTATTCAAACCTGAACAGAAGGAGGGTCTTTACTTGCAAGAACTCATTTTTTTTTCTTTCTGCTTGCCACACAATGAGGGCTCCAAAAGAATAGGTCCTTGGAGCTAACAAGGTTGATCATCAAGGAAACCTCTGTGCCTTTTGAGTCCTAGGGCTGTGGAAAAGATTTAGTGCTTCACTGAACCAACCTTTGGAAGCAGAAGTTATGAAAGCCCAATTTAAAGGCTGATTTTAAAATTAGCTCTGTGGAGACATTTTCTGCTCTTCCCAAAACAACATGGACTACTCTATGCATTCATCTCCTGAAGAGCCAAATAAAGCCCAATATTTCCCATATGATTGCAGCAGATGCCTTCTGCAGCCAATGGTGGGCCCAAGGTTAATGTTTAACATTTGGAGGGGAGAAATACAATGGCACTAAATTATGGTCATTATAATGGTAGGGTTAAAACCAGTGTTGCTGCAGAGAGGTCCTGCTGGGAATTCTCCTCTTGGGGGGGTTAAGTAGAACAGCCTCCTGAAAAGGACATCATGTAGAAATATAAATAACTGCACACAGGAGGACAGGATGTGCTTCAGAGAAAAGAGCAGTGCAAGGGTAGGGCTGTGCTTTGCATAATGTTCATGTGATGGCTTTTCACACATGTAACATGGTGGCAAGAGCAAGCAAAAAGGCTGTTGGGAGATGTGCCAGTCTCTGCTTTGAGATCTCTGAGTGAAGGTAGCACTGACTTTGTCCTGTCTTAAAACATAGATAAAGGTGCTCAAAAACAGGTAGAAGTACTCACATGACACTGTGCTTTAGCCATCAAATTCAGCTCTTCCTATAGACCCTTCCCAACAGAGTGGCTGCCTTCATGGTTTGCTTGAATGCATTTACCAAAAGCATAGCTCCCGCATGGCAGTTATCTGCTCAGACACTGGTGAAAATGCTACCAAAATGCTTGATATCGTTGCTGATGTTGTTGCACACCCAGGAGATATGTCACTGACATCCCTGGAGAGTCAACAGCATAAAATTGGTATGAGAAGATAATTAATTCTGTCAGTCTTGCTGGTTGTATTTACGTATTAGTTTTAATTTTTGAAGTTTGATTCCTCCTAAGACCCTGACTCCTAGTGATCCCCCAGGAAGAAACAAAGTGAGGTTGCTTGACATCAGGCAGCGTCCATCCTCACTGGTGATGGGCAATCCGCCACCACCACAAGAACACCGGGAAGCTAAACGTGTGCCAAGCTGTACCAAAATGTTGTAACAACTAGTGCTAGCATCAAAGAGATGCCCAGTAGACCAGGCATCTCTCTTGTGTGGGCCATGCCTGGTTGATGTCCACCAGATACTCTCCTCCTCTTCTTCTGCTTGGCCATGTTTCACAAGTCTCATCTCCCCACTTCCATGCAGTGTCTCAAACTCTACCCCAGAAGAGAAAGAATGAAGCCGATCTCACGTAGAAGCCATCTCCACACTGATGCTTGGTGTCTACTGACCCCAAAGGCCAAGGGCAGTAGCCTAATTTCCCATCCTTTTGGGCCCTCTTAACAGCACAGCTCCTCCCACCACTGCTCGCATAGCAATGAAGCCAAGCAGGGGGTCTGCAGGGGCTGTCAGCACTGTGCATGCATGGATACTAACGATGTCAGATGGGCACTGGGCAGCGGTTTTGGTGGAGGCTGCAATAACACACACCTCCTCGGAGAGGTCAGTGGTCCGTGGGGCTTGACCCCGCATTCCTCATGCATCCCCGACCCCACTGAAGTCAATCAGGCCTATTCTGCGGCACTGTTAACTTGGAAGATTTATGTGCTTTGGGCAGTGGGAGGAGAACTTGATTTCATTTCCAGCATAGTTTTTGCTTTCCTACCCACACTCATGCTCACAGACGCGAATTCAGCTGAAGTAGCCAGGGAAACAGCGCAAACCTGACTCAGTTCCCAAGCAGATGTGAACCGCTGGCTTATTATTTAACGAAGTTGTTGACAACTAATGGCCTAATTGGGGGAGCAATTGATTTTGGATGACATTCTAAAACTGCAAACTCAGCTCAACAATTTATAACCCCCGTGGTGGTTTATGGCTTTGGCGGAGTTAAGTGGATTGATTGCCCGTAAATTTCCATTGGTTTCTTGTTACCGTGAACCACGTTTAATGCTTTTTATTGATTTATCATTTTCTGAAAATATAAGCTTTCTTCAAAAAAGAAAGCCCTGCAGCTCTGGATGTTATAAAGAAAGGCGTTCTGCAGTGCATGCGTGCAATTACAGTTACAGGAAATGCTGGTTCTCATCACACCGGGCCTATCTGGGGATAACGCTTACTTCTTATGCACCTTATTGAGCTGAGCACACTCCATTCCTCCTGCAGCAGGTACAGGAGGCATTCAGCACTGGCTGAGCATGAGTTTGCACTTTTAATCCAGTAGTTATTCGGAGTGAGTTGAATCTGCCTGAAAGCCATGAAACAAGGGTGTGAGCGTGAGAACTGCCATGTGAAAGGTGCAGCAAGAGGCTTTGCAGTGCAGCCTGTGGTGTAAATCCCTGTTTCCTGAACCCAGACTGATGCAAAGGCAGCCTGTCCTCGAGCAGGCTTCAGCTCATTTACAACTAAGCCCCTTTTTTTTTAAGAAAAGGTGGGATCTTTGGCAAGAGTGAGAAGAACTAAAGGAGAAATCCTCTCTGTGGCTAAAGTCACCCGGCTTCGCTGCATGAGCTCTTCCCTTCTGCAGAATAAGGACAATAAAACCCGGCTGCTTCAACATGTGCGGATTAATGGATTAAACAGGTCTGATCCTGCATGAATTGAAGGTTGCCGTTTGCCAAGTGTGTTGAACATGGCAACTTTGCATGTTAGTAAATATCCACTAACTGATTCTTTATTATCATTCTGAATAGTGAGTTTCTTCTAAGGATCTGCCAGGGTTCACCCCACAGTTCCTGGGACTGGGCACATAAAAGGGATCAGAACAAATGTGGTCCATCCCTTTTGTTGAGTGGAAACAGTTGGCACTTCCAACCTTTGGTTGTGCAAAATCATCTTCATCACTTTACATCAGCTCTAGGGCCTCTGGCAAAGGACATTGTGGTGTTCACTGTCTGGGAGCATCTCCTGGGCAGGTGGCTGGGTCCTTCCTCAGTGCCTCCCAACACAACTACAAAAATTGTGTTCCCAGAGCAACCCGGTGGGATGCAGGCATGGAGGAAGGATACGTGAACCACCACGAGGCAGCAAGGTTGGGGTCATGCACACACCACAAGACTTTACACCCTGAAACCCAAAGAAACAGCATGAGGAGAAACGAGGTGAATGAGGAATGAACTAACTCAGAGCCAGTGTGATTTTCTGTTGTGGTGAATGGCGTGAAAGAAATGCTCTGAAATCTGTGCCTCTGCACAACATCTTTCCCAGCAATCCTGCTCCAGCAGTGACTCTGGGAAGCTGATTTCCTGGGAGCTTTAGCTCGTGTTGCAGTCAGCTCCAGTGCCTGCTACAGAGCCCAAGACCAGAGAGCACATACACCTACCAGAGCACTGGATTATCCAGAGACACACCAACTGTTCACTGCAACACTAAAATGTATCAGGCAGAACATGGCAGGCCTACAGTTTTTGGGATTACTTACTTGGCTTTTCCAAGTTTCTGTGTATTTTCATTTTAAAGTGCCTGGCATTGCTGAGGCAGGATGTTTTGGCTGAACAATTACACAACACAAGTGCAAAAGCAAAAGGGCCTGCTAAAGCGAGGGCTTTGCTTTGAAGTTTATTAGAAAAAGAGCCAAGTCTATAGGATCTAAGGATACAGTCCTGCAAAACTGGTTTAGTGTGGAGAGCGCATGAGAAGAAACAATAAAATCAATGAGGCTTTACAGAGATCTCAGCAAATACTGTATTATCTTGTTCTAAAATGCACTTTTCTGGGGAAAAAAGAGAACACATACACACTGCTGGGTCCTTCTAGTTTGGATACAAAGTGTAATCCTAGCCACCCTTATATTCTGAAAAAAATATAGCAAAAAGAAAGCAAAAAGATTCTGAAGACACATAAAATCTTGAGCAGTGTAGAGAAGGTGAATACAACCCAAAAAACTCAAGGGCACCCAGCCAAACTGTCAGGTTATAAATAAATGATACCAAAGCACTAATTTTTCACCCAGTGGAATTGTGGAAATCATTGCTAGGAATGATGTGGAGGCCAAAATTATAAATGAGTTCAAAAAGGCATTTTCAAGGAGGAAGAGTCCATGAACAGTTATTAAATGTGATATTCTTCCATCTGTGTAAATCCCTGGATGACGGCTAGTTGGGAGGGTACATCATGGAAATACTTGCCCTACACAAGCCATGTTTCCTCTGAGGCACTGTTATTGGTGAGGATAGGACTAGGTAGGGCAGTGTCCTGACCTGGAGAGGTCTCTTTTGGTCTTATTACACTTTTTTTTTTTTAATCCAGAAACTTAGGTATGGAATGAGAAATTAAATATTGCGTGTAATTTAATCTAAAAATACGTATCTCTTAGTATCTCCTGATACTTTAGACCAACTCTTGCTTTACCCAGACATTCACAGGATTGATTTCACATCTTTAGTAGAAGCTGGGCTCCCATGCCTCATTAGCAGTGCCCTTCTTTGCCTCCTAAAAAGACATGCAGAATTAAGATCCCCTTTCCAGCATACCCTCCAGAAATTTGAACAATTTCTTCCTTGAAAGAACTGAATGTGACTGTCAGTGTGTCTCTAAGCTACGACCTATAGCTACCTAGGGGATTTTCAGATGCACTGCTCCATTCTGTTACTCTCTCCTTGGGTTTTCAGGTCATGGAAACCAACTCTGAACACATGCCTACCTCGTTTCCTAAAGACCCAAAATCTATAATGAGTGGGCCAGATTCTCAGCTCGTGCAACTGGTGGAGCTCCACTGCCTGCAGGAAAGGTACAGCACTTAACAAAGTATTTCCACGTACCTACATTCACGATTCTTTGCATCCACCTCAACCATTTCCTGGAGTTCCTCTGCAAATGCAGCCAACATCTGTTGCAAAAGTGATATTAAACAGCTTTGATTTAACATGTTTACCAATGAAAACCTGCTTTTGCATGGAGGAAGCAGGTAATCTTCAAAAACGATTTTCTTCTCCTGCCAGTTATCTTAAATCTCGTGTGAGAGATGGCTTTTCTTCAGCTGCTTCATTCATTTGCTCTCTGACCCTTTGAAGTTATACTTCTTTATCTTTCCCAGTGTTATATTCTCCTGGAGCTGGTTCTGACGTCCAAGGCACTTGCAAAGGGTTTTTTTTTTTTCTTTCTCCTTCCCTTTACTGATGAGTTCTAGATAGACTGTTGAAACCAAGGCTCTTTGATGCAAAGGATTTAGCAAGGCTGATATAGGAATTGGAAATTTTATATTGATAGTGAGTGCACAGGGAACTATAATTCTAAAGCTAACAAAACTAGAGATTTGGAAATATTATAAGAACTCATTCTTTAGGTTTTAAGTCTTTAAATATAAAGTTTTAGGATGAAATTGTCATGGCAGGCAGATTATCCCACAGCTGCATGAATTTCTGATGCTGGTTTATATGTTAAAAAATGTCTTGCATGGATGCGCATTAGAATTGATCCAGGGTGTCCCCGTTGACTACTGCCCGATTCACTATTTTAAGTTTGTCCATAGCAGCTTGTGGAAAATCCCAGTGGGACTTTCTTATAATCTGAGACAGACCTCTCTTTTTAAGGAATTGCTTCAAGATTTCGTAGTTGGGATTTTATCTTTTTTACATCAAGTTTACTAAATCTCTGCTAGAACAGACACCAGGCAATTTATTACGGTGTGATCTCAGTAAAAACCCTTTCCTACCTGGAGCCATAATAGAGCTCACTTATCTTTTGTAAAAGCCAGTACAAACTGGTCTGAGATAGTTAAATCTGAGATCCACACACTAGATACTCTTGGTCTGAAATATATAGGATAGGTGGCAATGTGAATGAAAGATCAAACAATATTTGTACAGGACAGGAAACCTCCTATGTACCCATGTCTGCCTTAAAGATGCTCGCCCTTTCTTTCTCACATTTCAGATGAAATGATGATTAACAAGGGATACTGCAGAATCTCCGTCACTGTAGGTCTTATAGAGTAAGTCAGACAGATGGACAGTCATCAGGAATGGTTTAGGCAGATGGGTTAGCTGATTTCTCCCCACAGGACCTTCAGTTCCTGGAAAAATGGGGGGAGGAGGGGAATGGCATTTGCTTCCATGCAAAAGCAGCATCAAGTAGAAGTAGTTTCCTTTAAGATATTTATTTACACTTTTTATAAAAAGTTTAATAAAAAAAGAGTTGTCATAGTGAAAGCAATAGGTAAGGATAACTTGTATTTTTGATATTTTCATGAATTGGCTCTGTAATCCTCAGGGAGATCAGTCTAAATCTTTGTGTCTTACCTCCCCAGTCATCATGTGAGTGACCCTGTTGAAGTTTCAGTCCTCTTGGCTCTGTATGGAGATATTTGCTGTGTACAGGACTCACTGCCAAGGCATTTGGCACATGCTAAAAAGGTTGTTTGGGACTTTCATCTCAGTAATAGATTCTCTGCTTCTTTGCTAAAGCACTGAAACTGCTAACAGCAACTCAGAGACCATCTCAGTGCAGGGAGGATTTGCAGGGAAGGGAGGAAAAGGGAGGAATAAGGCAAAAAACACACATATAAAAAAGAGAGCTCATAAAAAAGCTCATAAAATGACTTATCTCTACAGGGTTTCTCTTCAAAATCCCATTCCACTGTACTGTACCTACTTTCCTGCCGTAGGAGCATTAAGTGTTTCTTTCCCATTTGTAAAAATCTTCCCTGTGGCTGGATTTCACAACAAGCTTCCGTCAGTTTTCTCTCATGCTTTTCCTCCACCAGCAATAGATGTTGATCTGAGTTTTATTAGACTGCAAGTGCATGATTAGGGACAGATCCTAAATGGGCAAAACCTTGAGGATACCCCCTGGCAATGCTCATCGTTGGCTTCTGAGCACTATGGTGGCTCCATCCCACACCAGGGCTGTGCTGGAGAGGCAACAGCTCCACCTTGTACAGATGCAGCGGTGGTCCTTTGAGATTGTCATGTAATGGCAACGGAAAAAATGTGCCTACCACATGGGGTTTCCAGCAGGGAAAATCGCCTTGGGCGACCCACGAGCTCCGTCCTGAATACAGTCTTTGCTGAGGTTCCTCTGCTTCCACAAATGGGAATGAGCATTTTCTCATGGAAAGGATTTTACTGAGAAATTCCTCATCTGCTATAATCACAATTTCTTTCTTTTCTTTCTTAAAAAAAAAAAAAAAAAAAGCTGCAGATTTTTATTTTTTTTAATGTGGGTAAGAATTCATATTTATATGGCCACTTTCACCAGTTCATTTGCATTTGGGGGTATGTAAAGGCTTCATTCATCTTCGACTTGAAAAGTTCCTCTGCTTCTACTGACTGAATTTTGCCCAGACAGAGATTTTGGTCCCACAGGATTTGTCTTATAACTCTCCAGTGTTGTGCCTATTTGTTACCAGCCCATGCACTACTCCTCACTGGCCTTTGCCTTTATAACAATTACATATTATTGCCACAGGCCTTTGCAAAGAATTCTTGCCAGTCCTCTCTCCCCAGCGTTAACAGATTCCTACTGCAAATTGCCAAAAAGTTTCCCTCTCAAGACTAAATGTAAGGCAAAGCCACTGCAGACTTATGCCAAGGTCACTGCTCCAGCACTTGTACAACTGCGTCATCATTCAGATTTAATTCATTAGGAAAAGCAAGCATCTACTGCTTATGTTTTCAAAGAAATGCTTGAAATTCACTCTGAATGAATTTACTCTTGTTAAATCTTGATCTGCCTTCTCATTGTTGTGGATAGGCTCGGTTCTGGAGGCATGGGGCTTAGCATCTCCTCTGTGCCGTTGCAGGGTATGGCCCAAAGCCATCTGATGCCTGGTCAAGTTCTCTGCTGCCTCCGTCTCCTGTGCTGCTCCCCTGATCAGGCACAGCCTCCTCTTTTCTGAGCCTTCTTTTAAAACCCCCATCCATTTGCTTTTATCTGAAACATGGACCCTCGTGAGGCTTCTCAGGACAATTTCCATGGGAAATATTTGTCCCACAATGGAATCTTTTCCCATACTTTTGGGAGCAGAGGGGCATTTTTTTTTCTCATAAAGGGGACTATGCACCATTGTGCATACTGTAAACCTCTGTCAGAGGCCTGAAGAAGGACTGGTTGCCTCCAGCTAACAATACCAGTGGGCTAATTGGTAGAAATAATTATCCCAAACACTGGAAAAAAATCAATTAAAAGCAAAACACTTAAAATATTGTTCTCAGATACTCTATCTTCATTATAAGAGACCACCCATGTGAGTCCAGTCCTCCCACTGCTATATAGAGGTATTATTATTATTAAAAAGTAGCAAATTTCAGGCCTGGTAGTGAAGAAGGCTAGGGAAGGCAATGGGAGAGAGACAAATCACACTGTCATTCTGCTCTGAAGAGACAGTGCTACAGGAGTAACAAACCATTAGTGAAAGCCCAATGAACAGATTTCTTTTTTTTTTTTTTTTTTTTTTAATAATGTGTGGTCCAAAGCCATTGTATTGAATGTAAATGGAGAGGGAAATTATATTCCATATACTCTACCCTGCATTGTAGTCGTGCAGACATCTGGTTGTAGCACACACAGACTGAACCACCTCTCTGGCAGCACATGCCATCCTCACTGAGGTCAGTATTATTTCTTGTCCTGACAAGGATTCTCTGCTCAAAGGACTTTATTTTATTATTTTTTTTTGTCTGCTTCAAGGAACAGCGGGGGGTATGAGCAGGGCATTTTTCTCAAGTGATGAAGTCCGTTCCCACGGCTGTGGGAAGGAAGATGGAGGGAGCAGGAGACAGAGGAGTCAGATATGTGGAGAGAGCCAAGCTTTGGCAGGAAGATTTGGGTGATGGCACAGAAAGTAGGTTTAAACTAGATATGCTGTTTGAGAGCCAGCAGGCAACTTCCTCTGCAACAGGTCTGCAGTCAGCAAAGCTTTTGCTCTGGCATGTGCCTGAGATGCAGCAGAGGAATTATTTCTGTAATATTCCATGCGGGCATGCAAGCAAGGAGGTGTGATGCAATCCTGCCTCGTCCTCCTTTTGTTGGTGCAGCAGCATCCGCAGCTGTGGGCACTTGGCAGATATCCCTAGCAGGGAAATTTGGGAGTCCTGATGTGCGGGATGTGAGCTGGACAAGAGGCAGGGCTGCTGCCTGCTCTGGCCGCTCAGCGCTGCTGCTCATTCGTGTTGTTGTGCCTGGAGGCCCTGGCTGAGGTCAGGGCTCCCACTGGGCGCTCTTATCTGCAAAGCTGCAGCCAGATGAAATCCCTGCCCGAATGGCTAACTAGCTCCGACGTTCCAGGCGTGGGAGAAAAGAAATGTTGTTCTCTCTTCATAGGGAGGGCATTTGCAGCACAGAGGTTTCCCTGGGTAAAAGGACATTTCTGGTTGATGCCCCTCACCCTGGTTGCAGACATCAGATAACTTCAGACATCACCATCGTGGTGTTCAGCTTCCCTTTCACCAGGCAAGGCTGGCATGCAGAGCTGCAGCTAGCAGTGTCCTTTGTTAGTGGATAAAATCTCACTGCTCCTCCTCATTCACAAGGGTCAGCAAAGGCCCATGATAGTGAAAGGCTCCTTCTTCTCCTCTCCTTTCCATATTACTTGCCACCTGAAAGTGCATCTTGCCCATGGGAGCACCAGGGAAAACCCTGGTCAAAAGTCCTGTAGAATAAGCTTGTGGTTAGATATTCAGGAGTTTGTGCATAGCTGAAAGTGAATGAGGTAGGAACAAGGGTTTTATTTTTGAGATACAAGTGGGAATTTAAGAAGAAAACATTCATTCCTCCTGCCTAAGTTTGAAGTGGACATTTTGGGTTGCCATGTTTGCAGATAGAGTGGCTGGACTCATGTAATTGCTTTGCTCTGTGACCAGTAATGATATATTGCAGCTGCAGTAAAGAACAGAGGTGTTGAAAGACATTTTACAGCTTAGAAACAGGGAAAATCTTCTCCTTTTCCTCCACACATATATGCCATAATGTGAGCAAATATGGCAAAGTGCAACTATATGGCACATGTTGAAACTGAAATCTGTCTGGTGTTCTCCCATGGGACTGAATTTGACAAGGCCTTACTATTTCAGGAGTGCTAAGATGAAACAGTAATATACTGCTGAGTTTCATCCAAACCCAGTTTTATTATATGAACCACTTTCATCTCCTGCCTATGCCTCTTCCCATCCAAATATGGACAAAATAAACAAAGCAAATCCACAGACTTTGCTACTCTGCTGAAAGCACACAGCAGCCATCCAGTGCACTCATGAAAAAATGAAGGTATCTCACCTCTGTATAGGAACCTTTATCTACAGTTCTCAGGTTGCTTTATAAAGGAGAGACAAACTGTGTCTCTGTTTTGGTAATGAAAAAGTAGGATGATCAAGAAATAAACCCAAATTCTTTGAACCTTGACTCCTTGATGGAAAGATGTAAGTAACTGTATAGAGAATATGAAGATATATATTCATATATGTCCTGAGCTGGGGTTTTTAATAGACTCGGACCAGCCTCTCATTGAGTGGAGATGCTGCAACTTCACCTTTCCCAGCTACGGGGAGAAATGTGCCTGTTCACCCAGAAACCAGGCATTTTGTTCCAGTAAGCTGGCAGGGTTGCTGGTGGGGTTCAATAACATCCCCCACCCTACTGAATTCAGGGGGAAACTTTCTAACCAGGCCAGGCATTAGCTGCAGAACAACTCCTAGGTTACCTTGAAGATAATCACCAAAACCTCTTAATTTAGGGATTTCTACAGCTCCTTCTTCCTTCATGACCAACAGCTCTCCTGAGAGCCAGGTGGAGAGCAGCCAGCTGAGCTGGTGGCTTTACAGCAAAAGGACAAATATGCTCACAAACAACTTCTAATAGGGTCTGACGAGTCTTATAAATAAATAGAATGCAACTAACAGCAATATTATGCGTACATGCATTGTAGTCATTCTAGCTGGATGAGCTCATTCAGTACCATGAAACAAAAGTCTTACAATTGCCTGGGGGCCATAGTGGGTGCCTTTAAGGGGTAAATTATATTAATGATATTATTCAAAAAGATTAATGCCATCATGTCACAGAGTCCCCCATGACTCCAAAGAGCACATCTATTAATGAACAGACTTATGATTAAAACATGCTGAGCAAAACAATAGTTAATTGAGCAATGGAAAAAAGTACAAAGGAAGATTTTATCTTTCATGAAAGCAGATTTATACAGTTTAGTCTGTGACTAAAATTGTCTTTGAGGTGCGTAGGATCGTGTTTGCAATCAGAGAATGTCATCGCTTCTTGGACAGGACACAGGAACTGGCCACTGTGGGCTTCTTGCCATCCAAATTAACTGCTGCACATCTGGCGTGGAGGAGCTTCAGCCCTTTCTGCCATTCTACTGCTGCGATACCTCTGCCATCCCGTCTGCTTCGACAGGCCCACCGAGGGCTACCGAAGCAAAAGGACCGAGACAAAGTGTTCGAGTTCGAAATGTCTGTGGTTTTGGATAACGCCCGCTGTGAAAAATCCAGGGAGTGGTTAACTGAAGGCAAGTTGGGGTGTTGCAGGGCATTTGTGGAGTGTGATAAGCGCTGGTGTGCCTGCTCCTGCTCCGTGAGGGGAGGCAGGGAGTGCTGGCTGTGCCGAGAGGCCCTGCACACCCCAGCTGGAGTGAATGGTCCCAGAAGGATCTCAGGGTTGTGACCCTTGATCCTACAGAGGGACCTGCTGCAGATTTGCCATGAGGTATATCAGGTTGGGAAGGGGACCCTGAAGGCAAGGCCCTTGCCAGCGTCCCCATGACCAGAGGGAGGAGCCTGCCTTGAAGAGGCCTGTCATAAGGGACATACATTTCCACCTGGATCAAAGGGCTTGGAGAGGCCCTGCATCTATTCGGGTCTGGGTCTGTCATGTATTTTTCTTGTACACATATGGTGTTATGTGTGTAAAGGGTACAGCTGGGGGCTAGTAATGCCCCTCCCTCAATGGCCAGCAGTTGAAGCTGAGGCTGTTGGATGACCCGAGTTCATGCAACCTGCTTTTTTAGGCAAGACCTTTTTCTGAGATCTTTCAGCTCTTTTTATGAGTAACAGCCTGGCAAGATCTCTGCTTAAACAAGCTACCTCAAGAAGCAGTTGAAGATTTTACTGAAAACTTCTGAAATCTCCAGACCTGTCCTAACCTGCAGCTTCTCAAGTGGTTTCTATTATTTCAGGAGCCATGTGGCTGCACTGAAAGTTTTATTTCAGTTCCTCAGGCTTAATTCCCAAAAGTCAGCAGAGACACCTTGATCAAAGCATGGCTCTGGCCTCTGGGAACCTATTGCTAGGGTATGCGGCCCTCTGCCTTGCCTAGCCCCAGGGCCAGAGGTGGGGTGTCCGCATCTGGGGGTGTCCATCCCTGCAGTGGGAACAGTTTCTTGGGAATGGAGCAGGGACTCCAGTTCCCGAACCTCTTGCTGACTTTGCCCCTGGCCATCAGCCCTGTTCTCAACTGGAGGCTGCCCCTTCTTCATGCCCTCAGCTGGATGGGACCTTTGCACTTTGGTGCAAACCCCTCCACCTTCACTCAAGCACTCAGGGAACACGGGCCAGCAAAATGCACCTTGTTCTTCTCTATAGGCAAATGCCTGAAGTTCATTTTCTTTCTCATGTCCTCTTTTCCCTTACAGGCTACACTGTAGGTGGCTTCTTTGAAAAAGTGCCTCTGCACACACTTAGCCATCCCTCCATCCTCTGTACGTGCCAAGCTCCACATGTGCTGGGCGTGCGTTTCAGACCTGCCTTGGCACCATGGTGGGACTGCTCGCTCTGGGGCAGTCAGTGTGATCTCACCCTGGACACAGTCATTTTCCTCCTGCTGGAAAAAGAACGCCTGGGCTATTAGCAGAGAGGAAGCTCACAGTGTCATGCAAGTTTATATCGAACAATTGTTGTACCAAAGGAGTTGGAAAAACAATTTTTTTTAAGCACCACTGTACCATTTCCTATTTTTTAAGCAAAAGCTCGACATATTTCAGTTACAAAAAAAGTGGACAATGTGTTAACTCTTTATATTGCTTACATTGCACACATACAAAAAAAAATGGAGGTTTAACCCCGGAACTCCATATCCCTAATCTTTCATGCTGTATCCTTATTTTAAAGTTGTGATTCAAAATAAGCTCTAATAAAAATTATGCACCAGCCAAGGCAGGAAATAAAATACTTGCCCTACCCTTTCTATCTTGTTCCCCATGATTGCAGGCCTATTTATTATGCCATAAGGAAACACACAATAGAATGAGATCAAATAATAAATGGAAGCAATACATCAGCCCTATACTCCTTTTGCTCAAAACAACTCTCACTTCTAATTTCAGTCCATAAGGCCATGAACAGAACAACATGTATTACCCATAAGGTAAAGGAAAAAAATCTAAGTTGATTTTGCCAGTAATCACATAGCAGAGAGTTTCCCAAAGGAAAGCCAAAGCTGAAAAGACATGTGGATTCCAGTTATGTATCACAATGCTGATTTTTATTTAGTCATTTGTTTCAAAAGATTGGTGTTTTATAGATCTGTGTGCATTTTTTTAATTGAGGGCTGTGAAAAGCTCTGGCACCCTGAACTGGGTGTGAATTTTCTCATCTACATGGAAAATTAACTCTCTACAAAGCATTTGCCCAAAATTCTCTCAGAATCAGAGAGAAGTGAGACGTCCTCACACGTTTTTCATCCTGACTGAGCTTTGATGAGCTTAGTTTGCAGAAGTCTGTGCTCTGTACTGGTTCTCATCTACAAGAATTGCCCTAACTTGCCACACAAAATTGTTAATCTGGGTTAACTTGAAATTTCGTAAAGAAATGTCAATGCTTTTGTCACTGGTTTATTTGTTGTAGTATATGGTTGTCATATATGCTGGCCATAAAGTTTAATGTGCAGCTGAATTACATGGTGTAAACAAAGTTATCCTACATTTTGATGCTAATTAAGTTACATCTCACAATGAACCTTTATGTAAAACAAGACTCAGAAAATTACAGAAGTTATTCTCTGTGAAATTATTTATCTGTTTGTAAAGCTGCAGTATTGTAACACAACTTGAGTGCTCATAACAGTTTTACTGCTAATCCGTCACTTGATTTTGCAACTTAAAGGTTGATATGACGCACAGGGTGAAGCACCATTTTGTCTGTAAAAGGTTTAGCAAAAGCTAAATATCCTTAAATTACACTCATGGCAGAATAAATGTTTTGAGTTCTTTTGCAATCACAGTTTTGTTAAGCAGCTGAATTACGTTTGTTGAACTTGTAAACTTTCCAGTATAGACTTGCTTTTGTTGACAGTATGTGTGTTGTTTTTTTTTGTAGCATTTTCAAGATAAGAACTATTTTGATGATCAGAAGAACCTGGCACTCGCTTATAAGAAAATTAGGGTCAAATGTTGACTTAAGCATTATTTATTGTTCTATTGTGATAGGCACTTGCAGGGGTTTTGCAGAGGATAAAATCCATTAACGAATGGAAGCTGATGAAACATAATGTTAATAAGAATGATGTAAATACATAAGTGGATAATTGTCTGGACAGTTGCATGGAGTTTCAAGCAATTATCTGTGCTTATTGACTGGTCCATAAGCCTCTGTTTCTAGTACTTGCAGGGCTTTACCAGCCAGGAAAGATGAAAAGCTGTTGAGAAGCTGTGAAGGAGGGGACTGCTGAAAGCTGTGAATCCAGGATTCAGACTGACAAAGGAGGGCTTCGGTGAGCTCTGACTTAGAGCTGAGGCAACCCTGTGAAGTTTCAAGGCAAGGACCTGGCTGACTTGATTTCCAGTCATGCCCTTGCTCTGACACTTACGAGCCAAACCTCTTGCTATCACCCTCCTTTAGCAAAAGGCACCTCTCTGTGGCTTCTGTTTGGCCAAGTGGATGCAGTTGCTGGGGCGTGTAACGGCTGGTAGCCCTTTGCTGTGTATGTGGTGGAGGATGAACTAAATGCTCACAGCCTGTGCGCAGGAGGAGAAAATGACGCTAATGCATGTGGAAAAAACAAAAGGAGGCAGGCAGGAAATAAATTTAAAAAATCCATGAGAAAATGGATTTTGTGGTGTATTTAACCATGGTGGAGAGGGAGGGGGTGCCTACAAAATGAGAAAGTTTGCTTGCTTGCCTGTAGGGTTTATTTGTTTTTTAAAGTTTACTTTAAAAAGAGCAGGAAAAATTGAGTAAAAAGTCAAGTTTCTCATCAGCTGGTGACTCAGACAGCTCAAGCTGAAAGCAGCTCTGCTATTTCTCACCAGGCAACATGTGGCTCTCAGCCTTGGTGCCGAGACCCCCTTGAAAG
Organism: Anas platyrhynchos; assembly: GCF_047663525.1. NCBI lineage: Eukaryota > Metazoa > Chordata > Aves > Anseriformes > Anatidae > Anas > Anas platyrhynchos. Next base: position 72,324,715 of record NC_092590.1, read on the forward strand.
ACCCATTTGGATGAGCTACAATTTATGCTGGTGTCTGAAGCTACGCAAACAGATGGATTATTATTGGAAGAAGAATATCCTGAATGAAAGCAGGATTAGCTTTGTGGAAAATCACCTGTGCTAAATACTAGTTGGGGCCAGTGACTGATTTAGTGATAGCGGATGGAAGAAGCCAAACATCTGTTTCCCTCGATCCATTTTAAATGTTTCCCTCATCCTTTCATAGCACCAAGCTTACAAGTATTTCAAGATCAAAGCATTCAGCTTCCTGAGCATTTCCTATATTTAGCAAATACCTGAATGAAACGGTGACCTTTCTCCCTAAGAGATGAGTTGGCAACTGAACTAAGATTTCTACGTGTGTGCACAGCTTTCTTCCAGATACCCAGCCTGGACACAAGTGCCACGGTTACACATCCTTGTAGTGTCAAGCCCATCTGGCATGAGGCCTCGCATCTGTCAGTCAGTGATGGACAGCACAAGGATCTCCTTTACTAAAGATACCATTGATCAGGGATGTGTAAGATTACAGAAGGGCAAGGCTTAGAAATTGCCAGCCCATATAAATTGCCAAGATTTTGACATTTTTTGACGTGAATCATTCCTCTAGCATTTAATGCAGTCCAGTTAAAGTCTTCTACTTTGATTATCTCTAAGAATCTTACTTGTGGGTCAAGCTGCTTATATATAGCAAATCAATATTTGCTATATATTTGAAAGATACATACTGTAGAATAGATATGCATGTGTATTACATGTATGTGTATTTTCTGTGTTTTTTAGTAATCACCAGTTGCAGAAAGAACTACTGTCAGGAAGTAGAGCATCATTTTCTCCTTCTTCCATTGAAAAGGTTAAAATGGGGCTCTCCGACAATCCTGAATCTTAAATGCTTTCCAAAACATATTTTTCCCGTTCCATTGGAGAATTTCCCACCAGTTCTATAATGAAGCCATTCAAAATAGACTAAATAGGCAAAGTATTTAAATGACAATATTCCAAATGGCAGACACTTCAGAGAGAGGCAGTGGTACATGCCATGTGTTTTTTTTGACACATCTTGGTTCTTCGGTACAGTATGTATTAAAAAACATTTCTGTTTTTTCCATGTTACTCTTTGAGGGGTGTGTGGAGCTTTACGGTTTGCTCCTTGGAGCAAACTATTCAAAGGTACTCAGGATGAAGGCTATTACAGTTGTACAAGCTTTATATTTGGCCTATTGTTAATTAATGCCATCATATATATATATATAACCTGTATTTGTTAATAGTTCTGTTGTAGCTTTTTTTCTTCTATTTTCTATTAATAACACTTTGATTATTAAAAACAGACAAACAAACAAACAAACAAAAAAACTAGAAAGTGGAAGTGATCTGTACTCATGTGCAGCTCCTAGGAGTGCTTAAATAGATTGAAAAAGCATTTCCAAGAGCTGACTGAAATGCCTAATTTTTGTTTTTCACATTTTTACCCTCTTTTCCCTGTCTCATGCATGTTGACATGATCGTCATTTTAATTGCATTATATTGCACTTGTTCAAATTGCATTTCCCTGTTGCTGAACAGCATTTCTACCATTAAGATATATGAAAGTATATACAGTTGTGAACGGGGGAAGGAATTTAATATATTTTTATGCAGAACTCATCTCTGCTCAAAAAATGAGCCAATTTCCATGTGGAAACAGATTTGGCCTTCTTTAAAACCTGGCTGACTTCCCTGGAAAATGTATCCATTTCGTCCAACACCACTCTAAACTAACAGAACTTTCTTTGCAAACATTTTGAGCCCAAAAATGCAGTACAGAAAACTTTTCAGGATTAGTTTCTGTGCTGTTTTATCATTCTCCAGTTGTCATCCAGGTATGAAATTGGCTTGGTCTCATGGTATCTTCAGTCTTTTCAGAAGTGCAAAAGAGCAACTACAGCCACAAGCTATCGAAAACCTGGGTTTCTCTTCTCATCTGGAGCATGTTGTCAGCCACACCATAGAAGTCCTTGTGCCATGCTGGGATATTCATTCTGCATGCCAGAGGAGGGAAGGCCAGCCCAAGCCAAACCCAAAAAACAACCCAGACCCCATCCTACCTCACGGTCAGAAAAATACCATAAGCAAACCCTCCAAGCATACTGAAAGAGGAGAAAAATGTATCTTTTTTGCTGTTATTATGAAGATGATTGAGTAAATTCCAGGGCAGCATTCTAAGGCTTTCCTGTGGAGTCTGGCTTGTGCCAAGAATGGATTTCAGTGCATGGCTATAGATTCACAGAGTGCTTTGCTTTTACTTCTAGTAATGCCCAGAATGCTGAGGGACAAATACAGTTTTGCAGCTTGTCCTCAGGACCCATATACCCAAATCAGGTAGGAACAGCAGTAAGAAAAAGGTCACTTCTTCCCTTTGAGAAAGGCTGTTGTGTCAGTAGAGTGGGGAACGAGCAGCCTAATAGCTTGAGGTTTGCCTTATTTTTTAATTGATCATGAACTGTCTTTCCTTCTTGCATTTCTACCATCCCAGTCCTGTCAAATCTCTCTCATTAATTGTCTTTCAGTGACTGGCATCTAGTATTCACATCCTGACCAATATGTAATGGGGTGCTGCTGTCAGAGCATGGCAGATCCCTCCAAGGTACAAAGCAGGAGGATACTGTTGTAGAAGCCCTCACTCGCTCCAGCTCCAGTGCCCTGTACCTGCACCTGGCCCACCACAGCCCTCCTTAGGTGTCACCCACTGCTCCAGGGGTGCCACCTGCTACCAAACTGGACACAACAAGGCCCTCCTGGGTACCAGACCAAGCAGAAGCCTGTAGCTTTTCCTCCCCTTGGACTGATGATGTAAGCAGTGAGGTTAAAGTGGTTTGCAGAAGGTTACACAGCAAGTGAATGGGAGAACAGGTATCACAGCAAGTTCCTCCCAGCTTTAATGCACAGAGTTCAAAACCCACTCGCTAGCTGCTGAAACGTGAAAAAAAATGGTCTTCAAGGATTTCTGCCTTCAAGTGGGCTTAAACACATGATCACATCTTTCCCTTTTGAAAATATATATTAAAAACTCCAGCATCATTTCTTTTCTTGTCAATGTAACGGGAGGAAGAATATTGTCATTTGGGTTGCTAATGTACTATTCTGGGTTGCCATAGCAATAACATATGATTATTCTGTTCAATTTTTATTTAGGAATTGTATTCAATCAGCTTTAAACTGAATTCACCAATTTTCCCAAGCAGTTGGTGTCATACTTTGAACAAGATACTTAAGTGGAAAAGAATGGCCGGTTCAGGTACTCTTTTCATCTTTCTGATAATTTTACATCTCCTCTTGAGTTTTCTGTCCTTAATAGAGACATCCTGAAGCCAGTTCAGCTAATCAATATATTTATGCAACAGTCAGGAGCTGCCATATGGTGACATTCTCCTCTGAGCCTGTTCCCGACTCCTGGCTGGGTCTATTCCTGGATTTACTGAGAATCCTCTGAGAATAACAGCTGGGTGTAAAATGATAGCCTGAGGGTGCTGTCCAACACACACTTCAGATTTCGGATTATTTATATATTTAGGCAGATAGTGATAAAGTAGGGCTTGCTCTCCGTATGGTTTCTGATTATAGAAAGCAGGTTTCTGTACAGGCCCTCCAAATGCTCTGTGACTGAAGGAGCACGGCAGCTTCCCAGTAGATAGTGGTCTGGATATAGGCACATCTATGAAATGACCTCTCTGAAACACATAACTGCATGCTAAAGGTGATGTTTGTCTTTAATGCTGTTTGCTCTTGTAAGTACTGAGGTTGCTGGAAAACCATGAAGTCTCTTTTGGTGGATTGAAGTTTTTGACTTATGCAAGGGTAACTCCTGAAGAAGGTAGAAGTGAGCTTCTTGGCTTGTCTCACAGTGGAGATATGCCTGCTTGGGCTTTTCAGTTTTATTAATCATAGAATCACAGAATGGCTTGCACTGGAAGGGAACCTTAAGGATCATCCAGTTCCAAACCCTTGCCAAGGGCAGGAACAACTCCCAGCAGCCCAGGCTGCCCAAAGCCCCATCCAGCCTGGCCTTGAACATCTCCAGGGATGGGGCATCCACAGCTTCTCTGGCCAACCTGCTCCAGTGCTTCACTACCCTCATAGTAAGGAATTTCTTCAAAATACCTAATCTGAATCTCCCCTCTTTTAGTTTAAAGCCGTTCCCCTTGTCCTATCACTATACTCCCTGACAAAGAGTCTCTCCCCAGCTTTTCTGCAGCCCCTTTAGGTACTGGAAAGCCTGTATAAGGTCTCTGTAGAGCCTTCTCTTCTCCAGGCTGAACAACCTGGCATCCCTTCCCTCCAGACTGTTAACCGCTTGGTTATCTCAGCTTGGTGTCATCATAACATATTTTGGGGCTATGGTATTGGCTCCGTGACCATTTCTGATTTTGCACAGAGCTGCAAAGTACTAACTAATCCACTCTGTTTGGCTGCACCTGGAAACCACTTGTTTCCAGACCTTCTTTCAGCATCTTGTGTCACTTCCCTACAGCACATATTGTTCAGAACTACGGCCAAAGGCAGTTGAGGTCTCCCCAAGCACAGATTTTTCCCTCTCCGTCTGTTATATCTACATTTCATGGGAAATGAACTGGAAACCAGTTCACTGACACAAAAGGCTTCAAATAACCTTATATGAGTAACAAAAGTTACTCATCTTTGGAAAACTTTAAATAACCTTAAAATTTAGACCGGTCTTTTCTTAAGTGGATGGGCAGTATGGCGTGTGAGAGCTTGAAATGATGAGGAAGAGGGGGAATCAAGTTTTATAGGGGAAGGAGAGGCTTATTCTAGACAGTAGGTCACCACAGATAGCTTGGTACTTGGTAGTTCAACAGCTCACACCTTTTCCATGAGGATGCAAACTGTTATGAGGTAGTTGGGTAGGACAAAGCAATGCCGATGGGGATGCATTTCTGTCCCCAATAAATGTATTCCTGGCATGGTGATCATCACTCGATGAGCTTTGTTTTAGTTATGTGATACCCCCCATTTCAGCCCAGGACCTTCTCACACTTGTAAATGTTTTCAAGACTGAAACTGTAGGCACCACCCTTAAATGATTCACATTTCTAAAGGCAATTGTTCCCATAAAAGAATGAGTTATATTTTGTACATACGAGTGAACGACCCTATGGAGAGTAGAATGTTTTCCAAGCCAGCTTATTTCTATGCAAGAAAACACTGCCCTAAGATTAACTCATCCAAAGATTTCCAGATACAACTTCCCATTGATTTTACAAGTAAGGTGGATTTTCCAGGCAGACCAGAGGCCACAGGACTTTTTTACCTGAATAGTCATTACAAACAGAGAGATGTGCGTGAGCTGATTAGAAAATACCCTTTGATATGCCACAATAGGACCTCAGTCTTGTTTTGTACTCTACCATTAGTGGAAATAAATGCCTGAAGTTCAATAACATCTGCTGCCATTTGCCTTTCTTGCTGAAGAAGGCAAAAAGAGAGAGGAACCAGTTTTAAACACAGGTTCATGCAGACCTTTGAGGATTTATGCTGGAAAGTGTTTTGACATTTATAAGGCTCATTTAATCACCTCAGGTGGTGTAAGGTAGATACTTTACTGCTGACACCGAGAAATTGCAGGAAATATTTGAATGTGGTCATGGTATAATGGGAGTTGTTGGTATCTCTTGAGGCTGCACAGCCCAGGCAGTAGTTCATGGACATATTCTGGTATTATTCTTAGGAAAGACGCAGGGTTTGAGCTGGGTGTTATATTTTAGCCCTCTCTACTCATTGCCTTCTGAAATCCAATTGCTGCTTTAACTTGCAGTTTGTCTTCCGTTCCTGAAAAGAACACAGCAGTAAGGAGGTGCAGGCTGAGTATCTGGTGACATTCCCACTGACTGGAAGAGGGGAAACATAACCCCCATTTTTAAAAAGGGAAAAAAGGAAGATCCAGGGAACTCCAAGCCAGTCAGTCTCATCTCTGTGTCCAGCAAGATCATGGAGCAGATCCTCCTGAAAACTATGTTAAAACACATGGAAAATGAGGTGATTGGTGGTATGTATTGATGGCTGAGCTGAAATGGGTTCCTGGGCCTCAGGAAGGGGTGTGGAGGGGCCAGGAGAGCCTGGACATGGACTTTAACATCTACTGCTCCCTTCAGGGCCTAGATGCTGTCTCCTATTTCCTTTACATTTCTTTTTAATTATCTTCACAGGACCAAAGGATAGGGAGCAGCAACTTGGCAAGGGAAGCAGGAATGTGCATTCAGAGGCGTCAGCTTGTTAAAGACTTCTCTGAGCTTAGCAGTCCTTGTGAACCAAGGGAGAGAAATGATTGAACCGAGCCAGTGCCCTAGGAGCTCCCTGCTGTGCATAGCAGTTTATGGGCCTCATGTAGCCTCCAAGAAAGTAACCTGTACATTTCGTAATTGATTTCAGCAAGAGTAAGGTTAAGGCTGTATGTTTAGAGAGTCATATTAAGAAAAAAGATTTTTCAGTTCCCTTTGAAAACTGCAGCTTGGTGTGGTAAGGACTTTTGCTGTTGCTGGATGTTTCTTCAGAACAAGAAAAACAGTTATACGCTATATGGCTGACTACATAAGAGGGCCTGTTCCTACCTGATTCATGGCTATAGTCCAAATATAGCTTCATCCTTTATATATGCCCATATAAACACAGGCACCTTGCTAACGTGTGAATTAGGAATTAATTTGCCATAGGGTCTCTTTATAATAAGTGAAGATAGAGACGAATCTATGACTCAGATCTTAGTGAGCTAAACTAATATTTAGAGAGAAAAGAAGGCTTTGCTTTGCTCAGACTGCTGCTTTTCACAGGGACATGCATACTGATGTGTATGTATTGCCTACACCTAAACCAAGGACAGATAAATTGAGATTAGAGAGCTGGTTCCTCTTGTCTTCCTCCCTCACCTATTGAACTAGGCATATTTTGATCTTCTCTATGCATTCAGCTCCTATCCTGGGAAGGAAGATTTTATTAATGCTCAAATAATTGGTCTGCTATTCTGCTCTATCCATGGGGCCAGCGTATGGCAACTATGGTTAATTTGCTCCCTTAAAATGGATCCTAAACCTGTATTTCTCTAACCTGGATGGTGAAGAAAACGTGTCTTAAGTGTGCCTAAAACAGTTCATCCCCTTCCTAGGACACTCACTGAGGCAGTCACTGGTCATGATGAGACACTAGCCATGGAAATATTAACTGGATGTATTAGAAGAAGTCATGTGGCATAGGCATTTTATAGCTGTTTTAACTTCCCATTAGTGCATACTAGTTTTTAATGAACCAGAGGTGATCTTGGAGCCAAGAGGATCAACACAGCATTAATTTCTTTTCTGTTTGCTCATTCACGGCACATTTCCAAGGAATCCCTTAGGGCCCAACTATTTTATTGCCTGAAGGGCTTTAATTCAGAGATGCATAAGGGCCCTCCAGGCCACAGGACAGAACTGCAGCAGCCAGGTGTCCTGATGTGACAGCATTAATAACCCTGATGGGAGAAAACTAATCAGTAAAAATGCTAGCTGTGGGTGGAAGACACTAGCCAAAGCCCCACAGTTCATATAAATGTAGGTGTTCAGCCTAGACAAAAATACAGAACTGTGTCTATGCTGCCGCTGGGTAGTCCTGGTAGGATTCCTAAAGTGTAACACCGTGCTCCCATCCTCAGTGGCTAAGCCTGTACTTCGACAGTAAGTAGTGAAAGCAGTTTCCTTGTCTACAACACACCACTCCAATGTGCAAAAAATGGTATTTATGCCCCATTTTGAAACATAAATTAGCCACTAAGAGAAACACGCTGTCCTTTTTGCGATAATGAGACAAAAATATTCCTTCACACCCAAAAGGTGTGTTTTGTTTTCTGCCAGTTGATGCAGTGAAGCAGATTTCCCAATTGGCAGCAACATGAGATGCTGTAATTTCCGAACTGTTTGGGCAGTTTAAAGGGCTTGGCAGACAGTGGAAACTTTTTTGAAGAGCTGGAGGCCAGAAAGTTGCTTGGCTGCATAAAAGTCTCCCCCTGTATCCCCATGTGCGCCCCCCTTACCCCCCCTCCAGATCTGACCTTGTGCCCAGGGAAGCTGGGGAGGTCTGGCCCTTGTCCTCATGGGGAAAATTGCAGCCAGAAGTGGAAAAACACCTGCATGAAGCCCCGCCAACAGAGCTGCCAGTCTGAAGGAGTCCAGTTAGAAATGAAAAGACCCAGCTTACACCCTGTCCTGCCAGTAATATTCCTTTTTGGTCAGATACTTCATATGAATGGCAATGCGTCTAATAATTTTCAACAGCATGTTGTCTGGGTACTTATTTTGCTATGGACTTCTGTCAATGAAAAAGCTGCACTGGGTCTACCGATTTTCATCAGCATGCTGCCTGGGTACTTACTTTGAAATGCATTTCTGTGAATGAAATCTCAGCAGAACACCGATTCTAGCATCCTTGAATACTGGCACTGTTTATAACTAGTGTCTGAATTTAGTCCCAGCCTCGACCTGGCATGTCAGCTTTGCCTTGAATGAAAACACGTATCAGGCACTTTTTGTTCTTGCAGCGTTGGACTTCTCAGCCCAGGTTTCACAGCTCAAGAGTTTATTTTTACTTTTCTCTTTTTCTTCTTTATTTCTTTTCTTCTGCTCTCTCTGAGTTACATGGGGTTTATTTCTCATTTATCGTGATGTTACTTACAGATGAGAAGCAAAGGCAGTCTCAGCAGAAATGATTAGTTATACATCCTTCTTATTTATTTTTTGAACTTTTTGATCTAGTTTTGCTATAGTATCCTTAATATTGTTCATGAAAGGAAATGAAACAGATCAATTCAGGTAGCCAAAGACTTCTGAGTACATTTCCTAGCAAACATTTTCCCCGTGTTATGACTGGTACTAGTAATGGTTGTATTACTCTTTTACAGCCGTCTGAAATCAATACTGTTTTTACAAGAGGGTTACTGTGAAACTGAATGTGGCGTGGTAGAGCTGCCTTCATCTGCCTGATCCTCTTCAGCACTGATAGGTTGTATAGGCTATCTCTGGGTGACAGTAGTTGGAAAATGAGTAATTATCTAATTGCTGTTGATACATCTTTGGTAAGAGTCGTATCTTGTACTGTAGACAAAGCCATACTTGCAAGTGGAAGGAACTATAGTCTACCAAAAGGCAACTGAGCTGGTATATGAAAAGCCTAGAAACAAAAAAATGAGTCTCAATGGCCTGTGTTTCACTAGGAAGGGGTCACTTCTGTCACTGTCATCTTCTGAGTGCCACTGCGAGCTGTATGGCATGGATGTAGTTGCCAGGAGGTAGTTGCCGGTAAAGGTTTTGCACAGGGTTGGCTTGTGGATGTGTGATCATTTTTACTTCTCATTTTGAAAGATCACATTTCCACCTGGATCAATGTAATTCATTTGAAGTCAGCTAATGGAAAGTCAGCAAATCTGCACAGATTTCTGTCATCTGAAGATGTGACAAGTAGTTTCTTCAGCCAACTTTAAGCAACTGTAACTAACTCATACTCAGTCTGGTCTTCCCAGTGTGGAAGCTGTTGAAAAACTTCTTGATCCCTCAGTTGAGCTTGATATTTCTGTTCCCTTGTGCACAGAGTGCTAAAGACTTTCTGGTGTCTGAGCAAATGTGAGTAATCCAGTCCTCATGTAGGACCCCTGGGGAAGTTCAGACAAGAATACAGCTCACAAATGTGAAGAAATGAATCACTAAATAGCACAGCCTTTATTTGGTAATTAATCAGTTGACAACGTGCCTCAAGGAAAGAAATAAGCCAGACTATGAGCGTATTTGTATATACACTTGTCTCTCTCTTTATACATTTGTGCAGTTATTTTAGTCATATAAAGCATATATACAACTAAATTTATCCTTCTGCGAGTTTGATTTGCTTCCTGAGCAGACAGAAGGTCTCAGATCATGGAGGGCTGGAACATCTGCAGTCTTCTTTCCTCAGTGCTTTGCCAGGTGGCCTAGAATGAACTGACACAGCCCAGAAGCTGCTTCTGGTATCCAAGGAAAAGTGGGTCCCAGACAACTATAAGCTGTGGTGAAGCAGAACCGCTTTCCCAGTAAGGCATTTTCTGGGCTCCATAAGAGGGTGACAGCATTGGTGCTGACATTGTCAGCCTTTCCCAGAGAATCCCCATTACAGAGACTCCAAAAACCATGGACTTTCCAAAGAAGCACAATGGCATGGCATGTTTTTGGGTTACTTTGATAAAACCCGCTTAAAATAATGTTTTCAGAAAAGAAGGACTGTGCAGAATTTGCTTCATATTTGATAGTGGGCTGGTACTGGTCCTATTGTTAAGGCATGTGCACTTTGCAAGGATTTTTAACATATATGAAATGGGTACTGTTATATATATATATATATTACTAGGAAAAGTATGCTAAATATCCTGAAAACCTTATATGTTTTTCATGCTTAGACAACCAGACTTTACAATCAGGTCACAAAGCTGGGCAATGTGTTTTTAATATCCAGCAGGATTGTTAATATATTTCTTTGATATATTCCTGAGGACCAGATTGAAGATCCCAGTTTCCACTGGGATCATTGAAAATTATGGGCACACAGCAGTCAGAACACTTTATAAAGTATAAGAACCGTCTCATGCTGACTTAACCCAAAAGCTGTTGTCAATGGGGGATTATTGAGCAGCGGTGTTTCTGGAAGGGAGAGACAGAAATATATGAACCATGTGAGTATTTGTCAGCGTTTTTATCAGTGAAATGGAAAAAAAAAATCTAAAAATATTGCTGGTAAGATTTTGGAAAGCACTGTAATTGGTAGTGCAGCCAAGAATGAGAACTGGACAGTCAACTAGAAGCAGAATGTCTTCATAAAATATATTGTAATGGAGCCAAATGCAGTACATCCAAGAGCAAAGGGAACAAAAATTAATTTAGAATTATCCAGAGGTGGTTGTGGAAAAAGAAATCAGCCTACGTGCTGCTGTCATGGTTTTAGTCAAAGGGTTGGCATGAATCAAAATATGCCTTGCATTTAGTATGGAGATAATTCTACCTACACAATGGAAGATCATACTCAGTTCTGGTGGCTATAATTGACCAGGTTTGTTTTGAGATTTAAAGAAAATGTCTTCACAAACAGCACATTTGGGCTCATAGAGTTCTATGTGTTCAGACAGTCCAAAGGAAATGAAATAGGTGAATTGGTTACAACAGCTACATGCCTCCACATGGAGAAAGTACCAGCTTAAAAATGTGCTTTCAGCTTGTGGAGAAAGGTGTAAGAAGAATGAGGGTCCAAGTGTTGAAGCCACATTGTTCCAAACTGAAAATGAAGCATGAATTTTAAGTGATGATCACTGACTGTTGAAACAAAAACTGTCAAGAAAAATAGACATTTTTCCATCCCATATTGTCTTCAGATGAAGATTGGTGGCCTTTCTAGAGAAAGTAATGTACTTTGGTATGGCACAAGTGAAAGTTCTTCACTTCAGCATCAGATAACTGGGAGAAATGTCATCCTGTGAAAAATTATACACTGGGCTATTTCAAGCTGTACTATTTGAGTTCCCAATCTGAACATTTTGGGCTAAGAAGTTTTCTCAGATTCCATCATCTTAGATATTGACAAAGGCTGTAAAGAAATCTAAGGGCACATCCACATCTTCAGACAGAAACATGTCCATGAATGGTTGATTTGCCAGAGCACACCAAGTGCAGTGGAACTAGAAACCATCACTAGTGACACCCAGCGTAAACCACTAATCAAGCAGCTACTAGTCAAGTGTAATTAGGGTAGCCCATGAATCAAGCTGTTGATTTCTAACTAGAAAGAGATGTGGGAATTTAACAGAGTAGTCTTCATGAGGGCTTTAAAGGAGAGTGCAAAGGTGAATTAACATGCTTATATTAATTTTCTGTCTATCAGTTCTTAATTGGACTGATTCAGTTTAGTTTTCCATTTCAGTTTCAAGAAAGATTATTTGAATGAAAGTTTTGACCACTGAGTTTTGTATGTTTATAAGAAGACGCTCTCCACATCCCAAAGAGCATTTTCTGTCTCACCAGTGAGGAGTTTGGATGACTTATTTAGACGCCTGGCTGAGTGAAAGGTGACCTCTTACTGCTTTCCAAGCATCTTCTGGCCAACCACTGAGCCTAGAATGGTCAGCAAAAATGCATGTGCTTCTCCTGGCTCAGCAACAAGTAAAACAAATGGGATATTGTAGAAGGTGAGCAGAGGTGGGGTGGTGGTGCTAGAGGTATCCTGGGAGCATGCAGACGTCAGTGAGAGGAAAAAGAATGAAGTAAGGGACGCAGTGGAGCTGCTGGTTTGCAGTGGGACTGTTATAAAAGACAAGGCAGACATGATCGCAGTATCTGCTGTCCATTGAGCTCAGGCAGTGATTGCGATGTAATGCTTCAAATGAGGGCAGTGAATATTTAGCACCTTTCCTTGCCAAGACCCTTACTGCTGGTCCTTGGATATCTGTTCTATCCAGCCAGGTCAGCTTGTGCACGGAGAGATTTAATATCAAACGCAGTGTGAAATTCAATCTCTCCTGTTAGACGAGCTCTGACAATGGAGCTGCCATGTGCTTGGTGGGTCATGTCAGCATTAATTTATTGCCCCAGGGTGCTGTGGAAATGTCTCTAGACTGTCACACTCCCACACTGCTGAGCTCTTGGCTTGAACACAGTGACCAGGCAGAAGGTAATCACATAGATGGGGCCTTTTAGAGGGGAAAAAAGCATTCAAAAGCAGCCACAGACACCCTCCAGTATTATCAGACCTGTTTGAATGTATGTAGAGTGAAACATTACTGACAACACTGAAAGCCATCAAATTAGAAAAATCAGAGTTGGTAAAAGAGAAATGCATGGGATATACAAGGAAAAGAGGGGAGAGAAAAGAACTATTATCTTTAATTTATAATCAGGTGAGACAAAGTTAAAATAAGTGTGACATGAACCCCCCATGTGCCAAATGTGTTTAGATTGCAATGGAGGAGGTTAACTTATTACACCATATGTAAAATATGCACAAAACTCTATTTTGATGGAAATAATATTTTTGAAAAGGAAAATAATCGATAACATCTTTCAGTGAGGAGCCCATTTCAATGGTCTTTCTCATGCCTTAACCAGGAGTTGTTGCTGCCATTTGATTCAGCCTGCTCTTCCCACAGCTCACAGAGTTACAGCACCTGTGAGGTTAATTCTGCAGTTTTGATTCCATTTCCAGATGAACATTTTGTTTCATGTATTTCAAGCAGTGCAAGCAAAGAGATGCTGCTTTACTTAGAGAAACTGAGCATAATGAAATTAGAACTGAAATAGCAGGATGCTGTAGTGAAAGATGAAATGCAGATACTGTATGGTGCAGTTTGGTAGGCAGACTGCACAGAATTAAACTCTCTTATGCTGTGTAAGCTCAAGGGCCCATGTGGATTTGCCTGTCCCCACACTGCCCCTCTCTGCGATTCAGAGACACCTTGTTTTGTGTTCTTGTTTTAGTTCTTTGGCAGTTCATGAAAGTCTGTGTGCTCCTGTATCTCAGATTAGAGGTCTGCATGGGAAGTCAGGTTTAAATAGGCTGAAGACGAAGGAAATCTTCCTTTCTAAATAAATAGTACAAAGGGCAAGTGCTGTTTGTGTAGGAAAAATACTGTTTGTGTAGGAGAGAAGCCAATAAAATCATGCAGTAAGGGTGATGAGCTGCACTGTAAGCTTACTGAGTTGTCTGAAGTAGACTCTGGTACAGCTTGTGGAGGCTTCCAGAGCAAGAGCCAGAACCCTCTTTGGAAACATTAGTATGGGGAATTAAATCATGGGGTTTGTGATTGATCTCCCAGATGCCAGACATCCAGCTTTCATTCTTTGCTATTGATCTTGAGGTCTAGCTCAAAGGGGATCTGTTTGTTATGTAGTGGGGGTGTTCTCTTCCCCCTGCTCCCAGGACCTGACTGCAGAATGTGCAGGAAGCCTGCTGGACACAGGTTCTCCTCCCCAGAGTAATACCCTAACCCCAGTGCTGCAGGATCTCTCTGGCCATGTGAGTTTTGTGGTCCCTCGTTATACATTAGCACAAGGTCAGTGGAAGGCATGGTGGGTCCAAAAAGAAGCCATGCCTGTGCCTGCCACTCTCCAAGGGTGTTGGCTCTGAGCCCTCTCCAGCAGAGCTGGGAACTGAACCCAGGACTCCCACAATCTCCCTTCCCTGCTGTTTCCCAAGTTAAAAAGTAAAGTCACTCTGCAGATGAGAGGGACAGGTCCTGCAAAGAACAATGAATTTACTATACCCCTGAGGAGTTTGTGCTGCTGTGTCTCAGATGAGCAGCAGTACTCTTCAGCTGACTGACAGTAACTCTGTACTACAAGGTGGCTGAAGCCCTAGTTGTGATCCTATCTGATGTCCTAATGGCCTAATAATCTCCATAATGTGACTTTCACAAGGTTGTGAGAGAAACCCATGGCCCTAAGGACTCCATGCTGGGGTGAAGTCTTATGTCAGCCTCCAGTTTGCTTGAAATCTCATCAAAAATGATGCAGCATCCTGATCGGTCCTGGCATGAACTTATACTGGTACAGCCTCAGGTTGGAAATTATCTCACTGCCTCTGTTTGTCTAAGCATTTGCCCTTCAACATAACCTACTCACATACAGTCCTGCTATGGGCAGTAGAGGTAGACATCCCCAGATGGCAAATCATCCTATCCCAAAAGAAATATCTAAGCCGCTACCTTTCTTTCCCCATGGTCTACAGACAGACTGGATGACTGGTTCAGGCTAGATACCGAAGGAACTAAATCCCAGCTTAAGCCAAAGAGTCTTTGTCTTCCCAGCAAAGCTGCTTTGGCTAGGTGAAAACAGCATTTTCTCTAATGCATGAACTCACTATGAACTCATGGCTGCTCTCTGGGTAGCCCTCAGACATGCTTCTGGTTTCTCTGAGCTGGAGAAACCTTTAGATGTGTAGGCAATATCCAAGGCTGCCATCCCAGCTTTCCATTTCTGCCACAAACAGTGCTGAGAGGCTGTACTTTTTGCTATGAGATACCATTATTCTTGTTTTCTGGGCTCTAATACTGGGGCAAAGGTTTATGGAAGAGGTGTGCCTATCTTTCCTTTGGCACCCGGTGCTGTCAGGCCTGGGAACGGTCTGAACTTTGTTATCAAAGTGTTCCCTGGCCTCACAAATTACCGGGTAAAATTCTATAGCTCATGAAAGAAGTCACACTAAACAATCATAATGGTCTCTTCTGGCTGTTCAAGATATTTTTTTCCCCTTATATTCACTTTACACCTGTTTGATCCCTCCAACTTTATGTAATTTTGAAAGAGAATTGAACTTTCTGAAGCCATGCCTTTAAAGTCATCCTTAAGATATCTCTGTGCAAAAACTAGTCACTTCTTCTGATTAGGGTATACTTGAAGGATCAAGGTCTAATGAGTACAAGCTCTTCCCATAAATGAGCAAGAAAGTTACAGAAAAACTAACATAGACCATAAATCTATCAGGGATCATCATGTCCTGTGCTGTGTATAAAAACATTTTTCCATGCAAGTGCCTCATCCCTCAGTTTTTTCACTGCCCTTAAACAACATTTGTTTCCTCCCTGATTTTGTTGCTTGCACCATTCAGATCCTACCACCCCAAAGTGTGTAATTCGCAGCCGAACAGGAGGTGAAATTGCAACCCAGACCACAGAGAGCCGACTCTCAACCATCTCTGCATCTCTCCAAACACCTTCTCCCTCTTCCCCTCCCTCCCCTCCCGTTCGGTGGCACATGGAAAAGTTTTGTCATGGAGGACATTGATGGGCAGGAAGGAAGCAAGGAACATGGGCCAGGAGCCATTGCAGCCACCTGCTTGGACATTCACATCAAAGGGCAACCAACTAACAACCACAACGTGCAGCCGCCCAAGCTCTGTACATCTGCACACAAAGTTCACCCACTCTTTGGGGCTGGTGGCTCAGGACCTTTGCCTGCACTACATCTGACCCGGGAACCACAAACAATGTCAGCCATAGGATGGTGCTGGCACGGGCTGAGCCAACAATGTGCTGGATGTGCTCTGCACCGCATTACGTCTGAGGCATGCCATTCTTCCCACATACATTGCTGTACCCACCCAATTATGAAAGAGGCCTTGGCTGCCTGCCCTGCTGCTCCAACATTTGCATCTTTATCCTGAATTAAACCCAAGTCCAAATTCTGCTAGTTTTCCTTTTCATTATTGCCGTGTGGAAGAGGAGGACTCTAATGGTTTAACAGCCTGGAGAGACTCCTAGGCAAGTGCTGGCACAGCAAGAGGGAGGTGGGCTTGGTGCTCCTGCTTTGGTCTAGCTTGTGCAGGTTAAGACCAGCAATGAAAATACTACGACAGAGACATTAACTCATGATAACAACCACAGAACTAAGCTAGACTCTCTGGAAGGTTTGTTTTCTGGCTACCCGTGCGCTGATGTTCAGGCCATAGATTTCATAGTGGAGAAACAGATTTTCTGAAAAGACTGGTCACTTGCGAGGAAAGGCTGCTTGTGGGGAGTGTGATAGCAAAGGGCTGGAGGACTCTGGGTCCTCCCAGGGAAATGACAAAAGGAACCCTAGGGAAAGACAGGACAACTTGAATTCCTAAGGTTAAACGAACAACCAAGTGTTTGGATGTGCCAGTCACACTAGCTATTTACCATGCAGATATTTTGCCTTTATGGCTGATTTCTTATTTTTTTTTTTCCAGTTGCCTTTACTGCCTTTGCATGCAGAGTATAACTGAACTCTGGGACTTGGCTCAACATCCTTTCTGTCCAGGGGCCATTTAGATAGAGCTGAACAGTTTATTGCGTGAGAATACCAGAAAATGGCCAATGTGAGTGGTCCATTGTACACAGTGCCTTTATGGACATGAGTTCACATTGATCAACACTAGATCTGCATTATCAAATGAAAGTGGTAAGGACATGAGAAACTGAAAACAAAAATCCCTCTGTAGCTCCTGCACGTATTCAAAAAAGCAAGAGAAAGCTGGCTGTTGTCAACTCAGTATATGCATTTATTCCAAATGGGACTGAATACCACTGAAAATATGGGTCCTTTTTGTTACAGCATTTTTAACTGGAGGGGGTTGATCTTGCACCAAAGTTAGACAGCGTGTTTTTGAGAGATCTTTTCCTCTAATGTACTGAATAGTGCTACTCATGAGATTAACTGATACTCACCGTGATCTAGAGTACCCGAAGCAGGTGACTGAGGTGTGTAAAACAGACTTGACTTTTTTTCAATATATTTGGAAGGAAAATTTATTCAAAGCTGAAGTAAGGCACTGAGGACAACCCATATGCTACCCTAAGGGCTAGTGAATGTTACATGAACAGAGGGTGAAGGGTACTGCATGTCAAATGAGAGCATCATGAATTTGTGAGAGCCTGTTTGTATTAGCTGGGTGTGTTTGAGTTGCAAGATGCAACATTTGGCTCTGGATATAAAGGTAATTGTTTATTGCATATTTTATGACTGTTTACAAAAGTGGTTTGAAGAAAATAATGGAATAAGTAACACATTGTCTTTCCCCAGGTCTTCAATCCATTAACTGGGTATTATTTAAGTGGCTAGACGAGAAACTTAAGTCATTGTTATTTATATGAGAGATATAACTAAGGATACAGCTGTGATCCAGGCTGCATTATAAAAGTTGCTGTGTCAGGGTTTGAGAGTGGGACAGGTGCTGTCTTGATCTCAAATAAAAAAACATCAGGACAGGTTGGTTAATCTTGCAATTAGAGCTTCCTACAGGACTTGTAAGAACAGACCTTCACTCCCAGCTCTACTGCAAATTTCTTTTGTAGTCATGGTCAATCTTTTAGGGTTAATGTTTTGAATGCATTTACAGACACAAAGAAAAGTAAAACCATTTAATGTGTCTGCATTTAGAGAAACATCATCCTTTTTGGGAGACTTAGATTCCATTGTAGATTTAAGTATCGTAATGTTGAGCTTAATTTCTACTGTATACAACTATGAGAAGATACTTAGGAATCCAGCTGGGTCAGCCTGAGCCTCCATTCCTTGTGAGTTCTGGTGGCTCTGTACAGCACTGCCTTGCATGGGGAAAAAACTTCAGCACTTCCCACCTACTGAGATACTATATTCCTTAGTTTGCTGTGAGAGATTTAACACAGGTCTGTAATAACTGAAGGATGTTGTTTGATTGATGTTCAATGTCTTGTTTAATAACCCTTGCTACTGAAACATCATTTGTGTTACTGAAAACAGAGGAAAGATGTTTGTGTTTAGGAGCAAGAGAGGGATGCAGAAATTCTGGACACCGCTCCCAGCTGTCCTGAAGACTTCCTGCACAACTGGGGAGAAAGTCTGCCAATCTCTTGGTACATCACTTCACCATTTAATAATAATCCTTCCTTCCTCCTACTCTTTGTGTTGTCTACTTAGCTTGTGAAGTCTCTGAGGCAGGAAACATCCTTGTGATGTGCCTTGGCTGGCATCACAAGGCTGCTGTCAGGTGAGGAGCTTTTTGGGAGCAAGTAGTTGGAATAACTCACAGACGTAATAACCAGAACCAGAACCTTTGTTAAGCAAAGAGGAGAGGGGAGCCAAAGCCTGAATGAACAGGAAGGCTAAACTCATCATACTGAGAACTGCTGCCTTAAGGCAAGATGGGGGGATTGCAGGGGGGCTTGCCTTGCCAATGCTCACACTCTACCTGTTCATGAAAATTGTATACCATGCTCTAGGGCTGGCAGGCCAGAACTTATCTACTTAAGAACAAATTCTGATAGAGACTGGATGCCATTTCTGTGCCTCAGGCTGCTGTAAGCAATTCCTTCGGTAGCAATTCTCATAAGATCCAAATCCAAGGTAGGGTTCTAACTATCCCGAAATGTAGGATCCATTGCAAAATCTGCAGGCAATGGTGCTGGCAACTTAGGAGTTGCCTCTGGGCCTGGCATGTGCTTAAACTACTCATGAGCTATCTGTACTCCTCAGCTTGATTTCCATCCTTGTTTGACTCATCTTTTATTTCAAGGATTGTTTGCATTTTTATGCCTCTGAGACTAGGTCCCGTGGGAATCCTTCCCAAACACTCTGCATTGACCTCCTGTACTTCCAGCACATAACCCCCTCTCCGAAGAGGTCATTTGATCCTCCACCACAAATACATGAATCAACACCTTATACTTTTATGGGACTTTTGTTGAATTTCTCCCCTTAGAAGAATTATAGAAAGCTATGGTGTTGGCAATATGGTGTGTTAGTAATCAAATTGAACAGAGTAGTCACACTTCAGGATCAGACAGTTTGCCTTTAGGTGTCAGAGTACTAGATGAGTCCTACCTCAGAGGAGACTATACCATTTACACCATACCCAGCACCTCTGAAGACTTCATTTTGACCATAAGAGGCTCCCAAGACAAATTTAATTTGCTTATAGGACTATATAAGGATCACGATACAAAAGAATTTGCCTAGAGAACTCCAATTTCTTTCCTGTGCAAGTGGGACTGACTGCAATCAAGTTGAGCTCAGTAACCTGTCAATAACTTAGTTTCTTTTGGTACTGCAAGATTCCTTCAGGCTGCCTGGTTAACACCAAGAGATATGTCATATATCAAATCACTTTGTTATAGTAGGGCTGAAGATCAGAGAAGCATTTTGATATAGCTTAACCAACTCTTCAGTTAAATCATCAGGCACTCAGTTACAGGTGTCAGCCCCAGCCACTTAATTTTCTCAACACCCACCATCTGAAAAACATCTAGTCTAATGCAGTAGTCCAGAGAGATGGATACCTAGGAGAAGGGTAACGGGATGGGGTGAAATAAAAGTACTGCTATAGCCCTCTTTTGGCCCCTGGAGAGGTCAAACAGCTCACCTGTTTATTTGTACTTGGATGAAATGAGTCCAGTCCTGCCCTAACTACAGTAGGGCAGGCTGTGAAAGCCCTGCCTATGTATACTTAGAAGAATGCTTGTGGATCCAAAAATGTATGCATAGAAATTCCTAACAAGTACCAAACAAAGCCAAAGTAAGTTTGCCTTCTCTGAGTTTCAAAATAAGCAATACATCTGTGTGTGCAGTCACAGTCCTATGCAGGCCTCATTTTTCAGTAAGAACCTGTAACGTCACAGGCTGTTCAGTGGAAAAGTCAATGAAAGTTGCTCACAGTCTTCAGTTTTTACACTTTCTGGGTAGATATTACTTCCTATGGTGATGGGCCAGGACATAGAGTTAGCAATACCCATAGATGTGTATCTAATATGCAGGTATTAAAGGCCTTTATGCTTTTATGTGGTCCACCGGCTGCCTGTGTGATATGTCTGGGCATGTACATGATATTACCTGGTTAATCATCAAAGAAGGCATGTGCCCCCAAAATAACCCGAAGAAATTGTATTTCCACTAAAATGAGATGGATGTGCTGGCCAAAGTCAGAGTACTTGTCCTGTGCCTCTAAACCACATGACAAGCACCTTCATCCATGAACTACATGAAAGAATACACACTTCCATGCTGAAATGGTGGGCAGGTAAATTAATAAAAAGTTTGCAAAGGTATTTGGAAAATCCTCCAGGGTGGTGAAATACAGCTTACTGGGGAGATCTGGAGCCAAATGTCCCCGGTGGTCCTTCCTGCTCCCTCCCTGCTCTACGATTTGTGGGGCACATACCTCTGCCCCAAACCAGAGAGAAAAAGGAGGCTCACGGAGGGCTCTCAGACACCAGCCCCAACCTTTCACACATTTCAGTGCTCCGTGGCTTGAGGAGAAGAGTCTCTGGTGGGAATGGATGCTTCCAGGCTGCTTGCTGGGAAATGAAAGGACAGCAGGGCAGCACCTCCAGCTCCTTGGCTAAAACCAGGGTATCTTGTGCTCCCTTCTGATGTGGTTTGCACTTTACCAGAAATGTTGCAGCTGCTGGACCCAAAGAACAGAGAGCTCTAGATGTTAGGGCAAGAAAACATGAATCTTGATGACTTGCAATGCTGTTGCTCCATCCTGGGTGTTATCCTGAGAAACTGAAATTCCTCAGTCCCTTAGGGCTTGTGGTGAGGTGAATGGCAAAGCCTCAATCACTTCAAGAGAAATAAAATTGGGCTTTTATTCAGGTAGGTGTTTTTTCCCCTCCCAGAAATGCTATGAGGCCATATCCTCTATTGTAATCAAACAGTATCTTTTGTACTTGTCAATCATAATTTCCCTGCACCAGCTCCGGTACACAAACCAACACACATACATGCACAGAGTCCAAGTTAAAAAAAAAAAAAAAAAAAAAAAAGTGTACTTTCTCTGAAATCATTTTGGCCAGACTCCTTTTATTTAATAGGAAAGTTGTGATACAGTACAACAATACATCATGCATGCCAGAACAAGAAGAATGCCACTTCTGTGTAGGTAGGGAAATAGTTGTGATGTACCAAAGAGATACTGTTTTTCCATCACTTTGGCCAAACTTTACACTTAGCTTCTCGTGTCGGGAGAGGGTGTGACGGTAGATAGGATGTAGCCTTTGAAACTCCATCTCTGCAGAGAAAAGACAGATGGGATCCAGCTGGCGGATATCACACACGTTTTCTGTTCTCCTCGATATCACAGATCTGATAAACACGGAAGAATAACAAGGCTTTATAGAATGCAGATGAACAGAGGAGCCTATCTGTATGTAAAAGAGAAGGGCCTCAGTTGGCTGAATACTTATTTCTGCTAAATGAAAGTTAACTCCCACGATCTCATAAAGCGAGAATCCGCCTGCTCAAGGCACATATTTGATTATATACCATACAAATTTATTGACCTCCCATGGCTGTTGTTATCCTGATCTCATTTAACATCATGTCATGTCAGACTCATATTGATAGGAAGGAAAAGCAATGGAGGAGGAGGATGTGCACAGTGAGTTCACCGGGCTGTGTGAATCTTTGCCTCTGAGAGCTTGATTTGCAGTCTGTGATCATCCAAAGCCTGCACTCTAGTTTTTAAAATAAAATCTTAGAAACCTGGGAATAATGTGCTAAGACAAGTGTTGTCTAGTGATGGGAACCAGGAAATGGTAGCTGCAAATACCTGAGTCTGTGAATGACTCATCCAGTGACCTCCTTTGGCTTCGCTGTATCCTTGTGTAACCCCTTCATCTTTCCTGCTTCAGACAGAGTTGCAAGGCTTTGTTACCTGGAGGATTTTGTGATGTGATTTCTACTTCCCAGAAAAAAAAAAAGCAGCAATTAATAGGAGAAGAGGCCTAATTAGGGATCTGAACAGGCTATCGGCTTCATCTCTGCAGATACTTGATCCGATTCTGATATGTTTTTGATTAACACAGGGTGAATTCTGGTTTACTTTCACCCAGTAAGACGGTGCTGCCTGAATAGAAAGTGAACCCATGACAGAAGGCAGCAATGTGAGCAATGTGTTTAGACTTTCTCCAAATCCAAAGCAGCTGATGCTGAAATGAGTTCCACAAAGAGGTAAATTTTAAGTGTATATATATATATATATATATATATATATATATAAAATTCACCCCGGTGATGGTACTCAAACATCTTATTTCCATTTTCTCCTGTATAAGTTACAGTGAGCTGTTTCCTTCCCTCTTTGCTGTTCCCGTATGGATGAAGGAATTTGGGGTCACACAAAGGAAATCCCACTGGAAGGAGCTCCTATCAGTATCAGCTCAAATTGCACCTTAGATGTCAGCTCTAAGCTTAGCCCACTGCTTCCATTGAAATCTATATATAATTTGTAAGGCCATGGCCATAACCATTTATCCTTAAAAGGAGTAGTGAAACCAATTTTTAAAAGACTCTTGAAAAGGTGCAGTGAAGTACATATGAGGTCAGTTTGTTACAGAAATGTGGATCATTGGACCCTAAACTCATCTCCAACACTGGCTACTTCTGCTCCTACAGAACCCCTCTGCTTCTGTCTGCTCTGTTTCAAACCAAGAAAATAAACCCACAGCAGTGAGATACCTAAATCAGAGGCACTTTTAAGAAGATTTTCTCAAAGCCAATTGTGCTGAGTAGAAAAAATCTACTCATAACTTTCACTGAACTACTTTACTTCCTCCTCATATATTTTTTTACTTTTGGTCTTTAAACTTAAATGCTAGTTATGTACAACCCTGGCTCCAGTGCCTGCAAAGATGTCCCTATATCTGTGTCCATCTTTAAGCATGGGAGAAGTCTTAATAAAGTCAAAATTTTGCTTGAGGTTAACTGTAAGTTATATTTCATCAAATCCAAGCCTAAGGACCCCAGTGCCTTTGTGTCTTGCACACCCTGAAAATGCCTCCTCAGTTCCAGTTCTGGTTTTCCTATTCAGGGCAGCAAGCATCTACCATATTTTCCAACTGACGTCTTAAAAATACATATTGGGAGGGAACTGCTTCCCCCTTGAAGAATAAACAGGTTTCTGCAGATGATAGGTTTCATCTCTCTGATAACACAGTAACCACAGAAGCAGAAATTGCACTAGAAATGCATTTTTAGGGACTTGTTTCTTGTATCTTTTAAATTTTGTTTTGTGTTTCCTCAAACAGTATAGTGACCTTCCTAACATTATTTCCCCATTTTCAGCCAATAAGAATCATGCAGGTTATAGCATTGCTAGATAATGCAATATACTAAGAATTTGGGGAACATTATGGAGCTGTGGATATTTTCATTGTTTTCCTATTGCTTTCCACATGGTCTATCTTCCCATTTGTCTTCTACTTTTAACCAAGTTTGATTTAGATTTAAAAGATTCTTGGAAAGAAAAGGGCAAAAAAACTGCATTAATAATGACTCTTAATGCACGGAAGGGTTTCTCAGCAACACATGTTCTGCAGAGGATTTCCTGTTTCGGTGCTTTAAATAGATGTTTTGTACCATTTGGGATGCCTGAATTCTAAATGTCCTTTCTATATAAGTTCATGGTATGGAAAAAGAAAAACCTGGCCTAAGCCTGTGAGAAGTAAATTTGGTATTTAAGAAGAACCAAGAAATGGTGAAAACATTTGATGTAGTCACATACAATGGAGAAGATCTTCTTGTGCAATGGAGTACAGGTCTATATGTTCCTAGACTAGCTGATTTAGAACATTTATTAGCTTATGTTTTGTAAAGTACAAGGTTCGAGTATTGAAGCCTGCAAACTGAAATCACAAAAGTAATGCCGCACTGCTGCAGCCAATACTTGTGCTGTTTCCCAGAGGAAACAAGGTTGAAGTTTTGCTTTCAAGCCCACTTTCTCTGGGACTCACTTTTTGCATCTGCAGCTGTAAGACAGAGCAGGTGTCTTCCGAGAAACCTGCCTGGCAGTCTGAATTTTGATCCAGATTCATAACTGCCATAAACATGCACCCCTTGCCACAAACTACAAACAGCTAAGAGATCAGAAAGTGCAGTAAGATGAAAATAAAACACATTAACGTTCAGGGTAGCCTAAAAAAGATCTTATCTTGTTCTTGTGCAGTGCACAAGACTCACCATGCATGTCACCTTGAACCTTAATGGTTGTTGACAGTGCAAATAACAGGCTCTACCACAAACAGTTGAGAAGCAAGATCAAGGAGTGAAAACAAGGAAACTCTGTCTCTTCTGCATTCCATCCCATTCTTTCTGTAGACTTTGTGTCCTTCCATTGCTGGTGCATAGCAGTTGCACTGTCCTTTATTTTGAGGAGACGTATTGGGCTGATTTACACACTCAGCAAACTGGGGTCAATCCATCAGGGCCAATGAGATAATTGGTGGAGGTTGGGAGCAGTTGTGTTTGTGGTGTGGGATGCAGGCTGGAAATGTATCTTTAGCAAAGACTAATGATATCTGATATTTTTGCTCCTTAAACATGATGGGAAAAACATGAGCCTTATGCGAAATTATTTTGCTGAGGAAAGTAGAGTTGCAAGCTGGATAAGACTAAAGTAAAAGTGTTAGTCTCCTTTGTGACTACATTGTTCCTCTTTTGCTTGGTGATCCTCCCGCTGCAACAGGCTGATGTTCAGAGGCTCTCCATCCAGTCTGGTGAAACAAAACTGGACAGAGGACAAAGGAGAAAGGACATCTACTCAACACAGGCAGTCAAAGAACCTCTGCAGGACGTGCTGCTGGAGCAGGTCACAAGAGAGTTAAAAATATTAAGACCTATTGGGTCAAGACAGGGGCTTTTACCCAATTCCACACCACCAAGGCTGTTGAATAACCCTCAGATCTTTGTGCCACTTTTTACTGAGCTTGAAAGTAGCACGTAACTTATGAGCACAAAATCACAAATTTATCTATTTAACACCAAAACACGCAGTAGTGGATTGGGACTAACTCATTAGTAGGCTAAGCACTAATAACAATTACCATGTGCCACTGCACTGCACTCCCCTCGGTGAGTCTCCACTGGATAAGAGGCTGTCAGTCAGTGGGGAAATGTTGCCCTCTTGTTCTTTAAGACAGGTAAAGCCTTGATACGAGCTTGTTCCTCTTCCTTCTTTCTGCTCCTTTGCTTAACGTTTTATGTCTTCTGGTGTGTCTGGCTTTCTAGCTGAAGGTTTGATGACATCACATCTTTGTTTTTCACTGTGGTTAATCAGTACCGACTCATCTCTCACCGTCATGTTCTGCTTTCACACCTTGCATGCATTGGTGGTCTGTGTGCTCTCACATACAGACAAGAGGGCTATGGGTCACAAGTAATGGAGAGGATTTTCTTGCAACCTATAGATCTGAACTATTTTCTGGACAGAGCAAAAGGCCTTCAGCTGCACTGACACAAACCACAGATTATCACCTCAACCTAGATAACATCCACGTTGGAAAACGTGTTCTTTTAACGCCCTAGGCACTTACACATGTGCTTTATAAACAAAGATACAACTTATGATTCAGTTCCTACATTTTTCCACTTTCACAGATCTTCCCGGGCATTTTCCCAACTGTGTGTTTCATATCATTCCAATGCCACCCATCTGGTCACCACCAACCCCACAAGAAAATGCTTGCCATGAAATATCAAAGGTTTGTTGTTAAATCTAGGCTTCTGTAAATGGAAAAGGGATGAGAATTGTGGTCCTGGGACTTTCTTCTTATCTGAAATGGTCCACAACATATTCTAAACCACAGAATGGGAAGCCTCATTACAACACTGGCTTGTGAAACCAGGACTGGAGTCCCACGTAAACACTATCCTGTAGTACATGTAGGTATTCTGCTGGTATGTAATGCCAGGTAGCTTCCAGTAGTGATACCAAACAGGATCAGGTTTCAAATGGTATCACACTAAATTAACCTGATCTATTAGAATCATAGAATCATTAAGGTTGGAAAAGACCTTCAAGACCATCTGGTCCAACCACCCCCCTACCACCAATGTCACCACTAAACCATATCCCTAAGCACCAGGTCCAAACTTTCCTCGAACACCCCTAGGGAAGGTGATGCCACCACCTCCCTGGGCAACCAGTCCCAATGCCTGACTGCTCTTTCTGAGAAGAAATATCTCCTAATTTCCAACCTAAACCCTCCCCTGGTGAAACCTGAGGCCATTCCCTCTGGAAAGTATCCCTGCCCATAGAAGGGGAGTTGGAACTAGATGATCCTTAAGGTTCCTTCCAAGCCAAACCATTCTGTGATTCCATGATTATAAATATTAATGAGAACAGCATTTGGCATCAGTTTTAACAATTCTCTTGCTTTGTCTACATAACCCCCATTGCACCTGGAAGAAGAGTGAAGAATATTGTTTGCTTACCTCCTTCATTCTCCCCCTCTTGTTTTTCTTTGAAGCTTTCTAATCATTACATTGTGAAACAGGGAGGGAAATGCCAAAGACAGACACAAGGTGAAAGAAAAAACATGCCCAGGGTTCAGCAGCAAGTAACTTGTCAACCTGACTGCTTTTTCCAAACACATGAAAAAACTGCCTGTGAAGAGGAGAGGGAAGAAAACATAGATAGTGAAGGGCCCTTTAATCTAGCAGAAAAGAAGCATCACAGGAACCAAATTAAAGCCAGACTCATTCATATGAAAAATAAGTTAGCAGCAAAGATGATTAACCATTGGAACAAAGTACAGAGGGAAGATGTAAAATTATTCCCTGTGTCCTGGTGTCTTCAAATGAAGACTGTATAGTATCCTGTAAAACATGCTTTGATCTAAGAAATTCTTGGACTTGACACAGAGGGGGTCAGACTAGATAAGGTGATCGTTCCTATGACCTTAAAACCCTACAAATATGTACCTTCAGAGAGAAAGACCAGACTGTGGTTGCAGTCTGGCACAGGGACACCAGAAATTTTGGTTCAAGGCTTGGCTCTGTTACAGATTTCCAGAATAACCACAAGCAAGTTGTGTAGTTTATCTGTGCCTCTGTTCCCCATCTGTAAAGTCTGGAGAATAATCCCTCCTCTGTTTAGCTTGTTAGCTATTTGGGGTATGGAAAACAACTTATTAGGTGTGGGTACGGACCTTTCCTAAGGCCTGTAAGCATCATTGCAAAGCACATGTATCCATAACGAAACCTTGAAGACATAGAAGGAAAATACATTGGTAGGGAGGCAAGGAAATGCTTAGCTTTCATCAGTAGCCTCCTGAGTGCAGTTAAAAGATGACACATTAGAGCACAGGGATGGTCACTCAGCCAGAGAATGATGATTTAATCTCAGGATGCTTCTGGATACAAATAGCATCCAAGGCCTCCTCGTGAGGGAGCCTCTCATTTCCTCCAGTGGCATTTGCAACATTGCACTCATTTATATTCTCAACAATAATCAAATGACCAGTGTCTGTCTGTATCCATGCACAATGAAGACTTGTGCTCTCCTTGCTTAGCTAAGAAACATTGTGAGCTTCTGCCAAGAAGTGAAAGACCATCTTGAATGGCTGGAACAAATTCAAGCCATGTTCCAGGGAGCTGGAAAGCTCGCAGCTTTGTCCACTGCCCAGCTGCTCCTCCCTTCTTTACATCTTCGTTGTGGTGTCTATCAGCCTGCACTGCTGCTGGACCTGCATTAGCTGTGTGCTCCACCTGGTAGCTGGACACGCTTCTAGCTTTGCTCTTTGCCTGTCATCAGGGCTGAAATGTGAATAGCCTTTCACGGCATGTAGGAAGTAGGCTTTAGGAAATGAGCTGAGCAGGAGCTGGGCTCCTACCCAGTCAAGGAGAAAAGGACTGCATCCCAGCTGGAACCTCCTAGCAACATCTCAATGACCCCTTATGTGGGCTTCTGTTAGTTGTGTCTGCTCCATAGAGCATGGGAGCTCCTGCTTCAATCCGCTGCTAAGCTGGCAAGTGTGAACAAGATGCTCTTCACTGCAGAGGTTTCTGGTTCTATCCCTGACGGTGGCTAACATGGATTTGTATGTATAATAACATACATATAAGAGTACATGTGATATATATAACATATGTACCAACAGCACTTTGCATATATAAGGAAACGTGTTGATTTCTTTGTGAAGATAATGACTTTGGCAGTGAGTTACAGTCCTGCTGAGGTATCTTCTTTAAAGAAAAAACAGAACTTACAAAAGAAAGCAATAGCCACAAACACAGGTTTTCCAGGGCCTCTCAAGGGGTTGCAAGAATACCGGGGCCATTGTTTCTAGGTCCCCACTACTCCTTACAAACCTCACCAAGCTACAAGCAGGACCAGTGTCAGAATAAGGCACTGCAAGATCTATGAAGTGATGGAGAAGGAAAA
This sequence comes from Anas platyrhynchos, assembly GCF_047663525.1. NCBI lineage: Eukaryota > Metazoa > Chordata > Aves > Anseriformes > Anatidae > Anas > Anas platyrhynchos. Next base: position 72,353,401 of record NC_092590.1, read on the forward strand.
GACAGCTGTTGGGATGAGTGGGGAACCATATCAGAAATACAGTAAGACACAGCTCCGCAGAGCTAAAAGATGCACTTATGTTATCCTGCCAATCCCCCCTTGGCACAATGTCTCTGTATGTGATCCTCTTAGTCTATCACTGGTTCTCTGTGATATGTGTCTATCTGGTTTCTCATGGCCGCAATAAACCCTTCTAGTGCACTAATCTCATTTAACAGTTCCACTGACTTGAAAAGAACCAGAGTGAAATTGCTGTGCAATTTCTGCTGGCGTTATTATGGCTGCATCACTTGTCAGCTTTCGTAAACAAGATAAATATAGTTAAACTTAAAGCATCGGATATGAAAAAAATTTGGCATGCTATAGCAGCCCATCAGAAATATTTTTTGACAGGTACCTCATAAAAAAGGAAACAAGAGCATGCCAGAGAGGATAATAACTGCAAGATTTTCTTTTGCAAAATGTTTTTGCCCAAGGAGACTGCAAGAACTAAATGTTCACTACCCTACCTTTTTAGCACCATTATCTAATTCTGCTGTCACATACAGCAGCCTGTATCCAGACTGATTGCCTAAAAGCAGTGAGTTTTGGTATCAGTCTCGGTATCTTACAGAGCCTCTCATCTCAGAGTGCATCAGAGGCGAGACCACTGGAATCCAGCTACCTGGAGGCTGGAGGATAAAAGGCAGAGCAGCAGGAGGCATGCAAAGCTGGAAGGGAGGGGGGGAATGTTCCTGATAGGGCACAGGGAAAACCCCTACGCACAACTGATTTCCAACGTGTTTGCACAGCAAGAGGACATCCCATTTGTAGGGCCTGTGTGAAAGATCATCCCCCACCATTCCCCACACAAGCGGTTGGTTTGTGCCTGCAGCTACTCTGTGCTCCAAAGAAGACAAGAATCTCCCTTCTAGCACCTGCATGAAAAGACCGAGCCCAACGACTCTCCCCACACCCAGGAAGTACCCACACTCCCTTATCACCTCTGGGAGTGAGTCCCTGGAGAGGTGGGATGGGGGAAGGTAAGTTCACAGCCCCACAAGGCTGGGCTGACTGAAGAGGATGAATGGACATGCCACAAATAAGCAGGAAAAATTCAATGCTTAGGGACAGTTCTTGGGGTAAGTCCAGGTCCATCCCACCCCTGCTACGGAGTCCTCTCAGACCATGTGGAGGTCAGACCAACAACAAAAACCAAAAAAATAAAAATAACTAGATTATAAAGGCCACTGCCAGAGGGTCAAGCCATTGATATTCAGAAGATAAAGTGGCCGGTTTCTACCATCGTCTGAGTTCTACACAGTCAATAAAGAACTCCAATAACTATATGAAGATCTTGTCTCTTCTGCAACTGGCAGATATAATGGGATGGATTTTCAGAATTAGGAGAGTTTGGGAATTTATGATGTCAACCTAATATTTATTTATTTATTTATGGCACATAGTGAGATACTTGGCATCAAAGACTTGCCAGAGATGCTGAGATTTGAAGGTGACAGATTGGGCAGACAGATGAGGATGGCATGATCAAATAAAGATCTCTTTGCTCTTTGCTTTATGATGTTTTGCTTTTGAGGAAACAAAATTCCCATCTCCCCACACTCTTGGAGACTGGATGTTTTAGAATCGTTTCTCCTATGGCAATGAAGAGTGAAAAACATACAGTATTTTTGGGTGCTGATGGAAAAATACTTTCCTGCATTAGATTGGGGTAAAGCAGCTGATTATATTGTCTTAAAAACAGTTTTTCTCCAAGAAAGAAAAAGCCCCACTAGAGGTGTGTCTAAATACAGTTTGACACGGATACATCTGAGCCTCATTTTGGACTCCTTCATTTTGGACTCGTGCTGAGGGCCTCATTCAGTTGATCCACATGTAAATAGGTATCTTCATCAAGATAGGAAGATTCAGGCACTCAGGGATGATGCCAAACTCCTGCACTTCCTTCTGGGCTGTAGGCTATGAAGCCCGTGTGCCTAAGTACTACAGGTCTTACCACATCGGCTTCAGACAAGCTTTGGGCAAGGAAACATCTGCAGTCTCAAATGAGTTGGGACACATACAATTCTGGCACCCCAAATTATCTGATGCCCAGAAGCAATCATGGAAAGTAAGTGAGAGACAAACTTGTAGCTGAAATGAGCTCACCACTGTTCTTATTGCCTTGGTTGTAGCAGGCTCCCTGCTGACTCTCAGATCTTCTGACTGTGGTTTTAGCAAGTGATAGACACGTGCAGAGAGAGTATTTTCACACTGTTTAGTTAAATTTTCTTACACTAATTTAATGAACACCAGCAAATAGTCTATCTTAGTGCATAAAGACAGCTATGACCTATTGTACATCAGCCATCTGCTATTGATCAGAATACTAATTCTTAAGTTTATGTACTTAAAATTTACAGCTTTCTTTCAGCTAATTAGGAGTCCCCGTTGATAATAGACAGTAGCTTACTTCATAGAAAATTTAGTCCAGGGAATGCTGTAGATTAAATGTCCACAATCTGTCCATGTTTATATAGAGAGATTTCCAGATATTTAAGCACGATAAAATGAAACTAACTAATTGAGTGTGTGCCTTGGAAGGATAAGAAAAGTCTCTCTCATTCATCTTTGCCCGTTGTAATGAATTATATGCCAAACACCTTGTCATTAAAGGAACAAGGGAAGAACTGGTTACAATTCTCCTAAGCGAAAAACCTTTACCGCTTTCTCATACGCCACCTCAGGTCTTAGCAATGATCTTATTAACATGACTGCTATTGTTCAGAGTTGTCCTGAGGCCATTAAGCTGGAGCCATGGAGAGCAAACTGGATTTAAACCAGTTCTGCCTTCCTCAGCCTCTGGCCTCCCATGTGGGTTACAGCCGGGCTGGACTGGAGCTGGCTCTGGTGGACACATTCAGCTGATGCTGAATTGCAATTTAATATTGCCATGTCTGTGACAAACTAGTTTTAAGGGAGACAGAGGGACACAGTGTGAGCTGGGGAGTGTTATATCAAGAACACAAGAAAAAGTACATATAGAGGCTGTTGGATCCACTGCCACTCCACGTTAGCCCCTGGCTTTGAGCTGTGTCTCCCTCTCTTTCTTCTCTAATGGTATATGAGCCCCAGTAGCCATTTTGTTCCTGGCTATTAGAAGAGCTCCTGAGCTGCATAGGATCCTGCTCATTCTGGTTTTCACAACCTGCAGCAAGTGGACGTGAACCCACAACATCCTTAACTGCATTCCAATCCAACCAAAACACCAGCGCTAATCATATGGTTACAAAGTCCTTCGGCTGCCTCAGACGGAAAGATTTATGTCCTCTAAGACTTGGCTAGCCCATTATTGCTCATTGTGTTTGCCTACAAGTTACAACTGTTCTTTCCATTTAATTTTTAATGCAGCTGTAGCTTTGCCTCACTAAGCTCCAGGAAAACTGTAAAGGCACTGGCTGTTACTATGAACTTATAATCTCTTGGCAAAAGCAGTGTGTGCAAGCTCAGTCTCTCCTCATTGCATGACAGTTCACACCACCCTACTCCGACTTTTGTGTAAGAACCACATTTTTCTTTAAAGCAAGAATATAGTTTTAATTTGCTTCATTCAGGGGCTTGAGCCAGAGAAAAGAGTAAAATTTCCCAGCCGAGGCACATGAATTCAGTGAACGTGTCTGAATCACACATTATGGGTCTAGTTGTGGTTTACTGCTACTTATAAAGCTCATTGCTGTTCTTATCTAGGATTTCTCTTCTGTTTCATTTTTGTATCATCTCACTATCAGCAGTCCTGAGGGGAACTTTAATATTTCTATTCCTTAGATTTTAACTCAAATCAGATTGTGTTACTGTGATACTGAATTTGGTGACTCAAGATATGATTTTTAATCTGATAATTTCTATTTAGGTAATATACCCCAAATTGTCTCTTCTGTCTAGATTTCAAAACATTTAGACCCCCTATGTGGTTGTATTCAATCTGTAAAGCCTGATGCCAAATGTCAGCAAACTACCTGTGTGGAGACCACCATCCAACCACAGATCAAATTTTCCAGTATAGGCAGCAGATTGTCTGCCTACCACTATTAGCACGGTCTGCTGGCACAGTGTGTAGATGCCAGCATAGGCCACCAGAGTCTGTCTCTTACAGTCCAGCAGTCCCCAAAATGCAGGAATTTCATTCATTCCTCTGAACCACCAATGTTTTTCCAAAGGAAGATCCCTGAGTGGTTCGACACTGCCTAAAAAAAAAAGGCAAGAATAGAGAGATGCTATTACAAATATGCATGGTCTGGGTTCAATTTCCTCCTTTCCAAAACAGTTGGCTGGCCCAGCAGCTGCAGCAGCGTTTTTGGTAACGTGCAAACCACATCAGAGAGGAGCATGAGACAACCAGTTTTAGCCAAGGAGCTGGGAGGTGGTGCCTTGCTGTCCTTTCATTTCTCAGCAAGCATCTTGGAACAGCCCTCCTTTCCCACTGTCCAGTGGCCCTTTCTAACCAAGTGCCAAATCAGGCCATACTGCTGACCATGCTGCATGCAAACCACACAGTGAAATAGTCCCTTGCTGGAGCACCACACTCTCAGGCCGTTTAATATCACCCAGGGCCCACAACTTGCTGCTGCCACAGCAGATATTGTCCATGGCAAACCATCACTCTCTGGCTGCAAGGTGCATGGTGTTCCTCAAAGCCCTCCCAGGTACTAAAGGCCACGTTCTGCCCAAGCGCACTTTTGAAGCAGAGGAAAATCCAAGGCAGGCCCTGCCTGGGGCTGGACTCCCCTCGATGCTCCTTGGTTCCCGTGTGAAGGAGCTGGGAGCGGGTGACTCAAGCACTCGAGGGATGCACAGCGCGGGTGAGTCAGTGCAGGGAGGGGAGCAGCTGCAGCAGCTCTGGCCCCATCACTCCTGGCAGAGTGGCCGTGGCCATGAAGAAGAAAACCCAGGCAGTGCAGCTGGTGAATCATTCGCGGTGACTGGGGGACCAGTGGCTCCGCCAGCCTGACGCCCTGCCTCACAGAGCCTGCAAAACTTTGGCCAATATCTTCTTCATCAAGCCTTGAGTGTTGTTTTTTTTTCATCCCTTGCATGAAACCCAGGATGCACAGCCCTAGCCTAGGGGTTTATAGATATTTTACAGATAGTCAGTTGGACCTAACAGGCTTCAACATTTAACCTTCTTGCTTTCCGTTCCTTACCGCTGACAGCGAACTGACTGAAGAATGATTATGACAACCACTTTCACCAGGTAATAGGAAAAAAATCAAATGAGGTTTGCAGTCGGTAATCTGGAGGTCATGGAGAAAAATGAGTGCATCCAGTAAAAATAAAAACACCATTATTTTGTTGGTTTTTTTAAAAAAACAAATTAATAAGGGTTTTATGCATCAAAGAGTAGGTACTATGAAATAAACTAGAAAATTAAGTGAATTTAAATATCTTGGCTCTGTCTATGTAGAAGTGGTGAAGCATTTCTTTCATTCTTTATTACCTTTTACAAATGATTAGTTTGGCAGAAAAAATTCCATTGAAATATTTTTCAGGGATAGAAAGACTTTTTTTGGCAGTATGAATTTTCCCCGTGACATCTGCATACTTTCTGGGGTGGGAGGAATCACCTTTGGGTCAAAAATTGACTCAATGGGAATGTAGATTATAGTTAAGGGTAATATTTTCAAACCTGGGCATCCGAAACTAGGGCTCTAGAAGGAAAAATGGAAAACAGCCTAAATTAAGGGTCTAACAGTTTATCTCAAATTTATGTATTTGTTTATTAAAAGGAGCTTGTGCATTAAATCTGTAAACAAGAAGGCATAAGCCAGGTGATCTTTCAAAATGTTGAGCAGTCCCAATGTTTATCCCAGTTAGATAAACTGAAGCTGTAGGTACTCCAGACCTGTGAAAATAATTCACATCTGCATAACTACTTACCTTCGGCTTTGGACATTTTAAAGATTGCAAGGGTTGAGATATTTAGTTGGGAGAAAAAAAAAAATCCTCAGAGCAAAAATAGTCAAGGCTTTGCTATTTCTCGACTAGTCCAAGCTGCAAGGTGTTTGCTTTGCTGTGTGTGGCAGACCATCATGTCCCATGGCCATCTGGCATGGTAGTCTTGTAGGGACCCAGATCTTGCAAGCTCTCAGTTTGGTTAGGGTTTTAGTGACTTGCAGTTTGCCTTTTCTGGGCTGTCTCCAGTCAAGAATTGTTTGCTGCACTGATGGTGGATCAGACCAGCAGACATAACCAAGGTGCCACAGCAAGTCCCTGAGGACATCACATCAAATGGGCTGTCTGCTGGCGAGCTTTAAACTCCAATGGCCATTCAAGAGTATTCATATGGGTGAAGGGTGGAAAGGAAGTAGAGTGTGTCATGCCTGTAGCCAGTGAAGAGACACATTGATGTCATCTTGTAGACCTAATACTGTTCCTGTGCAAGGAACCTAAAACTCATTACTGTTCCTGGAAAACATTCTTCAATATGGGCTATCTTCTGTCTGTGGCATCATTTTATAGAACAAATTTAATTCTAAGAGGTAGTTTTGCCTATGGGTTGGCTGGATCCTGGGCATTAATCATCTAAAACTGCTGTGAACATAATAATTGACAATGTATTGCTCATGAGCAGTTAAGTGCCACTATATACTTACATATTTATTTCCTTTGCTTTAGATTGTATCATTGAGATAACAGCTTCAGCAGAGGATGTTTCCTAACTGACAAGTAGAGTTTTGACTTTCCATCTGGCCATACAAACTCCTCCCAGGTAGTCATAAATTCCTGAGAAATATCCTCCATCTTGAGCTTTATGGGTTTAAGCCTACTTTTAAGCCCACGCCAGCCACTGGGAGTGGTGCTTCCTGTATTACAAAGACAATCTCTTGAGTAATGGCTTTACACACTCACGCTTTATTTGGTACTTTTATCTTGTTCCTAAAATCAGAGAGTGGATTTACTGTGACGATAATTCAATAACAAGCATGGCTGTAAGGGCAATGAAAGAAAGGTGGGTACCCAAAGCAGCTACACCACCAGAAGGTACTCCCAGGAGAAGAAAAGGGATGGGGAAGGAGAGATTGCAAATGCAGTAAGGAGCACAAACTCTTCATTCAGTTTCCCAGCCCCTCCTGGAAACCTGTGCACAAATTGGCATGTCTACATCACACAAGGCAGTGCTGTTGAGTCACCTAACATGTAGGCATGCCTGTTCTGTCCAATGGCTAAGGGATTAGACAGGTCTCAGCTCTGTTTGCAGTTACTCTGCCAGCTGGATTGAGGCAGATTGTTTAGGTATATTCCTTGACTTTCTCCAATTTACAGCCTAATGCAAAATCTGATCAGTCAGGCCAAGGCAGAATAACTTCAAGATCAATGGTGTGTTTGCCAGTCAGGTGTGCTGATGTGATGATACAAAAGCATAGGAGATGGCTGTTCAAGGCTGTGCATGAGGGGATAATCTGAAGAGGCTGAAGTCCATGTTTCTTTCAGATATCTGCTGCATACAGCGCTGGAGTACGTTACGTGAAGAACATACTAGAGCAAGTAGAGCACTAGAGCAAGGTGCATTCATTTTTGCTGATATGTCTTTATTTCCTGAGCCTCAGGTTTTATTGCTGTTGATGATGATTATATATCAAATGGATTTTTTATCCTCAGTCTGATTCCCATAACAAATGTTTTTCTATGGTGCTTTTTTCAGCTCCCCTGTCCTAAAGGACAGTGGTTAGCATTTTTGTAAAGATAAGTGGGATTTACAAATGCTTACCTTGCTGGGTAATGCTGATGCACAGCTGCATCAGGAGTTGAATAGTGTCTCTGTAATGATGGGTAGAACAAGGTGACTTGTAAATGACGTACACTTTGAAACTAAACGTGTCATCGAAACATAATGGAGCACTTTGCACCTCTTTGTGTCCTCTGATCACAGCCCCCAGAGCCATTTTGTCAGCTCTGAGGACCAGATGGGAAAGGATGCCTATGTGTTATAGTAAAATGATCCAGCAAGGAAATGCCTGGTGGAATGAAAGAAGACTGCTTTGTTGGGTGAATTAGGAATAGCTATAATTAGTAGAAGACCTCGCTGGATGCAAAATCCATGCTGACTGAATTTTGGATTTTTAAGATCAGGTGAGGTGCTGAGTGTGGTCTTTCTGAATATTAAGTTAAAAAAACCTACCTCTCAGCAAGAACTGGGAATGGCAGAAGTATCAATATATTAAAGAACTAAAACCAAATCCTGAAATGGATTTTTGTGTTTCACAATCACTCTGACCAAAGGCCAATCTTATTCTTCATGAGTGCTGATATATATCATGGGAGAAAAGTATATCAGATAAGGGAGGAAAAAAAAATATATAGAAAAAAAAAAAAAGCTTAGTTTAAGCACGCTGTATTTATAGACATACAGGTTTGTCACTTTGCTTTGAGGAATAGGTTGGCTAGACAAAAATTGTCTTGACAAAAGCTTCCAGGGATACTTACTAAACAGACAATTTTACCTTGTTTTCAGCAAGAAAACACACGCATAGTTACAGCATAAGTCAGCTAATGCATATTGTTATCACTTGTACTACAGCAGCAACCAAAGATCTCCGTCATGATCAAAGACTTGTTTGAGATCATGTAAAAACCTGTTAGAAGACACAATCCTTCCCCTGAGCCCTTTTCTTCTGTTTTTCCTTTCTCCACCAGTGTGTTTCTAACTTGAAGTTCTGATCTGATACTCTTCAGTGAATTTTGAATGGTTCACCCAAAAGAGAAGATACTTGGGTGGGAAGGCAAGGGAAAGGAAGAAGGTTTCCTAACAAACAGCATGGCTGATGTGCAGCAATATGCCTGGAACTGGAAGATCTATAGCCCAGGGAGATCACACCCAGTGAGGTCGGCCCATCATGATTCTCTAAGACAAGTGCAAGATTTCTAAAGCATGTCAGTGAGAACTTGACCTGGAGACTGATGGCATCTTCTGGCTCTGCTTCTAGCAGTGTTAACCATGACTGGTCATTGGCTGTTACCATGAATCAGCACCAGCCCCAGCCCATCCTACCTCACCGCCTTGGCTATGGTCTCAGTAGAATTCACATGCATTCATCCTCTCACTCTGAAAATAGCTAAATCACTTTTTTTTTTTTTTCCCTACATAACACAAGATAACCATCACCTCTCCTTCTGACCGTCCAGATTTCTAAATCAATTTGAATTTACTGACTAAAGTGCATTCCTGAGCAAGTCCATAATAAGAAAACCATCTACCCAGTACGAATCTAGTGACTAGAAGCAATATGAGTATACTGCCCAACAACAACACTGTCATGCAAAGATATGGAGGAGGGAGTATTTATTCACTGGATAACTTTACTTCTGTGGGATTTTCTTACAGATACTTAACAATTTCCTTACGTTTTGCTCAGAAGGAATGTCCCTTTTGGTATAATTACATCAGATGACATGTCTATATCTCTTGACATATTTACATCATTTAATACCCTTAGCATTAATTTGTTTTGAAACATTCTTCCAGTTGTCTTTAGAGTGATTACCTCAAATGACATGAGCAGTATTAATTCATAAGTTTGTCATTTCACAGAATCACAGAATTTCTAGGTTGGAAGAGACCTCAAGATCATCGAGTCCAACCTCTAACCTAACACTAACAGTCCCCACTAAACCATATCCCTAAGCTCTACATCTAAACGTCTTTTGAAGACTTCCAGGGGTGGTGACTCCACCACCTCCCTGGGCAGCCTGTTCCAGTGCCTAACAACCCTTTCAGTAAAGAAGTTTCAGATGGTAGAAATTTCTGTTCAAAGACTGTGTTGACTGTTGAACAGATTCATGGCGCTGATCTGTGGCAAGTGCATAGCTTCTCTCTCTCTCTCTCTTTAATTTCCATTGAATCCTTTATAAACCTCTGTAGTGGGATCTGTTCCCATGACTGTTTTGAACCCTCCATCAATCCACTCCTGGGTGGGATTGAGTACATTGTTTCCTCCTGTGCTTTTTCTCTTTTACCTATCCACCTCCACCATCTCTCATCAGTAGGACAAACCCTGTACATATCATACAAATTATGGGCCAAAAAAAAGAAAGACCTCTTACTTTATCTTAGAGACTTTTGAACTTTATGCAGAAAGGCCTGCTGTGAGAGTTGTGCATTCTGTACATAAGCATATGGTTTTGGTATTTGTAGATGTCTCCCAGAAGAAACTGTGACTGCTTTATCTCGTGAAATGCTCATAAACAGCAAAAGTTCCCCAAAGTCAGGGTAATAATATTTAGACTTCATGTAGGAGACCAGAACAGCCTTTATGCATGTAAGATCATCACAGACCAAACACAGAAAAACAGCATTTCCTTTAGCATTTTATTACTTTCTTTTCCACATTCAGATGAAATCAGGAGAGCATGCAGTTATGACAAACCGCTTTTAGCTTCACCTGGAGTTTTGCTTTAAATTTCTGGGAGTGCGAAGAAGCCCCAGAAGAGGCTTCCAGACCTTTGGGTTGAGTCTTCTGCTTGTGCCGAATCTGTCTATGCTTGATAAAGCCTTTCCCCCAACCACACATACAAATAACTTGTTCCTGAGCCACCACAGTCATGGTGGGAGAGCAGATCTGCCCATGATGCTGGAAGGTGATGGTATCTCCTGAATATTAGTGGAAAGACTACCCACAACTGTACTGACCCAAGGGCCCCAACTCAGATTCTGCAGTGGATTTTATCAGTGTGTTCCACACATGGATACATGTGCATTGCTCCTCCTGAATCTCCATACGTTGCCTGACAATCATTTTTTTTTGTCACATACGTAGATCATAGGCAGTATCTCCATGACATTTGGTAATGTAGGCATAGGTTCTCTGAGGGAATTATGCCAGTTTACATCACTTAAGACTCCTGTGCTTACAAATGTGAAATTAGAAATATATACTTGAAATAATTGTTAACAATCGTTGTTTTGCCTGCTTCAGCCTATGAAAACAGAATTTTAAACAAGTTTTATGTTGTGCCTTACTCTAAATTTCCACATACTGAAGCACTAACAATGTTCTGGCTCCTGCTGGAGAAATATTAAAAATGTCTAAGCTCCATTTTTGTATATAAATACTAATATCAACAACACAAAATCCACTTATGGACCAATTCAGCAGCCAGAGCTCTTTTTCTTTCTGGTTGTCACTTTGATAATGCAATACAATCACATGGGCTTGCAGCCCTGTCTGCTTGGTGTGCCATCATTTATAACACATTATCAGAGTGACAGCTGGCAGTAACAAGAGGCCAAGCGCCAGATACGCACAGTGCATCTTACTGAAAAATATTCCCCTTTTAAAACACAGATAGGTTGATTAAGAAGTGAGGGAATTCCTCTGCCTTCCCCCAGATGGCTGCGATGATTCATTGGAAACTAACCCAGATGTAGTTTCACAGTCCACTGGCAAAACTCCATGCTCCACCTTCTTTACCCTATTCAGGTTATATCCCATGGGCTTCACTGGGACAATTTTCCCTGACAAGGGCTGAAAACAGTGGTCTATAAGCAATGAGCAATATCTCCATTTGCTTTAATTAGGCAGGACAAAAAGCAAGCTCAAGGATTCATTTTATGCAGTGCAAGAGCATACCCTGAAGAGCATCTCGTCTGCACTCCACTTGCTTTGTGTTTGACCAGCCTGCTTTCGCTGTGGCCCCATTTGAATTCAGGCCCAAACAATGTGCTCTCAGATCTTCCCGTCACCATAAATCCCTGCCTCTTTCTTCACCGAGAATCCTTCTTAGGCACCACCTCAAGGCATCCTAGCAACCCTTCCCTGATCTAGCTTGAGCTGCTGATCAATATTATTGAAAGGTTACCCTTTGAACTGGAGGAAGTGATCTGGACTATTAAACCCTTCTTTTAGTTTCTCTAAATATTTCCGTGACCTCCCTTAAAACCCTTCAAAAGACAACCAAGGACTTGTGTCCCCTGGCACAGGGTGCTAATTGGGAAATGACATTGAGTTAAAGGAAGAATGGCATTAGGGAAGAAGCCTTTAGGAAGAAGTGATAGAGTTAACTGCCTGCTATTTCATTATTAAGCCAGCTGACTGTACACAACTCCGCAATGTTCTCAGGGATGTGGGGAGCGGTGTGTGTTCCCTGGCAAAGATCCAAGATCTAGATTAAAATCTCCCAGAGTTAATTTAGGAAAACAATAATATTTAAAGATGGAAGTTTTTTTTTCTTCTTTTTTTTTTTTTTTTTCTTAGGCTATATCCAGCCTTGGAACATGTGATCTCAAGGCCTCTTTCTTGTCCACATAGACCACTCCTTGTGTATTCTTGTGAATGCCTAGCCCCACATTTTCAAATGAGGCAACCTAACAGGAAGCACATAAATTAATATTTTTGTATTCAAATTAATGTTCTGTTTTTCAGAAGTGTTGAACAACTCTGGTCCCAGTGAAATAATTGTCACAGCACCCAATACTTATTAAACTGATCATCATTAGTTACTCAGTTTGTACAGCAAGTCCAGTCTTGGCTGAGGTTTTGCAGCTTGCTACATTTTCCTTGTAACTGCTCCCCTGGCATATTTTCCTCACTCTTCTAGCATCCAGCCCCAGGACAGGACAACTTGCAAAGCACTACGGGACCTGAACACTTGTAAAGACTGTTGCCTAGATCTCAAACCCATACAGCTGCCATCCTCCTCCAAACCATTGCAGCCACTCCCTGATAAATGTCTGTGGTTCATAGCCAGACTGATGGCCCTTGCTGGACCGGGGTGGTGTGCTCAGAAAAAACACCCCTACATGTCTAGCTCTGCCCTAGAGGATACCTTCCCGGTGCAACGTAACCACAGAATCATAACTAGCCTGTTTTCCCTGCGTGTTGGGGTTGTGGTCAGGACTGTGACAGAGCCCTAAGCTGTAGGGTTTCCCATTGCATTCCATGCCTCCCATTTGCACCTATGCTTCTCCATGTGATGTTCTATAAATACTTGAAATTTTCCTCTCTCTCTACTCTTGTCATTTGTACTTTAGACATCCCTTGATATGTTGCTGGATGGAAAATATAAATTCCATTGCATAAAAGTTACTTGTGGCTTTGTTTCCAGTGCCTGGTCTTCAACAGATCTTAGATTTTCTACCCCTGGAAGGAGGTAAAAGAGGTAAGGGGATAAACCAGATTGGGAAAGCAGAGAGGAAGACTATCAGGAACCATAATTCCAATGTGTGTAGCTCCTTGTTTGAACAAGGAATGCAGTATGTGAAAGATAAGAAGCCTTCCTAACCCAGTACAATGCAGCTTTGTCTGAATGTCACTGGTGCTGCTGACCAGGTGTTTTTCTCACCTCACCTCTGTCATTTATGCTGTGGCTAACTGAGAGTATGATAGGCACTTTTCAGGAGAAAAATCTGAGCATCTTTATCCACAGGGACAGAAAGAGATGTTCAAGTCCCCTTTTTCATGAATGGTACTTATAATTTTGAGGTGCTTTCCTTTGTATTGCAGTCTTAATTTTGGAGTGTACCCTCCATGCTGAATGACATATATTGTGGGTAACTACTGGATAACTTCTAAAGCACTTCTGAGGATCCCATCTGACAATGTTTTTCCTAAGGCACCTTATATCTGCTTCTGAGTTCCATTTTCACAAGCAGGTTTCAACGGGATAGATGTCTGCTCTACACAGAGGTTTGTTATAGTGATATCAATTCTGGAAAACATAAATTTTATTTTTCAGTCAGCAAAGTCCATCGTCCAGAGCAAGAAAATTTATACCAACTCGAAAAATGTCCATTGCTGCAAGTTTTCCTTCCTATCGTAAAACTGGACTGCAAGCATTGCAACTGCATGCAAAATTGGTTTTACTGGTTTATCTATTTGCACAATGTTAGTGTGCAGATAAGGCCCTAACAGACACGTGTCCCCATCATCTCTGAAAGTGAGACTGTAGAGGTACTTCAAGAATTCACTTAAAGACCTCAATCAGTAAAAAAAAAAAAAAAAATCGAAAAAGAAGGTAAAAGTTTTTGCCACTACAAGCTTCTTTTTGAAAAATAGTTTTTCACAAGAACACATTCATTTTAAGATAGTTTGAGCTGCCTCTGTGAACTGTAAAAAAGGCATATTTGTGATGCCATCACTTTTAAACCTTCCCTTTTTTTTAGCAGCTACTAAAGCATTTAGCAAATCCACATTTGCATTTTGGCTTTGCAATAAAAGTATCAAAGTGATTTGAAACTCTTTCTCCTCTTCTCCCTAATTAAATCAGCACAATTAAAATGACCTCACTGCTCAACAAGGACATTGATGAATATGTTCTGAGCACTGTGACCAATAGATGTTGATCAGAAACCATGATGACACATTTTATCTGCAGAATGCAAAATCTGTCATGGAATTTTGAACCTTCTAATATGAAAATATTGTTTCAGTGTAGTAAATTGCTTAAAGTATTAGAAAAAAAAAAAAAAAAGTATAATTGTTAAATACATTCTTCCTAGCATTCTTTCATTTAAAATGAGTGCTGGTTTGTAAGTCCATTGATTTAACTGTATTCTAGGCCCAGATTGCTAATATTGTAGTGGATTAAAATCAACATTTTTTAAAAACTTTATAAACTCTTTTCTCCTGCTGTTAACAGCAACTAGCCAAATTTTGTAGGTTTTGCTGGGTTGCTTCCAAGGCAAATTCACCAGATCCTTCTGCTGAATATTTCTAGGTAAATAAACAAGCAATAGCTCCAATGAAGTCCATTAAATAGATATCAGTGAAATATTGGTGTGAGAAGAGCTTCAGTCTTTTTGATTTGAACTGGAGTTTGCATGAAAGAAGAAAGAATAAAGAAATGAACCATTCTTCTTTGCTTTGGATGGGCTTTCTGTCCGAAACCTTAATTGCAAAGAAATGTTGCTGAAATAATTTCCAATGATTAATTAAGTAGGTTATTGGGCAATTGAGAAATGAAAATGGCTAAACACAAGATTTTAGAAGAACCATCTAGATTTAAGTTGGGAATGACTTGTACTTGGCATCAAAAATTATTAAAGTCTTTGTTGAGCATTTGAGCCACACTTGCTAGAGAGGAGCATTTGAGAAGATGATCACACAGAAGAGAAAGAACTGATAGACTATTCAGAAAAGCATGAAAGGGTATAAATAGGAGTAATTAGCTTAAAAGACAAAATAATGCAGGTTGAAGACTTGGAAGAAGACACAGAAGCCTTACAGAAGAGGCGAAGAAACTCTGTGACATCTCCTGTCCCAAGATTCATCTCCTTCATATTATTCAGCTTCTTTTTCATAGCTGCAAAGGATTGTGGTTGGGAAATGGGTCAAAACCAACCACAGTTAGCAATTCAGAACAAGATTCATGAAGGCATTTCTGTGTCTAGTTCTTACTGAAATCATGGGAAGTTGAAATCCAAAAGTAATTTTAAATTTGGGGCCTTGGCCCCTGGCCAGGTTTATTTAGGTCAATGTGGATCTGTTAGCTTCTAAGTTGTTACCGTTCTGAACAATTGCTATTGTTGTATATTTTTTCCTTGCTGTGTCAATATTTATTCTAGCTTATGGCCCTTTGAAACAGTGCTTTGACAGACATGGGCCTTTTTTTCTGTCTTCTCTAGTCCTAACTTGCATTCTTTCCAGTCTTTGAACCAGAACTGCAAGGATAGGTTCACCAGTTATTACCTTCTGTGGAGAAAAATACAACCTAGACTGCCATGTAAACCCTGAACAGAAATGTTACATGTTCGTCCATTCAATATTATCATTATTAGCCTGGGTTTCTGTGTTATGTGGATTTTTTTCAGCTACTCATTTGTTTGGCGATAAATTACAGTCTCGTGTTTTTATTTTTATTATTACTATTACAATTATATCCTATTGTTTCATCTTTGGTGGAAAAAACAAACAACAACAAAACCAACAACTTTAGCAAGCCTTAAATATTTAGTAGGTGCTAGAAGTCACTGCCTGTCAATTAATCACTGAAGAAGAAAAAAATGACCTTGGAAGAAGAATGTTTTTACAAGGTGAATAAATAATTTCACTCTTTCATTGTCATGACATTTTCTTTACCATTTGGCATTCACTGTACTTGGAAATTACTCCAAGCCTTTGTGTTCCTGAGCTTTGAGATTTCAGAAAACAGTCCCTTGGCCCCTACTTGCTGCCAAGGCTGCTACTTTCATACTCCTTTTCCTGTGGATTACAAAACAGGATATTATTGTAACAACAAACAGAAATTGCTGTTCACTGCTGCTAATCTTGAACCATAGGGAAATGAAAGCTCTGCAATTCTTCCTTCGTTAAGCAGTTTGGACTGAGGATGGCTTCTTTTCGGCTACTGTCAGGTGAAGATCAAACACTTTTCATTGCTAATCACCAAAGGTCTCAGTAGATAACTTTGCAATTTTCTCCCCTTCCTTTGAAATTTTAGTGACTGAGAGGTGAATTTAAGTTTTAACCTTCCCCAGTATGTTTCCTGGTAAAGAATGGGATCATTTAAAAACCAAAGGCAGTTTATGGCAGAAACTGAAGTTAAGATATTTTTCTGTTCTGCGCGTTGCCTCAGGCTGTTTCAGAAGGGTTGCTGTATGTTGTTTTCTTGCCTTTTTCCTGTGCGTGATGTAGAAGGTGTTAAAAGACATGTATTTGCCCCTTCTGCAACTGTCAACCGGGAATATCGTATCTGCTTGCTTTAAAATTAGAAAAATATGATGCCACAAACCATAACTCATGTGCTGATCGTGGAACTAAGGCATGGGAGTCTAGGGTGATGCCCCTGAAAGAGATGCAGATTTGAGAAGTCATCTATTTTTTATCATGTTATTTAGCCTCTTCCTCACAGTATCTGATCCCACTCCATCATGAAAGGATTTTTTTTTTCCACAGATCTCTCACAGGATTGGGAAGTGTGAGCTATACTTTTGACAGATTGAAAATGGAATAAATTCAGTTACTTCTGCTGCAGCTCTTGAAGGAAGAGTCTGGCTGAGCTGGGAATAGATGTTGGGACTTTCGCTTCATAGATGCAATATGTGGCTCCAAATTTAACACACCTTTTCACTCTCCTGTCTTTGGGCATGCAGGTGATGTACTAGGTCTGCTAATAGTGTGTGAACCCCCTAGTCATGTTCATTAGGCTCCCCCCATGTACCAAAGTGGGTTCTTTAGCTTTGGTGAGGGCACACTTGCAGGTTGCCACACCATGAGGTTGTCTTGTTCCTTAGGACAGCAGAGATCAATTCTCAAACAGCAACACGGACTGTGCTTGAGGCCTGTCAACTGCTGGCTGCTCATTTCCAAACCTGAATTAGCCCCGTCTTCCATTTCCACCCAGTGGTTACAGGCAGCTCATGCTGTTTTCAATCATTGGATGTACTCCAGGGAGCTCCATTCAGCTCCACCAGGCAGGCCAGTGGAGCCACCTGAGAAGCCACAGGTGGGCACAGGTCCTCTACAGGTCCTAATCCAGGCATGTGGCCATCTCAGGTAGCTCAGGGTGTCTCCGGTTGTGTTCAGTCTGAACAGAGCCAAACATACATCTGCATTCCTCCATGAGGGCACTCCCTTCATTGACAGACTTAGAAAGCAAACCAGCCTTGGAAAAAGCAAACAAACCAAGACCAAGTGTAGTGAGCTCCAGGGTGTGCACTGTTGGGAGAGGCGCTCAGGGTGTGGGTAATGAGCAAGTGGGTGCTTGAGGGCTTTCGGGAATAGGATCAGAATTTTGATAACATAGCAGTGGTTCCCAAGCTCAGACAATAGATGCACTCTGGTGGATGTTTAAATAGCAGATATGCATAAAATTTGGATCATTTGATGGGTTTACTAATGGTCAGAAAAGCTTTGCTCTCAAACTATATGATCTATGGTAGAGTATGTGGTAGTTTTGTGGATTAGTCTGCTAACATTTGAAGAGGAACATGCTTTTCCAGTATATTAATCTATGCGCTGCTTTGGACACTGAGCAAAAACAGTAAAGGAAAATAAGGAACTTTCCTTAAATTTTGTTGCCAG
Organism: Anas platyrhynchos; assembly: GCF_047663525.1. NCBI lineage: Eukaryota > Metazoa > Chordata > Aves > Anseriformes > Anatidae > Anas > Anas platyrhynchos. The sequence goes on from NC_092590.1 coordinate 72,371,394, forward strand.
CTCTAATAGAGAGCTTTTAAGGTAGGTTTCTAACTACCAAGGAATGTACTGGACAAATCAACACTTAAACTTCTAATATTATTTTTTTCTCTATGGGCAAACAGGCAAGTTCAGGACTGTCCATTCATCAGCTTTTGCATAAACCATTGAAATCACCGCCCTGACAAAAACAGAAAAAATAATGAAATAAAGGCTCTGAAAACATGTATAAATCAAGTATTACTTAGAAGAAAAACTTACTTGGGAAAAGTATGAAGATCATGGGATACAAATAGATGCATGCCTAAAACCTCAACACATTAAGAGTCATATTACATGTGTCATGTCACTAAAACCATATCTAAAAACAGAAGTTACTGGGAAGAAAAGTTTTTGTGTGTGTGTGTGTTGGTAGAATATTCAGTATTTTACATTTTTGACAAATAGATAGAAATTTGGTATGATATTTATATTTTCCTCTGCATTAAGACCACAGTAATATTTTAGTCAAAAATGTTTGAGACCACTGTTAGAATTTTTCTTTGGCTTAACATACCATAGACATTGTTAAAATGTCTTTCTAAGCCCATTTTCTGACTTTTCCTACAAAAGGATTAACTTGTCTTTAGAATGTTAAAAATGCTTAAATTACCTGATAATAGATAAGAAGGCTTAAGCTCAGGCTCAAGGAAAGTTGGAGAATTTATTAAGAAAATATGTATACTTTGTCTTTTGCTTGGATGGCATAAGTCAACCTCTATATGGAAAGGCTCATGCTGATGAGGGGTAATTAGAGTGCAGGTCATTTGCAGTCCACTTGCCAGGTACGTAATATTACAAGCAGATGAAAACTGATTCAAATCCCAGATTGGAGAGCCTTAATACAAATGCAAGTCCCATTGTCCAGTTTGGCTGGAGCCAATGTGAATGTGGCCTGTGCGTCACTCACATATGTGGATGTTGTGAAATTATTGCTTGCTCTCTATGTGCCCAAGACTGATTCTGCCTGATAGTTGCTACATGCCAAAGGGATGCTTAGGGCAATCTGCATTTCAGCTTTGGGAGCTCCAGGACTAGAGGAGATAGGAAATGTCTCTTTGGGTTGCTTTCAGCAAATGGCTCCATGTACAACCAAGTATTCAGCAAGTCATCCAATCCTTCTAGGCCCAAGACGAAGTAGTACTGGAGACACAATTCCTCCTGCATATACAAATGGCCCAACCCAAGTGGCTCCCCTTGAGCAGCATCACATTGCAGGAGGGGAATTGTAGCAGAGGATGGAGGAATACCAAGCAAAGCATTACGAATGGAGAACAGGAGTCATTAGAACAAGGAGAACAAAGTAAATGAAGAAAAGAACCTACTGTGTTCTTGAGGGTGATACTCATATGCTGAACTAGCAGCATCCATCTAGACTGCACATCTGCCTTAACATCTATAGACAAAGAGGACACAGGGAATGAGGAAGCAGAGAAGACTTGTAGTGGGTTGGTCTGCATTACAGATGCTTTGAGATAGAGATTACTTTTGGTGTCTATTGCATAGTAGAAATCATTGCTTTATACAGGAAATACAAACTTTGTCTGAAAATTTCCCAAACGAAGCTTCATTTGAGAATTTTAGACTACCAGTTTGCTTAAAAACATAGAGAAAACCCACAGGAAAGGTAAAACCAGAGCCCAGCTCTCCTGGCTCACCTCTGAAGCCCTCTGTCTCAAACCATGCTGTTATTCAAAGCACATTCATTCCCCAACTATGTTCAGGTTTAGCAGTGATCCAAGCAAGCAAACAAGCATGGAATTACTGCATCTAATTTCAGACCTCCTTTTGCTATTGTCCTAGCAGGGTGGAGATGTCTACGTTGTATACTACAGAAAAGGCTCCGTACTTTCAATTTGTAAAAGACTTTTAATAAGGACATACTGAGTGAAACTCACCCTTCATTTACCCAGAATTATTCCAGGGAGCTGAGTTATAAGTCTCTCACCATAAATAGCATGGGCAGATTCAGTTTGTCTGTATCAGACCTTATGACCATATTTTTTTTCTTAGTGGGGGTAAAAGTGACCAAGTTTGCAAATGCAGCATTTAACTCACATCCCATTGCACAGTCCGGAAGCATGTCCCACTGGTCTCACCTAACATCCTTGCCACCTGGGAATATAAGGGGCACTTTATATGCTCCCCATAGCCAGTCCCGAGCCTGACACTAATGATAGGGGCTCATTTCTGCATCCTGGCTTTGTGACAGAGCCTAACTCAGAGCAGAGGCTTCACCTCTCCAGGCACTTATCTCTTGCTCCCCCCACCTCATTTCGAGCAGGTGGATTCTTTGTTGGTGCAAAGAGACTGGAGCTCACAGGTGGACTAAGCACGGGATCTTGTGCACTTTCCAGCTCCTTCAAGGAAACCAGGCACAAACAGGCTCTTACCAAGGAAATAATTGCTAGCAAAGGCAAGGACAATCTCTTTGCTGACGTCTTTGGGCTTTTCACTGGTAGTTTGCACATCCCCCACACAAGCAAGGGGTGAGGTGTGACCAGGTAATTACTCTTTAAACCCAAAGCCCTAACTGTGCCCAGAAGCAATCAGTCCTGTGTGTCATCTACCGCTTCCTCCTTGACTGCCCTTTCATTTCAAGCTTGCTTTGCAACAGTCTGATTGATTCACCCAATTTATGCCATTCTCTCAACTCAGGTTCTGGATTAAAAATAAACCCTTAAAATTGCATCCACACGTTTACTGACCGTTGTGCTACATGGCACCTCCTGCTTGCTCGGAAAAATGCTTCCTCTTTCTCTCGGTGCTGTTTAGCTGGAAAAGGCAGATAACTTCCTGCACTGTAATATAAATGGTAGGGCTGCCTGTTATGCTGGACCTTAGTCAAAAACACCAGACTGGCAAGAATGAAGGTGAATGCAATACCGCAAAACCCCGAGCATTCTCCCACCCTGAAAGAGTTATAAAACATTACATAAAAAAGGAAGGGTACGCCAAGCTTAAGATTAACTGCACTTATGGCTGTGAAAATCATACTGGGAACACTCCTACAGGCAGGCTTCAGTCTGAAAAAACGGCATTATCTCCACTTGGCACCAATGTGCATGTCCAAGCGATAATTCTCTGCAGGGCTCACGTCAACAGAGAGAGCACAGTTGCTGCAAAAGGGCAAAGAACCCTTAAAAAACAGAATTTCTCAGAAGTGAGCTGCATGAGTCTAAAAGAAAAAGAAAGGAAAAAAAAAAAAAGGAAAAAAAAAAAAGCCAGTGGTATATATGGAAAGGACATGACAAAAGAGCCTCTTAAGGCCAATGAAATGAACAGGCTTTAGGGAAGGGAAGAGCTTTAAGAAGTGGAAAAGTAAGGGTTAAAGTGGCAGTTCTGCCAGGTTTTGTTCTGAGAAAATAGGATCCTGCGTGTGACTCATCTTGCCCATCCTTTGGCATTTCTCACACACCCATCTAGATAACCAGATTCTCAAAAGTGCTTGGAGCCCGTTTACAAGTGCTAAACAAAGATCTCAAAAGATCTCAGTCTCCAACATTTTTTAGAGGCCTGATATCTGCTGCAAAGCTGAGACAGGGCTGAAACTTTCTGCCTTTTTGGAGAGATTTTAAATTATTGTTTGGTGTGAGGAAAGGGTGATCACAAATGGCAGGGGCAGCAGAAGCCAAAGCTCTAAATCAAGAGAGCAATCAGTTGAAAATATATTTTAAAAGACAACAACAACCTTTTTCTTAGAAACATCTTGTTGACTTATTTGTACTTAGGAGAAGATGATCAAGGAAACAAAGTCTTCTGGCTTCAGTTGTTCAGATAAGCAGGGCTTAGGACTCTCAACGAAATAGCAGAACGAGGATGGCGATCACAAAACACGCTCGTGCAAGAGCTCTCAGCTGTTGGGGAGGTGAGCTGAGGGCAGCAGCCACCCTCCATCAGCCTGCTTGGCTCCTCTGGGAAAAGCCCTGCAGCTTTCTTCTCTTGCACCTTTCTTCTCTTCCAGCTTTCTTCTTTTCAGATTTCTCCCCGATAGACAGGTGTGACCCCACTCTGGGGGCGGGCAAAAGGAAGGAGCTCAGCACGTGAAATTTCCCCCTTTTTAATGGGGCCTCAGAAAGAGCCTGCATAAATCCAACTCCTTGTTATGGTGGCTTCAGCTTGCAGTAATACCCACTGAAGCCAGAAATGAGAGAGATTCAGCTAGTGTCAGGCAATTTTCAGGTGGTATAATAGCAATCTTCTCTTTTATCAACACATATGCACATTACTGGTCTAGAACATAGCCCAGCCTGGGAAAAAGGGTTGTGCACATGTCCCAGGGATTTCTGTCAGCTGGAGAAGCTCCTTGGAGACCAGGAGGACCATTTAGCCCAGAAATAGTTTTGCTGGACTCTCAGTGTTACTCGACTAAATGTCCCTAAGAAAATTTACACCATAACTTTTCAAAGAAAACAAAGCATATCCCAGACTTGGAAGGAAGATGTTTTCTGCATTCTCAGAACAAGGCAGTTTGATAAAGCTCAAGGGAAGTTTTCTGTAGCTAATGTAAAACATAAGTAAATCTATGTCTGTTAATGAAGGACAAAAAAGCTACACAAAAAGACACATCTATTTATATTCAGTAAAATCCTATAAAAGATTTTCATCTCTGTTGATACCTGATTTTTGTTTTTCTATATAAAGGGTTCACAATTCAAAGCCAAGTCAATGAGAAATGCCAATAGAATAACTGCTCTGTTGATGTGAAAGCAAAATGGTTAACTATGTTACTGGATATTTTTAAGCACCCAGATTTCATTAAAGAAACATTCAAAGGCAAAATAAAGCATCAGTCATCAAATGTTTGTGGATAAATGTACCAGCTTATTGCACTGAGCAATGAAATGGTTTTGGGGGGTGGGAATTTGCAAGTGAGTAATGGCTTCTTTAACACTAATGTGGCTTAATTCTGAATTAAATCCTTGTCCTACAGACAGAGGCTGTCATAGAGATCAGTATTACTTCATCTCCTTTTTTTTCTTCATTTAATGTCATTACAGAAAGCTCAGTACTCCAGAAGCATTTGCTGTTACCCAGCATGTATGTATTAACAATAACTACTTTATGCTCCTTTGAAAGAATGACCAGTATGCCTAGAAAGTACATTAAAATATAAATTAGGGAAATTTTAGAATATCCCATTGGAACTAACAAAACAGCATACAGTTAAAAGAGCTCAAAACTGAAGGTTTGGTTTTGGAAATGGCTCAACTTCTCTCAGAGAGAAAGTGTGATAAATTCTAATGATAATTTTGAGATGTTTAAAAGCTGAATTTTGCTCTGGAAGCTCAAAAAGGAAAAAAAAAAATAAAAATGGAAAGGACCTTTGATTGGAAAGGAGCTTTAAAGATCACCCAGTCCAACCCTCCTGCCATGGGCAAGGACATTTTTCACTAGATTAAGTTGCTCAAAGTCCCATCCAACTGGACTTCGCACATTTCCAGCCATGGGGCATCCTCAGCTTGTCTGGGCAAGCTCTTCAAGTGTCTCACCACCCTCATCATGAAAAATTTCTTTTTTATAACCACTCTAAATCTACCCTCAAAAACATTTGCCCCTTGTCCTGTTACTACAGGCCCTGGTGAGAAGCCTTCCTCCATCTTTCTTATAGGCCCCTTTTATACATTGAGAAGATCCAGTGAGATCTCCCTGGAGCCTTCTCTTCTCCAGGCTAAACATCCCCAGCTCACTCGGCCTTTCTTCATAGGAGAGGTGCTCCAGCCCTCTGATCGTCTTCAGGGCCTTCCTCTGGATTTTCTCTAAAGTGTCCATGTTTTTTTTAATTTGTGGACCCCAGGAATTACACTGAGCACCAGTTTCTAAATTACACCTGTTGCTGCCCACCAGAAAGATCACCCTAGACCAAACTGCCTCTTGATATTACTTAATAAATTGTTATAAACAACTGAGAGTGTGCCCTGGCTATTTGCCCTGAAAAATTTATGTCTTTTCTGTAGGAAATGTGCTAGTGATAGGCAACTTTCTACTAATCAGACAGAGAGTGCTTTTAATTTTCCCTTTTTCACCTAATTTAAAATTTGCTTGTCAACAAGTGACATTGCTTTCTGGTGAATAGTAGGGAGTATCCTCTATGCAGTGCTGGAAGGGAAAGATCATGCACTGCAAAACAGGATGAAAAAAGCTGCTGAATATATCCCTTACTGGCAAGAATCAGCAGCTCTTTGTGGCTGGCAGATCTGCAGGATACATTAAAGCAAGAACAAACACCCAGAGAGGCTGGATTAGCAAAAGGAGCTGAAGGACTACTTTAAAATAGACCAGAGCAACCTGCTCTATCTGACCCTGCTCTGAACAGGCCATTGTTGGAAAAGACAATCTCCAGAGGTCACTTCCAACCTCAGCTATGCTTGTTTGGATATATCAATGCAACCAACTGTCATTGGCTTGTAGCTTCTTCCTGAGCTTCACACCAGTCACAGAGGGGAGAAGAAGTAATTTAAAAAGAAGTCAGCTGGCCTGTTGTCATTCTGCTGGCTGAAAATTCTAAATATGGGTTTTCTAGTCCCACCCCAGCCTATTTTTTACCTCTTTTCTCATTCTACTACTAAAAAAATAATAATAAAAAAAAAAAAAAGAATGGGGAAAAATAAAAAGGATCAGGGAAAAAAGTGAACTATAAGAATACCAGAGTTTCAGGTTCTGTTGAAAAACCCTGGTGGTTTAAATCTTTCTCAATTTTAATGATATCTTAGCTTTCAAATAATAGTTAGGCTTTTTTCTCCCATGAAAATTTAACTCAGATTATCTTCACTGCCTCTGAGAAACAGCTATATTGTCAGCATCAAAAGCATGCTCCATGGTCCCCAGCCCAAGGATTTCTGTGAATAACCTTGTCTTCTAATCAAGGGCTTCCTAAACAGGGCCCATGTCGATTTCATCCATAATGTAAGTGCAGGTAGTTTCCACCTACTCAGGAAGATCATGTCTTCCTCACTCTCTTTTCCCAGGTATAATGGTCACAAGTCCACTGAGGATATTGAGGATCCTATTGAGGATAACCTAGTGTGCCCTCAGCATGATATTTTAGCCTCTCAGCAGAAAACTCAAGCAGATTGTTTTCTGCCTGCCGTTGCCAGTGCCAAAAGTGTGGTTGGAATCCACCTTACTTTCTCCAGGAGGAATTAAAAATTACCTTATGAGAGAGGTTATAATCCACAGCCAAGTGAGAGAGTCGGGATTAACCAGAGTAACCTGATTGATCTCTGTGTGAGGTTTTGCTGAATGAAGCTCTGGTTGTTTTCCACTGCAACAAACTGCAAAACAAGGTAACTTGTGGGGTACTCTCAGGGACAAGTTTGTCTAAGGGCTGTTCTGCTCAGAGCACTGTCCTCCCAAACCAGAGGCACGCCGGGATGCTGAAGGAAAAATCTTGTGGAGAACGTATCAGTCAAGCAAATAGCAAAGATATGTGAAAAGATAAAATTTCCAGGTTTTGATTCTAGCCAAAACACAAGATCAAGAGTGCTTGTGCGAGTGCAAAACTCGGTCACAGCCTCAGTGCTGTTGGAGGTGCTGTCTCTTGGGTCTATCTAAAAAGGATCATTTATTGCTCCCCAAAATCCCATGATAACATTAGCGCTGGGGACCTGGTGAGCATCTACTATGTTCTGGACGCAGGAAAACTTTCCTTTTTCTGTCGAATTAGATATTTGCCTTCAGTTCTGGTTGTAAACTATTGTACAGTGTGTCTATGTTTTCATTATCATGAAAAATACACCCTGCGGGTATCAGCACTGTGGTTCTCTGTATGTTTCACTAAAGAGGTGAATGAAATCATCTCTGGCAGTCCAGTTTGTACGGCGGCTGTTTAGGCAGTACATAAACAGGATCCTTTTTATTTACGTCAGTTGCATAAAACCAAAATTCATTCAAAGGATTTGCATGTTTGCAGGCCTAATCATGTTAGCCCAGTGCACATTTGCAAATTTGCACTCTGTCAGTCGCTGGAATCTGGAAATCTGTCTGATTGCTGCTAAAGCATCACCAAGTGCTAGAGGCAGCGCAGGGAGCAGGTAGGGGTGCAGCTGAGGCTGCGAGCAGATGGATGCACCCCTCCATGCCAGCAATGGAAATGCAGGCTGAATAGCAACCAGCTGCAACTGATCTATTGTTCCTGGTTAAGCAAATAATACCGGCTTCCTGTCCCTCTGGAAGCTGTACATGTAAACCGATGCCTCATGTACCCCAGCTTTTATTGCATAATTGTTATACATGCATGTTCAGACAGACAAATTGTTTAAATCAAGGAACAATAATGAGGGATATATTTTCAGAAGGGCTGAGATCTCACTGAAGTACAGACTGGGACTCAAAATTTCCCAAGGATTCAGATGTCTCCTGTTTTGAGATTGGAGGCAGAGTTTTAAAATGAAAATATATTTACCGAAGTCTGCTGAAACATAGGTATATCTTCACTAACAGCTTGCTGAGGGTCTCACCTGCTAGTATTCTTAATGTCTTTGCAGACAGATTCTTCTCACCTGAATCTAGCAGAGCTTTTCTCCTGTGCTACCTGATTTACATGGAGGTTTAGGTTAGCATCCCTTGGATCCACTTCCTTAGCTCCACTAACCTCACACAACCTGCATGTGTGCTATTTGAATGCTGATGACCCACCTAAATTTCTATCTACACCCTGGGGGAAAACATACACGTTCCCCCAAAATTCATTAAAAAGCAATCACAGCACTGCTCTCTTTATTGAAGAGCAGCAGCAGCACGTCAGGCTCGCTACGTGGGCAGGGAAGGAGGGAGGAACAGCCCCAAGTGTGCCATCTCACGCTGTGCCTGATCACACCTGAGCTAAGCCAGGGTCTCAAGCCAGGGAGCAATCACAAAACCAGCTCTGCACTGGAGATACGTTTCCACATGTGGTTCTGAAGGAAAAGTTTAGCTTGTTGGGGATTTCATGCCTTAAGTGCCAATTAAAGACTAATATAAAACAATACGTTCAGTAAGAATGTTTTAATAAGACCCTTTGCTGGAGGTTTTTATGTTCATTCTCCTTTCTATGCTTTTGTATGGATTTTAGGTTGCACAAGGGGCAGTGTCTGGAATATATTTCTTTTTCTTCCTTTAAGGAGAGATTGTGTTGGATAACAGGGGGATAAACTGCCCAGTTTTATGTAACTGTGGTTTTTGCACCCTATATCAAAGTTAATTCATTGTTTAACATGGGGCTTTAATTCAGTTGTCTTCATCAACGAGCTACTTTGTGTCCATATGGCTAATAAGTGTTATTCTGCATTGAAACTAATGGGAAAATAGAAAGTATTTTAACAGTGCAGCTGATCTAACAAAAAACACATCTGAGGAGGATTAACATTTCAAAGGAACTATTTGCTCAAGTGAGCTGTCTTTATTATGATCTAAAGGGGGGGAGTTGAAGAAGAAACCTTGAGTAACATTTTCATTATGGTAGCTTAGATACTGTTAGTGAAATAGACCCAACTGAATTATAAAAACTCCTTGTACTTGAGCCTGGAGATAATTAAAGCAATTTTACCATGTGTCAATGATAACAAATGAAAACTGGTAGAGATGAAGGATAACACAGTACTGTAAATACTTTCTGGCAAACAAAAATATTGCTCGCTTTAACTATGGCCTGTTAAAAAAAAATATAAAAAGTACCAGAAAGCATAAAGAACGGGGTGAACTGTATCAGTATGTTTTTATGGGAGACATATGGCTCATTCTCACTTCTCAAAAATGTGTGGCTCTGGTACTAGGCAATTGTTTTACTACAGAAATACTTGCACAACTTTCTCTTTAATGTAGCTGAAAAACATGTCAACTTTCCAGTGCCAGACAGAGAAGGTTTTGTTGTTGTTGTTTATCTTTAAAAAAAAAAAAAACAATTTCTCCAATATTTGATTTAAAAAAAAAAAAACTTGTTCCATTTACAGCTGTTCCTTCATTCTCCACATCTGATGGGGAGGGGAAGCAAGCACCTGCTTGCACAGTCAAAGCCAGCATTGCTTCTCCCAAGCCAGCTGGCCAGGGTGCCATGCCGGGTATGTACTCCTTCCTCTCTACAGATCAAATGCATCAAGCCTACTGTGAGAGAGGTCTCTGGCAGCCCAGGATCCAGGGCCCAGCTTTCTGCAATTCCACAGCTGTGGAATCTGGCTGCAAAATAGCCTCCCTGCTGAAGAATTCATCAATTTTGCTCAAAGGAGTGGAAAGAGTAATTCCCTATGTTGAGATCCAGGGTATCCGGCATTAAGGTGGCTTTACAGACTGAACATTATATGTGGGAGTTTCGTAATAAGGAAGGATCTCAGGGTTTAGACTTGTCAGTATAAATGGGATATTTCAATTGGTGAAGCTATATTATTCCCTTTTGTAGTGTGCACATGAAAGAGCGATGTAGATGTAGGATGCCTACAATGACAATGTCCCTTCCAACTAGTCACACTTTAAGGGCTCCCACGCCATTGTCAGATCCTCCACATTCACCTGAGATTCTTTGGAGCTCCTGATACAGGTATCTGGATGGTCTTTGAGGAATAGCACACTGTAAAGTCAACAACAGCCCACAGTCATATGGCTAATACAATGTTAAAAGGAGCACCAGTTGGTCTTGAGCTGCTCAATGGGCCATTTGACAAACATCTGTCAGGAACTGAACACATTGCTGAGTTCCCCATAAGTGGCACTATTGTGGAAGAGCCCATTTGCACTACAGGAGCAGAGGAAAGAAATAGAGACATTGCTTATGTGGGTCAGTGCATTCATAGCATGGACTCAGATAGTATAGCATAAGAATCAGCTGAAGGGTACAGAGTGCCTCTCTAAGGTTTGTGGCTGTTTTACTGATGCTGAAGACCAGAGAAGCCCTGGAGCGTGAAAGAAGGTACACTCTTTGCAGTTATGTTAAATTGTGGGCCTCTGCCCATGGACTCTGGACAGACATACACAACTTATTTCTGTCCCTGGAGGGAGATGTCTGAGATACTATGATGGACACCAAAACCGATATGTGGACTATAGCCTTTCCAATCCTAACAACGATGGCCAAAGTACACTTGTTTGTTTAGGGGTCATAGGCGTCAAAGGGTAATGTTCATCTTCCAGATCTGTGTGTGGGTTCCCACAAACAAGTGACCCACTGATGGCTATCCAACATCCTGTCAGGTGGTATTTAAGACGCTAAGCCACATCTGTTGTATTATGGAGGCCTGATTTAGGGGGCAGCCCTGCAGCCATTCTACTCATTCTCAGTTTATTGGAGAAGTGCTGAGATGTGTAGTGAGGCATGCAGTTGCAACCTCAGAACGTGCAAGATCTAGGGTCCAACACGGTGGAAAAATATCTGACTGAAGAGAGAGTAGACTTTTGCCAACATATCAAGGCCAATATAGTTCCTTATTTTTACAAGAACTTCAGGAATTGAAATGCTTTGACTGATTTAGACTTAAAAATGAAGATGAGTTTCTCAAAAGAAAATGGTTTCTCTAAGAAATGAGAAAACTGAAATGCAGTTGCTGGTATGAAGTAAGGTTGCAGGCATTGAAATGCAACTCCTGATCCCACATACAAAATGCAACTGTTAGATTACAGACTAGGTTTCAAGCCCTCTGTTTTTCTATAGACTCAGTTGTCTCTTGAATATGAACAGTCATTCTCAAAAAAACGTAAATGCACATTTATATATAAATGTATTTTAAAATGTCAAAGTGTGTTGAATATTTGGCAATAACTCCTGGAACAACTCTAAACTCAGATCACTTTCTATCTGCCAGAACAGTGCAGCCTTACAGTCTCCTGTCTGGGTGCCCCTTATCCTAACCCTAGACTGGGCCAGGCTCTGCTATTGTGTTCTGTGGGCAAAGTCTGGTGCACTGAGATCCTTTTCTGTGAGCATGTGCCTGTAGCCAGTGGCAATAACTGTAGGGATAATGGGAAGACCAACAGCAAATAGGAAATGTAGAATGTGTTAATTTATTATACAGTTTTCCATAGGTTTTAACTGTTTTCAAAATGTTATTTATTTATCACTATTATTTATTATGTGAGCTCCCTCTTGTGTCTTATTTTGCACCTGTGTAATACTATTGTTTGGCTGCAGGCTTTTTCTTCTGAGGTGAAAAATCTCATTTAAATACTTTTACTAAATAACTCATGCTTTACATTTCTTTTTTCCTTTTCAAGACAAGTTTGTTGTGATTCATTCAACTTAAAAAAACAAACAAACAAACAAACAAACAAAAAAAAAAAAAAAAAAAAAAAACACCAAACAACTAAAAAAATCAATCAACAAGAAAAATACAATTCTGGCATCTGGTGCTATTCTCTGGTTTCTCTACAGACCCAGTTCCAACCAAAAGCAATCAATGACAGATATTGCAGTCAGTTCAGAGAAGGCTTGATATGGAAAGGAGTTTCACCTATGATCTAAAAAACCACACAGGATATTTACGTAGCTGAATTATACAGAGGAAAGTTACACCATTAACCTTGCAACTGTCGACATGTGAGCACAAGTGCCTATCCGCATGGAAACACCGGCAGGGCTGAGACCTTTCGGATCATATTGCTCAGCCATACTCCCAAGGGTGAATTTTTAAGGGCTGGGAAAAAGAAGAAACCTTGGCATTGGCTGAAGTTTACATATACCTATTGGTCTTTGGAATGACTAACTTTACCCCAAAAATGACTCATACAGTCACTGCCTTTGATCTGATTGCATTCATTATTATTATTATTAATGTTAATAACAGTGCTGCAGCCATGCCTCAAGGCCCCAGCTGAGATCAAGGCTCTGTTTTGATAGGCATAGAACACGCTGAGAAGAGGAGACAAACCTTGCCCTTAGGAGCTTACACCTGAGCTGAAGAAGACAAAATGCAGGGAGAAGGAAGTAGTAGCATTATCTTTATTCTGCCTTAAAGACAGAGAGGTTAACTGACTTGCCTGAGGTCAGGCAGGCAGGCATTCAGAGGCAGAGGCAGCACAGGGGCCGTGCCCAAAGCCCTCAAGAGATGGGGAGCCAAATGGGGGTTCATCTGTCCTTGCCTTCCTAGGGACTTTACCTGGTGCCCAGCAAGAGGGGGTTGCAAGCCCCCAGTGGGGCAGTGCAGGATCCCAACAAAGCTGGAAGGATTAGAAGAGGGAAGAGGCCAGTACTGGGCAAAGGTGGGGGTGAGTACCCGGCCCCATGCCCACTTGCATGGCAGCTCCACCATAGTCACTGCTGCAACAAGACAAACAAACAAAAACTTCCCCCCTGGCCAGGGATTTGAGCCATACCCTGCTTTGTGCCTGAGGAAATGAGCCTACACTGATCCCTGCACTGCTTTGGCTGTTAGCCCCCAAATCAGACCGTGGGGTGTTTCTGTGTTAGCTCAAAGCTTGCACCCCAGGCTGGAACCAGGCAGCAAGTGCTAATGCCTTGTGCTTCACTTCCCCAAACATCTGCCCTTTTGCCTGTCCTGTGACTCCAGCTGGAGACTGGCAGCACGAGGTGAAACCATTCTCAATTATCATCAGTGCTCTTGGCCAGATCTTCTTCTTCTTAAAAAAAAAAAAAAAAGAAAAAGGCTGAAATTAGACCCCTCTTGCTATGTTTTGGCACCTAAATACATGACCTGCTTTTGCAAGAGTGCTGACAGCCGTTGGTATGGCAACTGTGATTACTGGAAATTTCCAAGGGCTTGGCTTTTGGAAAGCTGGCCAGTTATTTGGGTGCCAACATTCAGGTTTAGAAGCCTAAATTTAGACTTTTTTTTTTTTTTTTTTAATTTCCAATCACAGCTATTTACTTATAAAGCATTGATCATGAGTTCAGACACATGTAGGATACAAGATGTAAACATTAGACACTCCAACAGCATCCAGTAGCTATATGGAGCCAAGGGTAAATATGTTACAAAGACCCATTTGATTTAGCAGTGAGAGGAAAAAGGTGCAAACATAAAAGCTATCTGGAGCATACTCAAGAATGACTATATATCTGAAAGTACTTTAACTCTAAATGTCCACTAATACTCCTTTAAAATAGTGATTTTCTGTCCCTGAGAATTTAAGGGCACTTCAACTGGGAACTAGCCAGTCTGTTGAGTTTAAGACTACTTCACTGAAAGGCTGTATAATCTTTTTTGGGAAATTGTTTGGTTCCTGCTGCACCTCATGGCAATCAGCCCCACAGTTTAACATGTACCATCTGCACAGTAGGTAGCCTGAATCCTGACACTAAGCTTCTGAACTTGCAACACTAGCTCAATATGAGTATTTATTAAGTGATACACTATGGATAGCTTCTAATAGACTTACTTATCTATTTCCTTTTAACATGAAAATGCTGACAAACTTCTATAAATTCAGCTAATTTAAACATGTATTTATTTTCTGGATGCTGAAATTAAATTAATTCTAAAGCAGTCATTTCATAGTTGTTCCCTTTGATTAGCTTCCCTTCTGCTTCTGTTCAGAAACATGGGGACTAATTTAGCACACGCTTACACCAACAAAACTGCAGTCTGGATTTATACTCTGGTAGCCAAGTCAGAATTTGTTCTGCTTGTTTTTATTCTTCTAACTAGCTTCCTCGCATTTGATTTTGTTTATGTATGGCCCATCTCTGTTGACATCTTTCAAAGGGATAATAGGAAGAAAGCCAAGCTGAAGATGTTCACATGCACGTGACTACAATGTATATAAACAAATGTAATGTACATGTATGTGCTTAAAGATTTGTGAGTACACATATATGAAATAAATATGTAGAATGTAAAATGTGTATAGAAATATATGAGAAAAGAAATCACTGATAAAGCACTAAGAAAAGTGCTCTTCCTCACAGCAGTAAATTGACATCCAAGATTTTTTTAGCTATCCTTGGAAAGAGGTGTATGTCAATAGGCTGTAATGATTTCAGGCCTTTATCCTCCCCAAAGGACCTCCCTGTGCTGCTGGGAGTGCTACAGTCTCTCCTGAGAACTCTGGGGTAAAAAGCAGTGGTATGTTATAATGACTTTTTGACTGTTGCTCACTGGCAGCGAATTTGAGGCTGACATTGAAGGTACATTTGCTAGTTTCTGTTCTGTGTTCTGATTTGTCATCCTTGATCTGTCACAGACAAGAGTTTGGGGGTTGTGAGCAGTGGAGATTTGCTTTTGTTTCCTACACATTTCAGCAGCACAAACAAAACCTGAACTGTCTTCAGTAAGCTGTTAAGTAACCAAACTGGTACCAAACAAGTTTGTTTACTTGGTTAGCTGTCCTGTTGGACATGAAATCAAAGCAATGGCCTGGTTTTCTCCAACCCCCAAGTTCCAGCACTTCCTAAAATTAAAGAGAAAGTTAAATGGCAATTCCAGCCTGGAACTGGCTGACAGGAGTCTACCAGGCTCCAGGAATTAATCCAGAGGAAATGGATACTTCTGAGACTGACTTTATTTTCTTCCAAGATACCCAGGAACTAATATATACTCTGGTCAGCTCCGTTCCAAAAGGCCAGAGAACACTGCCCAAAAATGATGAAACTGAGAGCAGGGATTAACCCACATCTGCTTGCTGTTGTGCACAAAGTGGACTTTCATCTCAGTTGAGATTTTTTTTTTTCCAGAATTATTTCTTTTATGCCAGTCAAGGTTCTTCTGGCAAAGGATGCAGCTCTGTTAGTTACAACGGTGTTACGAAGGGGTAATTAAGTTGCTGTGTGGTGTAGGAAAGGGGTGTGCAGTTCTGCATTCCCTTATCACAAATTAAAGTGCTCTCCAAATTAAAAAGCACTACAGTTAATGCATTTTCTCAGACATTTCTGTTTATACCGCTAATTATCACACTAAAAAGTACTCCTGAAGTTCAGCTTCTTAGATAACTATCATAAACCATCCACTCTCCCAGGCAGAAGGGAAGTCATTACAGTTCAGTAGTGGAAAAGATCTACCACACGAACAGACAGATGTCCCAGAAATGGGTGTCTGTCTCTGTCACCAGAACCTTTGGAGACTTTTTGCCTCTCTGTAACTAAGTTTTCATTTGGAAAATGCTTCAAAATTACAGTGTTGGGTTCTGAATACTTATGTCTTTGTTCCTCCAATTATAATGACTAAAACCATTACAATTAGCACATGACATTATGCACTGAAAAAAATCCATTTTTCTTTCAGTGTTTCTCTTTAGAAAGATTGTTTTAATTCTGGTTTCACTAAAATAGTGTTTTTCAGACCTGTCCACATATCACCTGACAAAATACCAGTGTAGAAGGAAGGAAAGCTAACTGGATGGTATCTTGAATTCTAGCAAACATCAAGCCATGTATTAATTTATTTGCAAAAATTCAGTAAAAACAAATCCTGAAGTATTCATATACATGGCAATTAACAGTGGAGAAACCCAATGTTCCCTTTACTGTGTAACTTTTTCCTGTTTACTACCTATTCCCTTGCCTTCTACTGTTTTCCATCTCTGCTTTGACTCTAAAAGATGCAAATCACCAGCCCTGATTTCTTATTTAAACAGTCTATTTGCAGCCAAGACCTCTGGAGCCATTAGAGAATGACCATGTGAAAGGGCCAGCCTGTATTCACACTGCTCAGGAACTGCTCTGGCTCTGGGACCTCAGAGAATTCCAGTATCATATTTGCTTCACATGCTCTCCAAGGAGGGATAAAGTCACGCCAGTCCTTCACTTGATACGGCTCTTGTCCTGCTCCTAGCTTGCTGTGGGAATGGAGCTGGGGAACTGCAGCTATTTTGTCTCATCTCTGTGGCTCACAAACTGAATAGCCCATGCAAGAGTACGTGCTTGTGCGGGTGTGCGAGGGCACGGAGAGGGGCGGCTGATCACTGGGGACATGCCTTAAGCCCTCTTTTTCTGAGATGCCACCTCGCTAAACTTCCTTGCATAAAAGTTCATCAATGTAAGTAAAGGTTGGGCATTCAGCCTGCCAATTTTCTCATGCTGGTAGTGTGCCTTTAAAACAAAATTTGCCCATATTTAAGACCCTTTTAATCTTAGGACTATGTTCTACTAAATTTCTTAAATTTTTTTCTTCAGTTCTGTAACTGCCTGTTGCAGCTGCATATTTTAAACTAATAAAGAGTGTCCTTAATGGTGTGAAGATTTGCCCATTCCAACTGTGGGCAGACTCACCTTTTCAAAAGGTGCTATATCAGCTGAAAGTCACTGGGCTTCCATCACGTAGTCATGGTTTGTCTTTCCCATGCCCAAGTTCAGACCAAGTACCCTGGCTCACAGTCCAGACTACTCAAATTGTCTGATACGCAATGGAGATGTGTGCTGTTAACCACTTATTTTGGGGGAAACCACTTAATTATGGGGAAAAAAAAGCTATATATTTTATAGCTATTTTCAATTATACCTATTGTAAAGACAATCCATCTGCTATATACTTGGGGAAAAGATCTGCAGCTATTTTTCCCATTGCTTGGACAGTTACAAGGCAATAAGTAATTTATTGCTTTGCTCTATTAGTCTTATGTATAAACAAGAAACATAACTGCGGGACTAAATGCCTTGCCACTTAAAAGCCAGCATTTAATTTTGTCCTTTTTCCATTTAGAAATTTTCTCCTCTTTCTGTCCTCCTGTTGCCTCTCTTGCCACTAAAAATGCGCAATTATAGTACTATACCATGCTACAATGGCATGAAAGAGCACAGATACAATGGAGGAACACGAGCACAGTACAACTTCTCATTTCAGTCATCCCTGCTAAGTCTCTGTGGCTTGAAACCCAGCAATGAAAGCAGACTCACATGCAAAGGAAGGTCTGCCTTATAGGATGGAGGTCCAAAAAGCTAAATCCCTCTAGGCATGTAAAAACATTCTTATCAAAGGAGCTGTTCATAGGCATTCACACAGTGCAAGGACAACTTGGGTTTTTCCACGATTAATGATAAGTTTGGAGGAATGCAAGCCACACTATACTCAGGGATTAGCTGTTTATCAAACAAAATATATTGGGAACTGGGGCAGCTGGGGCTGCTTAGCTACACATATTCGTTTGTTAGGTGCTCCTTTCCTCTCCCATTTCATAAGCAAAGGGTGTGTGTAACCCTAGCAAAGTCCCTTAAAGAATAACTGTGCACAGAAAGTCTGTTTTGCCTTGAATGTAGTCTCTTCTGTCTGCTGAAGCACTTGAGGTCAAGCTTTTATGAAGACATAATGCCCCCCCTTATTTTTCCACCAGCATAAACTGAACTTCATAGACTGAACTGGTACTTTATAACTGATATGCTTTCACTGAGGGCATTTACATTGCTATTATTGCTTATTTCCTCTGCTATCTAGCTTCCTAGAGGTTATGCAAATCAGAGATTTGGGATTATTTGTGTCAACAGTGGCTGTTTTATTAGAAAACATGTCTTTGAAAAGGTGGTTTATGTACAAATCATGTGTGAAGTCTCAAGCAGCTCAGACAGCAGTGCCAGAGCCCCACCATGTATGTATTAAAACTTTGGGATCAGACTTCTGGCTGCCACTAGGGACACTGATTTCAGTGGGACTGTGCCGACTTGGACAGCAATTAAATCAGTGCCAGCTACAAGCAGGGAAATATGCAATGATAAACAGCTTTTCATTAAGTAAAGATTTCAGATGAGTCATGAGTAAATGTCATTTGCTTCCCAATACTCAGGCAAAGATACAGCTCTTAACATGAAACACTTCATTTCAGGGCAATAACACCCCACTTGCTGTGTGGTGTTAAATCCTGGAGCTCCTGTGAGTAATAATCTCCTTCTTATAGTCCACAGAGAGGGGCTATTTTCAGAGTTTACTTTAATATATTAAGACTCACAGGTTCTGTGTCTATGGATTTTCCGTCTAGAACTTTCACACCAATAATCTAGTGAGTATCCCTTAGGAAATGAAGAGAAAACTGGACAGGTTTAACCAGACTTGGCCATAGTAAAGCATAGGCTTTGGGCATAAAACTGCCCAAGAGGAATATTTGATAAAAGAGTGCAGCTCCATGACCTTTTTGACTGCTACACAATCAGTTAGTGGTCCCTCTGCTGAAACTACTGACAACAGTGACACCTGTGATGGTGGTTTTTGTGGTTGGGGCACCTGTCTGATAGAAATTGGGTCGAGGCTGATGACTCAGTGCTCAAAACCTGCCAAGCAGCTGTCAGATGGTGGGAGTTTTCACCATCTCCTAGACTGGCTGAGTGCTAACTGCTGACTTTGAGAAATACGGGTTATGAGACTTGACCAGCTTCCCGGACTTTCCCTGTACCCTGAGTCCTCTTTTATTTCCATCACTAGAAAGGCAAATGTGTTTGCTATTTATATATCCAATGTCCATTTTTAATTTTCTTGTGTGTGTGAGGGTATGTGAGCAATTCTTGTCTTTAATTTCATCATGAGAGAAACTTGTTCCTATGCAGAAAGCCAAACACGCTCTCTGCACTGCCTCAGAGCAGTGGAAACTCTTACTGATTCTTTGGGAGGAGAAGTTAATGCTATCTTATCACAGCAAAGAAGCCAGGGAACCTGATCAGACACTGGCATCTTTTACAACGCTGCATACTCTGCTCAGTGCTTGGTGAAATCAAGAAAACTTCCAGACAGACTTTCAAATGGGAACTCATCTTTAGCTACTAAAAGACAAGTGTTTGGTCCACCTCCCCTATAACCATCTCCAAAGGGCACCTCACCCACAGGTGATTAAAACAGGCAGAGCTTCTGCAGTTGTCTATCTCTTTCATTTGACTGAAGAGAGCTTGGAAGACCTGCTTGAGCTGGATGGTTCATTTTTAGTTGATTAAATTTAAGTGAAGTGAAGCCAGTCTCAGTATGACCAGCATATGATCATATATGGAAAATAAATAACATTGAGAAGAAGAGGTGACAGAAGAGCTTCCCACACAGGAAAGGTAGTTGACACTAGAATAGTAATCTTTCTCATTATTTCCCAGACCATTATTTCCCTTTTCCCAAGATGCTACAACCTGTTGTCTTCCAGCAGGCAAAAGAATGTGACTCCGTCATTGCAATACTGAATATGCAATATTCATAATACAGAGGAGAAAATGAAGGCAAAGAACGTAAATCATTTGGCTACAAAAATCTATCAGTATTAGAACCAAGCTAATTATTTAGGGGTTGCTGGTTCCCATGGCTCTTTCAGACCAAGCTAATACCTTATTAATGCTTATCCCTGCTGTATTTAATACGATAAATCTTCATTTAAGAAGCTGCAACTCCTATAACATTTAATTACTTCACTGTGCAGCTTTAAGATGTGAGTGGGTTTGAAGGAAAGAAGGAAAAAAAAAGGGGGGGTGGGTTGACTTCATTTGGATTTAATTAATTTTCTCTGTGGTTTGCTTGGTAAAAGGCTTCTCTCCTAAGGTAAGGCAGCTGTGACTACACACTGAAGTATAAGAAAAGTCATAAGATAGAGGCCAAGAGTTTGAAACCAGGTTACCACCTACACTGAGGCCAAACTTTCAGTTATGTTGACTGCATGTAAATGCTGCTGAAATCATAAGGATCTGAAGATGACTAGAAATACATCTCTATAACCTTGGTGGGGGAGAGAGTGCCAGGCTATATGTAAGTACATCTTTATTTATTTATTTATTTATTTATTAAGTTCTTATTTTTGGTATTTCTGACAGTGAGCCCCTGATGCATGAGCAGGGCAAACTGCTATTTCTGTGTTGTTCAAAGCAACTACCGTGAAAGCACCTTCACCAGGACTTTTGGGTAACAACTAGCAGCTTCAAACACCAAAATAAATTAACATAAACTGCAAGGGTTGAAAAGTCAGTTTGGGCAGGAGGAGGGTCACAGGGGAAGGTCTGGATCTCAGCAAGGAAAGTGACATGATTGCAGCAGGCTGTGTGCCTGCCCAGCAGTCGGGTTAGGGAGAGGCCATGTTAGGCCCACACTGCTGTGTGGAAATACTCCTGTGGAATCAATGGTAGGACGTAGCCCAATGCCATTGCCACCAGTCTTTGTAACAGCTGCCATTGTTTGGTAGTTTTGATATACTGGTAGATAAAAGGAGGATAAGTGCACAGATATCCTTCACTGAGCAGAAACAATGGAAACCCAATGTTATTTCAGTCCATTGAAGTATTTTAATCTGTCCCCTCAGCTATGGCTATACTCAGGAGGATTTAAACTTTGGATTTCTTTCAGAGATACTGAGGCTCTGATGCAGTTTCACATGTTACAACAATAACCATTTCAGGGCCAAAAGCTGTTTAGTATTTCAGGGTGAGTGCTCTCCTGTTTCAACTAGCTGTTAACGTCTGGAGAGGAAGAGACAATTGTTTACATGACTGAGCGGGTCAGGATCTGCTTTTTATCCATCCTGCTCCCTGAGTAAATTTTGCAAGCAAATCTGAATGAGTGGCAAGGCTTGGCATGTCATGGGTTTTGAAACCCACAGCTCCTTGAGTCACCTGATTGTAAGATACTCGGCTATTATTTTAAAAAGACTGTTTATAGGTTTCTTCATTGAAGAGCAGAATTTGAAAGTGTGGTCACAATTGACCCAGAAACAGAAAATAATCAAAGAAACCCAATATTTATTTATTTGCTTATTTGACAGAATATGACTTTAAGGATAATTTCACGGTTTTGGAGGCTGATTTAAGACTTCTGAATGCTTGGTGTTTACCACTGAGTTACATGAGTGAATGCTGGATGGGGCAGTCCTGCTTCAAGGTGATTTTATATATCTATGGGTTCTGTGTCATAAAGGATCATAGGTTTCCAGGCTCTCATTTATTTTCATAGGAAAGCCAACAGAGTTTAGTGCTTACAGGTTTTATAAACTCTATAGGCTCACGTGGAGCCAATTCAACAGCCTTCCAATGTACAAAGAAAACCTTGTGTAATAAAATCCATGAACTGATAGAAAAGTCTCTGTGTCCCAAAGAGCTGTAAAACCACTGATTAAAATCTGCTCCAGCATTGAAAGCTGAATATGTGTGGAAAGGAAGAAGATACATATACAGTGAAAAATGTCTTATTTGATTATTTTCTCAAATGTAAAGACTTCTGGGAACCTGCTTTTGATTGGGATTTGATCAGGAATATTTTTTGGGCTGCAGTCATCTTGTACCATGGAAATTGGTAGAGTCTACTCATATATGCATCACCATCCTTAAATAAATGCTGTAGACTTTATCTACTCTTCCATGGTTGTAGATCCGGATGTACTGTTTTTCATCTTTCCACAAAGAAAAGGCCTTTTCATTCACGCCTCTGTACAATGATGTTGTTCTTCAGACAGGCTATAACTCATTCATATGAGTTGTGGCTTGAATGCTTGATTTATAAATGTTCGCTGTCCTACGATGTAAATTTGTTCTTCTCTCTACGCTCCACAGAGACAAACACATTGGCCTCTCTTTCCTAGTCCTTGTCACGACATCTGTGGCCAACCCTGAACTCATACTTTTTATAAACCTTTGGGTCCAGGCATAAAAGTCTTCAAATATACCAGATGATTCTCACCATACAGTTCCTACTTTTGAATGGTATTGATTATGGCTGACGATAGCAGTGCATCTTCCCAGTTGAGATTGGATGACCAAACAGAGCTAAGAATTCCTTGTGTGATCTCACTACAGTTGGGTGTCCTCATATGAGTCCTTCTCCCCTATACCAGTGTAACACTTGAGATCTACCAGGGAGAACCAAGAGCAATTGAACAGCAGAAATGTGGGCTAAGCACATTACGGAACTGCTAATAAATGCAAAAGACTGTCAAATACAGTGAACAGAATACATATAGCAAATAGTAACTGAAACCCAGTGCACACATTTTTCCTCAGGCCTTCATTGTTACAGTCAGTCATTTCATTCCATTAGTAGTAATAATTCCTGTAGGAATGGAAGCAAACTTTGGATTATAAATGAACATCACAGTAGGCAGTAAGGAATGCATGTTTATCCCTGTTTTGATGACATCTGGACAAGCTAGCGACCTTTGGGCAGAATATTCACTATACAGAGATTTTAAAAAAAAAAAAAAAAAGAATTGGCAATAAATCTATTTTTCATGTCTCCACACCTTCTAGTAGGTGCAGAAGTTGGCAGGCTGAAATGAAATTCTCAATAAAGATTATCTCCCACTTGTGGCTGGTTCAAGGACTGCATGAAAGAATATACACAAAATAAATGCACCCACTGTAGTCTCAGACAGAAGAAGTTCAGATTAATTTAGAGTAAGTTTAAAGAATTATCCCATCTTCTGGTCTCTCAGACATCAAAATTTGCTCTCCTCCCCCTTCACCCCCTGAGCTTATCCTTCCTGCCTCTTGGCTTTTATTAACACTGCCTACATGGAGGCATTTGTTTGATATTTAAATTGACAGGTCAATTATCTTTTCAAATTTAGTGATATGACAAGCCAGGGGGTTTATCCCATTACAATATTTCTAAGTGACAAAATTATTTTATCTCTCCTTGACAGTATTATTGACCTGTAATCAGCAGACGAATGAGAGAAACAGAGGTCATCTCAAAAGTAAAAAGCCAGTTAGAAAACTGTTTGGCCAATTATGTCAGTCATCTTGACTTAATCTTGCAGCAGAACAAGGAAAGATTTGTTGCTATGAACCTTGGCCCAACAAACCCTACATGGAAAGCTTTCCACTCAGTTGAAGGGGGGGTGTCTCATATGTGCGACTTCTTGCAGTGAGGTCAGTGGGCCCCAGGGGTTGATGGAGGATGAAAAATAGTGAGAGGTCAAGGTTTGTAAAGCAAATCAATTTTCTTAAAGAGAAGATTCTTCTTGGAATCAAGAACCCTGTGGCTATGTTATAGGTCAATTTTCACAAGGTTACAGCTGCTACCGAGCATCTGGGCTAGACAGCTTTTTTTGGATGTTAAATCTCTTAATTGAGTTGGCCTATGTTTTTCTTTGAAAACATGTTTCTTTAAAAAATACTCAGCATTTTTTTCTAATAAATCATAAATAGTTATCACACATGCTTCATTTTTAAATCTGTCTCTTTGACACAAGAATGTATAAGCCATCTGTGTGTTCCTTAATCATTTTAGCAACATTTGTTTGTAGTGTGTCTGCTTAGTTGGGCTTTTAAGCTTCATTAAGAATAAAACATCCTGTTTACCAGAAAACAAAAATATTTTAAAAATCAATAATGCAAAGTTTTATGCCAACAATTTGAGGTGGCTTTAAATGAAGATCTTCCAGATATTAGGTCTTTGAATGTAGTATCAAAACCTTAGTAGGATAGACCCTACCTATTATTTGGCATTAAATAAAAGTTTTCACTGTTCTGGCCATGTCCAAGATAAAGATGAGGTAAGAAATTGCTTTGTTTTCTCATAATTTGGCTAAGGCTTTTGGGTGATTCACCACCTTGCACACAAAGCTGGACAATCCATCTATTTGGTAGCTGGATGAGGTCAGTTATGGTGTGATCTTTTCCACAGGATTGATCATCATTCATACAAACAACCACCACAAGGTCAAGGTGACAGGGAGGCCATCTCCCTTAACATCCATGCATGGCAACCTGCAGAAGTAAATCTACCTGAGCTCCTGAGGCTGCTGCTGCAGGGTCCAAGCAGGGGAGATGCAGGTCCCTGACAGATGGGGTGAGCTAAGCACAGGCACAGCAGCAGCTGGGAGGAGCCTGAAGGCAGAAAGACACATCAGGCAACAAAACTAAAGCTCTCACTTCTGCCATTATTATTCCTTTGTCTATTTATTTCCATTAATGTATGCTGGCAATGAGAGGGAATTAGGGCCCAGAGTGCAGAAGAAATGAGGAAATAATAATAATAAAAAAAAGGTCCCATTTCTCAACTGAAAGGATAGATAAACAGTCATTCCCCTGTTCATGTACCAGCCACATCAGTCCTCAGGACTTGCCCAGAAATCAGCAGGCTTCTAGAACAGCAAGGAGAAATTCTCTGTTTGGAATAAATGCTAGAAGATGAATATCCATACTGTTATCCAAACTAAACTATTCATTTCTAAAAGTACCTTAAGTCGTTTTGTTTTGTTTTGTTTTTCCTGCTGGAACTGGTGGTCTTTTGCAAAATAAAATAAAAAAACAATAATTATAGTGACACTT
The DNA here is from genome assembly GCF_047663525.1 of Anas platyrhynchos. NCBI lineage: Eukaryota > Metazoa > Chordata > Aves > Anseriformes > Anatidae > Anas > Anas platyrhynchos. Next base: position 72,396,478 of record NC_092590.1, read on the forward strand.
TTTATTTTGAATACTGCTAAGTGTGTGTTTTGAAGAGACATTGGAAAACAGAGTATGGCCCAAAGAGACAGTCATACTAAATAAAGGGAATGGGGGAAAAAAGGGAAAAAAAAAAAAAAAAAGCAGGAGCAAAAACACTAGACTTTTGGGACATCTAGACTGTTAACCTTGAATTTTGCAATTAGTTTTGACTTCATTCTTAGAAAAAAAAAAAGACTGTTTCTAAGAATCATTCTAAGAAACATGATTCTCAACAGGAATTTGGAAGCATGACTGTATTTTTGAAGTTGATGTTTTTCTTTATGTTGGATATAGTGGCATGAACTTCTTATTACCAGATATCCTGTCAAAAACAAGGAAGAAATCCACAGAACTTCTCTGGAAGTGCCTTGGAGTTAAACATTTGTTGGACAGGCACAGAAATCTGTAATGCACAACATAAACCTAATGTCATAACAAGAAACATATTTTCAAAGTAATTTATCCAGAAAGAATAGTGTCAGGCATGTATTTGGTATTTTTCCCTATTTTTTCTTTATAGATTTTTTTTTTTGGAATAGCAAAACTGGACACACAGAAATATAAACACTTCATTTAAACATACTGCTAACGCGTTTAAACATGTTTGCTTGCTATACTTTATTAAATTTTATTACGTACATTATTAAAAATTCTTTGGACAGCAATACTTGTTCAAACAAAGTGGACCGAGGTTATGGATATTCACTGGGGTTGAGAGAGATTGCAATAAACTGAGCTGAAGGCCCTTGATTATGTCTGCCCTGAGTAAATCACCCAGGCAAAATTTCAACTTGATGGACAGCCGAAGTGTGGGGCATATCCAAAGGGCATTTGAGACACACACCATGACATTTTGCCATGTAAGTCTGAGTGTTTCCTGTTTGGTAGAGTTAAATAATGAATTTTTTTTATGTGGGCTAGGAGTCTGCAGTTAAATCAATGGTGTGGATTTGACCCGCAAGTTCTTCCTCAGAAGAAACTGCTCACTGTCAACTTGGATGACAAAAAAAACTCAAATTTCCCATTTGTGTAACCCTGGGTTACACAAAACTGGTTAGACTCAGCTAAAGAGTTGCCCGCTCTGCCAGTACTTCAGAAAGGGTAACGTGAGTTTCAAGTCTATTGCATCAGCCCCCAGAAAGAAGGTTTTATAGTATATTTCCCCACTCTGTGAGACAGACAATGGTTAGATTTGGACAAAGCTTCTTGTCAGTCATTCTGGCCAGTTGGAAGAAATTAATCTTGGAAAAGTCATAAATCACATGCACAGGATTTCCCTACCAGAAAGGATGTTGAAGGAATTTTTCAGGAAAAAAAATGAAGTCTGTAACAGAAAGAGATTTTTAGAGTGAAGGTTGTTTGTTTCCTTTCTAGGTTACCCTGTTATTGCCAAGAAGTCATGGATATAGACTCATGCCTTATATATAGCTAAATTAGGAAAATAATAACTTGGGGAACAGGTGACCAGCTCCAGTCTGATTTATGCCCTCCAGAAACTTGAGTTCAGATCAAAGCTAGCAAGCAGAAATGTTTTGCTTTTCTATTACGTAATACACAACCATCACGTAATCTGGAATAATTAACAGATTAGGATCAACTAAAACCTGAGCTTCGGCTAGACATAAAGGCAGAGTGTAAGAAAATTGCATAGTCTGGGAAGCTCGGGGGGAAAAAAAACATCTGAGCTGAATCTTCTGCTCCTTTGAATTTATTTACTGCTGGATATTAATGGAGCAATCAGACATTAGATAAGGAGGTAGAGTTTACCAATTTATGGTAACACATGGTAATTTTTCCTTGGTCTCACGGAACTTTTTTTTTTTGTAATGTTTTTTACCACATTCACCAAGTCTGACTTCTTCTAATAAAAAATGTAGGTCAGTTCTTCAGTTTAAAAAAAAAAAAAAAAAAAGCTGAAAATGAAATAACCAAGCCCAAATACATATTAAACAAAAGCAGCTGATGAATAAATTGCCATGAGGTATTTCCTGCTACGTGATGTTAGGTAATAGGGATCAGGATTTCTAGAATTAGAAAAGAAGAAAAAAATGTATTTGGGCAGAAAGAAATACCACGTTGTCTTTTTATCACACAGTGGAAAGAGCGAGTGGCATGAATGAGTTCACGAACAGCTGTCAGAGGTGTTCCCATCTCATTGCACTGCTCAGTGAGAAAGGAATTTCTCCACTCAAAATTCCAACAAGTTTGGTGCTTTTAGCTCCAGATTTGGTTCTGTATCAAGGCTATTTTAGGAAGGGATGCAGTACCGTGCAAGTCACGGGTTGCTCACCTGGAGAATCCCTGCAGACCTGACCTGGCACCAGGGCTGTGGTAGCATGTGGGTGGCTGTGGGTCTCTTGGGGAAGATGGGTGAGAACTGGAAGAATATAAGGGCTTTCTTCCCATCTTTCTTGGTGTTTTGGCCAGCAGATATGCAGATGGCATAAATATGGCTGGATACCTGCTATGGGGACAATATGTGTCCAGGGGGCATGGTGGAAGGCAATACCACCTTGTGCTGGCTGTGAACCCCCTCCACCCCTTAGCTGGCCAGTTATGAGCAGATTTCATCCCTTAGTTGGCCAGTGAGACTAGGGGAAGGAGGTAACTGGGTTACCTCACTCTCTTTTTTTTTTGCAACAGTCTAAGAGGTACATTATTTCCTCCAGTGAGCAAGAAACAGTTAATGTTCTCATCAAATTATAACGTCAAACTGTGAAACACAAACCCCATTCTAATCCAAACAAGGCAGTCTCTTCTGAAACTGGACCAAGAACAACAGGAACACGAACTGCAGCAGTTCTTTCGTAACCACCTCTTGGTTCTTGGACCAGAATGCGTTTATCAAAGATGGATCTGTAGGATGCATTTTATAAGATTAATTCACTTTTGCTCCACCAGGCCCCAGCAAACTACCTTCTGCACTGATGGAGGCCGTGAGAAGTAACCACCGACAGCAAGTTTACTGCATCTGAGGTGAAATGAGGTGGGAATGAGCTTGCTTGGTGTGCACATGGCCATGGGTGAGGGAACAGATGGTGGATGGAGGAGACACGCTGTCTCCTCCCACGGCAACTTCTGTCACTTGTTGAAATACATTTATGGGAGAAGGGCTTGGCTGTGTTTCATCTTGGGGCTTGGATCGTCAACAAGATGAAAGTCCTGCACTGTTGTGATTTACATTACCCCGACCAGAGAATGGTCTCTGATCAGCCTTTCAGACAGATTTAAGGGTATCTTAGCCAAAGTCTGTCATTGCTGTGGTACAATTATTTTCCCATGCAGGTGCTGTGGCATTTTTGAAAGTATACATCAATTGTGTTGGCCAAATGTGTGACGTGTTGTGTCAGGTTGTGCTGGGCACCTTGCTAATTTTGATTAGCGTGTGTGGGTGTGTGTAGGGAAGGGGAGCCGCTGCAAATACTGTGCTTAGAAAGTAAGGTTAGCAGCAGGCCAAAAAATACAATGTTGTATCTGAAAAAATGTGATCCCTGAAATGTAGAACAGCAAACTTTAATGTGCTGCAGAGAGTGATCAGGAATGGAGAATGCTGCACTGATTTCCTTCAGTTTGGCTGTCTTTTATAGGCTGTTTCAGAGGGAACTGGAGAGCAAAAGGTCACTGTTTTTAAGACACTCTACGTTTCCATGACTGCAAGAATATGACAATCACACCACGTATCCTTTGGCTTTAGAAAATATCCCCAGACACTGAATAGGCAATCAGCTTGCCTTTTTGTACGTTGGAAAAGGCTTGTTTTTCCTTCTTGAAGAGAGTCGTGACCTGTCATTAGTTCCTTCCCCTGAAACACATCACATTGCTGACAGTAAAATGATGTTTTCATTCTAAGAATTCTACAGGGAAAAAAGGGAGCAGCCGTTTTCTCAAGGAAATAACCTAACAAGACCATGGTGATTACAATTGGCTGGAACATATCAGAAAAATAAGTGCTATGGTTACTCCAAACAAAAAAAAAATCCAAGAAAGGAAATTTCAATTGACTCTTTTAGAAACAGTTTATGAAGGAGAGGTATTTTAAGGTGTTTTCCTTCAGTCAGCAAAAGAAATCTTTGTGAATGGTTGATGAAGAAAATTATTTTTTACTTTTCTGAATGAAATATGTAGTATATTCACATAGAAGATCATCCATATTTTGGAAAAAAGGATGAAAATAGAGAGCTTTATGGTGAAATTAAAATCACATCATGTAAGATATATGTAGCATAATATAACATAACATAATCTTAGACCCCAGCCTGCCAAATGCCAAAATTCAGCTCCTGATTTGTGAAAATCCAATTGATATCAGTTAAGTCACATTGATACTAACATACAGGAAGAGAAAAATGTGTCTTTTGAGTAATGTTGGGCAAACCTGAAAGGGGAACTTTGTTTTATTTGGAGAAGTTGCAAGTTAGCTATGCAATGGTGGTTCTAAATACATAAACCAAATCTTTATAGCCCACTTGTGAAATATTTAAGGGACATATTCAGAAAGTTACTTGGACCAAGAACTAAGAATGAGAAGGAAACTTTCAAAAGGGAGCAAACTGAAGTAGCTCAAAAAATGTCCTCCGACCTACTGTAATTTGTGTAAACTGAAGTTCTGAATCACTGTCTACAATGTGTTGTAAGGCAGATTAGCAGAATATCTAGGCAAAAATATTCTAATTGTTCAAGTAAATTACCTGTACAGGCTTTGATTTTTTTAACTTAATTTATAAATAGAGGTATTTATAACTTTTTTTCAAATACAAGAAAAATCAGACCATCCATCAAATTCATCTCTCATTTGTCTCAAGCCATGGGAGAAGGAAAAAAAAAAAAGCCTAGATGTCATCTCCATTTTTGCCATGGAAAGCCATAAAAAAGATAACCTGATATTAAGCATTTCATCTTGTTTGGAAGGCATACGGATAGATTTCAATACGAAAGGTTGTTTAAAAAAAATAAGTTTCACTTGCAAGTGTGAAGTCAGATTACATGTTTCACAAGTTTTGCTCAAAACAGAGTGCGTATGTGTATACTGCAAGCAGCACATAAGTAGTCTGTAAGATGCAATGTTAGTCCTTGTCAGGAAAAGAACAAAAGGTACAGGATTTTCTTTCACACAAAGACAGTGTTTCTAGGACAGCTGGAAAACAAAATTAAGCAAATGATACTTCCACCTGCATTCTGTAAGATCCACCTGCAACTCCCTAATAAGTTTCAAGTAGAGGTGTATGATTACAGAGATGAATAGATTCAAAAAAAGTCACATTTAGAGATTTAGCTCTGAGAATGCGGGTCTCATCAGCAAATGTGGCCACTCAGCAGCAGGATTCTTTAGAAACCATTTTCCAAATTGAAATAATACAACATATTGCTCGGGGAAGTAGCCCAGGAAAAAAAATGCTCAAGCTGTACAGCACCAAAATGAGACCTCAGGCACCAATAGTACATTAGTCTCCCAAGCTTTTTTTTTTTTTTTTTTTTTTTTTCAAACTTCAGATTTTAAGCCCAAATATTAAGCTTAGTAAAAGTTTGCATAAACATAAGAGACTTGAAGTCATTTAAGATGTCCAAACAATCCTATCTGGGATTCCTCCCTGGGATGGCAAAGAGTTTTCCAGAACCCCCCTGGAGGGAATGGAAGAAGAACTGGGGCTTTGTTCTTGCAAGAGGCATTCAGAAAGACTCAGTGACATAAAGTGGGTGAGGTTTCAGTGGCAGCCCCTACCAAAAACAAGAGTTGTTCAGATCAACACAAGTGGGGCACAAACCTCTGAAAGAGTATGCTATTCAGAGGATCCAACCTACCCCTTCATTGTCGACCACCCCTATAACGCAGTGGATGTTACGCCCACAGAAACAATATCTGAGATTCTCATTTCCTATGGAGTAGTTCTATTATCTTATTCCCAACCCGATGTCAGGCCTTCTTTTTTATAGAATTCTTTTATTTATTTATATAACTACAAACAAGGACTTGTCCATGAAGCCAACTCCTGATGGGCACAGCTGTCACAACTGCTGAAGGTTCCTCTGTCCCCTGGCTTTGCCTGTGCACAGCATTGCTCTCTTTACTTCTTATTTTGACAGAAAAGACATTTTAGCTCTTCCTCTTTGCAGAATATGGAGGTCAATAGAGCCCTCATTTACCATTGCTGTTCTTCTTACTGCTCTTTCTCCATTTCAGATCAGCTTTTGCAGAGAAACTAGGCTGTCACAGCCAAGGACCTGACCATTATCTTTTTATTTCACATTTTTACATCTCCCAGACTGTAGCTCACAGGCAAGCTGAACCAATACATCAGAACGAGACAGGTGAGATACTATTATAATGCTAAGTATTAAAAACTATCTCTGCACTGATTATGGAGAAAAAAGCTACTGCTGTATAATGGCAACTGTTGATTCAATGGCTGTGGAAGTGCAAGGTGTAGAGGGCAAAAGCTTCTTTATTCAAAGGGAAATTATGCTTCAAAACTGGCTTTATTCCAGCACTGTCGATAGACCGGTTCTCTCTCCTTCCCCCTCTCTCTATATAATCTCAGTTACTTAAAACATTAAAGGTCTTTAGAAGCTTCTTTCTGCAACAGAGCCCTGTTTCTGCCCCTCATCACCCCAGTGAATGACAATTTGAAAGAAAAGCAGAAGCCTTGCTATGGATTTACAAGTTTCTCAGAGCAAATCACTGGATGCCAAAGAAGCTGCCAGGCTACTGCAACTTGCTAGCAGTTATAATCAGCGAACAAAGGAGTCAGAGGCAGCACCAAGGGGGAACCTTTTGTGAAAAATATTGACCAGCAAATTACACTGTAGACAGTGCTTTGGCACTTGGCTGTCTAAAGGTGACTCAAACGATTCGTTTAGCTCTGCTAGCTGGTTTCTAATTACACCAAATGCCTGACTGTTGTCAGTGGGCCCAGTATTTTGTGAGCGGGTGCTCTTCGCATGTGTCATTCATTACCTCACACTGTACCAAGAGCCATCTCTGCAGGGAGAATAGTTGGCAATGCCATTCATTTGGATAATTTCCTCAGATAGTGGATTGCAACAAACCCCTCAAAACAATCCCCTTCTACACTTCCAAAACAAATAAGAAAGAAAGAAAGAAGAAAGGAATGAAGGAAGGAAGAAAAGGAGAGAAAGAGAAGAAAGGAGAGAAGAGAACAAAAGAAAGAAAGAGGAGAGAGAGAGAGAGAAAGAAGAGAAAAACAAGCCTACAAAAAAGCAGCAGAGCCCCCAGCCACCACATGCTAATTTCAGTAAATGCCCAGGAATGAAACGGTGGCAAGTTGCTGTCTGGGGTTTATAAACTGAACACAGTTTACCCTTCCTGGGTTTTAGCTGGACTCCTGCTCTGGTGCCAGAGTAACAGCTGTAGCAGCTGCACTTGCATTTTGCCACCCAGTACAGGCACCTGCTGTGACCAAGGAAGTGAAAACCCACAAGAGATGCAATTTTCTTTTAATTACATTAGCCTGGTTTTGGCAGCCAGCCATACAACAGAGTATTGGTGGGGATGTGGACTCTATTCACAATTAGAGCCTGTCTGGGGGTTACTTTTGACACGTGGCAGGGAGAAACTGGGCAGGATCCATATTAGTGCTGATTCCTGTTTGGGAGAAATAATCAAGACTGACACGTTTTTTGTTACATGGTGGTAACTATATTGAACTCTTAGATCTGTTTTATGCACTTTGCAGACTGTCTGGATCATAGCAGTTATATACATGCCACTGAAATATCCAGGGTCAAGCCACGGGCCTGAGGAGTAGTTGAAAATCACCCGTGCTCTTTAATTGCTATTTTGACCCAAACGATGCTGCCCCAGACGTGCCTGAGCGCAGTCTGAATTATGGCATGGGTGAGGCTGCTCTCAGTCTGTTCCCAATAAGCTGTACGGATAAGGACATCATCTTTTGGAGAGAGAGAAAGTTGAGGCATGCAGACATGAGCCGTGTGGTGCCAATTCTCCCCAGGGCCACAGCAGGCTCTGGCCTGTTTCATTTATTCCTCTAGAAACAGCCAGCTCCACCTGACTGTCCCTGGGTGCTGTGGAGAAGGAGGTGGGCTCTGGGTGTTTTCCACAAGGGGAAGAAGCTGTTCATTGTTCCCAATGTGCTCAGTGGCTAAAATTATCTTTTCTGTAGCAGGTGCATTCAAGGTTTTTATGCTAGGATGGTCACAAATAAGGAATAACGTACCATTTCTTACAGCTTACATTAGCTACCTATTGCCAACTTGCAGAATATATTGAGGAAATATCATGACCCAACAATGCTGCTCAAGCAATGCTGCCCATTTAACCTCAGATGCTGTGGCTACCTGAATTAAGGCCTGTTTTCACCTTAGGCAAGCTCTTACTGTTTTTAACCTTCTGGGCACTGTTGCAGGACGTAAGCCATGATGCAAAGAAGAACTTTGGATCTCCATCTCACTTTTTGCCCATCTACATCAGCAAAGATGCCTCAGAAGCTGGCAAAAAGTTTAGGTTTGTAAGATGCTCACTGTGCTCACCTTGGCAAGGGGATGTAAGTGGGGAAGACCCGGTGCACCTTCCTCTGCACTAGCAAAGTGTCTCCAAGAGACAAGCAATGTGTCCCTTGTTGTTTCACCCAGACTTGGTCCCTGGGCCACCTGTGTAAGTGTGTAAGCAATGCTTCTGGTATGCATAAGCTGCCACAAAAACCCTTCACAGGTGCCTGACTGTTTGAATTCCCAGGGCGATGCGCCACAAAACAGATGAGTCTCAGCACACTCTTTCTGTTCAGAGACCTGGCAAGCCCCTGGATCCTGTAGGAGCACACTGTGGACTCACGTATGCCTGAACAAGAGCCATCAATCTCTCTGCCTCTGCACTATCAGAAGGGAGCTGGCACTGAAAACAGAGCAAATGACATAGTGCAAGACATTTCCACCATGGCAGGGCTGTAGTGCAGACCAGAGACTGTGCGGAGTGTCAACACATACGTCTGCAGGATGCTGAAAGATTCAGTCATCAGAGGAGGATGAGAGCTGGGCTGAGTGTTAACAGCAGAGTGCTTGGTCACGAGGAACAAAGGTGGAAAGAGAAGACACAGAAAAGGCTTCTCTGTCCTGGCTGATCAACTGGGTGAAATATTTGCTGGAAAAAAAAATTTCATGGTTTCTTTAGTAAGGCTGTAATCATGCTCCTGTTTCTGAAGAGCTTTATTCCCAGCAAGTGACAGGATTGCATAGCACTGTGAACAGCACTCAGGATTGTCTGGAACATGAAAAGCAGGGCTTTGAGGAGGGGTGTCTGTGTGTTTTGAATAAAATTTTCCAGTTAAAAATGTGCGTCAGATTGTTTGTCAGTAATACTCATATAAAAGAAATCACACTGATATTTAGATAATACTCATTAAAAGGACAAACTCTAACTCTTTAAACAACAGTGTAGTAAAATTGGGGTAAATTAAAGAAAAAGTCTGGTAGGTGATGTCAGGGTAATTGCTCCTGCTTTGAGCCACTGCCGGTGAGAGGAGAATAAGGCTTGATGTGAAGTGAAAAGATCAAACAAAAGCAAAGAGTGAAAACTGGGAACAGTAAAGGAATTAGTAGTAATTGTGTTGAGCCTCCCTCCATCTTCTTCAAGCCCTGTTTGGGACAGAAGAACTAAAGCCATGAAAAACAGCTGAAACAATGTCATCGTTCAGGTTTCCACACATTTCAGATGATGACCAGGTCAGTGGTGACCTTGGAATAAAACAAAAAGTTGTCACTGGGTTTGAATCAAAGTCTTGGTCACCTTCAGTACCACAAGGAAGCAAGTTTGGGAAACTGGATAGGAAGTCATATACAGATGACCTTATTCTGTCAAAAAAAAAAAAAACACTTTTCTTCCTTGATGTCTTAAAATAACACATTGACAGCATTTCTTCAAGAAGGATGCATTCCCAGGTAGAGCCTTGTAGTGCGTTCATGGGACTGTCACGGTGAGAAGGATTTCTTTTATTTCCTGTATTCTTGTTTGAAACAAAAACTGAATTCATGGCCAATCCCTACTCCCACTGGTGGAAACAATCCTGGAAAAAAACAATTTCAAAATTTCAATGGGTTTTGGATGACGGGACAACTTGGGCTGTCAGCCATAATAGGTCTGCTTGAGACAGCTCATGGGGTAGTAAGTCCTCTAAGGAATAAAAATGGTCAAACTGCCAGAAACTCCATGAATTTTTTGTTTTGTTTGTTTTTGTCCAAAGAACGCGTGTGCCTATGGATGTATTGGAAAACAGAAGAGAGGGGCTTTTACCTATTCCCACCTTTTCAGAGCTGTAACTTTAAGACACATCAACCCTGTGGTGGTTTACAGTAAGTATTGCAGCAGCAAGATGATGGAAATAAGTCACTCTTAAACATACAAAGCCTGAGGTAACACGTTGAGAAGCTTCCTGCTATTGTGGCATAGCTTTGATTTCATCTCCCATGCTAATCTTAACCCCGATCTCTTCTCTTCATCTTCTTACAGTGCCTGTGGCTTCATTGCCCCAAATCTAAAACATTACAGCATCCTTACAGACATCAGCCCAGCATTCTCACTCCCTGTCCTTCCTACCATGTCCTCTCCCAAGCCTCCCAGTGAAGTCAACAATTTTTTCAGACAGTGTGGATATGAAATCCCACCTCCACCATGCGGAACTTCCTCCTTTCCTCATCAGCCAGAGTCTTTGTTCTTCACAAAGAGGAAGAAATGTTGGAAATGTCTTATTTGTTAAAATAGCTCAATGCTAATGCTTTCTTCTTGGTAGTCAGTTTCAGATCCTGAAAATAGGAATCTTCTTTTTGAGAAGCTTAGCTGCAAGCTAGGTTACATATCTAGGGGGTAGTATAGTTCTCAGGGAAAAAGTCGTCCAAAAATCCTTGTAAGAAAAGATAACGCAATGTACAGTTACATATGCAATTCATTTGCATCTGAATGTCCAGTATTATCCTGGCATTGTCTTATCTACATACAGCTGCACATGAAAAGGCCATTACAGTTATGTCAAAACAAAGCAACCCATTACAGTTCCCTACGAACCCAGACCACGTGCCACTCAGTTCTCATTGCCACCCCTTGCTTGTCTAAAAGTAACAAGCCGCTTTCCCAGACAGCTCCTATTGATCAGCTCCTGTTGGCAATGCAAATTCCTTCCGTGTGCAGTCAGGCATAGCCATGAGCCTCCAGCACAAAGAGGTGGAGCTGCTCTTTGCCTTGCACAACTGGAGAATTTCCTGCTGTTTTCCCAGTCATCCGCAGGCCAGGTCTATCTACTCCACATCAATCCAGGACATCCCATTCATTTCGAGACTAGTTGCCACAAGACTCTCTGCAGGCGGCTTCCCAGATGGGGCCTAACTTCCAGCTTTTTGTTGTTTTTTATTTTTTTTTTTCTTTTTTTCCATGTCAGGAGACATTTTGAAATAAAAGGAGCTTTCAATGTGTATGGAGGATAATAGGAAGACTCTCAAGTCATGGGCAATAGCCCTGACCATGGGCATTTATTGTTGTTGTTATTGGTTTTGTTGCTGTAGTACCTCCTGACCATAAACCAATGTCAAAGTTCGCCACACTTGATACTATATAAACATGCAAAATGACAGAAAAGACACTGAGGACTGACCACATAAAAAGGCTAAATAAATAAGCAGTGGAGGAAGCAAAGAGCTTCAAAAATGAGAGAAGGATGGACAATTTCACACTGTTTACAAAAGATCTTGGTTTTCTCTAAACTCTGCTCTCACTGAAGTCAATGGAAAAATTCCTCTGGGCTTCAAAGGAAATAATGTTAGGTCACTGCTGAGCACTTCAGAAACACTATTACAAACATCTGATAAAGCATAGGCCAGAAACCTATTGCAAGAAGTAAGATTTATACTCAGATCTACTTTATTCAAACTAGGATCCTAAAAGTAGAATTAACACCTTTAAAATCCTTATCAGTTTGATACTGAAAGTGGTTTCTCATCCTAGAAGTCTGATGTGCAACTATGTTGGTTTTGTTTTTTCTTTCTTTCTTTTGTTTTCCTTTCTAGAAAGCTAGATGGGGAAACAAACAAACAAACAAACAAAACACCATAACAAAACAAGATATGACACACTATTATTATAACATTTGCTATTTCTGAGGCATTTCCAAATGAAAGAAATATTGTCCAGACAGGTTCAGGAAAATATTTTTTTCTTTCTTTTTACAAATTGAGACAATTTTGAACATGGCTTATTTTTGCAGTACTCTTAAACACGAGTGCTTTCCTGAGAGAGGTGAAAGGTACTGCTCTAGAGGATTCAAGGTACAGAGAAAGTGCTGGAGTGGCTGTAACATTTATCACTGCTGGATAAACATAAAGCTCAACTTTACGTTTAACAGACCTGTGGCCATTAAACTCATTCCACATTTTGTTGGCAGCTGCTGGAAGAGCTCTTTGCATCCAATTGAAGCATGAGGAGCTGAAAATCCCCCTGCTTTAGTAGCAGAGAGCACATTTCTTCCTCTCAGTTACAACCATTGCCTGGAGCTGTTGCACTAGCTGCAGCTCTGTCTTTCTGGAATTTGCACCCAGGATCCCCCACAACACTAAAAACACCATTTTGGCTTCTTGTTCACCAGCCATGACAGCTAAAATCTGCCTTTTTCTGCCCTGGGACTGTTAGCAAGAGCAGTGCAACTTCTGTAACATTTGGTACAAAGCACGCCAGCTAGCACTTGTGTTTTCTGTTGCAAATCCAGATTACAGAGCAAAGCTGCTGCTTGTAAAGCATAAAAAAACCGCAAGACTTTCCCAGTGGCAGAGAGCAGAAGCAAAGCTAATCCTTCCGAGTGCTCTCTTGCTGTGAACACAAGAAACTGTCACACAGGCAGAAATACAACAGACTTAGGTGGAGTTTTGTGTTTGTTTTAGAAGGGAAATGAGTGTGGCCAACTCTTCGGAATGATGTTAAACTGTTCCCACAGAGAGTCAGGTCTCCTATGAACCAGACATGTAGTAAAAGCCACTATCCTTGTCACGTTGAAAGACTCCAGCTGAAGGGGCTTTCATACCTCATGGAGGAAAGGCACGCTTACACAGCAGCTATGCTGCAAATGGGAAAAATAGGCAAAAAATAATGATAAAAAAATGCTGCATGGATTTTGCAGCTGGGGAATGGAGACACAGATCTACAGAAGACTGTAATATGTAAAGTTTTATTGAGGATACAAGCCAGAGACACGTGCAAGTTAAGAAAAAGTTGGACCACAGCACTGAGTTGCAAGCCAGATCTTTAACTGACAGATCCCAAAGACTTTTTCCCCCTTCTGCCCTTGTTATGATGGTACTCCACTCCAGTGAGTTCTCCACCAGGCTTGTATAGGGTGAATATTAGCTGCATTCAATCTTTGGGACCCATAATTTAGTTTCTAATTATTACTAAATTTATGGTCCCTACCAAAGTTGATTTGGGCCTGGCTGGGAGAAAAGCTACACCAGCTGTGTGGAGAGGACAAGTTATGCAAAGCTCATAAATTCTCTGAAAAGCATTAAGGGAATTTTAATATTACTCATCATTAGACAGGGTTTACACAGTCCCTCTCAAAAGGTCCAGATATTCAATGATTTTGAGAGAGCATCAAGCATCTGGCCTGACCTCCTGTGCACTTCCATATCCCTGCCCCCTTGCCTTGAGCCAAATAATGTCCTTTCATTTTTTAGCTGCTGTTGCTTTTACAATAAATAATGTTTGCCAGGTCTTTGATGGTTATAGGACTCCACTCTGGTTTTATTTCTTGTCACTGTTATTGCCATTGCCCATTACTTTGTAATTCTGAGTGTAGACATAAAAGATGCTCTTAGTACTCTTCACACACAGATAATTGGACCTCTTTTTTTTTTTTCTTTTCTTTTTTTCTTTTTTCTTTTACACACACTTCTATATGTAATCTTAGAAATAAGCCTAACCTGCTGTGGATGCAGTCATTTTACCTAATCTGAGGCATCTAACCAAGGGACCAAATTTAGATATTTACTTGATGTTGGTTCATTCTATATGTGTAGATAAATACACACTTCCAGAGGAGCATGCTGGTCTCCGATGTGCTCAGTTGCTCTTTAAACTAGCCCATTCTGACAGAGATTAGGATATTACCCTGCCTGAATTGGGGACCTCTTTTATCTTTTGAAGCTTAAAGACCCTAGTTGGAAGGAAGGCCCTGAGCAACTATCTCCTTCTAATAAATTAGTTCAAGGTTCTTTATTCTCCCGTGAATAATTGTCATGTAATTATTTAGCAATGTCCTTCAAATTAAGAACAATGGTTAGAAACAGAAACAGGCAAAGAAAGAACCACCAGTTCTGTCTCCGGTGCTTTGGTTTGTCATCCTGGGAAGCTGAAACAAGCCTGAGTGAGCACAGGGACAGTGATGGGTACAGGCATCTTGCACATCTGGAACAGGGATGTGCAGTTCCTCCTCATGCCACCAAGTGTCAGTGATGCTCTTAGAAATGGTCTCAGCTGCAAGCATTGGAAATGCTGCTCAGGTAAATGGGCCTTTAGATTTTGCATTTCTGCTTTTTATAGGACATTTGGGAAAGAGCTTTGATGTGAGATGAAGAGATTCACAAAGTGATCTGCCCATTTGTTGCATGCCTGCTGGTCCCAGAGCCATCTCTGGAAAAACTGCAGCCTTTGTTGTGTTTCTGGTGATTCTCCAAATTACAGCAATGCAAATATTCAGCTTGTAGGGAGAGAAGGCAAACACTGAGGGACATCTTAAACAGATACGCCTTTGATGAGAAAATCATGAAGGTCTAAGGGGCTTTTGTTGTTTCAGCAGTTGATAATTGAAGAAGTCAGCTTGCCAGCTCAATTCCACAAAAGCTGCCTTCTAACAAAAATCCCCTGCTAACTTTTAACAGCTCCAGTGGTGGAGTATTAAGGATGAAATAATCTCTTAACAAGCAAAAACACAGAGAGAGAGGATTTGAAAGCCAACATGCTAGCACACAAGCCAGAAAGCCTAGAGGCAACAGGGGAGATTCAGAAAGCAGCACTTTTGGCCCTGGAAAGTCACTGTATATAGCTCTGCTGCATCACAAAAGTATGACTGTAGCCTACAATAAAGTAATCTGGCAGCACTGACAGCAGAATCAAGGAGCTGGTGTTGGCACACATGGGGAGCCAGAACAGAAAGCCCCTGGGACTCCAGGTGATATCTCTTTTAAAACTAGGGCTGTGCTGCCCTGAAGGTACTGCTAGAGAGGGGAAGACAGCATGGGGTGTCATCATTTCGGAGAACTGACAGCCCCACCGAGCTGCAGTGTGATGGCAAAAGTGCAGTGCAATATTGGCACGGGGATGTTAGATCTGACATGCAATCTCAGACAGGGTTTCCTTAAACTCAGGGAGTAAATATCCCAAAGTGGCAAACTGTCTGGGCATATGCATTCTGTAAAATCTGTTTTGACATAGATCCACCTGGGACAAGGGTCTTGCCTCTCACCCACAGCCAAAAATTAGTTATTTGTGTCCTGGTTACAACAATTTGGCTACCTTTATTCAGCTCTGGAAAACATAAACTGCTAACGTATGCTGGATACAAACCTTAAATTTGTACTTAAATAGGAGATATGCAGGCAAAGTACTTAAAAAAAAAAAAAAAAAAAAAAATTATTTAATGTTTTTCCAATCTGTTTTTCCTAGCTAGATATTTTTACTGGGAGATAGGAAGAAAATATCATTGCTTTTCCATCCCTTAATAGATCCAAAGAAAGAATCTGAGATTGAAGCAAATTCTTATTCTTAATCTTCCTCAGCCCATGCTAATCTTGAGCCAAGCAGGCTGCAGGCTATTGGCAGAGGACTTGATGCACTTGATATGTTGACAACATGAACTCCATGAATCCCCTTTAACTATTAATTCAGAGAAGCTATGTTGAAATACAAAAAGAAAGAAAGAAAGAAAGAAAGAAAGAAAGAAAGAAAGAAAGAAAGAAAGAAAGAAAGAAAGAAAGAAAGAAAGAAAGAAAGAAAGAAAGAAAGAAAGAAAGAAAGAAAGAAAGAAAGAAAGAAAGAAAGAAAGAAAGAAAGAAAGAAAGAAAGAAAGAAAGAAAGAAAGAAAGAAAGAAAGAAAGAAAGAAAGAAAGAAAGAAAGAAAGAAAGAAAGAAAGAAAGAAAGAAAGAAAGAAAGAAAGAAAGAAAGAAAGAAAGAAAGAAAGAAAGAAAGAAAGAAAGAAAGAAAGAAAGAAAGAAAGAAAGAAAGAAAGAAAGAAAGAAAGAAAGAAAGAAAGAAAGAAAAGGGGGAGGGGAGGCAGGGAGAGAGGGAGGGAGGGAGGGAGGGAGGGAGGGAGGAAGGGAGAGAGGGAGGGAGGGAGGGAGGGAGGGAGGGAGGAAAAAAAATGAAAGCACAATTCATCAAACTCTAAACCCTACACATTTCAGATTAGGCTAAAATTTTTAGGATCAGCTTCAGTCTGGCTCCACTGACTTTGTGTCTCAGTAGTTTACCCAGGCTGAGGACCCAGCTATTTTATTTGGCTCAAGTCCCAGCACACTTGAAAGTCTGGAGATTATTGACACGATTTTCCACCACACTTGGTGCCAGCTGTATTAATCATTTCCCAAAGCTTTCTCCTTTTCACAAAAAGGGTGACTTTTCTACCCGGTTCAAGCATCAGTAAAAGTGTTGAGGGTTTTTGTTCATCTCTTTGTTCCCTGCACTAACGTTGCCTCACACTAACTTGGGAGAAAACCTCAATTTCACTTTCTTGCTCCTATTGCAAACCTCTCAGGAGCCAAGGTCTTCTGAGTGCTGCTCTCCTTGCAGCCAACTGCCACTTGATGGCACCAAAGCCCATGGAAAGGCCTCTGGGCTGCAAGGTGGGGCTGGGGCTGAGGGAGAACATCAGCTCAGGTGCTGGCATCCTGCCCCCATGGACAGGCACCTCCGGCCCCCTTCCAGCACCTGGGGACACCAGGGAGAGACATCAGCATCAGGTTCAGGGAGGGCAATCCAGGCTGTGTCCGTCAGCTCTTCTCCAGGATTAAACCCGTGCCGAATCAGTGTTGAATTCATTCACAAAACCTCCCTCCAAAGCTGGCAGTGGGATTTCTCACCTGTCAGAGAGTTTCCATTTTTCTTCACTCTCCTCTCTGTGCTCCATTAGTTGTCTGTGTGAAGGGCTGGGTTGCACTTCCCAGGAGCCACTTACCTTTGTAGAAGTGAAACTCAGCACAGTTTAGTCCCAACGCATGTTTAGAAGTGACACTTACAGTACCCACCATTCTCACTCATTAACTGTGGGTATGGATCAGGCAGATGGAGATGCCATCAGCTGTTTTGTGCCCATGACGTGACTTTTGGGGGAGTGAGAAAAGGAGCGGCCTTGCTTTTGAGCATCATGAGATCCAGCTCTAACCATTCAGGGTCTAAAGCCCAGACAACAGGTTACTGATCTGGGGGAACACAGTTAGAAAGACAGGCTTGAGTGGGAAAAGCAGGTCCATTTTCTTCTTTGAAAGGACCTGGATTGTTGTATTACCCGTGACAGCACTGGCCTTCTGAAAAGCCAGATTCATCATCATTTCTGGCCCTTGACATTGCTCTTCAGATCCTGCCAGCAAGCACGGCTCTGTGCTGCTTCTTGCTGTCTCCCTGGGCAGTACAGACACCCCTTGCCCCATACACAGGGCCATCATAGCCCTAAACAAATACATCTTAGAGAATAACTAACCCAAGGAATTCGTTCTTCCTCCACAGCTTGAGTGATTAGCGTAAACTCTCAGTTATCCTGTTGCACTTGGTGATCTCTTTGTTTCTCTTCACAAAGTTTTCTGCAACATATTGAGCTGGAGAAGTTCATCACAAATGCCAGCTCTCACTGTCCCAGACATAAAAGGCACATTTGGCACCAGTACTGAGGTATGTTCAAGGCCAAGAAAATGTCATACAGGGAAGCCTTCTGCTGTTATATCTCTATCACCCCAAAAAGCTGTTTTGTATTTTTGGTTCCTATAACAAAAGCTTATGCATTTAATAATGTTCTTACTGCACAATTCTGCATGCAAAGTGCAGGATCTGCTTCATTATGAAGGCAATGCTAGTACTGCAGAAACACCTGCACAGTACTGTTGATATGCTCATGCTTATGCACACCTGTACATGGCTATTCATGCACAAGCATGTGTGCATGCTTCTACACCTACACATGCAGGTGCAGAAATATATAATGTGCACAGATACATAAATATGTAAATACATAAAACACAGTGCTGGCTTTGTCTCTGGTGGCAGAACTGCCTTGCACTTCCAGCCTGGCGGCTTGCTGAGATGTGAAGTTTCTTCTCTTTTCCTGGGGAGGGAACACGAACTGCAGCTGTAGGTGCTGAGTCTCAGCTCCGACAAGCTTGTGACTGCCCAGGTTTGGGTCTCAGCAGTCTCAGATCTCTCTTTGCTGCCACTGTTATTGTTCAAATTATTTGCAGACTTTACCAGAGCATCTGAGCAAGGGAATTCTGTTTCTAAAGTAGAAAGTTAAAAAAAAAAATCTCAACATGCTTCAGTTTTCATTCAAGAGAGAGAATTAATTAACAAAAAAAAAAACAACACATACAAATCATTTAAAAATTAACATCTAGTTAAGAGTATAGGACTAAAGCAGGTTTTAGCTATACCACAGGGACTTGAAGGTAAAATTACTTCAGACTTAGAGGTCTGAGCTCAGTGCCCAGCTCAGAACATCTCTTTTAGGAAGAAGAGCTCAGAATCATGCAGAGAGGGCAGGGAGGAACCTGTAACATCTGGCTTCATCTTGTCTTTGCCAGCTCCTGCCTCCTGACTTTCTCAATAAAAGTTTTCTTTTAAGAAAAAAAAAAAAAAAAGACCATTTATTTTCAGGAAAGGGGGACAAGCTAACCCTAATTCGGGGGGAGAGGGTAGCAAGTCAGACTACCTGCATGTCAAGGTGCCTCCTGAACAAGTACAGCTGAGCCAGTGCTAAAGAAGAAAATCCACGTTTCAGCGGGACTGAAGCAGGGTTAGGAGATGTGTTCTGTTGTCTTCCAGGGGTGCATTCACCGCTCTACTCACACTGCTTCAGTGCTGAAAGCCATCTGCCCCCCAGCTACCACTTTTTGCAGGATCAGGGCTTTATTCTCTACTACCTGCAAGCACATCTAACAGAGATGTCAGCCAGCTAAACTGCTGCTCCCAGAGCTTAGCCCAGGCTGTTACGAAACTGGTAGTGCTCAAGCTATGGGGACTTGGTGGCCCCAGCTTAAACCTTCAAATCCCAGGACCTGTCCTTCCCTGTGGTCAGAGTCTCCAGGGTGAGCAGCAGGGAGGGGGGGTCTGATTGAAACTGCAGCCCTTGAAATCACCCGGATTATCAATTCCAGTCTCCTGTAAAATCAAAAGATCAAAAACTCCTTCAAACCAGAGTGCAGAAGCTTTTGGCCAGTAGCTAATAATAGCAAACCAATCCCTTTTAGACCTTCCTGCGCATGAAGGTATTTTAGCAGGGAATTGTGCCATGGCTAGACATCCCTGAGCTGAGAACTGTGTCTGTGTTTCTGTGGGCTTGGACTCTAATCACAGAAGCAGAGCCTCCCTACCCATTATAAGGTCCCAGCATAAACCCAGACCACTCAGTTCTTGCTTGCTGTGGCACACAGGGGTGAAAAAAATAATTAATAAAAATAGTTAATGCAAGCTCGTGGTTTCTGACGCTGAGCACAACAGACAAAGAATCTGCCAGGGTCAGGACCTTTTCTAATGTTTTCTAATAATGTTTTCTAAATGTTTTCTAATAAAACATTTTCCATTTAAACTCAGGCAAACAACACTCTCCAATCTACACCGATGAGTTCAACCTTGACAGACACTCCTTGAACATTTACAATGCCTGTATTAGGAGCCAGACATAATATGGTGATGGATAAACTAATCCTTAGGACTTGGGAAACACTCGGTTATAAATGTGGGTCACTAGATACTGAGGTCCAGTGTTCAAGACCAAGCTCATTTCCTTGGCCTCCCAGAGGCATTGTGGTGCCAGTCCTGGTGGTTTCAGTGAATCTGAGCACTGGATGTCCCCTGCTGGGGACTGGCATTGCCCTCCCACACAAAAGCTAATGGTGCTTCAACCTGAGAGCAACAGGAGCCCTGCAGGACTTGCTAAACGAGAAAGGTTTTCTGATTCACTCTGGAATTTTACCTGAGTATATGTGAGCAATGTTATGCCTTGTGATAATGTAATAACAACATCAGCCAAGGAAAGTTGTCGGAGAAATAGACTTCTCTCTGAGTCATCAGTGGATATTTGTAACCACTGTAGAGATGATAGCCTTAGTGCTGCAACAGTACTTTGTCTGGAAGGCAAGTGTGATCAGTGGTAACCTTCTCCGAGAGTGCCTCAAGACACTGTATTTTGGATTTTTTATACTGTCATTTGTGATTAAAAATACCCAAGCAATCATCTTAAACAAGCTAGCCAGGTTCGGTCTTTACCTGAGAGCTGTCAGAGGTTGATCTATAAGATCCCATTGCAGGAACAGTACTAGTAAAATGTAATACAGAACTAACACAGATTAAACATCTTAGACACAGATGGAAACTGTGAAATCTTTAAATCTCAAAGAAGTCCTTCAACTTGAATTTTTTTTCAAATCGATTATGTGATTATTGGATAAATAAACTATGTGATTGTTCAGCACATAAACACCCTTTGTTAAATGTGTCCGTCAATAGACAATTCATATAAATGATACTAACTATCATCAAAGGAGTAATAACGCCTTTATTGATGAATAAATCTCTAAAAGACAGATCAAATGGAGGTTAACTAGCCATGCATGACATTAGCAGGAATTAGTCTGAAAAGAGCCTTGCAGGCATGCTAGCTACTGTACGTGGGGTGGGAAAAGATGTGGGCCACATGTCATGGAAGGACCCGCAAGGTCAAAAGCCTAACCCTGCAAAGACCATGCGGGTTACTTTACATTATATTGTATGGCATCATTATTTCTGGTTTGTATTTCTCCATTGTTTTCTGCGGAGGTACAAGGAGGCTTTTTTACATAGAGCCTCTTTTAGCATTTGTGAAGAGAGGTGAGATGTGGATGCTGAAGCACCGAGGCTGTAACCACACACATTGGGACTGACCTCTCCCCACAGCCTGGCAGAACAGGGGATGTGGGTGAAGGTGACCTACTCATGGTCACACAAATTGTCTGTGAAGGTGGCCAGAAAGTTCACAGGTCCTTACTTTTCTCCCCACACATGCTGTATTCATTGAGTTCCCAAAGTCCACATGAGGTATCAGCTACTGATATAAGTTACTGCTTTAAAAAAAATGTGGTTCTATTTAGGCAGGATTGAGTTCCATGGAGAAGAGTTTATATAATTTCTCAATAGCAGCATCTCATAAAATATAAAAATTGATATGAAGTAAAAAAAATAAAAAAATATATAAAAAAAGGATTTGCATAAGAAAACCAATGGTAGGACTGTAAGGTGATGGCAAGGACAATATTCAGGATCCAGAAAATGGTGTTCTGCTGTTATATTTACATATGACTCTCTGGGTCTGTATCCTAGAGGTGTTTTCTAGATGCAGTATGATTTTTTTTGGCAGCCATGGAAAAGTAGCAGGAGGCTTTCTGTCACTGCAGAAACCCCAGAAAAGCCTTCCTGGTTCCAGAAACCCATCACAACATTGGGCCAGTAGCCAGGCACCACCACCAAACCCATGCACAGCCGGTGACTGTTGCTCTTCTCCTATTTTTCCCCTAATTCAGCTCATTTTGTCCTGCTCCTTCCCAGTGCTCTGCTGGAAGGTGTTCAGTGGTGATGCTCCTTTTCCAGCAAGCACTGCTAACTCCTCTAACAGGCATTTGTGTGAGGCCAGCGGCTAGTTTTTACCTTTTCCATGGAGATATATTACAACCAATATTAAGCAATGAGATTTTTTTCCCACATAAGATGAAATCAATGCACATTAGAATAGTTAGTTTAGAATTACATAGCATATTAATGACCCACTTGGAAACTGCCAGTGATGAAAACTGGCTGGATAAACTATCTCTATTCACAGAGAGTTCCTAAATAGGACACTGGGGTGGTTTTTGGGAGGGATTCAGCCACGACATCTGAGGTGTCTGTTAGTAGGATTCTGTGGCTGAGCTGGTGCTCCAGGGTCCTTCATGGTTCCCAGGTTTCTAGTTAATGGAGGAAACAGCTCCATCAATGAGTCAGCTCTCATGGTATCTCTTTCTCTGCTAATTGTGGAGGCACTCTAGAATGACTACTTTAGATCTAGTTATCCAAACTCTACTTTAGATCATCTGAGTCTCACCCTAGACGCCAAGTGAATTTTGTCATGGTTTTCCCCTGATTTTTAGGTGCTCTCTAATATCTTACATAGACTTTTTGGTTAGACTTTTGCCCTCTGGAGTTTGCATTCATTGCACTTCACTTACCTATGGCACCATAAATATATTAACCGAAGCCACCAGTTTGACAACAAGATATGAGCACAATATGGGTGCTGCCGCACCCTGACCACTCTTCCAGTAGATACCATGGAGCAAGAGATAATTATTGAAATAATGATGCAGGAATATAACCTTAAAGCCAGCCAAGTGAAGGTGGAGTGAGCTGTATTAGAAAGAAATGTAAGTGGTGACTGATTCAGGGAAAAACAAAGAAAGCTCAGCTTTTCCTTCTTCTGACAGTGATAACTTTTGGAAAACAAATATATATATATATTTATATTATATATTAGCTATATATATATATTATATATTAGCTTTATATATATATAAAGCTAATTTGGAAATTTTACTAGTGAATTGCAATCTGCTTCAGTGGTCTTTGAGTACATGATATTGGAGTATGTTACACACTAGCTTTACCTGCTCCGTTCCAGAATATGCAAAGTGACCTACAAATACTAAGCATCTACCAATGCAGAGTATAAAAAACTAATGTACAAAATTTTGCTTGTCTCTGCAGTTTTAGTGCTAATACAAGCACATAGTTTCAAAGGAGTATTACAAAATAGCATTCTCAAATCCCAGTGAAATTCAGATATTTAGGTACTTTAGAAAACCATCCCTGGAGGCCTGAATAATCACAGAAGATGGCAATTTAATAGCCCAGGAGACTCATAACCTTAAATTGTCTAGAAACTAAGCACAGCAGGCAAAATTATCCATATCTTTCTTTAATCCTGTCAGCTCAGCAGCAGGATTATGCAGTAATGCGTATAGGACCAGTGGATAGGGACTGCTGATTTTAGGCAGCAACACTATCCTGGCCTATAGGAGGATCAGACCTACAGAAGTCTCTGTTGATCATCTCCAGAGCTATTTATCTTGTCTTGCACCCTCCCAGATACTTTTGGGTGTTTCTTTGATGGGTTCTGCAGTTATGCTGGGTCTATGCAACCCTACATGTCCTCGTTACACTACTTTAATATTGGGCCAGCAATTCTCACCATGATGCCAGAGAGTTTCTTAATTAACAGTGCCTCCATATATTTTCTTTGCCTTTGGTTATGCCAATAATTAAAACAAGCCTTTCAGTGTCCTGATACTTTGCACCGCTCAATGTGAAGGGTCAGCCATGCAAACAAAGTAAACTTACTAGCTGACCCCTTTCTAAAATAGATAAACAACCTGTGCTAGAGCCAGTCGTCCTGGAGTAATCCTTCCAGTGATGCTGCTACCTTATCCCTGCTGAAAACAAGCACCGAGTGGGTGGAGGAAATGACCCAGCTTTTTCTCCTGTCATGGTATCTCCCCATCAGAGTTCACACAGAGCAGTGTTTTTCTCAATTTACAGTGAGAAAATGAAGCACTGAGGGCTGGACTCGTGTCACATACCTTTAAATAGAAAGCACGCAGACATCTGCACCTCAACGAATAACACTGGGCTCCTCTTGCAGTCCATGAGGCATTTCTGAAGCACAGCTCATCTGAATGGTTTTAGATATTTGTTCTCACATGTTTCAATAACTTGTTGTTTGTATTGTTGTCATTAGGAATAATCTAGTTAATATGCTGCTAATAATAATAGATATTACTGGCCTCTAGAGAAGAAGTCTCCAAAAAGTATCTGTCAGTGTAATATCTCACATGAACAACTGCATTGGGGTGTAGTCTGGAAAGCAGATCCCTCACAAGACAGGATATCACTCAGGACAAAATCCAAAGCTTGATTTCTGGAACCTAAATGCCAAACTGCACTTCTCTGGAAATTCAACAGTAGTTACATATTGGGATTTTGGACTCAGTTCAGATACCAGCTTTTATTATGCTATTTACCCTAAAGCAAGTGATAATGATTTTATGTAAATTATCCTCCTACCAGCTGGTAAACAACACAATATTAAAGCACATGATACTGTGCTTTTGCTGATCCTCACTGATTCCTGTTTGAGACATTATTAACATAGACAACATTTTGTTTTCCCATAGGAGCTGCTTGGAGGACAATTAGTTAAATCCACTACTCTAATCATGTGGATTTGTTTTGGAGCAAGGCAGTCTCATAATACAAAATGCCTATTTCAGTTTGAACAAGCAGATTTATTAAAGCTTTTACATGCACACTGTGTAGCTACCATACACAAAATTAAAATCCATCTGGAGTCAAGGGAAAATACATGCAAACTAAATACTACAAGAGCAATAATGTTACTAGCTTTCACATCAAGCTTGCAGTCAGTGCAATATTTTATTGTTATTCACAAGAAAACCAAATAGTATTAATACTTTCCACTCATGGCTATGTCCTGATACAAAGGTCTGTAGCAAAGACCATCTTTTCTAACAACTCTTGTGTCTGCTTTGCTTTTTGTGCTGGGTAATATTAGCGAAGTGTAAGGTTGTGCAGAACAGGGGGTGAAGGTTTTATGAAGCTTAAGGAGCTGAGGGTGATCTTAGTGCTACAGGGCCAAGCACCCATCTGGCGTCTCCAGTAGTGCCCATGACCATTTCCTGACTCAATCCCATCACTACACCATTTTGCCCTTCATAACTTCTAAGTTCTTCTTACAGAACCTGTTACCCTGAGACAAGAATAATAAAATGGTCCATGTAATTATACTCCAGGATGACTTGATTCATCCTGATTAATTACACAGGCATAGTATCTAATCCCCAAATTTAGAACGGTGGCTGTGTTCTATTTATATCCTCTGATAGCTTAATTCTCTCTTTAAAGCCCAGCTAAAAATAGTTTGTACACATTTTTGCATTACTCTCCCTCCAAAGGGAAAAATTGGCACCTATCACTAGATCCCATAGACATAGAAAGAATCAGTGCTGGGATTAGAAGTGCAAGATGTCTGTTGTCTGATTATTGTCTTCACCTCTTAAATGAGAAAACTGAGGCAGAGCTGGGATGAAGTAGCCACGTTTTTGAATGTACTCTCTGACCTGCTCTTCATTCACACTCTTCAACACAATTTTCATCCTTACATAAAAATACTTCACCGGTATAACAGAGTAGTATATACAGGGGTAGACTTAGCTGCATCTGCACAAAGACCTCTAATATACCTCTAGATAAAGATCTTCCGTAGCTGCTATGTATCCCCAGAAGGATATGACCACAACCGTACAGTTGGGCCTGAATTTTTGGGTAGAAGAACCATGCTCAGAGGGGTTGAACTGCGGTTAGGGTTTTGAGTAGTCAAAGCCACGTTGTGTGGTTTTGGTGGGAGATTAGACTTGAAAGCAAAGCTAGGACATTTGCAAGCAGCAAACACCATTTATTGAGATTACATTTTAGCTGTATGGCCATTATATTAACACAGTCCAGCAAGAAAGGAGCCAGGCACAGCCTAAAATTGCAGAATCATCAGGGCTGGGCCACGCTGAGTTGCTCTGCTGAAAAAGTCATGCCACTGTGGGCTTTCCTTGGCGTGCTGCTTGCCCTTCCAGTGTCAGAGCTGATTCCACCTGCCATTTTCTCATGGGACCAGGGTGAAACATTCTCTGAGATAGCTTTGAGAAGATGAGTGCTGGCTGTTGAATAGATCTAAAAAAGGCCCCAGTGCTCCTGAAAGTGAAATTTCCAGTGTAGCTGTGGGGAGATTTGTGGTGATTGTCTTATCACAACCATAGTTTCCTCGGGTCTTTTTAAGCCTAGATATGTTTTCTTTGCAGCACATTCACCAGCAGTCCTGATCCACTGTGAATCCATTGTGCTAACCGTTTCCTGTAAGTCAGGTATGAAATCCAGTTGGAGACTTGCCCCTCAAGTCTACATAGGACCAAGTTAGTTGAGAACGCATTTAGTTGAGTCCCTTGTTATCACTTTAATACTGCTTTAGGGAAAGGATAGATAGAGGATCAAAACAGAATAGAAGACAGAGCAAGAAAGAATAGAAAGTCAGTCTAGTTTCTTTATTTTCCTTATAATGTGTCATGTACTATTCCACTTCTTGTTAATTAGTTGAATCTATAATCACCATATTATGTTAGTGCCTAATTACCTATTTTGGTTCCATTCTGTCTCATTAGGCCAATTTACTGTTCTACATCTTTTTTTTTTTTTTTTCAATAGTAAAAAAGA
Source organism: Anas platyrhynchos (assembly GCF_047663525.1). Classification (NCBI taxonomy): domain Eukaryota; kingdom Metazoa; phylum Chordata; class Aves; order Anseriformes; family Anatidae; genus Anas; species Anas platyrhynchos. The sequence goes on from NC_092590.1 coordinate 72,423,045, forward strand.
TGATAACAATAACATCAGAAACATCTCCAATGCTGCCTATCAGACTCTTTCCACAACAAAAACACTGCATACACATTTCATTTTGCATGTCACATTTATTTCCTGCTGCATTATACTTGGAGCTGATGGCTATATTCTGCTCTGATGCAAATGACACTGTGTGATTTAGAAACAGCAGAATTAGGAAACAAATTCAAAACAAAACAGCTGGCTGAAGATAGATAGGGACTTAAGACAGAGTGATCGGGTACAAAATGTTTTAGATTAATGGTTTTGGATTTCCCAGAATCTCAGGAAATATTATGAATCCTCAAATCTCATGTTGCACCCACATCACAACTGGTGCGGGTGATAGGAAATTTGGATCGTGCTTCAGACAGCTAAAATTTCATGGACTTACTAAACCTTGCTGTATTTCTTTAGCACTGAGCTCAAAAACAATTTTGAGTTTTGGGTACAAAACACAAGAATCTGATACAAGATCTTGATTTGATCTCAAGCTTGTTCCTACACCAACTTGCTATAACCTTTGTTTATGCCACAAATGAAATGTACTTTAAAATAGCTTAGATTTTTTTTTCCTGTGATATTTTACTGATATTTCTTTACACATATGGGTATAAATACAGACATAGGTATAGGAATTAACTTCAATTAATATACTGATTTTCAAAATATAAAGTAAAAATATAGTTTTAATACTTTTTATTTTTAAGACATTATATTGCTTTCAGAAAACATCACATCGTTTTCCTTTCTCATTATCAGGAAAAAACTTATGAATGCTTTCAGGCATTAAATGTTTTCTTGAAACACAGATTTATCTGTGAGGAGACCCATTGCAGATGCAGCCTGAAATTCTCATTCCCCTGAATCAATAGAGTCCTCCAGTGACCTCCACAGAGTCAGCCTTTAAGGTACAACTAACGAACATGTTCTGAGCTCAAAATTACAAACTGTGAGGATAAAAAATCCATGAATGAAATGATTCCTACGTGTGACTGCAAAGTGACGGTCAAATCTTCAGCTGGTGCATACTGACCCATTTCTACCTCTTGTGAAGATTTCCTTCCCCAGACCGATATTATACCATTATATTCAGCGCCCCATCCCCAAACCCAGTGAACCATGATTCAAAGTATCAAAGCGTTCAAATTACAGCATCCCTACTGTTTTTCCCCATCTTTTCAGACTCAAGATTTTACACACAGCATCAGCTGACACAAGGAAACACTGTCTTATTTGGGCAACCTCGTTCTCCTCACCTGCCAACTGCTTTGAGCTAAACAATCAATGCTGTCCTTCTCAACTTTTTCCTTTCCAATTAATTAATTTAAATTGACCATTAAGTCAGCAGAGTTTTTGATTGATATTTTCATTAACAACCCTCTCATGCAGACCTGTCCAACACCTAAGAAATGTATGATAATGTCCAATCTGCATGAAGGGGTCTGAACATCTCCCTTCACCTCTCAGTGCTAGTGAGTTATTACTCGAATTGTGCTTGCTGTTTCATTGAGTGTAATTTGAATACAGATTAGCTGCCCCAGTGTTCCAGAGCTTTGGCATTATCATTACTGGGGACAGTAATTTGACTGATGAACACACAGGTTATCACAAGGTCATCACCTTCACAGTATTGGAATGGTCCATCGTCCCAGTTTTGGAGGGAAGGAGGCTAAACCTTTCAATAGCAAAATTAAGTCCTGTAAATTAACTTGTCCGATAACTTATTGAATAAATCCTTTACTAATTAAAGAACCAATAGGCCCCTTTGTTCTCAGATCTTCAAAGGCTTTATTAAAATCAATGAAGTAATATCAATTTAACAGTATTTTTTTAACAAGAATTAAGATCCTTCATCCAATTAGACACAAATGTTCTGTATATGTAAAATGATTTGAAATGTTAAATGGCAAAAGGAAAAATACTAGGTTTACCCTGTGAAAGCAATTTTGCTGCCTGCTGAAAACACATATTCTTTCTATAACTAGCACTGAGAAAGTGATAAAGTAACTGAAAAAAAATCTTTAAACTTATAAAAAAAAAAAAGTGTTCTATTTTACTGGGAAAGTGTCACACTGACACTCTTGTCATATTCTGGCATTTTCTACAGTGTAAAAATTCATTGAAAAATGCAAACAAAAATAAAGTGCATAATTGGAACTAAAACACATAAGCTGATGTAGAAGCAAAAATTGTATGAACATCAGTGGGCCGAGCATATTGATTTTCTCTGTTTTTGTCTAAGGAACTTTCATCTGAGTAGTTTTTTGGTTACAGATGAAATGAACATTGTGGCCTCAAGCCAATCTCAGCTGATCTCCATCCAAACCATCCACTGGTACACTTGGTATTATCTGTTGGTCAAGACATTAGATATAAGTTACAGTTTAGTTACAGCTAAATGAAGAAGACATTATAATGCTCAATTTCATCAAGTCTGTCTCTACACAAATGTATCATTTTTATAGCTCTGTGCCTAACAGCTCTCATGAAAATATTTTTTAAAGGGTGCAGTTGTATTTAAGGTTTGAAAGAAATTTCAGGTTCAAAAATCAAAAATGTCCTTTCATTATTTTTGGAGAAACGTGCTCTTTTAAAGCTAAAATAAAACACTGTGAAGTTAATTTTTTGTGTATGCTAATAAAAATGTGAAAGACAGAGATACTAAAAATCTGATCATAATACATGTAGTCAGTCATTGAGAAGTCTATGAAAGAGCACAAATGTTTTAATGATGACACTTTTTTTTTTTACAATGATGAAAATAGGAACATTCTTTTGATGGAGGTTATATCCAAACATGACAATATTTTTTGTGTGAACAAAACAATTAAAATGAAAATGTGCAAATGTAAAGCACACTGATTCTGCCAACTAAAGCAGGTACATGGAAAATTCATCTCTTATGTGACCATTAATATGGTCCCAATATGTACAGTGAAAAGTAAATCAACATTTAAAAATTAATTTTGCCCCAATAATGAGAAATGTCATTCATACCATAAGTATATAATTTATTTAATGATAAAGGATGAGCAATTGTTAGAAAAAGAGAGGCACTGTTGGGTAAAATTGATCAGGATCAACTAAGTGCACAGCTTTCAAAATTCATAACATATAACATATTTTTGAAAATGCAGTAGTGGTATTTCGTATTTTTAGAAATGATCAAATTCCATCAAAAAATGTTGATGCTTGAACATTTTCAAAGAGCTCCCTGTCTGAAAAAAAAAAAAAAAAAAAAAATCAAAAAAAAATTGTATTCTCTCAAAATCTGAAAATTCAAGGTATTTTGAATTCACTATTTTTTTTTCCAGGATAAGGCTCAAATCTCCTTTACTGAAACCTTGATATATAAAAATACATTCTGAACCATATCTATTTTCATCTAGGCAAGCTATCAGTTGTACTACACACTATACCATGCACAATGCTGTAAGGAAGGACACTACCCAAGTGTGTCCTTTTCTAGGCTCTGCAAAATTACCTTGCTTCAGTGCTCAGAGATGGGTGCAGTAACAGAACTGCAGGTCTTTGTTACAGTATAGGAGCAGGACTAAGGTCTCAGCAAAGCAGCAGTGGTGCTACCAACATGGACAAGCAAGGTTTTCCTTCTACTGAAGAATCTCCACACTAGTGTCTTGCCCCAAAATAAAAGAGTGGAAGAAAAAAAAATAACAGCACAGTTTTCAAGGCACAAAAATCAAGCCAACACCAAGAACCTGACCCTTCCATGCAGAAGTCCCCAGCTGAGATCATCCGTACTGTGCACAAGGGTGGCGTATGTGTATAAGATAAAGTACTAGGAAAGGTGCTGCTGGCTGTGGCAACATTTAAGTTTTGTGGTTTCTGGCTCTGGTATCCTGTCTGAGAACAATTACGCTCTTCAGAAGCCAAGGTGGACATCTGCAATGTCCTGGCTGAATTGTCTTTCTCTTGCCCAAGCAGAAACATGGAAGAGAAGGCAAACTTAAAACCTGCCCTTCCAGCAGACCCGAAGACTGAACCATGGACTGAAGCATGGACAATGCTTTATTCCACCAAGGCATTTATGCCTTGGTTTCCATCACCCCAGAAAAACTTCCAATGCCAAATTGAGAGGACACTCCAAATCCTTCACTCTGAATTTATGCTTCTGACCAGAAGAAGAGTGAAGTTTCACTGGTTCACCCAGACTACAGTGTTGTCCAGCCACTCTTTTGGAAGGTGAAGGATGAGCAGATTTACCCCTTCTAGTGCCAATGATGCTCTCAACACCAAGATCTTCTGGAGAAGTATATCATTAGTCAGTCCTCAGGAATTAAATAAAAAGAGGAGAGAAGTGAAGAAAGAAACACCTCCATCTCTGACCAGTCTTTGGACTGAAAAGTGTCCTGGTGTTACTGGCAGAGGAACTTGAAAGTGAATCCCTGTTAAAAAGGCTTTGTTGAAACTGATCTGAAAATGTTGCCTCTAAAGACAGGACAATGGTGGGGTGCAAACAGCTTCACTGCATGTTCCAGCAGGATTAATTACTGTTTTTGTCAGATCTCACTTTTAAAGCCATCCTAAATGTATCCCAATTTATCTTTCACAGCACGTCATCCTGCATTCTCACTATGTATTATTTTTGACCTTCACACATTTTGCCAGCATTAAATAATTAATTCTCACAATATCCCTCAGAGGGAAGTGAGTAAACACCATTATACCTTTTCTAAAACCGAGCCAAAGAGGTCCTGTGAGCTCTGCCTGAGGCCATCGTGTTTTCTTCTTTTTCTTGGTCTCTCTGCACCAAGGCAGAGCAATTAGATCCTGACTTTTCCTGGCTTCTAGGCATGGGCTTGGATCACTAAATCACACCTTTACTGACATTAGCAACCTACTGTTGCCTAGAAGATAAAGAGCTGAAACTCAGGAACATCATCTATGCCAATCTTACACTAGTTTATTTATTTTTTTTAAAGAACAAGTAATTCCTGTTTCTTGACACAGAAGAAGACGGAGAGAAAGATCTAAAAATATTTGCTTTGTGAATGAATTCAGACTATGTAAATCAATTAGTCATCAAAACAATTTGACACTTGGAAAATTGAATCTTCAATTAGATGTTATCTCCCCAATATCCTTTATATCCTCCCTGGATAGAGATAACACCTTTGTTATCTTACTGAGAATCCACCTCCCCTACTTTAGCAGAAATGATCAACTGATAGTTATAAAACCCTTGATGTTTGTCCTTGGTTGAAAGAGTCCCACAGAGACATGAAAACATTAGGAGCCATAGGATGAAACATTAGTTACTATGGCCTCAATAGTGAGTTTTTACAACCTGGTTAAAGTGAGTGATTCCAGCCCTTCCCAGACCTGTGATTTAATGATGTCTTTACCTTGAAAGCTGTGTCTGAACCTTGTTACTGGCAGGAAGGGAACAAACATAAGGAAGGCTTTCTTTTTATAAGAACAGTCATAGTACTTTGTACCCACTCCTTCTCCAGCCCAGAGAGGGAAAGTGCCATGCATGTAGGGAAGGGGTCAGATCCATAGTCAGCAGAAGTGGCTGCAGCATTCCTTGAAGTTTGACTTTGTCATATCATCAGGGACATGGCTGCTGAGTGAGTCCATGGGGCAAATCCAGCAAGTGCTCAGCTATGGGCTGAGGAAGGTTTAGACAAGCACTGGAGAAGGATTAGACTGGAGGCCTCATCTCTGTCCATGCACTGGAGCCCAGAACTGCCTTGTAGGGTGTTTCTGAGACAACATCAATGAAGAAATACACTACCCTGACATGATGGATGGCCAAAACATTAATTTCTCATTTGGCTTCCAGATTTTATTGAATTTCCTATATTCATTATGGTCTCTCATCTGGGTCTGGCATTTTTTTTCCCTATTTTCTACTGTGAGCACTTGTAAGCACCACATTATCTAGATAGGAAAAGAGCAATGTCAAATTAACCTCCAGACCTGTCTGTTCACTAATCCACAATGCAGCTGCTACTCCTCACTTGTAGCTCATTGAAGCTCCCTGTTATTTCTTGGTAATTATCATCTATTCAAAAGTTGCTGAGTACACAAAGCCCCCACTGGCACTATTCCTAGATATCACATAAAATGCACTCATTTACTCCAGCTGCTGATGACCCTCACAGTCTTGGTTTACATTTCTTTCAAACTGTTCCCTGTAGAAGAATGATTTGGAGTGTTATTGTTCCTCTGTGACCCATCTGGTCCAAACTCTGAAACATGAGGAACATGCTTTGAGATCAGGAAATGCTAAAACATACAGAACATCCTGTGAGATCCTCATCTTGATGACATCCTCATCAACTATGACTCCAGCAGTAACCTTCTCATGGAGCTCAAGTAGGAAGCAACCAGCTCTCATACTGAATGCAATCTATGTAAGAAGCTGTTATTTGTAGAGAAAGTGAAGTACTAGTTCTCTAATACTAATAACTCCAGCAAACTGTCAGTGGAACTCTTTTTTCTGGGATAACTTCAAAACTTACCATGTGCATGGACCAGTGCATGAACACATTTTGATACTAGCCTAAGTCATCTACCTGTTCCAATCAATACAGAGGTCACCTAAGGTGCAGAGCCCCAGTGTAAAGGGAAGGAATTCAACTATTCACTGCAATATTAAAAACTAGATAGCAGAAAAAAATGTTCCTCTAAGTCACACTAAAAGTCAAGTTTGCTCTAATCATAATCTTGGCTTGCTTTTTTATAATGCAAGGGACAATTATTTATTTTAGATTAAATTTAGATCTCAGCTGTGAACAGTGATGTAGAGTATAATAACTGAAAACTCAGTTGTGCTTAAAAACAAAGATTATGGCTTCTTTAACCTTCAGAAACTATATTCTATTATAAACCCATGTTAGTTACCTGCTGTAAATATACTAAAATCAACATCAGATAAATACAAGATGCATCAAAAGATTTAAGGCACCTGTTGTGTATTTAGAAGAATTATATCTTGTTTATGGTACAGTATAAAATGCACAACTGATTTATATAACAGCTAGTCTATTGCAGGGGAAATCTCATTTCAATCATAAATGGCAGAAGTTGATTTAAGAATTCATTCTTTAATGGGTCTGCAATGTTCAAATTTAAACTCATTCAATTCATCAGCAAAATATTCAATATGGGGCACAGGGAACTCATTTAGGCAAACAGCGACTTTTAATATAAATTTTCCAGGAGATTTCTTCATTGATTCAGCAGTTTAGTGCAAAATGATTTGTGCGATACATTCTCAAGGATCAATGCAGGCCAAGTCAATGGCTAATATAAAACAATCATCCCACCGACTACAGAGAACGTGTCAATGAACTTTGACTTCACATTGAACTGCGCTGTGGAAAGCAGAAGAAAGTCTGATAAAAATTAATCATGACTTCCCCCCCTTACCTTCACCCGTTCTCTATTATTATTGTTTGTTTGTATTACAACATCACTTGGAAATCTCGTTCAGGACCAAAGCCCTGTAGCACTGGGTTCTGCATAAGCACATGCGAAGATACCACCTTTGCCCTTAGAAATCAATATCCTCAATCCCCTGGCTTCTCATGGCGTGTACCACCATCTCATGTAAATATGGGGATTACAACAGGGAGCTGCCTGAGCTGCTACAGCGTAAACCAGACAACTTCTTTGAGACTTGTAAACCTCAAATCTCCTCTGGACAAGGCATAAAAAGGGGACTATAATATAGCAATGACCTCAGTAAGGTGAGTCTTTGTGTTTTTCCCAGTTATGGGTGCCCCCTTGAAGGGTCTTGGAGGTCATAGTGCAGGATCAAAGCCTAAGAAAAAGAAGAGGAACACATATATTTTCATTTGCTATTATGCCTAAATTTTAAGGCCGTACCTAGAATTCTTCGGATGAGCTTCTGGTAAAGTCCACTTGCTATCAGTAGCAACAAACTTCATTTACCCATCAACCTTCTCTTGACTGAATGATGTGAGCAGAGAGAGACTTGAAGAAGGAAGAAGCCATCCAAATGAAAGAGAAAACTATTAGCACAATAAGTGAGAAAGATGCAGAACCTCTAGATGGAGGATGTGGGCATTAGGAAAAACTGGGAGGTAGACAAAGAGGTAAGAGGTAAGCAAACTGGCAATTAATTTCAGAGATATTTGTAAATACAACCAATCCTACCTTGAATGTTATTGTATTGTTCACATTTTGGAAGGATTACTTTAAGTGAACAGCTGAGATTGGGTGAATATCAACATGTAAGAATAAAAGCAGGATCTCAGCTTGTCATACTGTGATCTAACCAGTCATCCCAAAGCTGAAAATAAACAGAATCCTTTGAAACAATCAACCTGTTTTGCCCAGAGTCCACTGGCATACTCTTTCCTCCAAATCCTGTACAGTAATTTCATTGTTCAACTGGTAGGCCAACAAAGTAGCTAATATAGCACAGCTCACACTTCCTTAGGCAGGATTCATCTTATTGCATAGAAAGCTCCTTAATATGGAGTCAGTTTGAATCATTTAGACCATTCTTGAACTTACTTACTGTATTAAGCAACTAAATCAATTTTGGTAGGTCACCCAAATGCAGACTTGAATATTCTTTCTGGGTTCTCAGTCTGGTAATATAAGGTTATAGAGAGAGGAGAGCAAATGTCAGCTCAACCTGCCAATTCTCAGCTATCATAAACACCTATGAGGATGAATTAATATGGGGAAAACTTAACAACACTTTAATTTGAGAATTAAAGTCTCAAATGTCTAAAAGATATTTGAGACTTAAATTTAGATATCTAAGAGACTTTAATTAAGACATCTAAGAGACATTATCAAATGTCTAAGAGATATTTGAGAATTTGTACACTGCAACTTTTCTTTTTGATGCTCCTTGTGTACTTTGGACTAATTTTAGGGATGCAGAGGAATATTCTACAACAAAGTGCTTAAACAAGATTTTTGCAAAGCAACATCTCAGTATGTTGTGATGGAGCAGCATCTGAAATACTGCTAATTCTATATGTAGCTCTGGCCACTAAAGTGCCTGGAAATGAACTAGAATACATTTAAGATATTTGCACTTTCATAAAAGCAAGTATTATTGTGCTTCTGATGCTGCTGAATAACTTTGGTTCAAGCATGATAAACTTAGTTTAGATTCTGTCTCATAAAAGGCTTTCTTGATTGGTTGCAGAACCTGAATGAGTGATGTAGATCTGTATAATGATGTTGCTTGGATTCAGAGGCAAGCTGGAGATGGGTTTTCTTGGTTGCTTTGTACACACAGGTTTTTTAAAGCACCATCTGAACTAGAAGGGCTATTTACACATGACATATGACATATGACAAAAATGACGTGTTACAAAAACATTTGGTTAAGAGGCCTGGTCTTCCAAATCAATGACTTCTTAAGGGTCTATACTGTGGTCCCATTTCTTCCCCTGGAATTTGTTCCAACATTGAGCTAGAGTAAAACTGGAGTGCTTTCTTGGGCCAAAAGGTAGGAAAACTGCCAGATCCCAGTGTTTACAGGTAGTTTTGAGGGAGTGGGTGGGATCTGGAAGGGCATAGCATCATGGTGTAAGAACCAGCTCTGGTTTTCTCTCTCCAAATAGACCACCATTTGCTGAGCTGGAAGTTTAATTCCTGAGCTTCATAACCTGCTTCAGAAAACTGATGGGAGGGAAAGTGGGACATTCATTTGGGTTCAGATTGAAAGATGAAAAGACTGGCTAGTGTTTTTAATGGATTTCTAGTAATCTGATAGTTTTAAAGCCTGAATATAGACTAAAGTTACACTGAATGCCATGTAAGCAGAAGTCAAATAAGATCAGAGCTGGATGTAAATATTGTCAGTCCTGTCAGTGTGGCTGTACATCTTACATCCTAATCCTATGTCCTTCAGGGACTGTGAGATTTAGTGACTGCAGTAAACTCTGTTTGTCAACTATATAAAGTACATTGCAAAACTTGTCTGATGTCTTTTGCTATGTACCAGGCTAGCTCCATACCATGCATTTCTGAAAACACAGAAAGCCAGCAGAAAACAAGCAAACAAACAAACAGTGGGAGCAACAGAAATTTTCTGTTTTGACTGTCCCAGCTTTGGCTGTTGACAGGGAATTCATGTCTGATTCAAATCTGAAGGATCCTTCTGCGAGCATACAATACGTTTGCAAGGTCTGAAAGGCTTTCCCATTGCAATGTTACAGAAAGCATGCTGTGTAAATTATACCACCAAAAATTTCAAGTCAAAGCCTTTAACTGTAGCCTCTTTAATTAGAATTAAGTACATAGGACTTTACCAGAAGTCTTCTAAAATGTGCAGTCTCCCCATTGTTTTCAATGGAGTTTTGGATAGAATTCTTAAGATACTTAAGAATTAATTCTTACCCAGGTTAAGTTACCTCTTTTTCTTCTTCTTTTTCTTTTTCTTTTTCTTTTTCTTTTTCTTTTTCTTTTTCTTTTTCTTTTTCTTTTTCTTTTTCTTTTTCTTTTTCTTTTTCTTTTTCTTTTTCTTTTTCTTTTTCTTTTCCTTTTCCTTTTCCTTTTCCTTTTCCTTTTCCTTTTCCTTTTCCTTTTCCTTTCTTTCTTTTTTTTCCAGAGCTGCTGAACAATCAGAGCACACATTGACTCTAAGAACCAGCCTGTATTATCCATCCAAAGACAACAAAGTACCTCATTTTAGACACTGCTCACTGCTTTACATATCACAGAATCACAGAATCATCTAGGTTGGAAGAGACCTCCAAGATCACTGAACCCAACCTCTGTTCTAAAACTAACAAGTTCTCCACTAAACCATATCACTGAACTCTATATTTAAACGTCTTTTAAAGACCTCCAGGGATGGTGACTGAATGACTTCCCTGGGCAGCCTATTCCAATGCCTAATGCTGCAGTCCTTTGCATTTACTTTGCAGAGCATCCTGGACACTGCTGGCACAAATGCAGGTACAATGCATTATATCAGTTTTGCTAGGTATCACCAAAAATATCCAAAATATCACAATAGTTCTATACAATGCTGAAAACACGGTCAGCTTTTATTCATGCAATGACTTCTTGGTATGCTCACTTCTTAAATAATGGTATATGTCTGTATCATTAAACCATGAGCAGCAGGAAAAATTAAAAAAAAAAAAAAAAAAGCTGTGTCAGACATTGAATTTTGGAGCTGTATTTTTCATCACCCATTGAAAGGATCCCAATTATCTGATAAAAAAAGGGCTCAGTAATTTTGTAATAAGTAAATTGCTTCATACTTGACACTGCAACTGGAAGCAGGCAAAACCTTTTCTGCTTTGACAATCAAGAATAATCAAGGAAGTTAAACAGCAAAAGTTATCATGAAGCTATTAATCCTTGGAGTTTCATTTTATTTTTGCAGTGTCACAGGGAAGATTATACCAAACCTGTTAACTTAATTTTCCCATGTTTCCCTACTCAGGATGCGAATGCCAGTACAAAACTTTTACACGCAAACCCTACTGTAATGAAAATCAAAGAATATATTGATTTAATTTCCAAATTATTAATCAACTTCACAGCTGAACAAAAATATTGTATTGCTCAGCTCAAGCAAATCCTAACATCCTTGCCTCTGGCTATGAGTCCAAGAACTAATGAAGGGCAAAATGGTAATGTATATACTGTACATGTATGGGGAAGCTCAGCATTCTTAGAGAATAAACATACAAGCTGTACAGAAAAGAAAAAAAAAAAAGTTTTGCAATATTCAAATGAATGAAAAATCACAGAGGAATAAGGATAATCTGCCTTCAGGACAACAACTTCCCATGCAAACACACTCTTATAAGACGTGAAACAGAGCACAGGGTATAGCAATAAAACAAATAATGGCTCCATTAGAGATAGCGCATCAGGAAATTTGACTTTTTAAAGTGTATTTCCAGTGTAACAGTCTTCTTGCAGAAACAGACATTGATAACCAGGAGGAATGGATGGCCAGACTGCAGAAGAGGATATCAGTTAGGGGATTGTGTAAGCGATAGAGAGGGTTGGGTCATATAGCAGAACTAGAAATGTAAGATAGTGAGCAGCATGCCAGATCAGCTCGCTAGTTTTTGCAAGACTCAAAAACGTCATACTGATACAAGCTGTCATGTGCACAACTCAAGGGAGACTCTGTCAGCTGTAATTGCCCAGATCCCACAGAATCACTGAGTTACCTGGTTTTCAGGTAGCTGGAAAATCTGGATAAAGTGCAAAATTAACAGCATGAAAGAAAAACACACACACCCTGTCTAAAACAAACTGGTATCTCTCATAATTTTGTATTGCAAAGTAAATTTAAAACAGACCAAAAAAAAAAAAAAAACATTCAGCAATTACCAAGTTTGGCCTGAACTTGATTTTGGACTCAACCAACCATGAACTGATAAATGTTTTTACTTTGCAAGTTTCAGCAAAATCACCAGCTGATTTTTTTTTTATTTTTTTTTCTGAATATTTTTTCAGCCTGGCACTCAGCCCCAAATTTTGGGGTTGGATCCTGGGTGGAGATATGGTCACAATGCCAATCAGAATTTGGGTATCATGGTAATCATTATCCAGAACAACAAAAACATTGAGCTACTTCAACCTGAAATGGAGCAAGTATCAACATGTTTTAATAAGGTGCAAGCAATCATTTAAGAGTATTTGTTACCAGCTGCCTACCTCCAAGAGGCATATATCATACTGCCCTAAAGTGTTTTGCAGTGTCACATCCTTAGTTCCTTTGTAGATGACCATTTCTGAGCTTTTGTAAGCCTTAGGCCTCCACCACCACTCAGGCCTCCACCACCACTCTCACATATTGATGTAATTTCTGTCTGAAAGGACTACATTCTTACTTTCTAATAAGTTAAAAGTTAAAAAGAGTAATAACTTTTGCAATTGACATGGTAGCCAGAAATCTGGCAAATGCTTTAATGGGCTTCTACATGGTTCAATAAAGAGAGATGAAAAATCCATCTGAAGAAGTTGGTGGAGCTTGCAGACTCAGAAAGGACTTCTCAATTCTAACTCCTGTCCCTAGAAAATCTATCTCCAAAATGATTTTCAGACATCATCTACATTTTGCCCATTGACAAAAATGAACAGCACAGCAATCTGTGGCATCGCTTGAGGTTTACATTATTTGCAGTCAGTGTATGATGGCAGAGCCAAAAGCCAAGATCTGATCTTTTGCTAAAGACTGTGTAGAGGCAGAGTAAGGAATGTTATACCTCTGGAGATGAAGGACTGAAAATAATGGTTCTATTTTTGTCTTGTTCTAACATAATACTTTGTTTATATGATCCCTAGGGAAAAGCATGACAATGGCTTTTTTTCAGGTCCTGTATGCAAATGAGTATTTTAGAAAACTGTTTTGTTTGTTGTTGTTGTAGTTGTTGACCAGAAAATACAAGTTCATTAATTTTTTTCATAGGAAAGGTTCAGCTTCAGCTCAGGTTGTGTTGTGAATAGTTTCCTAGTCACAAAGTCAGTCTTTGGTTTGAAGGAAAAAGCTGCAGCAACTTCCATAACAAGCAGCTACTGCACTGTGTTTTATACTGAAGCATCTGAACCAGCTTGATGTTACCACAGACAGGATCAAAGGACAAAGCCAATTTTTGATGCCAGTTACAGATTTCCAGCTCCACTGATTACCATGTTCCTTTGTTCTAATTTCAATAGGATGGAAAAAGATCTGAACTTTTCAAACTGTGCTCTTGCACCTTCTGAAAAAAATGTGTCTGTTTTAAATGCAGCCACCTCTGGGGAGGGAGAAAGCAGTAATTCAACAACACAAAAAGGCATGCACAGCAATCCAGGACAAAAAATTACTAATCCCAGTATATACAATTGGCTTGCTCCCACAGCTGTGTGGAGATGAGAAGTAGCCAAAACCTTGCATTCACTTGCACTTTACACCAATTCTCTTTAATCTAGTCTTGGTGAGTTCCCTGGCTTGCAGCTGCAATTCTTTAATAAAAAGGAGAGGCAGTATGGGGTGTGGGCAGGGGAACTGAAAGGTGAACAACAATTAAGTGTGTTCTTAAATGACATTACTGTGATTACCAAAGAGGGAATGGTAAAATCAAGGGGGGAATTGAAGAAGATGGAGGCAGGAGATGGAACAGTCCACACTGAATTGTGATTCTTTACTTTTCCTCTTTAAATGAATGAAACCAATAAACTTTAATAGTGCTGGTGAATGCGCCTTATCATTGACTGAAAATCAGATTTGGTATCGATTTGATTTTCGGAATATTACTCAATCAAGCACACTTAACTGCAGAAATTTAGTACTTTTCTATCTTAAAAAAATCAGTGCAAGCAAATCTGCCAAGCCTCCCCTCTGGCTACAAGTCTAACAACTGTTGAAGGACAAAAGATAATATATGTGAATACCACTGCCATGGTTCACTGGGTTAAAACAAACGGCCCCCATTTGACCTTTAAATTGAAGGGTTTCCCTTTATATCACTAGAGGCAAAATGCATGGACATGAGTACAACAACAACAAAAAAGGGACTCGGGTAGCTGAGCTGTATTTGATTTGTGAGATTTTTATTCATTTTTAAGGGGATATTTTTTTCTTTTTCATTGGAGGGGGGTAAACCCAAAAGTCAAACTGATGAAGAGAAATGGAATCTGAATCTGGCCTGGGTTACACTCACTACTGGTTGGTTGGTCACCCTGAGGGAAATGATATGTGTGCAGCTGGGATGATGAATTGGGTTTGTTTAAGTCATCATTACATTGTACTTTTTTATGGACCTTAGTATTTATAACACTTAAAGTTGATTGAGTAATGTGGGTTGCCTTGGCGTCCCCGCTGGTCAGCCGGGGTGACAGGCCTTGACAGCAAACATGAAGATATTACTGCTCCAAGACTGGTCCAGGATGTCGGGGTAATCTTAAGCAATCTGCTGCTTGCTCTTGTGTGTAATGCACTGTTGAAAACTTTCCCTCTAAGTGCATATGTGGATATATATATATGGGCTTCTTTATATGTACTTGGTGAAGATCTCATGCAACTCACAAATAAAACAAGAAAGAAGCTGCTCTTATTGAATTAATTTTTAATTTTGAATCAAAATTTTGGCTTAGGAATAACATTCTTATAAATTGGGAACACACTGACTTTTTAATATATGTAATAAATTCATTCTTTTGGGTTAGTCTCTCTGTTTCTACTGAACAACATTCAGCTTTGAATAATTATTAGGATAAAATACATAGATCAAAATGTGCTCATGTGTTCCACCTCTCCTTGATGGGAACAGTAATGCACTAATTGTCCCCAAATTAACAAAATCTAGGCAAGCGGAGCTGTGCAAGCATCCTGCATGTAACATTAGAATCAAAAGCTCATCTAAGAAAGGTGGGCATTGCTCCAGTACAAATATGTGTCTATTTATACCACGTTTGAAAGCAACGTGTTACAGCAATGCACATTTCTCCTTATGATTATTTTCAATGCCCTGATTTTACTATAAGTAACACAACACGTTGAGTATTTAAACCAAAAGGCAAACCCTGAAATTATTAATAGAACTGGCTTTGAATAGATGGTACTGGTAGCATAAATAACATCTTATTTTATCTGTAGGTGAACAATTAGCATTAACCCTCCAGTATGTGTGCTGCTGTAGGTAGACACTCATGACTATGTATAGTCAGGATCACTTTTCCTTTGCTTTACATTGGATCTGACCAGCAAAAATAAGCTAAACTGGCAATAAACAAGTGAAATCCCAATAAAGATGCGCTCCAAATAGACCCAACAAAAATCAGGAAGAGCCTGCTAAGACATACATACCCTTTTTTGTGTTGTTTGTAGTCTTCATTAATTGCCATCTGCAGTGTGAAAAAACAATTTAATTGAAATTTCTCAAATCAAGTGCATCCTTCTAATAAAGGTGTATGACAGTCACATGTTCTGTGCAAAGTGCTACTTAGTGCAAAATTCAAGTGAATACTTGAATTACTGTAAAAAGCCTATTAAAGCAGATTTTGAAGCAGAGTGTGTAGTGATTTGCATCATCACCCAGTTTGTACACAAGCAGAACTACACACACATATTCAGTGTGCAGATGCAAATTCAAAGCTTAACGAACCGGGTCTTGAAAATGATTCTTAACTAACTGGCCAGCACATGGATCGATAACAAGGCCCAGAAAGCCCTTCAATCCTGTATTGTCATTTCAAATCCAGGCTTTAAGTACTAATCTACAAGGGCTGTAATTTATTGCTTTATTAAAATTTTGTGGGAGTGATAAATCCACCTTCTGAACACTGAGGGTCAGATGCTGATGCCCTGTTTGACTTTTCTCTTATGTTCACTGTGATGGTTTTGCAGGGCTGTGTTGTACCCTTGGTCACTCTGATGGTGCAGCTAAGTCTGGAGATGAGCATGTTCCCTACCTCCACATGCTCCATTCCATCCGTGGATAGAGAGCTGTTAGTTCAAGTACAAATCCTTCCTCAGAAGCAGTTTCAAACTGTCATCCCAGACAAGAACTGCAGTTAGCAAAAACTGCTCCCTGGCTTCCCTTGAGGCTAGTTTGGTTCCTAGACCCTCTGGATTATAGGAAAAATAAAAGTTAAAAGACAGTCAAAGACGAGAGACTACTATTATAAGGTGGCATCATTAAGGATCCTGCCTACTGGTTTCTGTTTAGTTTGGTTTCTGAAGAGAGTTACAATGAAATACTTCTAGCAGGGGATATTTAAACTTCACTTAGAGTTTGCTTGTCTTGCTGAGGCAGCAGAACAAGGTCAGAGTCCTACTGACACCACCTATGAATAGCCAAGCTTGGGAAAAAAACATAAACTGCCTAAGTTTTATGTTCTCTTGTTTTTGTTTGTTTGTTTGTTTGTTTGTTTGTTTTTTGTTTGTTTGTTTTTGTTCGTTTGTTTGTTTTTGATATTACTTATCATTATGCTAAAAATAAGGGAAATTTGTGTTCAGAAGGAATATCTTCATGATGCTGAGGGCAACTCCTTCAGAACAGCACTGAGCCAAAGTTACACTTCATTTTTCTGCATAGACAGGATGGGTGAGCCTCTGTATTCCTACCACCCAAACAGCAGGGGAATGCCCTTGGTCCTTGATGATGTTTGTAGGAATGATTAACACGTGTTCTGCTCAGTATCACTCACAAAGCACCCTACAAAACAAGAGCAGAAAAATCAAAGTCACTCTGTCCAAGAACATAGCAATGATCTCAGAGGGTTTGAAGTAATTCAGTGTCCAGAAAACTTCCTCCTACATGAAAGTCCCTGACAATTATTTATTCTTTTTTTCTGTTTGTTTGTTCTGTTCATTTTTTGAAGGTGGAAAGAGTTGTATTGTTTGTTTTCTGTCTGCCAAAAGTTCCTTGTATTTCCACGCTCTGATAGATAGCAACCTCCTTAATGCAGTCTGTAGTACATCCTTAATACTGCTGTAAAACTGAGGAGTGGAAAAAATGTCAACAATAAAATTTTGCAAAATTAGTTGTAAATCACATGTGCACATATTCCCGCATCCCCTCAGTCAGAAAAATTTGCCTACAAGACCCCCCTTTTGCGCACACAGAGATTTTGCAAAGAGCCAAAACAGGTCCAGGAGGAGGTTTTCTCCTTAAAGCTACCTGCTAACAAGCCACCTTCCTTCCCAAGTAATGGGAATGTCAAAGAGAAATTGGCTTTGGCTTCTGTAATTAAAAGCAACTACTTAAACAGAGGAGCCCTGTTCCAAAGCACTTTAAAGATTTCATGAAGCAAAAATGCTTTGCTGCATAATGTTCAGTCTATCAAACTCCTGCTCCTTGTTAGCAAAGCCATTTTCGTTGTCAGGTTGCAAAATGCAAACAACTTTCTCTCTCCCTCTCTGAAGGTCCTGTCCTACCAACACTTTGTAATATGAATGGAGAAGTTCATCCCTCCACAAATGAAGTTTACACATGGGCTGAGTGTCAGATAATTGACAACATGCAAGTAAGCTTTATCCTGAATTTCTCATGAATTAAATAATTTGTAGGATATGCAGGGAGGTAAATTCCACTGAAGTTGTGTGTATTAGATTATGCTCTATGCATTACTTTCTACAATTGCCCTTCCATGAACATACATATATGATGGTAAAAATTAAAATATGCCAACACCCTTAGAAAATTCTAACTTTTAAGTAGATAAAGAAAAAGGAACCAAATAATACTAAAACAGCTATTTTATTATATGATATTTTTAAATTGCATGTATTGCTTGAAAAAACATGAAGACATAGAGATCTTTAAGCAATAATTTATCTAATTTCATAATGAAAACAGAGGTAAGAATAAAAATATTAACTTCTGGTTTTGCATTACAGGCTGAAAGTATCAGTGAGCCAGACTCCTCAGTCTCACTGGACATTGCTGCTTGCTACTCAGCTATGAAAGTTTTAACTGCTAATGCTATTTATCTTCTGTCCTGTAAAACCCCAGTCAGCAATACAATTTATACAGGAATGAGGTCTTTAACTGGATACCTCTGTAACTTCCATAGATCACACTCCTGTATTTAAAATTGGGTGGTGCAGAACACACTGCAAACTTCTTCTTCAGCTGAGGGTAGACCCATAAATAGTGGAGGCTAACAGGCAATTTGTAAGGATATTTAACAGCTAATGAGGTAAAAAATACTGGATGGAGTTTTCAAAAAGTTCTGAGTGCCCTACTTCTCTTTAAATCGTTGTATTGGTGGAAAAGATCATGTGTGATGGGTAGCAAGAAGGAATAATACAAAAGTATTTAGACTTCTTCAGATGCAGTGGGTGCCTACCAAAACATGTATCTGCAGGAATTAGGCATGCAGACATACTCAAAAGTCCCATTTGACTAACTCATCCCAAGCCCCACAGAAAGCAGTTGCATCTCTCCTTTCATTTCTGCATCTGAATGTCTTTTATGGCAGCAGAAGGTGATCAGTAGTCAGCATTTTTTAAGTAATTTTAGTTTCATAGAAAAAAAGTGATTACATATTTTTTGATATACTTCTTCATTCTTGATAAGAAACTTGTTTCTAAAATGCCAATGGAAATGGTTTAAGATGATGGTTAGGCAGGTTCATTTGGATCCAGACTGAGAAGCTGGCGTTATTCATTAGTTCATGAAGGCTATTCAGTGAAATTACTAGCTTGAGATGCTACACTGAGGACAGCACAGAAAGAAAATAGAAAACAGATCACTTACCATAAGAAAACTGAATCTTGTTTCTTAAAAGACTTTCAGATTTAATGAAATCAGGGTTTATTGCTTGGATAGGAGAAAGTTGTTTTTAAATTGCCATTTTCTACTGATGTTGTTTCTAAATAATTCAACAACAGTAATTATTTTTAATTGTAACAAAGAGTAACAAATTATTTGCCAATGATTTATAATATCACTTGTTGTACTGTAATGGCTGCCTGTAGGTATTCTGACTGAACAAGCCAGAAAGGTATAATTGTATAACATCATTTCACTTTTTATGAACGATGAGAAAAAATCAGAGCAAGAAACAGAGATCTACTAAACTAAGAATATATTCTCAATGAAATTCTGTTTAGGTGAATATGCTTTTGCTGGTAACACATATGAGATATATGATAAGGTAATGCTAATAATGTCAATTCTCTCTTTCTTAGGCAGGGAATAAGATTACATAGTCTTTCTTACTACAGAGGCCTATCACCCCTGCAAAAGCCTGCACTGTGAATGAAATGGTATTTGCCTGTTTATGTGAAGAATGATGAAACTTTAAATGAATCGTTGACCTTTCTTGAATGACATGTGACCTGTAAGATATCTGAGCTGTATATCAAGAGCAGTTCTTGAAAATTGCTGTCTGCTGACCGAAAATAAACAATAAGATATCAAATATGGTTTGAAAAAAATTGACTTGGTTTAACACTGGGGGGAAAAAAAAAACTGAATTATTTTGACTCACCAGTCAGAACACATCAATTCATTTCAAATCATCCTTCATCTAGAGACTGGAAGGGCTACTTCTTGGCTTTAAAGCTGCTTATGTTTGAGCAATTGCTATTTACCAGAATGCATGCTTTATTTAAAAAATAACCAGCAGTAATAAAGGAGCTGTAAATGCAGGGATTGTTGGGATGAGATGGATTCTACGAAAGGAGACAGAACCTTTGTTCTTAATATAGGGATATCTTGTTTGAGTTGAAAGGTCAGCTGAGAAGGTCAAATCTCTGAATGGGTCATTTGGGCTTTACTCCTACTTAAAATTCAGTCACTAAAGGACACGGGCTGGTAAAGCAACCCAAGTACAAAGTCTGAAAAGTCCACGCTTTGTGGCAATTGGATGCACTGGGGACATACACTCTCCTTGCCTGGTTTTGGTTAGCTTGTCTCTGTTACAAGACTATCTTCTCTCCCCACTGGTTCTGCAGGACACTGGCAGTGGATGGCCAGTCCTGAGCTAATTCCTGAGCAGATGTGATTCAGCAGAATTTTGTAAAAAATGGTGGTCTTGCAGGTTTTATCCCCAAGCTTTGTCCACAGCTTTAAACCATATCAGATAGTGCATTAGTTTGCTTTTACTCCAGACAGTGCAACTGAGGTTAAATGATTTCTGTGTCGACTGCCCAAATCAAGGATTATTCAAAACAACTTTAGATTTTTCAACTAAAATAACTGGGCTTTCTTGTTATTCAGTGGATAAAGGTTTCTCTGACAGTGATTCAGAGCAAGAAGCCAGTTAAATTGCTTTGACAGCATCTGGAGAGATCCTTGTATGAATTTTTGAAGAACCACTAATTAAGGTAGGTACCTAAAGCCCCATGGTATGAACATCTTTTTTCCTCAGCCAAGCTACATAGTTTAATTGCATGATGACATGTTCTGGATGCTCATCATGGATGGCACTAGTCACCAATATTGAGGCAGCTGAGTTGATCCCTAAGTGTCCAAGCCAAGTCCTGTAGTGTTCACCTAAGAAAGTTTAAGGGGTGAATAGAAATTTGTCTCCTCTCGGTTGAAAATTCTATAAAGAAAGAAATTCCCACATTGCTACAACAGCATTTTTGCTCAGTTAGTTTTTTATAACTAACATTTTATTTGGCTCCTTCTGGGGCACATTAGCATAAATAAGGGACTTGAGAACAGAGGAATAAAGACAAGAACAAGAAGAAACAGATGATCAGGAATAGAAGAAACTGGCCCAGAGAATGTGGCTCTCCTGGGATACATCCAATTGGAAAGAAAAGATCAGTAAGGAAAAGGAAGCAAACAGTGGTCTAGGGTAACCTAGGTAGATGGGTAGGTCAAAGGCCTATTGCCCAAATAGCAATGGCTTACTAGCTCTGACAGTTTGTATTATTCCTTAGGAATGGATTTCCTGACTTCACGTTATTTCATTGCATGTGCTGGAATAAAAACACCCATGGGCCTCCTCTGCTGGGAACTCAGTAAAGATCTGTCCACTTCCATGTGCATTTTAATACCTGTCAGCTGACTGGCAGCACCAAATAAAACACAAGCGTTCAGTGATGACAGATGGATTTGCTGCCCCGGAGGATTTGGGATCCATAAACCAACAAATGGATTCACTCATCTGGAGAAGTTGTTTTTTCATCTGTGGCAGCTATAATACAGATAACATTACTCATTTGAGGTAAAATCCAAATCAGCATAGGATCTATGCACAAATCCTGTCACACAGCTTACAGAAAGTCTTGAAAAGCCCTTAACATAGGGCCTAATTATCTCTGAAGCAGTGGGTGAGCAGCAAGCTGGACCTCAGCCTCAGCTGAACACCATTAGATAATTTGCATTAAAACTGGCATAAATTCAGAAAAGACAAGTTCCCTCCAAAAGGGTTCTGAGAAGATTAGCTGATTAACCAAATTCATGCATGTTGTTTTAATAGTCTTAGAGAGCTAGGATCCTCTTAGGGCTCCATACTCTCAGTTAGGGTGCAGACAGCACACAAGGAGCAGGCTAACCAGCAGCGAACTCCCTAGGCCATCTGGTAGATGGCTGGAATAAGGAAACCCTGAATGTAATCGGGGGAGAATGAAGTTGTTTTTCTGATGAACTTAGCTAAAAATTTGACTCACAATTGGGCTGGGGCTGAAAGCAAATTTGCAGCTGAGTCTTTTTGCTTATATATGCCAAAATAGATGACTGTGCAAAATGAAGGTGAATTTCCACTGTCCTTACTTATACGTTCCTGGAATTTTACCTTTCAGGAATTACACTACCTGTTTGAAGAGGGACACCTTGGACAGCAGAGTGAAGGAGGTGTAATATTAAAACTATTTATTCTCTTTAACACTGCACGTTCTTGTTTAATACAGCAGATACCAGGACTCCGTTGCATGATGTGCAGAAAATCAGGTGGTCCTTGCCAAGAAGAAAGTAAGCACATAGTGATCTCTAACTCAATCAGCATAACAAAGCCCTAGTAGGTACCTACTATATAACGTGATAAGCTTTCTGAACTCCCTCTTAAAAGTAAGGGTTTTCTTGCTACTTAATTCTCCAAGAAGAAAGCTACTCTGGGTCCTCACTGGTCAGGGATGTCATCTACCTCATACAGAAATCATCTTTCTCTTATGATTTTTTACTACATCTAAATAAGACATGATATTTGAACCTCCTAGGACTACTGCAATAAAAATAATAAACAGCAGCATTAATCACAATCAAAAAAACATGTATTCATCTCTCGCTAGCCATATAAAATATAGGTAGAGCCTGTCTGATTTTATTTATGTACTTGGAGGTGCTGGTATTAAACTGGGCTATTAAACATCAGGCTCTGTGCTGGGGGGAAGCCAGGGGGATGCCGTTGCCATTCAGGGGTTCAGTGGGACAGAAACAATGACCAGTAATCACCACTAATGGCTGGACCATTAGTACTGATGAGGCACGAATGTCAGAGACCAGGTGCGAGTGACATGGGGAAAGGAGCGAGCGCTAATTGCCCTATTCAGAAAATGCAAATGTGCTCCCAGGCTACGTGACAGCAGCGGAAAGGCAGGGCATTGGCTATAAAGCCCAGAAAAGGCATGGAAATAGGAGCAGGAGTAGGCTTTCCAGATCTTCTTCAGCCTGGCTGCTGGTGAGGATTTCTATTTGACCCACCAAGATGTCTACATCCCACACTAAGGCCTCAGGGGATGCGAGTCTGGCCTTTCCCCAAGGTCTAACTGAGGGTCTAACAGTCTAGTTTGCTCAGAATGACCCACAGAGTGATCCCCAAAAGTTCCCTAGAGCACAGCCCTCAGAGCCCCTTTTGCCCAAGGAACCTCCATAATGGCTCCAAACCCACCACTGGTTGGTAATAAGCCACATCTTCTCAAAAGGGGCTTTGCTAGTAAAGAAGAGCCATGCAACCACTCTGACAAAGCGCAGTCGGGTTCATCTTACCCGATTTTGACTTGGAGTTTGAAGTCTGGGCCCCATTGGTGTGGGAATTGCCTTTGGAGGTGCAGATCTCTCCTGTGACCACAGAGGGGGTTTGACTGCCTGGCAAAAGAGCAGAGGCTCAGCCGAATAGCTGGAGCGAAGTGAGGGGAAAAAACCTCCCCGAAGACAGATGTGACACAGTGTAAATTAGAAGACTAATTTTAAGCGCTGAAGTGTGTCATTTCTATCATTCATATTAGACAAGCATCAGGCCACGGATGAACTCCACGGCCACGGATGATCTCTCTCACACATAGATTGCCTGCTGTTCCTGGCCACCCCTGGGCCTGCCCTTTGAGTTAAGAACCACTTTGGTTGGATTTGGACTTTCTGGACTTGGCACTAGTTTAACTACACCAGTCCAGTCATCCAGATACAAACTGTGAATGGAGGGAACAACAGCATTAGTATATCCTGCTTTTAAAATCTGCTGTAATGGAGGAAAAAAGTTTTTTTTTTTTTTTTTCTCACTGATGAAGAGAGGCAGCTGGGGGAGAAATCCTCGGTGATAAATCTCTCCTGTTCCTGCATTTGAAGTTATAATCTTGTGTTATTCACGCACTGAGCACCCGTCCCATATCCAGGACTGAATCTTGCCCATTTTCATATGGCTGTGATAACAGATTTCTTCATGTGTCTGGAAGAACAGAATGAAACATTTATTATGAAGGGAGTTTAAAAGCCATCTGCTGCCCCTTGGGTAGTGAAGATATGTAAATCCTGGTAAAGCTGGACTTATGTAGCTATTCTGTAGCTATGTGGCCACAAAGAACTTCAAATGCAGACCCTACAGCAAGTTGTCCTTACTTCTCAGTTGTAGGCCTTGGGAAGCGCAGACCATTGAGAATCACCTATGACAGCAGTGGAAAGAAATCTGTGAATTTGTTCTATGTGAATATAAGGACTGAGCCTGCAGCCTGCAGCTGTTGCATGGCCCTTTGATCTTTGGCCATTAGGTGGGAGTGATGGTGTGTCTATCCCCAGAGTCTGTAGGGTACAGGCTGATTTGCTTCTCCTCTCATTAGAGTCCATAGATAGTTTGTTAAATTGCTCCCCACTGTCTGTTGCTCCAGCTCTGTTATCCCATGTCACGCAGCATCTCTGTCCTGGCTCTGCTCCCTCATCTTAACTCTTCCTCCCATGCTGGGTGCAATGGAAAAGACAACACACTTCTCCATATCAGCCCTGTCTTGTGCACAACACGTTGCACACACACATGTAGGCAGCAGATCTGTAAGTGCAATATTATTCATAACAGTTCTGCAGGTCTAATGAGCAGCAGTGACATGCATACATGCAGTGACAAGAGTTTCACACAGTGGTATTTCTGCTACAGCTATATATCTCCAGACTGCTATTTTCAAAGTCTAACAAGAAATTTCAGACTCCAGCAGGAGGTATGTAGACCAGCCTGTTGCTTGAAATAATCATTGTAAATTAATTAGCCGTCCTTGAAATTTCAATTTAGCACGTGTGTTGAAAATTAACAGGAACACTTCCAATCTGGGGAAAACACAAAACATAAGAGTGTAGCTGGTGGGAAGTTCTGACTCTCTCCTAAAGCACAATATGCAAAATACCACTTTACAGCAGGAGTTTATGTGTTATACATTGTTGTGATACAACACATGCATGTGTGCACACAAAAACATGCACACACAGCCACACACACTACTGATAATTAGAAGACCACAAAGTATTGCTGGCTCTAATCTCTTACCTGCTAAAGATACCTGCGATACCTCTATTATTTATGACTGAAACACATCTGATATACTACAGGCAAATAACAGTTGTCAAAACCTACCTTTCCAGCTTGTATTGCATTCTGCATGCTTATTTATATTTGCCTTTCATGTCGAAGAGTCTGTCTTATATTTTTAAATATCTTCCAGATGGCTGCGAAAAGCATACGAGGAGTTTAGAAAAAGGTTCCAGGGTGTGAAGAAGGATTTGTAGCACTGAAGAATATTAAGCTTTCTATAATAAAACACTTTTAAAAAAAAAAAAAAGAAAGAAAAAAAGGAACTCGTACAAAAGCAGGAAAGGAGAAGAGATAGCAGGGGAAAAGGGTAAACTGCATTGCTTAGTCTTTACAGTGCAAGTCATATAACGGCAAGAAGAAAGATAACTGATGGGTAGTATTTTAAGGCATATTAACCCAATTACAAGTATATTTTTACAATCGTAGCTCCAACATTTATCACACTGCATTTATTAGACCTCTGAGCTAGGTTATGTCAAATGAAATGCTGTGAAACTACAGCATTTCATTAAATTGCTGCTGGAGCAGGGTATTCAATCCTGATACTCTAAAACCACATGATTTTATCAAAATCTTTGGAAATTGAAGCAATCACTAAAAGGTGTCGGGAAATTAAAATGTTCTGTCTCAGTGAAAGAGATACACTCCTTGTAACATATATCAGTGGGCTTTTTTTAAAGACACATTACTATGCAGAGAAAAGGCATCAAATACAGGAGACACAGTAGATTCCAGAAAAGTCTAGCTGCTGCAATTTTTCATACTTAAAAATAGGCTGTAAGGGCAAAGGAGCTGAGTTTCTTTCATAATATTTTTGTTGTTGTTGTTATTGTTGTTATTCCATACTTGATACTCTGATGGATCAGGTGTCTGCATGAAAGAAAATTATGCCACATTTATAGACAGTGCTACAAAAGGAAAATGAATGTTTTCAAGCCTAGTTTCTCAAAAGTTTGATACATTTTGTGTATCTTTTAATATGTTCAAATCTAGCATTTGGCCCTGCAAACAAACATGCTGAGGGATCACAGGGCATTTGAAGTGAAAAAGGAAGAGAGAACACATTTTGCATCCTTTCTTATGGAGGCTTTCATTTAAAATATTATGTTTTCATTTATCAAAATACTCCGGAGTATTTTGATCCTGCAGCACCCACAGCTGAAGGATCACAAAGATATTGGCAAAGAGACATCTACCTGATTCTGTATCTCCTTACGTATTGCCATTTACTAGGGCAAAATGAATGCAGAGAAAAATGAAGGCATTTCAGAATGGAAATATTTTATAACTAAATGGTAGTTACTCTAGGCGGTGAGGTAGCTTTACTGGTGTTCAGTGCTAATATAGATGTTTTTGGACATCATGCATTGTCTCAAGCTACAGTTGCAGAAGGAAATGGGTCCCCCGTGGGTCCTCCATCCCATCCATTAGCTCCACATGCTGATAGTGTTTCAGATATCCTGTAGCATCTGAAATGGCATTGCACACCTATGCTCAGGCATCTAAATCGCAATACAAATGACTATCTAAATCACAGAAAAACAGAAAATCAGACATCCATGAATGAACTCTACTTGAAAGATTGCTCACAACAAAGCATGATGAGGCTGTAACAAAACAAAGTGTACTTTTGTTATGCAAACAACACAAACTCCTGCAAACAGCCAGACCAGCATGCCCACAGTTTGCTGTAGATCAGTAATGTTTTAGGAATTGTGAGAGACCATTAACGATATAAACAATGATAACAATATAAAATTTCACTGATTTATCAGAAAGCCATAAAGTTGTCTCAATATGACATGGATTCGAATAATATATTGTTTCTTTTACTGCTATCAAAAATAAGCAAGCTGTACTTTGGTGTAAAGGTACTATAAACATCTCAATCAGCTAAAAGCAAACAAGCAAACAAGCACAAAGATCAAGTTTTCAATAGAGTTACAAAAAGTCAAAGTTACAAAAATGTGGAAATGCCACTATTATTGTGTAAATGTAAGATATCATAAATATCATTGTGGTTTCCAGACTACTGTACTAAATTTGATCTGAGCTGTATTTGCACCAGAAGCTTTACAAGAATCATGATTTTGAAGTAAAGCTTTGGCCAGAGCAACCTCTGCTGTTACAGTATATACCCTGATACTACTCACTTATGGAAGCTTGGAGAAATTTTGATTTTTAATGGAACAAGCAAACTATCAAGCTCAAGAAAAAGGAAGAGGGATTTTTTGAACTTTTCTCCTCAATTTTGTCTTCTGGTCCACTTTTAGGCTTGCTGTCCCACCTCGGAGTGTTTGTGTCACAAGGCAGGTAAAAAAAAAAACTATGGCAAACTATTCAATTCATTGCTATTAGAGGCATGTTCCCTGCTATTCCTGTATTTTAAACAGAGGTCAGCTAGCTCACAGTAATTATCAAATTATTGATTTACTGGGTTAAAGCTGTTTTTACAATTGCTTTAGAGGTTTAACAGTGTTGTATTTCTTCCACATCTGTACTTGACGTTATCCCCTATTGCACTGAATGAAGTCACACTGTGTGAAAATAACAGTAGTGTCAAGGCTGCAGCAAACCAAAATTAACACTCTGTAAGTAAATACAAATAACACCAAAGTGGTAATCCCCCTGTGGTCTAGTCTTTTTCACATAATTTATTAAAAGGTGGCTGACAAAGTTAGCCTTTTAGCATCATTCCATGCTCCACATTAAGTGCTGCCGGTAAAGCAGGATCAGGTAACCAGTCCCCAGGTGCACGGAGCAAAGAGCTGTGGTGCTGGAGTCTGCCCTCTTTAATGAACTGACACTGTATAGTGAACACAGCCAAGAATTTAAAGCAATTTGCTGGAAAATGCCTGTAGGAAGAGCTATCTATAGCACAGAGAAAGGTCTGTGGGATCAGAGGAGAGTGTGCTGCCAGGGGAGTTACGAATTTCTGGTTCTAAACCTGGCTCTGACCGTGATGGCCAAAGCCTTTTGACTGAGTCTCAGGTTGACTTCTGCCTGCAGTAGTGCTTCTCCATGTTAAATAGGACTCTGACAACACAAGCACTGAGGATTTTCACACGATCTTCCTATGACAGGGAGCACAAATAGCAGACAAAAAAAAAAAAAAAAAAAGTAAAATCCAGCCAAAACTAAATAGTGTGTACACAACTGTGCACCAAAAGGATCAGAAAACAGAAAACCCAATGAATAAATCAGCTCTTCTGTGCTAAAGACACATAAACTGAGTCCATTTGGGAATAAAGGATGTGCTAATCCCAGCAGAGAAAGAGTCACAGATAATACAGCTGTGACTTCTGTCATCATATTTCTTCCCCTGAAAACCAACGTAACCTCCTGGCACTGCTCAAGGTGCTGGCCAGCTGCTCATGCTTATGTGCCATAGGGTGAATTTTCCTGGGGAAAACATAATGTCTTGTGTTAATAAAGCCACAAAGATTCAAGAAACATTTTTGGATACCTCTTTTAATTATTATTTTTTCTCCAAATTGGAAAAGAAGAGTTGCTAAAGGCAAGCACCCAAATCTACTGTTAAGAATCCAGCTAGAAAACATCTTTTATTATTATTTATTTATTTGTTTTCAGTACTGGGCATGGGAAGTCACTGCTGCTGATGCTCCTCTATTGACTCACTCCATCTCACAAGGCCCTAAAAGTCAAGTGAGAAGCAATTATCTTCCCCACCTTATAGATTGGCCTGAAGTGAAATAATGAGATATATACATATTTCACATATGCACATATATATGTCACATATGAGTTTATATGGGCTGAAATTTAGGTTCTAAACTGAGTGCCCAAGACTGCAGGCAGAGTCAGTCCCACTGCTCTGCAAGATTCATGTTCCCTGCCTCACATTTTTTGCTCAGAAGTTGCCTTCATGCTTGCAATGGCTCACCCCTGCCCTTGAACAGCCCTGCCTGGAAAACATTTTGCCACCATCCCACCTGCCCTTCCAGAAGAGGAGTGAAAATGCCCCCCGGGGGCAGGTAGGCAAGGCACGATTCCCTGATGCTCAGCAGTAGCTAGCTAGCAATTTTCTCTATTAATCTGCACTCCCTCGGTTATTGCTTGCGCTGTGCTCCCCCGCAGTTATGAGGGAGATGCTATCCACCCTTGACCAGCTCCCGAAAGCTAGCACTGATAGATGCAGCCCAAGACATGCCAACGGAGTACTTCCATGCTGGCTGAGCCTGTCATTTGCAATTAAAGGAGCCTCCTGAAACTGTCCTGGACAGGCACCAGTAGTGAGCCACTGTTCCTGCCCAATGCAC